>NC_065555.1:5308138-5930809 GCF_022605725.1 Anthonomus grandis grandis | reverse complement strand
ACACATCTCGTGAGAGTCTCTTTTATTTTTGAGAAATTCGTTGTAATTTACCTTATATTTGCCCAATCAATGCTTGCAGGACACATTTTAAGTATGAATGAAGTCTTCTTCCTATACGTTTCATTCATTTTACAAGGAAACACGGCCAAACAAAATAATAACCTTATTGACACTAAACCAACTTAAAACTCACTTTTATCATATATATGTTATAGATTTGATTATATAATTGTATTATTATATAATTATAATAATATTTGAGAAATATTCAATCAACGCTTTTATTCACAAACCTTATAGCACCAAAAACATAAACAACATCGACCTTGTTGACAGTTGTGCGGTTGCTATGCAACCAGTGTTAAATGACCTACGAGGTGACGCCATCTAGAGGCGAACGATTGAAGCGCGAGTTGTACCGGTGCCAACTAAGATCGCAAAGCGGTAATAAATAAACGGCGAAACGATTTAGAAGCGCAAAATTATGCGAATAACGTACGAAATAATCGGCGCCTGTAGTTTCGTTCTTGTCATGCCCGCGGACAACTAGAGTGATTTATGACATTTTATAATTGGAACGCGAACTGTAAACTACGTCATCTTGACAAAAATGAACGCCCTCTATGATTATTATTATGTCACTAACCGAGCCGAGCCTATTTGATAAATAATAACCTTAGCCATCATGGGCGTGGCATATAGGGCGGCCATCTTAAAGAGGTCCTTTGAGGCAAAACAAAATGGTAGTGTTTTGCCAAAAAAAATATAATAATATAGGGGTCGCTATATATGCCTTAATGTTTATAAAAACCAACCAGTCGTCAAATTGTTATTTAACGGTTTTACTAACTGCCGCTATCCAAACAAAAAGAGAGACAGTGTAAACATCGGTCGGTTTAAAACCGCAAATAACGTTTGATTGGTCGTAAAATGGTCCGGGAATCACCGGGTAAGTTCGGGTAAGACACGTACATAAAACGGGAGTTAAAGGATGGATAATTATCGTTAAAAATGCCGTAAAAATTACCGGCGATATCGTGATAATAAACATACACGCGGATAATAGCGTTTAAAAAAGGGAAATTATTACCGTTTTATCGGAATTGAAATCGTAATATTGATTAAAATAGAATGTCTATTGTAAGCGTAATTATGTAAGAAGAGTCACATTTTAGGATGATCCAAGGAATCACGAACTATACCGATTTTGTCCTTTGCTGCAAAAATTCCTAGCGTTTATCTTTTTCTGTCTGCATCAATCATAACGTTCAAAGAACAACGCCACCAACAAAGAAGACAATAAGACCGAAAGTTACATAAAAAAAAGCATCCGAGGGACGTGAAGTACATCATCACTTTGTTCCTTTCGAGGGATGAAAGACAAACGAGCGCCTTTTCGCGCAAACGAAATACGCTTTCTTTCAAGGGGGTGCGGGGATCTTCTTGTACACACCCTAAGGGACCACACTGAGACGCCGTTTGTACTTTAAATTATGACAAAACATTCGTAAATATTCCATACCCCAATTAACCGATTCCAAGTTACAATAGTCTATTCTAATGCAACCCTGCCAACAAGCCGAATATGGTTTAGTTTAGCGGGTGTTATAAATTTTAATGTCCTCCCTTTCTGTGCGCTATTTGGCAAATAGGGTGGGAGGGAGACGAGGGGGTGAATTTGTGTCAATTTGCATAAACAGTAGAGAAATTACCTGCACGTACATACCTGTGAGAGCTTAATGGAATTATTGTTCGTTGTACATACATACTCTAAAGTTCTGCATCAGTAAGGTTATGATTTAAAAATAATTAAAGGTGTTTACATGTCAAACAGTACCTAGATGTTATGACGTCATTTTGGGAGTGGCAGGGTAGGTACTTAAAGGACGTCAGCATATCAACTTTTCGTATTAAGTGGGGGTATGAAAAAAACTTTCATGCATCTAAGTGCCAAGTATTGCACACGATCTTAATGAAATTATGCTTTTTTTATGCAGTGGGTTATATTACGACGTAAGTAAGTCATGATCAAAATGATTCCACCCATAGGGAACAAGTGAGAAGCGGTGGAAGCTAAGAAGAGTGAAAGATACCCGTTCTTTTCCTTACTTCCAGAATCTTCCCTCTTATCTCTCTTAAAAAAACCTAAAAATAACCTTAAAAAAATAAAAAAGAAAATTCCAATTCAATCGAGCCCATACTCTCCAAAGCCCACGCCAATTCCTAGGTTTAAATTTTTTATCAATTTCAGCCTGGATAACATTTTATAAGGAAAATAGGATTTTTTTTTGTGGGGAAGGAATTAAATATTTATTATGTTCTCTTTTTGTGTTTATGCGTCTTATGTAATATTAAATTACCGACGATACTTGCTAGATTAAAAGTAATGGGTCAATTACATTATAATATAGTCCCTGATAGTCATAAAATATTTTATAACCCCGAATAATAAAATTTACGCTGACCTAGAAACTTTTATCTGATGGTAGCAATTTTGATAAAACGCCCCCTATAAAATGAACAAGTTAATTTGGTTTGTTGTAATCGTCCTAATTTAATCAAATTAAATTAATAATTAATGCAAGGAATTATTATTATTTTTTTTCAATTTAGAAAAGGTATGTTAAAAAAATATTTATTATGATTAAAGTCGCGTTCCTTCTGAACACAACGAGGTACCCCACTTGATTCTAGCTAACACATAGGGTGAGTTATGGTCAAGTGAACACAGCCCTTTATTTTATTGTAAATTTAATAGTTATAAATTAGCGCCATCTATGAACCTACAAATGAATTCATTTCTAGCGAGGCGGCTCTGGCGTAACAAAATGGCCGAGTAAAGATATCTTGCTGGAAAGAATTGACGATTTCATTATAAATTTCATTGTAACCATGACAAAATGGGAGGCTAAAGGCTTAATAAAGGTTAGAACTTTCCGTACTACTGAATGCGAGATAGAAAAGAGCCATTGTTATACCATAAAATCCCGTTTGAAAACGGTTGATTTTGACGTCTATCGACATAATTAAATGTGTCTCACTCGCACTCAGGCTCAGTTGTCGAACTCGTTGACGTTGACAGTTGTCATTTATTGCGATTAAGTTTTTCAGGTTATGTGATACTAATTTTCTTTTTATTAGCAAGCAAAAACCCTCTAAAAAGTTAATTTTATTTGTTTAAGGTGTAATCATCCGAACTTAATCTAATCAAAATGAGAATTAATTCAGGGAGTTATTAACTTAGTTAAAAATTAAAGTCGAATAGCTCCCGCGGTAGCGGTCTTTAAAAGCAATTTAACGTATAATTTTCTTACCCGGGGAAGCTAATTAGTCATTTAAAATTGTATTTTTTCCACCCTTTGTACTTTTAATGAGACACGCTTTTTTTTTACAAAATAGGGGTTCGCTTAATCTAAGATCAGCCCACTAAATATAGAACAATCCGACATTTAACCTGAGTGCCCATTCCATGCCTATTAAGAATTTAATGCGGTTTCGTATAGATGAACAGATTAGTTAATTGCATGACTGTTATGCTGGAACTGGTCAGCTCGAATATGCAAATTTAGTTTATAGTTGTTTGTTTATGCGTAGACGAAAATGATTTTATCAAGAGTCCTCACTATGATGCACTTGAGCCTTATATTTAATGCCTAAAAACTTTTCTATTTGGCTTTCAACAACTAAAGAAAAACCTGCAGATTCTCCAACAATTTTAGGCAAAAACTGCATAATATCTTAAAAATATTTATTATGATTAATTAAAGTCGCGTTCCTTCTGAACACAACGAGGTACCCCACTTGATTCTAGCTAACACAGAGGGTGAGTTATGGTCAAGTAAAAACAGCCCTTTTGTTGTAAATTTAATAGTTATAAATTGGCGCCATCTATGAACCTACAAATGAATTCATTTCTAGCGAGGCGGCTCTGGCGTAACAAAATGGCCGAGTAAAGATATCTTGCTGGAAAGAATTGACGATTTCATTATAAATTTCATTGTAACCATGACAAAATGGGAGGCTAAAGGCTTAATAAAGGTTAGAACTTTCCGTACTACTGAATGCGAGATAGAAAAGAGCCATTGTTATACCATAAAATCCCGTTTGAAAACGGTTGATTTTGACGTCTATCGACATAATTAAATGTGTCTCACTCGCACTCAGGCTCAATTGTCGAACTCGTTGACGTTGACAGTTGTCATTTATTGCGATTAAGTTTACGCGGTAACGGTTTTTCAGGTTATGTGATATTAATTTTCTTTTTATTAGCAAGCAAAAACCCTTTAAAAAGTGAACAAGTTAATTTTATTTATTTAAGGTGTAATCATCCGAGCTTAATCTAATTAAAATGAGAATTAATTCAGGGAGTTATTGACTTAGTTAAAAATTAAAGTCCGATAACTCCGGCGGTAGCGGCCTTTAAATTAAAAGCAATTTAACGTATAATTTTCTTACCCGGGGAAGCTAATTAGTCATTTAAAAATGTATTTTTTCCACCCTTTGTACTTTTAATGAGACACGCTTTTTTTTTATAAAATAGGGGTTCGCTTAATCTAAGATCTGCCCACTAAATATAGAACAATCCGACATTTAACCTGAGTGCCGGCGGGGCATCAAAGTTACAACTGCCTGATTAAGGGGCACTCACGATAATTATCCAGGACAATGCGCCCTTTGTGTCCAAAACTGTAATAATGGCAACTGGTATGGCAATGCGTTCCTGGGCATAGTTTCATGTCTATTAAGAATTTAATGCGGTTTCCTATAGATGAACAGATTAGTTAATTGCATGACTGTTATGCTGGAACTGGTCAGCTGGAATATGCAAATTTAGTTTATAGTTGTTTGTTTATGCGTAGACGAGAATAATTTTATCATGAGTCCTTACTATGATGCACTTGAGCCTTAGATTTAATGCCTAAAAACTTTTCTATTTGGCTTTCAACAACTAAAGAAAAACCTGCAGATTATCCAACAATTTTAGGCAAAAACTGCATAATATCTACTCTCACGAGATGTGTATGATTAATTAAATTCGCGTTCCTTCTGAACACAACGAGGTACCCCACTTGATTCTAGCTAACACAGAGGGTGAGTTATGGTCAAGTGAAAACAGCCCTTTCGTTGTAAATTTAATAGTTATAAATTGGCGCCATCTATGAACCTACAAATGAATTCATTTCTAGCGAGGCGGCTCTGGCGTAACAAAATGGCCGAGTAAAGATATCTTGCTGGAAAGAATTGACGATTTTATTAGAAATTTGATTATAACCGTAACAAAATGAGACGCTGGAAGCTTAATAAAGGTTAGAACTTTCCGTACTACTGAATGCGAGATAGAAAAGAGTCTTTGTTATACCATAAAATCCCGTTTGAAAACGGTTGATTTTGACGTCTATCGACATAATTAAATGTGTCTCACTCGCACTCAGGCTCAATTGTCGAACTCGTTGACGTTGACAGTTGTCATTTATTGCGATTAAGTTTTTCAGGTTATGTGATATTAATTTTCCTTTTATTAGCAAGCAAAAACCCTCTAAAAAGTGAACAAGTTAATTTTATTTGTTTAAGATGCAATCATCCGAACTTAATCTAATCAAAATGATAATTAATTCAGGGAGTTATTAACTTAGTTAAAAATTAACGTCAGATAGCTCCGGCGGTAGCGGCCTTTAAAAGCAATTTAACGTATAATTTTCTTACCCGGGGAAGCTAATTAGTCATTTAAAAATGTATTTTTTCCACCCTTTGTACTTTTAATGAGACACGCTTTTTTTTTATAAAATAGGGGTTTGCTTAATCTAAGATCAGCCCACTAAATATAGAACAATCCGACATTTAACCTGAGTGCCGGTGGGGCATCAAAGGTACAACTGCCTGATTAAGGGGCACTCACGATAATTATCCAGGACAATGCGCCCTTTGTGTCCAAAACTGTAATAATGGCAACTGTGTGGCAATGCCTTCCTGGGCATAGTTTCATGCCTATCAAGAATTTAATGCGGTTTCCTATAGATGAACAGATTAGTTAATTGCATAACTGTTATGCTGGAACTGGTCGGCTCGAATATGCAAATTTAGTTTATAGTTGTTTGTTTATGCGTAGACGAGAAGCATGATTTTATCATGGGTCTTCAATATGATGCACTTGGGTTTTAATGTCTAAAAACTGGCTTTCAACAACAATTTTAGGCAAAAATTGGACAATATCTTATAAAAACTAATTAAAGCCGCATTCTTTCTGAACACAACGAGGTGTCCCACTTCACGCTACCTAATATACAAGGTGAGTTATGGTCATTTGAAAACACCCCTTTTTTGAAACTTTTCTACTTATGAAGTGGCGCCACCTATGAGCCTAATTGGCGATTTAAATTCTGACAAAGCGGCTTTGACCTTTTGGCATAACAAAATGGCGACCGACTGTGGATTTTCACAAATAAATTAATGGTCTCACTCGCACTCATAAGCTTAACCCGATAAAACATTGACATTCTTTCTTATTATATAATAAAATCAAAAAGGAAACGACTATAGAAAATCCTTGTACCCTTGCAATTGCACCGAGAAGTAATAAAATAACCCCCGGGAGAAGAATTTCCTTAGCAACGTAACATTATCTCTCTCCAGTTTCCTGGAATTTTATATAAGCCGGGGCAGGAGGGAGGTTTATCTTAAAATGTGTCACATTTCTTTCTTCCCTCGTTTCCCTCGAATAAAATGTAAACTTTGGCATTTTCATAATATCACGTTGATTTTTCTTTTCGATTTATTTTAAACAAAGAAAGAATTTCTTCCAGGCAGTCGAGACAATTTTACGCACTGACGGCATAATATCTCAAAAATATTTATTAACAATAATTAAACCCGCATTCTCCCTAAATACTACAAGGTATCCCTTTTTTCACTGGCTTATATACAAGGTGAGTTACGGTCATTTCAAAACACCCCTTTTTTTTTGTAAATTAATAACTGTAAAGTGGCGCCACCTATGGATGTACGGATGAAATAACTTCTTGCATAGCGGCTTTGACGTAACAAAATGGTGGTCAAGTGTAGATATCCTTGTTGAAAAAGGTTGACATTTTTGAATTTGGATAAAACGGGATGCTAGATACTCTCTCGCTCGCACTCATAGGCTTAACAGTCAAACCCGTTGACGTTGACAGTTGACACTAATAAGCGGAAACATATAAAAAATTAAATTTTATTTTATACATATTTTTGAGTGCCTTTTTTAATCATGCGACTATCCAGGACTCCCATGACAGATCTCCATCAAGTCAGCGTTTGCGGATTTCCCTGCTGGAAGCGTTTGACGTTTTCATTAAAATTTTCCCAATAGAATCGAGTCAAATATGGAAAAGTGCGGTGCCAGAAGCTTAATTAGGGTTTGAACTTTTTATACGTATAGATACGATGCCATTAAAGGCCTTTTATACTTACTGATTTTGACGTTTATTGGCGTGATTAATAGTGAGGTTATCGTTTGTCTCACTCGCGATTATACACTTTTTTGACAAACGACGTTGACACTTGACATTTATTTATTGCCACTCTATATATATATTTATACACCGTGGCCCGATAAAAAATTAATTTATTAAAATTTTTGAGGTTATGTGATATTAATCTTATTAGTCAATATTGGAGTTCGTTTTAGATATCATTAATGAGTTTTATTTTATTAATAATTGATGAATTCCCCCATAATTTGATACAAAGTCCTTTTTTTCAGCTTAAGCAATATATTACGTCCGAACAAATAAAAGCAAGCAGGACATAAATTTCTATACGGAAAAATGCCGCAAATAACCGTGGAAGACGATTTATCTTTCACCCTTTCACGATGTTTCAAAGGATGAGAAGTTCAATTTGCTAAGGTACATCATGAGAAGTACAGTTTTTTTGGCATCACGTAATATTGCAATTTTTAGCATAAAATGCCGAGTCACGTGCAGTACATCTCTTGTCCTAACAGGACGATGAGCGCCTCACCAACCTCCACTCCCGAGGAGTTAGAGAGGAGGGCGTTAATACAGAGGAACGACCTCCTGTTACACGAGGCGGTCATTAAAAATGACGCGGAGGGAGTGAGGAGGATCCTCAGGGAACCCGTCGATATTAATTCTAGGAATAATGTAAGTTCGTATTTTAAGGTTAGGATTTTTTATTTTTATTATAAATAAATCAGATTTCTCGACTCGGCCCTAAAATTCAGGTGAGATTCAAATACGCCCTCGAGCAACTAAATTACTGTAGGAAGTGTAGGAAGCGGAAAGGGTTGGAGCGGAAAGCAGATATCCCCTTTGAGAATTATAAAGTCGAGAGGATCCCAATTACTATATATCCGACCTTCGGCGTATCTTTTATGCGAACTTTGTTTTATTATTCTTATTCATTTTGGTGATGGATTTCGTTCTGTTCGTTGGCTTAGGTTACTTCGTTCTTTTAATTGTTACACTCTATATGTTATTAGTTATTTAGATTCTACGTGAAATTCTAAGAAATTTGAGGGGTCACATGACCTACTTTGATTTAACAGTTTCCAAAATATAAACAGTTGAAATCTTTGATTTGAAATTTAAATCGCTCATATCTCAAGAACTGTTTTACTGAACTATGGCATGTGACCCCTCAAATTTCTTAGAATTTTACGTAGAATTTAAAAATGTAATAATATATAGGGTGTCCCATGTAAAATAAATAAGTTATGGCTTACTGCATGTGATACTGAAGGTAAATCTTCATTTTTATTATGTATTTAAATTCTGCATAAAATTCCACGAATTTTGAGGGGTCACATGACCTACTTGGGTTTAACAGTTTCTAAAATATAAACAGTTGAAATCTTTGATTTGAAATTTAAATCGCGTATATCTCAAGAACTGTTTTACTGAACTATGGCATGTGACCCCTCAAATTTCTTAGAATTTTACGTAGAGTTTAAAAATGTAATAATATATGGGGTGTCCCATTTAAAATAAATAAGTTATGGCTTACTGCCTGTAATACTGAAAGTAAATGCATATTTTTATTATATATTAAAATTTTACATAAAATTCCACGAATTTTGATAGGTCACACGGCCTACTTTGATTTAACAGTTTCCAAAATATAAACAGTTGAAATCTTTGATTTGAAATTTAAGTCGCGTATATCTCAAGAGCTGTTTTACTGAACTATGGCATGTGATCCCTTAAATTTCTTAGAATTTTACGTAGAATTTAAAAATGGAATGAAATATGAAGTATCCTATTAAAAAAAAATAAACTATGACCTACTGCCTGTAATACTGAAGGTAAATGCTCATTTTTATTATATATTTAAATTCTGCATAAAATTTCACGAATTTTGAGGGGTCACACGGCCTACTTTGGTTTAATAGTCTCCAAAATATAAACAGTTGAAATATTTGATTTGAAATTTAAATCGCGTATATCTCAAGAACTGTTTTACTGAACTATGGCATGTGACCCCTCAAATTTCTTAGAATTTTACGTAGAATTTAAAAATGTAATAATATATGGGGTCTCCCATTTAAAATAAATAAGTTATGACCTACTGCCTGTAATCCTGAAGGTAAACGCTCATTTTTAATATGTATTTAAATTCTACATAAAATTCCACGAATTTTGAGGGGTCACATGACCTACTTTGATTTAACAGTTTCCAAAATATAAACAGTTGAAATCTTTGATTTGAAATTTAAATCGCGTATATCTCAAGAACTGTTTTACTGAACTATGGCATGTGACCCCTCAAATTTCTTAGAATTTTACGTAGAGTTTAAAAATGTAATAATATATGGGGTGTCCCATTTAAAATAAATAAGTTATGGCTTACTGCCTGTAATACTGGAATGAAATGCATATTTTTATTATATATTAAAATTCTACATAAAATTCCACGAATTTTGAGGGGTCACATGACCTACTTTGATTTAACAGTCTCCAAAATATAAACAGTTGAAATCTTTGATTTTAAATTTAAATCGCGTATATCTCAAGAACTCTTTTACTGAACTATGGCATGCGACCCCTCAAATTTCTTAGAATTTTGCGTAGAATTTAAAAATGTAAAAATATATAGGGTGTCCCATTTAAAATAAATAAGTTATGGCCTACTGCCTGTAATACTGAAGGTAAATGCTCGTTTTTATTATATATTAAAATTCTACATAAAATTCCACGAATTTTGAGGGGTCACATGACCTACTTTGGTTGAACAGTTTCCAAAATATAAACAGTTGAAATATTTGATATTAAATTTAAATCGCGTATATCTCAAGAACTGTTTTACTAAACTATGGCATGTGACCCCTCAAATTTCTTAGAATTTTATGTAGAATTAAAAAATGTAATAATATATAGGGTGTCCCATTTAAAATAAATAAGTTATGGCTTACTGCATGTGATACTGAAGGTAAATGCTCATTTTTATTATGTATTTAAATTCTACATAAAATTTCACGAATTTTGAGGGGTCACACGGCCTACTTTGGTTTAATAGTCTCCAAAATATAAACAGTTGAAATATTTGATTTGAAATTTAAATCGCGTATATCTCAAGAACTGTTTTACTGAACTATGGCATGTGACCCCTCAAATTTCTTAGAATTTTACGTAGAATTTAAAAATGTAATAATATATAGGGCGTCCCATTAAAAAAAATAAGTTATGACCTACTGCCTTTAATACTGAAAGTAAATGCTCATTTTTATTATGTATTTAAATTCTGCATAAAATTCCACGAATTTTGAGGGATCACACGGCCTAGTTTGATTTAACAGTTTCTAAAATATAAACAGTTGAAATATTTGATTTGAAATTTAAATCGCTCATATCTCAAGAACTGTTTTACTGAACTATGGCATGTGACCCCTCAAATTTCTTAGAATTTTACGTAGAATTTAAAAATGTAATAAAATATAGGGTGTCCCATTAAGAATAACGAATTTACTATTTACTTCCAGTTTAGAAAAAAATAGTGGATATGAACTTCTGTGTTAAAAATTTGTATAAATTAATTAAAATATAAAAAAAGAAAACCATTTCCCTTTATGTCCAACAGTTTCGCGTCAATAGCTTTTGAAAGAAAAAAATGACAATTTTTAAACGAACATATCTTGAAAACCGTTGCACCAAAATATGTCATGCGACCCCTCAAATTTCTTAGAATTTCACGTAGAATCTAAAAATGTAAACCTTCCTTACCCAACTTAAATATTTTCTAAGTGAAAACCACTTAGAAAAAAAGACACGAGGGGCCCATTAGGTCCTTAAACAATCAACAAAGTTTCCTTAGAGCCATGAAAACTTTCGCTAGATTTCCCTGGCGATGGACAATAATTGCTAACTTAAAAAGTTTCTGTGCACGTCCCTAAGAGCAAGATTAAATTATTAAAAAAGGAAAAACAACCTTTGATGAAATAACGTATTTTATTTTTCAGTATGGTAGAGCTCCGATCCATTGGGCCTCGGCCAGAGGAAACATCGAAATAATGGACATGCTGTTAAAGGCGCATTGTGACGTCGAAGCCAGAGATAAGGTGAGAAATAATTCGTTGTTTATTAAAACGCCCTCGCTACGGTCCTGACGTCATTCCACTAGAAGTTGAATTGTCGTGACGTCACGGCCTGCCGCAGGCAAATAAACCGACGGGACCGTACTTAAATTAATTTTATTATTCCCGAGTTGAGTAAGACAAAAAAAAAGTGAATTAATATGATGGATGTACATACGTCGCATGTAACTTTTGTCAGTCTGGAAAGTTCGGGCGTAATGACTCTCACGGTGTTTACTTTTTTCCATGTTTGAATATTGTTACGACGTACGGTCTCTAATGGGTTTACCGTTGGATTTATAACAAATGATGAACGGGGTTTCCACTTGTCTTTAATCAATTTCCCGTGACCCTTGACCTTTCACTCAGCTACAGAAAAATGAGAAAATTCCCTTTTAATAGACCCTATATATCAGATGTCTCTGCGTTCGTACAGTGTTGCCGCTATGACTAATTATCCCAATTATTCCTCCTGATTACTAAAACACTAACTTTTCTTTATAGTATGGCATGCGACCCTTACATATGGCAGCATGGCACGGCCATCCGGACGCCGTTAGCTTACTAATCAATTTAGGAGCTTGTACTAACTCTACTACGAAGGTATTATACGAATATATCTTGATGAGGTCCGTTTTATGTCTTATTATGGACATAAAGCAGACGTCTTTAAAATATTATGTGGTGCTATTATAGTAAGAATTACTAATAAAGTCAGGTGAAATTTATTATGAGTAAACAGACATTAATCAGAAATATTGCCCTGACCTGGATAGTAAATCACATTTAACTATAGCGGCTTACCATAATCGTGATTTAACATCCTTTGTTTAATATAAAATGTAATTATTATTAAGGCCAACGGCAAGGGGTGCTAACTTCGTTATGCTAAATAGAACACCCTGTATATTATTTTAAATTCTACGTAAAATTCTAAGAATTTTGAGGGGTTACACGATATACTTTGGTAAAACAGTTTTCAAAATATAAGCAATTAAAAATTTTCAGTTTCACCAATTTTAATCGCTTGTATCGCCAGAATTGTTTGACCGAAGTAAGGCATGTGACCCCTCAAATTTCATAGAATTTCACGTAGAATCTAAAAATAGAATAATATATAGGGCATCCTATTAAAGATAAGCAAGTTCCGGTACTTACCCTAGGACATTCTATGTATGTAATGAAATTTTGACTAATCATGTGGCCATTTTTGAATTCTACGTAAAATTCCATGAAATTTGATGGGTCACACGATATATTTTAGTCGAACGGTTTTCAAGATATAAGCAGTTAAAGATTTTAGTTTCACGATTTTTAATCGATTATTTCTCCAGAAGCGTTTGTTGGAAGTATGGCATGTGACCCCTCAAATTTCATAGAATTTCACGTAGAATCTAAAAATGGAATAATATATAGGGCATCCCATTCAAGATAAGCAAGTTCCGGTACTTACCCTAGGACATTCTATGTATGTAATGAAATTTTGACTAATGATGTGGCCATTTTTAGATTCTACGTGAAATTCCATGAAATTTGATGGGTCACACGATATACTTTAGTCAAACGGTTTTCAAGATATAAGCAGTTAAAGATTTTAGTTTCACGATTTTTAATCGATTATTTCTCCAGAAGCGTTTGTTGGAAGTATGGCATGTGACCCCTCAAATTTCATAGAATTTCACGTAGAATCTAAAAATGGAATAATATATAGGGTGTCCCATTAAAGATAAGGAGGTTGGCATCTACTTCCGGTACAACCGGAGAAGTGGTTGTCTTTAAAATGATTGAAATAGAAAACGGCTTCTATGATCTAAATATATTAAAAAAAAAAAAACATGTTGCAAAGTGTAACTAAGCTCACACTGGCACACCCTATATATAAAATTAAATTTTAAGTAATTATGTGACAATTTTTGAAATCTACGTAAAATTCCATGAAATTTGATATGTCACACGATATACTTCGGTCAAACGGTTTTCAAGATATTAGCAGTTCAAAATTTGCACCATGGCAATATTCAATTGTTTATATCTCGAAAAGCATTGGACCGAAGTATGGCATGTGACCCCTCAAATTTCTTAGAATTTCACGTAGAATCCAAAAATGCAATAACATATAAGGCATCCCATTCAAAATAACGAAGTTACCATGCACCGTAAACATATTTTTGGAGAGAAAGACCAATGCTATATTTTAACTTAAAAATTTTAACCTAAAAACTAACACCGCCACTAACCGCCCTTAGGCCCAATACACATTACTAATCTGCGCGGCGCGTAACAACCGCGCCGACGTAATCGACTTCCTGCTCGACACCCTGGAAGAAGTCCAGATCGACGCGGTCGACGCAGACGCACAAACGGCATTATATCACGCCGCCGCGAACGGACACGCGTGCATCGTGAAACGGTTACTAGAAATGGGCGCGAGCTTAGATAAAAAGAATAAGGTATATAGAGGACGACGACAGCTTCACCAGGCGCTTTATAATTTTAATTAATGTTTATTTAATGTCGTTCTGAAGGAAAACAAGACCCCGCTGCACGAGGCGTGTCAGGGGGGTCACGCGGAGGTCGCTCAGCTCCTATTGGCTCGCGAGGCCGACATGGAGTCACGTGACAGCTCGGAGAACACGCCCCTTCACCTGGCCGCGCAGCACCAACAGAACCGATTGGTGCAGATTTTGTTGGACCACGGGGCGGATCCCGATAGCGAAAATCAGGTATGAACGCACTGTTTTATTTATATGAACCCCTAGCGCCATCTATTCATTATTTTTTAAATAATATAGAAATCTGTAAAAACGACTGTTTATTGCAGTAAACTGTAATGCTTGTTGTAATGATGCTTATCAATGTATTTAGACAAGAAAAGGTGACGCGTAAAAAAAGTGTAATTAATATTATTTATGGGTTCGTGTTTGAAACACGAAAACTATATTTACGAATTCATTTTGTTCTTCTGTACGGTGGTAAATAACGGCAATGGCTCGTATACAATATTGATTAGGTGACCCACGCTTTTCGCTCGTTGAACCGTTTTTCGCGTTTTAACTTTTTAATGTTAATATCGATAATTAGTCGTGTTTTATTATAGGTAAACATGAATGAATTATGACGTTTGAAAATTGTTACGTTGAAAGATAATTTATTGGACCACGCCCTAAGCAGAAAAAAACCATTATATTTTCGATGAACTGTCAAAAGTCATCTGTCATCTTATGACATTCAAAAAAA
Source organism: Anthonomus grandis grandis (assembly GCF_022605725.1). NCBI lineage: Eukaryota > Metazoa > Arthropoda > Insecta > Coleoptera > Curculionidae > Anthonomus > Anthonomus grandis. Next base: position 5,916,006 of record NC_065555.1, on the reverse strand, counting down.
ATTACAAGAATCAAGAATCACTCCATTCTAAACTGAAACGTCCTCACATTCATATGAAAAATAAATTATTTTTATTACAGCTGTTAATTTTTTTCCCAAACTCATAAATTTACTATTAAAAATTATTTAATGTGACTTTTTTTTATTCAGCTATATAGTATTTTTCTTTATATGTACACCCCATATAATGTTAAATATTAATATTTTATAAATAAAAAAAAAGTTTGATATTCACTGGTTTGCACGTTCGCAATCGGTCTAATACAAGCTAAAGAGAGACGGAAAATGTCGAATTCCAGTGACCATCAAAAGTTTCGTCGACCTTTCGTTTATTATTTTTTATATAAAATATAATTACGTTAGTTTATTAAGTCCAAGCGCTTCTGTAATAAAAACTATAATCTCTTATCATCTACTGTATGGAATTTATTATAAAATACTTTTTCGTACTGCCAGTATCTTAAATTTCTTGTTTTCTTGTGTATATTTATTTGTTTATTCAAGTACACGTTCTTCATAATTATTTTGAAATACGTAAGACGTATGAGACCCAGACCAACGAAACTTTCACAGTTCGCACCTGATATATAAACCTATCTACTTTGTAATTTTCAAAGCTGTAAGTTGAATAACTAGTGAGCTATGAATTTTTAAAACTGACTGTAACAATACATAATCACCTAAATCCAAATATACCCTCTCTATCTTAATTTCAAATTAATTTAGACTGATGAGACCCAGACCAACGAAACTTTCGCAGTTCGCACCTGATATATAAACCTACCTACTCTGTAATTCTCAAAGCTGTAAGTTGAATAACTAGTGAGTTATGAATTTTTAAAACTGACTATAACAATACATAATCACCTAAATCTAAGTATACCCTCTCTATCTTAATTTCAAATAAAATTAGACTGATGAGACCCAGACCAACGAAACTTTGGCAATTCGCACTTGATATATCAACCAATCTACTATGTAATTTTTAAAGCTGTAAGTTGAATAACTAGTGAGTTATGAATTTTTAAAACTGACTGTAACAATACATAATCACCTAAATCCAAGTATACCCTCTCTATTATCTTAATTTGAAATAAATTTGGACTGATGAGACCCAGAGCAACGAAACTTTCGCAGTTTGCACCTGATATATCAACCAATCTACTATGTGATTTTTAAAGCTGTAAGTTGAATAACTAGTGAGGGATGAATTTTTAAAACTGACTGTAACTTTACATAATCACCCAAATCCAAGTATACTCTCTCTATCTTAATTTCAAATAAATTTAGACTGATGAGACCCAGACCAACGAAACTCTCGCAGTCCGTACCTGATATATAAACCTATCTACTATGTAATTTTTAAAGCTGTAAGTTGAATAACTAGTGAGTTATGAATTTTTAAAACTGACTGTAACTTTACATAATCACCTAAATCCAAATAAACCCTCTCTATCTTAATTTCAAATAAATTTGGACTGATGAGACCCAGACCAACGAAACTTTCGCAGTTCGCACCTGATATATAAACCTACCTACTATGTAATTTTTAAAGCTGTAAGTTGAATAACTAGTGAGTTATGAATTTTTAAAACTGACTGTAACTTTACATAACCACCTAAATCCATGTATACCCTCTCTATCTTAATTTCAAATAAATTTTGACTGATGAGACCCAGACCAACAAAACTTTCACAGTTCGCACCTGATATATAAACCTATCTACTATGTAATTTTTAAAGCTGTAAGTTGAATAACTAGTGAGTTATGAATTTTTAAAACTGACTGTAACGTTACATAATCACCTAAATCCAAATATACCCTCTCTATTTTAATTTCAAATAAATTTGAACTGATGAGACCCAGACCAACGAAACTTTCGCAGTTCGCACCTGATATATAAACCTACCTACTGTGTAATTTTTAAAGCTGTAAGTTGAATAACTAGTGAGTTATGAATTTTTAAAACTGACTGTAACTTTACATAACCACCTAAATCCATGTATACCCTCTCTATCTTAATTTCAAATAAATTTAGACTGATGAGACCCAGACCAACGAAACTTTTACAGTTCGCACCTGATATATAAACCTATCTACTATGTAATTTTTGAAGCTGTAAGTTGAATAACTAGTGAGTTATGAATTTTTAAAACTGACTATAACAAAACATAATCACCTAAATCCAAATATACTCTCTCTATCTTAATTTTAAATAAATTGAGACTGATGAGACCCAGACCAACGAAACGTTCATAGTTTGCAGCTGATATATCAACCTATCTACTTTGTAATTTTGAAAGCTGTAAGTTGAATAACTAGTGAGTTATAAATTTTTAAAACTGACTGTAACTTTACATAACCACCTAAATCCATTTATACCCTCTCTATCTTAATTTCAAATAAATTTAGACTGATGAGACCCAGACCAACGAAACTTTCACAGTTCGCACCTGATATATAAACCTACCTACTATGTAATTTTTAAAGCTGTAAGTTGAATAACTAGTGAGTTATGAATTTTTAAAACTGACTGTAACGTTACATAATCACCTAAATCCAAGTATACCCTCTCTATCTTAATTTCAAATAAATTTGGACTGATGAGACCCAGACTAACGAAACTTTCGCAGTTTGCACTTGATATACAAACCTATCTACTGTGTAATTTTGAAAGCTGTAAGTTGAATAACTAGTGAGTTATGAATTTTTAAAACTGACTATAACAAAACATAATCACCTAAATACAAATATACCGTATCTATCTTAATTTCAAATAAATTTAGACTGATGAGACCCAGAGCAACGAAACTTTCACAGTTCGCACCTGATATATAAACCTACATACTATGTAATTTTTAAAGCTGTAAGTTGAATAACTAGTGAGTTATGAATTTTTAAAACTGACTGTAACTTTACATAATCACCTAAATACAAGTATACCCTCTCTATCTTAATTTCAAATAAAATTAGACTGATGAGACCCATACTAACGAAACTTTCACAATTCGCACCTGATATATCAACCTATCTACTATGTAATTTTTCAAGCTGTAGGTTCAATAACTAGTGAGTTATAAATTTTTAAAACTGACTGTAACTTTACATAACCACCTAAATCCATTTATACCCTCTCTATCTTAATTTCAAATAAATTTTGACTGATGAGACCCAGACCAACGAAACTTTCGCAGTTCACACTTGATATATAAACCTATCTACTATGTAATTTTAAAAGCTGTAAGTTGAATAACTAGTGAGTTATGAATTTTTAAAACTGAATGTAACGTTACATAATCACCTAAATCCAAGTATACCCTCTCTATCTTAATTTCAAATAAAATTAGACTGATGAGACCCAGACCAACGAAACTTTCACAGTTCGCACCTGATATATCAGCCAATCTACCACGTATTTTTCAAAGCCTTAAGATAAATAACTATTGAGTTATAAATTCTTAAAACTGACTGTAGCTTTAAATAATTAAGATAATACAAATAAGGTCGTTTAACGTAGGCATTCCTGTAATAAAAACTATAATATTTAATTTTTTTACACCCTTTATATTTTAAATATTCATATTCTATAAATGAAAAAATGTTGACATGCACTGATTTGCACCTTGATAATTAATTTATGGCAAGTTAAAGAGAGACAGAACTTGGTGATTTCCAGTGACCATCAAAAGTTTCGTCGCACTTTTGTTAATTATTTATTTATATTAAAATTTTTTTTTTGTAGTAAATATAATATGTTAAGTTGTTTAGTCCAGGCGCTCCTGTAATAAAAATTATGTAATATCTCATTTTCTATTGTATGTATTTTATCAGGCATTTATTATAAAATAACTTTTTACACACAAAATGATTATATTTGTACCAAATATTGTAAATTTATGAAATATAAGACATTTATCACTAATAATATTATTATAACTGGAAGTAAATAATAATATAGCAAAATAAAAGGGCGTCCTTAAAACCTTACTGTAGACTGTGTCTTTTTGTTTTTTAACGCAGAAAGGCAACACCGCCCTTCACATAGCTGCCAGTTTGGGCAGCAAAGGGATTTTAGAATGCCTCCTGCAGCACGGCGCCTCTTTATCCGTACAAAATCAAGTAAGTTTTCACAAGAATTATTGCTAAAATTAGATATTATATAAGTGACATAAGTTTACCACGTTATACCTCGACTTATAGCGATGTCATTTACATCATTCGTAACTTATTTAGGCCTGGCCTGAATTACAAATGGCCACCATTTTTTTTGACTTCTTCATCACGTGACATTTTGCTTTTAGTGCGGCAACACCGCCCTGCACATGGCTTCCCAGTCAAACGAGCCCGAAATCGTTCAGATGCTTATAAACAAAGGAGCCAATTTAAATTGTTTAAACAAGGTAAGTCCATTACTGTCAATAATAATGACAGTCCACTAAACGCCATCTTTGGGCGAAAGTCCTAACCGACTCGATTGTCTTAAATGTCGCATGTTCGTATATAGCGACTACAGACGCCGATCCACATAGCGGCCGAAATGGGACACACGGAAGTATGTAAATTGCTACTGGGGGCGGGGGCGGACATCGAGCAGCGCGAGCAGGGCGGCCGGACGCCGCTTTACGTCGCCGCCCGCGGTTCCTTTACCGCCATCGTCGATATGATCATCAAAACCGCCCGCTTGGACTATCCCTCCCACGTAAGCCTCGGATAAATGTTCAGAAGCGTTGCCTAGGATACCTTTTGACGTTTTTTTTTTTAGGACGAGTCAACCGACCTAAAGAAGGAAACTGCGAGTCTCAGGCCGAAACTGAGCCGTAGATGGCGCTCCGCGTCGAAAGACGAAACGAGAGCGAAAGAGTACGAACGCCTCAAGGAGGTCCTGTACAAGTTGGCCTATAAACATTTAGGACCCGGGGAGTGGAAGAAATTGGCCTACCATTGGTCTTTTACCGAAGATCAGATTAAGGCCATCGAACATCAGTATAACGGTAAGAATAGTAAACGTCATATTTGACTGGTCATAGGAGTGTGTGTACAGTTTGACAGCTGTCATTTAACGCGAGCGTACTGATTGACATTTGAATTATCACAAATCACAACCCCTTGTAGCACAGAACACAAAGAGGAAAAAAAGTCCTTGGTCTGTTTTCTGTGATTTCTCTGGAATGAATGTTTATGTTAAATTTTTAAACAAAAACCTAACCTAACAAAACCGAAACATGTGATACTTGACATAAGTAGGAATGAGTACAAAAATCGATCGATATTAAATACGTATGAGATTGTTTATTTTTAGATTAAGTGAGGTTATTACGCGTCTCACTCTTATTCAGATAGTTAATAATAATCAAACGTGTTAGCGTTTAAACGAAAAAATATTTCATTTAATCAAAACTAAAAATACCAGAGGAGTTCGGACGTTCCATAATTTTGACAGCCAACCGCATTTTTCTGTCCTTGTCCCACTCATTGCAAACCATGCACATAGATAAATGGCGGAGTGCCTATGGACGGTTGACGCGTGCCAACTGTTCTTGAATAATATTCGCGAATAAAAGGCGTATTTTATACCGTAATCTAAATATGTCAAAATTTCACGTTTATCATTTCAATTTTTCAAATTGAATAAAAAACCCGGCTATCGAATATGTCATTTTATTAGACGTTGAACTAAATTGACATTTGACAGACTTCTACTTGTAAAAGTTTATTACAAAAACATAACCTAACATAACCAAACATTATGATTCTTGACATAAGTAACATAAATAGGCATGAGTACAAAAATCGATACTTGGTCCACAGATGTTGCCAATTTAATTTTTAGGTCCGTCGAGTTATAAAGAGCACGGATTTCGTATGATGTTAATATGGGCCCACGGACTAAACGCCGATACAAATCCCATCAAGGAGCTCTATGAGAGTTTGGTAGCAGTCGGTAAAAGGCCTTTAGCAGGTAATTTACCCGTTTTTAGCTGCTCCAGACTGTTACTGTTCTTGAACGATTTCAGATACCATGCGCAAGAAGATTGACCAAGAGAATGAAACGAGACGAAGAGGGCAAACGAAACGAAAGTGTAGCAGATGTAGTATATGCTAAAACAACTGAGGATGATGATCTGCCAAAGCCGAAACCGGTAAAACGAAATATCAAAAAAATCATCCGGTTGTACCTTTAGATTTACCCCATTTCGCTTAGGTGTGTGCTTTTTGATTCTTGATAAGATTCGAATAGCGTTAGACCATTGGACCTTTATAATAGTTCAACTGTTTAGTGGTGCCTTGTAAGACCATATCGATATTTCCCGTACATCTCTACTAGTCGGACCAAAAATAAGTTTTTTAAATATCTTTTTATATTGTGTATATTCGTAGGGGGCTGTTCTCGTAACAGCCCTATGGCAACAACGGGTTCCAGTTCCTCACTCAAAAGTTGCCGTCCTAACACTTGTTGGCGCCGTATTTAAATGTCATTACTAGCGGGAAATTTAAAAATATGCAATAGGGCTTTTAAGAGAACTTTGCCAATTTAAAGGCCACTCATTATATGCCAAAATGTGTTTTCTTTGTGATGTTCTCCTATGCCATCCATGGTAGTAAGTAGAGACTCCTAAACCTTAGGACGAAGACTTTAAAAATCTGTATATTGTACTTATATGAACTAAGATGTGAAATTAAATTGTTTTTTAAAAATTATTGTCTTTTTATTGGCCCCAAAGCTTCAAATAAAACACATATTTAAATGCTTCTAGTATATTTTAGCTAATAAATAACAAGACTACAAGTCAATATAGAAGTGGCCATATTTACTCACCAGCGCTTTGAAACACCGTATAATAAGAGAAGGAACCTTTAATAACCTAAAAAAAATGGTTTATTTTTTAATTAAATTAAAACACATGCCACCTCCTTACTGCCAATAAAGTTGTCAAAGTCAACGGGGTGAATTTCCCAATAGATACGAACACGGGCCGTTGCATCCGACTCATTGTTAAAATTATCGATTTTTTCACCCTTTTGCTACAGGCGAACCAGTCGCTGTTATATACTGCTGTTGATATAGACGCACCCTAAAACCAACCATTTACTTCTGTCAAAACTGTCACTGGAATGACAGTTAATAGCAATGAAGGTTGTGCCATACTTACGGCGATTGTCATCTGATTTCCGAACCAACAGTACAAAGAAAACTGAAAGAGTACAGCCGAAAAGTACTCCATTTGTGAAAAGAAGTTTGGAGATGTTATTGGTTCCTAAAACGTATAAATATTTAATATTAGTACTAATTTATTGTTTAATTAATTAAAGAAGTACTTTGGATGCGACGAATAGGCAGGAGGCGAATATCAACAACGAACCAATGGTTTGCCCTAGAGTTATAAAGGTAAACACATCCTCTATATCGTTTCTAACCCTGAAACTCTTTTATGAACCAAAAATGTTTGTTGGATAAAACCTTCTTACTCAATCAAAGAGTATAAATGCTTGGTGCACCGTGAAAACTCCTCGTAAATCGCCTCTTCCAACTTCGGATATTCGGTGTCATGCAAAAAGTTCGCATTTTCCAGGTTAAGTTTGCGCAGGCAACGTTGCCTGATGCTGGTGAAGGCCTCGCCTAAAATGTTCAGCTGGCAAGTCAGGCAGTGCATCAAAGTGACGAAAATCAGGTCCAAAGCTGTAAAACACAAGTGTTTAAACTACGAATTGTGGCGCTATCTATTGGTCGTATTACATAAGAAATGATGTGAGAACTGTCAAATTCAAAACGGTCGGGATTAAAAATCCATTCGCACTTATGACATTTGTCAAAGTAGGAAATATCCTTGTTGACAGTTGACATTGACAGTGACATAAGAAATGTGCCAAACGAAAAACAGATGGCGTGCAGAGACATCTTTGATGTGTATGTGAAAAACATTGTTTTACCGGCAATGTAGTTTGCGTTAATGTCCAAAGCGAAATCCATCCAGGCCAACGAATAGTAGCAGCCGGTGGCGGTGCTGACGTCAAAGGGATGATCGTAAATATACGGGATGAATGACTCGCAGGTAACGTTACCGATAAACGTATTGTTTTCGGTGTTTTTCCGCACCATTAGTACTGCACTAATGTGCGCGGACACGCCCACAAACGTGTACAGCAGGAATATTAACGCGGCTACGCGTACTGCGGCCGTTTTCCCTTCGTGCATACGCAAACCGGGTTGAAAATCACCTGAAAAATGTAAAATGTTCTATTGGTGCAAGTTGTCCAGTTCTGTAAATGTTCGTGTGTATTGCGGATTAACTATCCTTGATACCTTTGTTCTATGGGTATGTACCGTTTTCAACTGTTAGTACAGGATTGTATTGTGCTGATTTTACTGTAAGTTGTCGTTCCGATTTTAGACAGCGTGCTGTTTTGCTCCAAAAAAGGAACAGTTTTCAGCACTGTTTTCACAACCACAACATATGAAAGTTGAATGTGGCGGGGCGGAATAGTTTGCCACCCAAGATGGCCGATTGATTCTAATTTTTGATTTTGACGTACATCAAACATGACAATAGTGACATTTTTTAACTGTCGTATTTGACGACCGTTTATTTTCAGTTTCTTTTGGATGGAAAACAAGCCAAGCCTCATGGTTTTTTTCCAATGTAAAGTTTTTTAAGTAATTTTATACCTTTTTTTAGTTTTCTTAAGTAATGGGTTAATAAATTATTTCACAATCGTGCCAACATCCAATCATCGTGCAACTACATAGTGCAGGAGACAGGTAAATTTTAATTATGACATAGGTATAGTTCAGTTCAGAGATCTATTAGAGTCTTTGATGTACCGCGAATAGTCCGTGTGCCGGTGTTGCTTGTATTGTCACATGACATGCATGTTTAAATCGCAAAATTTTATGTGGAAAGAGTCATAAAGTAATATTCTAAGCGATATTTAATCATTTAATTAAATAAATAAATGTTTTGAGCATTTTTTTAAGAATTTATACATTTGATTCGTAAAATTTGACTACATGCGCCCACGTACTATTTTGTTAAACGCCTAACCTTAGTCACAGCCACTCAAGCGTGAAAAGTTGCACAGGTCCGGCCTTAAAATTTATTTGTATTTAAAAATTTATTTTTGGGATTACTTTTATTAAGTTAGAAATTCAGGATAGTTGATAGCAGGATAATATTTAATTTAAATATAAGATTTAAGTACGTAAAATGAGTTTAACGAAAAATTTTAATTTAATAAGTTTAGTTTTTAGCGCCATCAGTGCTATATAACAAGTGATAAGAGAATAGGTGATACGAATTTACTTAGACCCATTTATTCTGTGGATTAAGGCAAGTTAATACAATTTTCTAAATTCTGTTTTTTGCCATTGTTCTTTAGCAGTTTCTTCCATTAAGGAAGGACTTGTTTCTCTGTTGCCGCCATAGATTCCAACTTTATCTCGCACATCAGCATATGGATACTAAAGCATTACATTATATATACTTTATTGTGCCGCTGAAGGACAAACAGGGGCAGTAAGCTGTAAAGAACGAAATTTTAAATTTGTTTAATTAAAAAAATATGGTAAAAGGGACTTTTTCCCAGAGAATGGAAATCATACATCAATCATAAATGTGTCATAGCATGTTTCGGCTAAATAATATATGGATCTTTCTTCCTCCCAAAATTTTTTAATTTTCCTCAAATATTCTATACACCACCTGACAATTCCATTACAGCAGCTCTTTTGTTAACCATCTTAAGCTTAAATCCAAGTTATATCAGGTATCTCCGCAAGGTTGAGACTGAGAAATGTTTGTCCCTTGCTGATAAGGTGTCTTTATGGTCAGAACCTCATTGTTTTATGTATTGTGTATTTTATATACAAAATACACACCTTTCCTTAGCAATTTGGCAACATCCGTGTCAAGTTCCTTTGATTGTCCTGCATCTTTCCTTTTTATTCTGTCTTTAATCCTTTTTTTACAGGCATATTGTACTATAGGTAACCCCTGTTAAAAACGCTGTTTTTTGCAAAGCACTACAATCATTTGTGAACTGAGGATCATTCCTTAGATTGTTAAAGATATTTAGATAAATTTGTTTGGCGTCTTTACTTAAACAATTACGTTTTAAAACTGCTTGATTTCCTCTGTAGCTTCTACTTCTCTTGCTTCTTTTTGCTCCGTCAACACTAGAAAATGAACTATCAGAACTATGTAAGACTAAATCACTGTCCAGATCACTCTTATTGTTTTTATCACAAATGTTATTGTCTTTCTTGTACACCCACGGTCTTCATAAGCCCGCACAAACACTTTCCTCTTTATTTGCCAAATTTTCCTGCTTATTTTCCCAGGGTCGAAACATTTTAAGGTCTTTAGGTATAATACCTAAACAAATCCACAAACACAAATAAAAAAAACACACTTCCTCACAGTAAAAATTGCGAAAAATTTAGACGAATACAGGCCAAATTCTAAATTCTTTACTTTCATAAACGTGTAAAAAGCATAACCGGCAAAACACATCAAATAATAACCTCACATCTCCTAACTATTAAAGGTGATCCAGATAAGACCCATCCTTAAAGATCTCTTTAAAAACACGCCGAAAGTAATACAAAAACTGCCCAAAAATTTATTTGGGTACTGCCCCGTAATTCTTAAAATCAGTGGGATAGAGAGAGATACACAATCACTTGCACAGCCTAAAGTAGGAATCGCCAGAATGCAGGTGTTTTATCTTTGTTTAATAGACTGACTAAAAAGAGGTGACAAGTTTGTGAGTGCTGGAAGTGTTTAAAATATTTTGTAAGATGCTTGGATTTTAGTCCGCGGTCAATTTTTTTTATATTATTTTCTTGTGATATTATTTTCTTTCTAAAAATTAACATTTTCGAAAGAAAAATAAAAAATAATATAAAACATGGGGTTTTACGTATATTTAAAATGATTTCATAGATAGACAATATAAAATTTTGCCAATTAAACATGTATATCATGCGACAATAAATATGACATAGGCGCACGGACTAATTAGTGCGGCATCTGCAACACATCAAAGATTCTAATAGATCTCTGAACTGGACTTTACCTAAGTGTTTTCTCATAATGTTAAGGTGCATTTTGGATGTATTATCATTTTCCAGGGTATAATTATAGATTCAATCCTATTTTGGACATATCAATGTCAGTATTCTCAATTAAAATTTTTTTTTACAATTCAGTTTTAATTCTTGGTCCTCCATGGGGAAAATGTCTAGTATTTCCTTTTCATTGTCTTCATCTAGATTAAAATATTCGTGCAAATATCCTTTATGCAGTAGTTTGTATATTAGTAATTGCCCAGAATTCAGAAAGTCACAGAAATCATAGATTCTTTAAATTTCCATTGAATTCATCCTTACAAAAATCTTGGAGGGAGATCTGTCATGTAAGTCCAACTAAAAGTGTCACCAATTATCGAGTTTGCTCCAATCACTTTTCTGGTTCTGATTTTAATAACCCGAATAATCCTGTGCGACTTAGATGGGATGCTGTACCACATAAGATTGAAATGCGAAGTGATCATAATTATTCAAAGGTCCCTAATGAAAAAAAAGTCCTATTTGCAACACAGTCCCAAAGTGTGTCTCAAGATGTATTCATTGATGTTGCTCAGATTGACAGAGAACATCTTTACTCAGTTAGTAAAGAAGATCTAAGTTCATTTCAAGAGCAAAAATCCTTAAAAATCATGGTTCCAAATCTTACAGGTTCTAATTTACCAAACAACTCTTTAGACACTGTGAATCTGGATAATACTCCCATATTGTCCAGCTCTGATTTCTCCAGTTTGAAAACTAAGAGAGACCATAGTGACAAATACTCTTTTCTTCTTGAGAAAAAGAGGGGCATTCTTGCCAAGGCAGGACTGTCTAAGGATAATCTTACAAATGAGCAAGAAATTATGTATAATGTACATAAGTCTGTGATGTGTAAGTTATCTAAGCTTAAGTTTCTTCTCAAGAATGAAAGAGCTCATGTTGCATCTCTAAAATCACTATATAATGATGGTAGGTTCCAGTTTATTGAGGAAAATCTTAATGAGGTAACAAAGGACTTTATAAACTGCCAAATTTTAAATGCAAATCGTTCTCCTTCTGGTCGTAGATGGTCTTTTAAGGATAAAGCTTTTTCCCTCTCCATCTTTAAACGTAGTCCCAGACTGTACAAGTATTTAAGACATTTTTTTCAATTACCATCACCTCGTATTCTTCAATCGATACCTTCTAATATTCCCTTTGAATGTGGACACATTAAGCCTATTCTTGAACATCTTAAGTTGCAGGCAGAGTCTATGAGTGACCTAGACCGCTGCCGTGCTCTCATGTTTGATGAAATTTCCTTAACTTCTGGGCTTTTTTATGAAAAATCTAAGCAAAGAATCTCTGGTTTTGAGGATTTGGGTGAGCTTGGCAGGACCCGTAATCTGACAAATCATGCTTTGGTTTTTATGGTAAGGGGCCTAAGAAAACCTTACAAGATGCCTGTTTCTTATTTTTTTACTAAGGACACTATTAAAACTGAGGCTTTAAAAAAACCTATATTATCTTGTATAAAAGATTTACAATCAATTGGTTTGAAAGTCTGCACAACCATTTGTGATCAGGGTAGCACAAATATTGCGGCCTTAAGGGAATTAACTATAGAATATTCTGATGATAAGCCAACTCCCTACCATTATTGTAAATGGACAGTGCATCACTACCATTTTTGATGTACCACATTTATTAAAAAATACAAGAAATTCACTCATAAAAAATAGGATTGAATTTGAAGAAGGGAAATTTGCCACTATGGACTATATCCATCGAGCATTTGAGTTAGATAATACCATGAGAACATATAAATGTCTTCCCAAGCTGAAGCAACATCATTTCAATTTTAAGGACAGTTTTTTAGTTATGAAAGTTAGTGTAGCTGCTCGTCAATTGAGTCAGTCAATGGCAGCAGCAATTGAAACTTTTTGTTCTGTTGGTGCTTTAACATCAGAAGCAATTTATACTGCTGAATTTTGTCATATGATTGACAATCTTTTTGACTCACTCAATAGCTTGCAGTTTAAAAACAGTAGTGGCAAAAAGTACCTTTGTGCATTGTCAGCTGATTCTCCTCATTGGGAATTTTGGTCAGCCATGTTGCTTAAAATGAGGAATTGGAAAATTATTGATAAGGAAAAGGGGAAAGAGAGTAATAAACATAAATTTGTAAAGGGCTGGCAAACTATAATAAGGGCAGTAATGCTTCTATGGGAAAACTTAAGTAAGATGGGTCTAAAATATCTCAATTTAAGGAACCTAAATCAAGACCCAATTGAAAACTGGTTTGGACAAATTAGGCAACATGGTATATGCAATTTAAATCCAACCTGTTTACAATTTGTTGGAGCTTTAAAAACATTGGTCATAAATAACTTAAGTTCACCTATTTCAAAAAACTCTAATTGTGAAGATGACTTTTGTCAATCTCTGGGTAACTTTGGGGATTTTCTACAAAAGTATTCTGAAAGTTCTTGTGCTGATAATTCTATGTACCCAGTGTCTAATTGCAATAATCAGCCATGTATCTTTGAAGATCCAGATATTGCCAATGAGGAGGAAATTTTGTTAGAGAATAATTATGCTACTGCATATGTGGCTGGTTATATACTGAAAAAGTTGGATCTAGACAATTGTGCCACTTGTTATAAAAATTTATATTCACCTGAAGTAGAAACACATCACCTATTTGTTTAGTTTAAGGAAAATGATGACACATCCAGATTGACATATCCTTCTCAAAAACTGATTTCCCTAATTGACTTAATGCACCTTAAGTTATACAAATTTTTGGATAACCATGGTCATTTAGTCAATTTAGAGAAAAAGTTTTGGTTGGTTTATAAACATTTTTTTAAGGACTTCTCTTTTTGTGACCAGCATGACATTGTTAAACAAATTGTTCAAGGTAACACTTCCTTAATAATTAATAAATATTTAAAGGATAAAAATCAAAAGCCAACTTCACAACCACAATTTTTAAGTGTTGGTCATTCTAAAAAACAGAAAAAGTTTCAACAATCTAAAATGCCTTCAAAAAAACAAAAATCTTAAATATTGTCATGATACACTATCAGAATCGTAAATGCTTTGCTTTTTATAGTACTATTTTATTTATTGAACGATTAATTAAAATCATAATATTTGCTTAAAACTAAATTATAGACTAATATAAAACCCTTTAAAGTATTATTTAGAACCTTAATTGTGATCATAACTACTGTGATAATAAATACTTACTAATAATAAAGACTTTCATATTTTGGATCATTAGGATGAAATACTAATTAGGATAATTAATTAACCCGATTAGGATATAAGGATATAATATTTTATACAGAACATACTGCCTTAATCTGTTTTATTATATTTCATGTTCCATACTTACTGGAAACAACCCCACTGACTTTTGACATCTTTACCCGATTGTGACTAACCAAAATCAAGCTTAAGGTATTTGGCAACAATGGAAACCTTTGAAGTTGCATTTAGACATTTTTATTTTATTTATTTTTTTTGTTAGAATTTATATTTTGTTGTTATTGATTTGTGGTAAAAAAAAAAGAAAAATAAAAAAAAACATATTATGGTATTTATATCATGTACATAGTTATAACATGTCACGGATTAAGTTAAGTTTTTTATTACAGTTTATATTTTGTTTTTATTTGCTTATACTCAAAAAATTAAAAAAACATGCATATTAACTTGTACATATGAATTTGTGTCAGTCATTATTAATTTATTCATAATAAGAAGCCAGATTTATTTGAAGAAATAGGTACAGTTTCTGTTGTTATAAGAGTTTATATTTTGTTTTCCATAATATGTGGATATATATTATTTTGTTACAATTGTATAGATGGTTAAAAAATATATATATATGTTTAATTTTTTATTTAGGTATGTTTGTTATATTATACATGTTTCTTATAATGTTTTAAACACTTAAGGAGACAAAAAAAAAAGCAGGTACTTTTTTCTGAAAATCCAAAAATTATTAGGATATTCAGTTAAAACATACTTTATACCTGCAACAATTCAATTTTTTACATAAAAGGTCTTATTAATACAGTACTTACAGTTTACTGTATTTAATTTATAATTTATTATAACTATTTTTATGCATTTTAAAACCCTTTGTTAAATTTATTTTAATTCATCTTAAAATAAAATATTTAAAAGACAATTTAGCTTTTTTTTTTAATTTGAAATTTGCTCCCATATAGTGCCAATTTATAATTCTTGGTAAGTATCTATATCTAAAAATCTTAAATGTCCTAAATAAACAATATCTTGAGAATTAAATTTCAATCAAATAGTATTTTAGTTGATGTGTTAATTCTTGAATAAAGTGATGAGGGATGTCTGATGAACAATATTTATTTTTTTCCAACTTAAATTTTAAAAAAACACTTTTTAATTAAAAATGGGTATTAAATTTTATAATTTTTAAAAAAAAAATGGGTATAATTTTAATAAAATGTGGGTGTTTTATTAAAATTGTTTTTTAATAAAATATCCACATTGAAACAAACTGATAAACGTATTGTTAATTTTAAAATAAAATTCTATTTAAATATATCTCTCATCACTCATCAGTTAACGCATCAACTTCTGTAATTCTGCAAATTACTTTAAATGTAAATATCGCCCAATAAATCATGCTTAAATTTCCCGCCATATGCCACCCAAGATGGTCGCCCCCGTCTATGTCAACAGAATTTCTGTCTGTTTATTAGGCAACACGCATTTCTCTATATTTGTGTTCTGTGACATAACCATAGATAAATAGTTTATAGGACATAACCTATAAAACTTTCGAACAAACATATTTCCTGTGAGAAAGTAAAATACACATGTACTTTTGTGCCTTTTACTTTCTGTAGTGCAGTATGTGCACAATTACGAGTTTTCTAAAACATTTAAAGGGCTAAAGAGCGCAAATTTGTGGTTTCAGGAAAAATTGTGTATACCTACATTACTCATGAAAAAAGTAAATTTCAGACACTCGTGTGAATTTCAAAAACATCACCACTTGAGTGAAAAAT
Organism: Anthonomus grandis grandis; assembly: GCF_022605725.1. Lineage (NCBI taxonomy): Eukaryota > Metazoa > Arthropoda > Insecta > Coleoptera > Curculionidae > Anthonomus > Anthonomus grandis. The sequence continues at coordinate 5,899,896 of NC_065555.1, read as the reverse complement.
ATCACTTTCTTCACTAGTAACGTAATATACTATATTATCTTTTGAATTTGTACCTAGGTACATGAAATGCATCCTAAATTCCTCTTCGGAATATAGGTTTATCACGTTTTCCAAATAATTTGGAACGGGAATACGGGCCTGTCCTTAAGCCTGTAATTGGGCAAATTAAAAATCTTCTTGGTCCAGTTCATCTTCTTCATCATCAGTTAATAATAAAACGGAAACGGTGTTTGCCACTATCATGGCTGCTACATTATTGGGGTTCATAGCCATAGCTTTTATTTTGAACTTGGAAAATAATTCCCACAACGTAAACAAGAAGATTCAAGAAATCAACATCAACAACACTTCTGACAGTTTTGACATTCCCCCACTATTTTACTGTACCTACAGTAGCTTTTATCCCCAGTCAATCCAGTAAAGATTAATGACGTCAATGACGCATTTATGACGTCATTCAGTACTGACACTTGATAACGGTACATACCCTTTGGCTGTTAGGTTTTAAGTTTTACAAATAAAGATAAAATCTCATTACTACAAAAAAAGGCTAAAGCGTGTTTTTTTTATATTACATTTAAGTGTGTACCTAAAGGTGTGTAGTAGAAGCGTTTGTCTTGTAGTTTCTCTTTGGTGCTCTCGATACGTTTCCTATAATAAACCAGGACCGAGAGTTTTGCCATTCCCATCATGTGGGTGATCAGCATGCCGATTTGCGTTACTAAAGTGGTCGTGTTTTTCGTTTTCCTGAAGACGGTTAATTCCAAGATGACGAAACCCACGGCATTACAGAATAGCGTGTAGTTGTAGATGGCGTACAAGGATCTTACTATCTAAAGAAACAATAGGAAGATAATGATTACATGTTGGGATGTATAGTTTGTATTTAATGCTTGGCACCAAAAACGGCTTTAAAACCCGTCAGAATTTTTTTTGTAATTTGGCACACTCTGTATATAACCAATATTCGCTAGTCTTTGAGGGCGAAAGAATAAAAGCGCCACCTATGTCAGACAAATGCCACAATATGGCGACGACCAAAGACAGCGTCATCTATACAACGAAACCCGTAAACAATCATCTTTCTGTTGTAGTGGTTGTTCCACAGATGGCGCAATGAGTTTAATATTGTAGGGTTCTACATCTGCTCTCTCTGTCCGTTTGACATAATATAATGTATCCTTTTTTAATGAGGTTAGGAGGTTAACGTTAACGTGTTAAAAAAAGTTAATAGACTTTAGAATAATAAGTAGGTGCTGTAAGAGTAATTAGTCTTTGTGCATACGTGTGTTCGTATAAAGTTGTCGTGCCATAAAGGTGTTGAATAAAGAAGTTCTTTCTATACTGATTGGGAGTTTCATTAAGTGGTATCTGGGGCGACCAGCGACCCAAACTGGTGACCCTAAGGCACATAATCCTATAATATTTGTGGGGTCCAAAGGGTTGTCTCCACGTTGTTGTATCAAATAATACACCGGGAACCCTAATTAGCACTTTATTCCCACATTAAAATAGCCAAGATCGGCAAAGTAAAAATGATCGTGAACACAAAAAATAACCTTCATGAAGGTTATTTTTTGTGATCGTGAACTTAACGTGTCTCTCTTCTTTCCTCCTTTTTTTGAACTGTCAACAGTCAAAAATGTCAAGCAAGGAGAAATACAAAACGAAAAGAGAGTGGCGAGAATTCCCACATATTTAATTAACAAGAATTTAGGACACATGTTGCACCATTTAATTTGCCTACGGTTTTAAATCACAGTAGAAAAAAAATGTTTTTTAATAATTTTCTAGATTCAAATTTGGCACACCCTGTATAATATAACCAATTTACGTTACTTTTTGAGGATTTGTGGGGACTTGTATCGCCCTCTCACTCACTCCGAGAGTGGAGTGGAGGCTGTCAATTGTCAGGATGTATTCGATCCATTATGGCGGATTAGGTTGCACCTGAGTCGTGACAGAGACTGGTTGTAAAAGTGGTTGACTTCCACGTGTCTAAGCTATGTAGCTGTTTTCTTGTACGATTGGTACAATAAAGTATTGTTATCCGTTAACAAGTGTATTATTTTGGTGTTTAAGAGTATAGGATCTCTCGTCTGGTGACTACAAAACCTACAGATTAAAAACAAATGGCGCCATCTATGTCAGAAAACAATAGCCGTTGAAGTAGGAAGCGCCATCTACAAGACGAAGCTCGTAAGCAATTTTGTTTATGTTGTAGTTGATGCTCCACAGATGGCGAAACAAATTATTAAATAAATGTCAAATTACTTTTTACGCACTACTGTGTAAAAAGGATTTTTTAGGCACTAGTGTGTAAAAAGTGAGACTTCACACACCCTGGAAAGTGAGTACTTTACGCACGTTAGTAAAAAAAATTATTTTAAATAATTTTTTATATAAGTAATATTCCTTTCTTTTGAGAATGAAAAACAAAGAGCGCAATTTATTTCAGGCAAGTGCAACAATACGTTAATGTAGGACAGCGTCATCTATACAATGAAAACCGTAAACCATAAAGTTTATGGTGCAATTGTTGTCCCACAGATGGCGCAACGAGTTTCATAATTGTAGGTTTTGTAGTCACCAGACGAGAGATCCTATACTCTTAAACACCAAAATAATACACTCGTTAACGGGTAACAATACTTTATTGTACCAATCGTACAAGAAAACGGCTATATAGCTTAGACACGTGGAAATCAACGACTTTTACAACCAGTCTCTGTCATCTGTCAGGACCCAGGTGCAACCGAATCCGCCATAATGGATCGAATACATCCTGACAATAGTGACAATTGACAGCCTCCCCTCCACTAAATATAGTATATTTATTAAAAAAAAATAAATATAGTATATTTATTAAATATAGTATATTTATTAAGTTCGTGGTAACGATGTGTTGTTGAACTGTGGCGCCACAACTGTGGCCCTTGGTTGAACTCGAACAGTCCCTTTATAATATAATTAATCGTGTCCGCTTGGACGTGTTTGGTTGAAGAAACTTCGTAATTTGTCAGCTGTCGCTGTCATCATTTTGTTTGATTGTAAATAATACCCCAGACGCCAGTAATGTTATATGTAATTAGTTCTTAAACATATATATCAAAAAAGAAAACCCATTAGCCATAATAAATGTTGTGTCATTTTTAAAAAGGAAATAATTTGTTGTTTGTTTTTATTTTTTCCCGCACTTATTTCAATATCTGACATTTGACGTTTAGAAAACAGCTCCGGACGTGGGTAATTACTGTTCCAATTTGATGACGTATAAAGGGCTAATTGGTGAGGTCACGTATCTCAAGCGGTTATAACTATTATCCTAATAATTAAATGATATTTTTCTCAAAAAAAAAAAAAATATATATATATATATAGTGGAATTGTAGTTCAATTTGATTATTTGTCAGCTGAATTCTAGTGGAATTTAATTTTTACATTTAGTGGATTTCTAGTGAGATTTAATATAGTTTCTGGTGGAATGTCTTGTAACAAAGTTGGCAACACTGGATGTCACGTAGACGTCAATGGTCAAGAAAGTGCAAGTCAGTCGGTCCCATAGAGAAATTAATATTTCTCTGTTTTTTTTAAATTTAGTTTTAGTCAGAAAAGTTGTAAAAAAGTGAATAAAAACCCTAATCTCATGTTCGGGGTTGTTGTTTCCAATTCCACCTCCACAGTGTAGCGCAACGTGTCGCGTGTTCCTCACGCCTTCACTCAAAACTCAGAACCTTAGACAAGAAGAGACTTTCTTTCCTTGTCTAAGTGTTGAACAAAAGCAACGCCATGTATACAAGCCGTAGACAATGATGTTTATGTTAATTCGCGCTACGGCTTTAAATAACATTAGAAAACATTTTTTTTTTAATCGTACAAATTCCAATTTGGTTATAACCGTTATTCACTATTGAAAATGGCTACTGGTTGAAAAATAAAGCGCGCCACCTATGCCTAGACAAGCGTAACAATATGGCGCTGAAGTAAGGCAGCGCTATCTATACAGTAAACAACAATGTTTATCTTTTAGTCGTTGTCCCATAGATGGCGGAAAGAGTTTAATAATTTTTAAAACAATATATTTTTTTAGGGAAAATGTTAAACCGCGCGATTTTCTCACCTTTATTTTTAAAAATAAAAAAATTTCCACCTCGGTTGACCTTGAAAAAGTATATTTATGGCAAATTCGGGTGTAGAAGTGAATAACCTGAGAGCGGCGGCGATGACGCCATCCGGTGCCAGGCGGCCATTTTGTCGTCTGCGGGGACGCACGTGGCCCGGCATGGAATGATAAAAAATTTCGCGTTTGATAAAACGAGACTTTCAACTGTTTCGTTACGCTCGGGATTTGATTTTTGGTATTTTATATGTTTTTTACGATTATTTTTGGCGGTAAAGCGTCGTTTCCTTTTCTAATAAAACACCAAACACCATCCTGTTTATATTACAATTTATTTAAAAAATATCCTCAATCATGGTAGCAAAATAACAGCTACTAATACCTAATTTGTCTTTGTAGAACGTTGGTTCTCCTGCAAAGGTTTTTTTTTTATTTTTTTATATAATTTTACTGTTTTTTTTTGTATTTTTCTTTATTTAGGTTTTATACAAATCATGTTTGTTCGTTCTTACAAATTTAAGAGGTAGTACTTTACATAAGAAGTTTTATGTAAAAAAAAAGAGAGATTAGAGATTTTTCAGAGAGATTATTTATTAGTTATTATTATTATTATAAATGGAAAATAAGATAAAAGTCAAACATCGGTCCAAATTGTCAACAATTTCGGAACTGAATGAACTGTTACAAAAATAGCCCTAATTACATACAAAATGAGAGGAAAAAATAATAATGAAAAATGAACAAAGTCCTGAGCCAATTGAAGCACAGGACAACTGAAAAATAAACTTATGGAAGATTCATTATGGTTTTTCCATTGACTTTCATTAGTTCTTACGATCACACAAAACAGATTCTCACACATTTTCTCCTAGTCTACTCGTCTAGTAGGGCTGGTGCCTTTGGCCTCCTCTGCCGCCTCCACGTCCCCCTCGACTGCCTCCACGAGCACCACCACCACCTCCAGCTCCGTAACTACCTCCGGTGGGGCCTCCGTAGCCAGAGTCCATGCCGCCTCCGTAGCCGCCACCATATCCGCCCCCGTAGTAGTCGTAGCCGCCGCCTCCGCCGCCACCACCACCGTATCCGTTGTCGTAGCCGCCACCGTAACCATAGTCGTTACCCCAGCCTCCTTGGCCCCAACCGCCGCCGCCGCCCCAACCTCCTTGACCGCCACGGCCACCTCCGCGGCCGCCCCCGCGTCCTCCAAAACCTCCACGGCCGCCCATCATGTTGTTGGGCTGCGTGGCCGCCTTTTTCACGTCCACCTGCTTGTCTTTGATCGTCTGTTTCGGTTTTTTCAGTAGATCCCTCACGATGCTGTCGTTCTCGAACGTGATGAAGCAGAACCCTTTGCGTTGGTTCTTGATCTTGTCGAAGGGCATCTCCACTTGGGTGATGTTCCCGAATTGGGAGAAGTATTGCTTGATGTCGTCATCGGTCAAGTCGGGCGTGATGCCCCCGACGAATATTTTACCGGGTTTCGCTTTGGCCTTTTTGGCGTCCACCGTTTTATTGTTAATTACGTGTTCCTTTTGGGCGAGCACTTGATCGACGGTGTCCGCGGAATTGAATAAAACAAAGGCGAAGCCCTTAGATTTACCGGTCTGAGGGTTCACTTTGACGTTCACGTTCTGAATGGCGCCGAATTGACTGAAGTAGTCTTGGAGCTCTTTTTCGGTGGTTTCTAGGGTGAGGCCGCCCACGAACAGTTTCCTGTCTTCGTCCTGGCCCGGTTTAATCGTGGAGCCACCGTTTTGCTGATTATCCATGATGAATAAACAGCACCTTCGACACTATTTTAAACGGTTAAACACTGAAAAAGACACGCGGACAACTGAACCGATGCTCGAAGTCACTGTCAAATGAACGATCGTGAAGCGGAACGGTGAGATGCCGGCTTGGGTTCTCCCTCTCTCTTTTACTTATTGCGCGGGATTTCGTTTACGCACTGATTTTAACGGGCGCGCAAGGGAGTTTCGCCCCTAAGGTGTTCGCTAGGCGACTATTGATAATGCACAAGGGGTCAGACCACCCTTAAACCGACCCTTAAGTGCGAAAAAGGCAAAAAACCCTTCTTGGTCGGTCAAGGTGGAATCTGTTTTATCGGCCGCGAGGCAAATACTCGGCCAATGAAATGGCCGGATGCGTGGAGTCACGTGAGCGACCAGAGACGCCGCTCGATAATCCGGCTTGGGACTAAGGGTCGGATTGGGGAATTTTTGAATTTTTTGATTTCTGAGAAATTGGGTTTTTATTGTGGTTGGCGCCACATTTAGGACCCGTTTAGGTTTTATTTACTATCAATTTCTCGTTTAGGTATTAGAAAGGTATGCCATAAGCCAAATTATGTAGTTTTATACGGATCATAGGCTAGGTAATTGTACTTTTAAGAGGCTTTTCTCAGAAAAAATGTCAAAATTGTCGTAAACGAACTATGCAAAAAAATAAATTTAGGGTATCTGGCCTGTATAACGGTCAATTTTCCAAGCCATCTTGACTAAAAATTGGCTGCTTTAATTTAGTCATAGCACCCTATAGAAATGTGTCATTTTCTCCACAATTTATAAATTAATACTTTCCAATTAACTATATACAAGGAGTTGCAATTAAAGTACATACATAATGTATGTACCTATGTCATTTCCGATGAAAGTGCCAAAAAATCAACTTTCCCTTGTTTTACCCTGCCTTTAATTATTAATTAACTAGTTAGTCACATTTTAATTAGAATTATTTTACAATTATTCCAGGCAGTTGAACGTTAATTAAAATTCACGCACTTTAATTAAAATTGTACCCCAACTGCCTGGGCTAGTTAATTAATTAACTCATTAATTACAGATGAATCTGAATTAACTAACCCTTGACATGCTGGACTAATTAATTAATTATACATTAGTTTACAATTTACAAATTACAATTTAAAACTTATGGCTCAACTGCCTGGAATAATTAATTAATTAATAATATTTAAATTAGTTTTTTTTTATAATTCTAACATTAATGCAAATTATGTCTCAAGTGAATTAAATTAATTAATGATTAATGAAATTATTTATTTTACAATTCCAGACAATTAATCCACAGATTCTTTAAAATATGTTAGCTATTTCAGTTAAAATAATCTACTTTACGTTTTAGGCATATGTGCCCTAATTTGCCTATTTAATCCACTAACTAATTAATCAAGAATTATTTTATAATTCCAGGCAGTTGAGTTAATATTATGCCTCAATTGCCTGGACTAATAAATTAAGTAATTATAATAATAACTTAATTTCAAGGAATCGAATTACATTGTTTATCATATCAGGCATTTAAATTAAAATTGTGCCTCAACTGCCTAGACTTAATAGTTAATTAACTAATTATTCACCTTTTAATTGGAATTATTTCACTATACCAGGCAAATGAGCCAAATTCTTCTCAAAGATTTCAGGCACTCTAATTGAAATTGTGCCTCAACCAGCTGGACTAAATAATTAATTAACTAATTAATCATAATTTATTTTGACACTTTCTAATTAAAATTCTGACTCAACTGCCTGCACTAATTATTAATAACGATATATAAATTTATAATTATTTTTCAATTCTAGGTAGTTAAGTGTTTAAGAATTTAATTAAAATTGTATTTCAACTTCGTAGAATAATTTATTAATTAAGGCATTTAAATTAGAATTTTTTTATCATTCTAATTTTAATTAAAATTATGCCTCAAGTGAATAAATTGATTAACTAATGACGCTTAAATTTTAATTACTATAAAATTAGAGGCAATTGATCCAAAGATGACAAATAAAATTAACTGCCTCCATTAATTGATTAACATTTCAGACATATGTCCATTAATTTGCCTATTTAATTAACTAACTAATTATTGATATTTTAATTAAAATTTTTTGAAAATTTCAGGCAATTGATCCATAAAATATTTTGGGTACTTTAATTAGAAATTGTACCTCAACAACTTAGGCTAATTAATTAATTAACTAAATGGTGACTGTTAGAATAGATTTTTTTTTAATCTAGGCAGTTAAGTTTTAGTTAAAATTTTAAGCATATTAATTAAAATTACATATATCTCAACTGCCTGGACTAGTTAATAAATTAGCTAATTAATCGCATATCAATTTGAATTATTTTACAATTCCAAGCAGTTGAGTTAATATTATGCCTCAATTGCCTGGACTAATAAATTACAATTTAAATTAATTATTTTTATAACTTCAGGCATTTCAATCGGATTTTTTAAAATGTCATTCAATTTAATTAAATTTGCACCTCAACTGCCTAGACTTAATAGTTAATTAATTAATTATTCACTTTTTAATTAGAATTGTTTTACTATACCAGGCAAATGAGCCAAAATCTTTAAGATTTCAGACACTCTAATTGAAATTGTGCCTCAACTACCTGGACTAAATAATTAATTAACTAATTAATCATAATTTATTTTGACACTTTCTAATTAAAATTCTGACTCAACTGCCTGCACTAATTATTATTAACGATATTTAAATTTATAATTATTTTTCAATTCTAGGTAGTTGAGTCTGTAAGAATTTAATTAAAATTGTATTTCAACTTCGTGGAATAATTTATTAATTAAGGACATTTAAATTAAATTTTTTTTATCATTCTAAGTTTAATTAAAATTATGCCTCAAGTGAATAAATATGTCTCTTAATTTGCCTATTTAATTAGCTAACTAATTATTCATATTTTAATTAAAATTTTTTGAAAATTCCAGGCAATTCATCCATCAAATATTTTAGGTACTTTAATTAGAATTGTACCTCAACAACTTAGCCTAATTAATTAATTAACTAAATCGTGACTGTTAGATTAGATTTTTTTTTAATCTAGGCAGTTAAGTTTTAGTTAAAATTTGAAGCATATTAATTAAAATTACATCTCAACTGCCTGGACTAATTAATAAATTAGCTAATTAATCGCATATCAATTTGAATTATTTGGCAATTTCTGGTTGTTCTGTCATAGATTTTGTTTAAGTTCAGGCACATTAATTAAAATTCTGCCTAATCAATTAATAAATTAATTAATCATTGTCATATAATATCATATAATTTATCAGGCTCCTTTCCATATCAATGGATGAGAATATCCATTCTGGGTGCTATGTCTAGTCTCAATGGGCACTGGGAGTTATATAATACGAGCATGAAATAAAATTTAAAAAATAGGCAGTGAAAACCATTGTAGTGTAAAGCCAGCTAGATGTACCTATCAGCATTATTAAAATTTAGTTTAATGAAAATAAATAACAACCCCAACCCAAGCTTTCAGCATACATTTAAATTCAAATGATGTGCTCAGTCAATGTCAACAACGTCATTTCTGTCATTTTTGACAAGCAAGATGGCCGACATGCGATTCCGATTTTTACCGGCATACAAGCTTCATACATGGGAGAGACGAGGTAATAAACAATAATACTACTGTCAATGCATTCTCTTAGGCAACACACCTAACATTATGTGTGTGGTGGGTTACATAACCATAAAAATTACTATAATATAATGTTGTTACTTTAATAATACCATCTTATACAATCCGTCCATTTTCCGAGGCTGAGATTTTCTTCTCTGTGAACCGTAGGTGTTTTTTACCATAGGCAAGAATTTAACCTAGAGTAAGGGTAACATTTTTAACAGATGTCTTTATTTAAAGAGCAAAAAACTTACCGAACAATGGCCCTTTTTTAAACTTATACATATTTATACCTCGTCTCTCATATATGAAGCTTGCATGGTGAAAATCGGAATAGTATGTCGGCCATCTTGCTTGTCAAAATTGACAAGGAGTTGACAGAGATGACATTGACTGAGCACATTATTTGAATTTAAATGTATGCTGGAAGCTTGGGTTGGGATTGTTATTTATTCAGTAATCTTTTTGATTAAGCGTTTATTTTAGATATTACGATTAAATAATAAAATTATTAAATTAAATGAAATTTGACTTCCCGCCTTAATTTGGCCACGCCTTTCTACCATTTTGATTGGTCCAATTATTAGGCACGCCAAACTGTCAAGTTAGTCGCAACAGTTTCCGTTGCCAAGCCAGAGGGCGCTAGCTGATTTGTCAGAAGAATCAGTTTGTATGCAACCGTCTATACTTTTGTATTTTCTGAATTTGTACCACGCTTTTTTGGGACTCTCTGTATCAAACAAACTAAGTTTGAAAAGTAGCCCCTCTAACTCAATTAACATTCCTCCTATTAAAGGTTTTTTCCGTTTCAAGATCTAGCCGCAATTGACCATCGCGATATTAAATGGACACCCTGTATATTCGCTGAGGTTCCTATATTATAAAGAACTGAATGCACCTTTTATTTTAATACATATCAAATTTGTGGACAGCCGGTGTAGAGAAAATTCTACCTTTATGTAAATATTCAATAATTTGATATAAAATTCACGTTGAAAATATTAGAATACTCTAATAATACGTTTAACACCCCCCTGGTATATATAGCTGATCCGACGTTCCCTGGTATGATAATTCCAAAACCGCAACAATCAAACTTAAAAAGAAAATCGGCGGTCGTCCCTCCCCGCCCCCACCCGTTTGACCGCAATAATTAAGACAAGGACGGAGGGCGAAGCGTCGCGAGGACCCCTCGCGAATACGGCGTCGCCGTCGGTCAGTCCGACGCCGCGAAAACCGCTAAATATAACCAGGAAAACAGGAACGATTCGCAGGAGAGCGTCGTGCTTTGTGGGGGCGAGGGGGCATTTTCCTGCCGAAAAACAAATCGATGAAAGATCTCCAGATTTTATCGGTTTATATATATAGCGTCGAAAGCGGCCATGTTGGAATTAATGCGTCATCAGGGTGCGATATGACACCCTGTACGAGTAAAAAGGCCCCACATATGTTATATGGTCGTGAGGCACGTGCGGGTGTGACGACGGTGGGGGGCAAGGGGCCTTCATATGATATACATACATAATCTATTTTTAGGGTTGGCTCGTGCCGACTTTAATCGAACATCTGTCGAATTTCGTGTACAGAAAAATTTTGCTTTCTAGCGTTCTGCTCGCCTGATAGAAGGCGTCCTTTTCCCGTGACGTTCGGGGACGTCCCGGGCGTCCAGACGCCCGAACGTTTGCATCCCCTTCCAGGATCATCATCCAGGCAGGTTCGATTTTCATATTGGGATTTAATCGGTTCGTAGAAACGACAGAAGGTTTTCCTGTACAGCATGAATTTCCCTTGTCAAAATGACGGTTTTTTCACGCTAAAATGAAACGGGAACTTTTCGCACGTTAGGACGTCGCGACGCCGCCTTTGCACGGGCGATGCCGTAGCGACGCGAAATTCACGACGTTGACCATTAGGGCGGCAGGATGCGGTAAAAGTTAAAATAATTTTTGGAAAAATAGATTTTACTTACCCGGGATTTTTTCTGGTCAATTTTACCCACCCCTACGAAAGAACAAATGGTATCGGTAGCAACGTAAAAATTTTCTGGATAAGATGCCATGTTGTAATAAGGTCTAAATAGCCTTAAAACCCTATAAAATATGAAAGCCTAATGGTTGGACGCTAATAAGGGCCAATTTGAAAAAATCAAATTTTGTCCAGAATTATTTAAATAGGTCCAATTACCTCATTAGTATATAACATTAGTTAAATCGGATATATACATTAAATATGTACCTTAAAAAGAATTATATTTAAATAGACGTGGCATCAATTTATGCTTGATAAGGCATGGAATTAGGGCATAACTTCCTTATCCTCAATAGGACACGTTATATATTTTGACATATTTGAATTCTGCGTAAAAATCCACGAATTTTGATGGGTCACATGACCTACTTTCCTCCAAGGATTTTCGAGATATATGGATTTGAATATTTCTTCTTCTCTCACTTCCACCGGTCCTGGAGCAAAGCCCATTTGATTTAGAGAGAAACGGTTTGCACTTTCTCGTCTTAACTTCTAAAGATCTTTTTGGTGACGTGGATTTCATAGGAGATTTACGTCAAAATTTTTGACATTTGACAGCTGACAAATGTTATGACATTTGTATGAAATTTATGTTAATTACTAGATTTGTATAATCTATACAGGAAAGTGAAAACCGTTCATGTCTATCCTCAATAGTTTTGGCTCTGTAGCCTTTTAAAGTCAAAAAACAGCTGATAATCAACTGCTTATATCTCGGAAACTGTTCAACCGAAATACGGCATGTGACCCCTCAAAATTCATAGAATTTCTTATGCAATCTAATAAGCTAATAATATATAGGGTGTCCGATATAAAATAAGGAAGTTCACCATTACTTCTAGTGTATCGGGAAGTGCAGCAAGCCTAAAATTATGTTAAGCATACGAATTTTTCTAATTACCGTTCCGTAATATTCCTTATTCAACTTTGCTGTACCGGTTAAAAGTATCAAAATTTCTATTTCGGGAGTCAGGTTCTTCGGATACCCGTTTTCCTCAATATGTTCCAGAAGCATTTCCCTAAAATTTCGCTTTAAATTTTTTAAAAGGTTACCCATAATGTTACAAAAAGAAACATTTATCTGATTTTTTATAGTCCTTGCGTGGGTAAATAAAAACTAAAAACAAATAAAACTCTCGAATAAACATTGAAACTTTTGTGTCACGTATGTTTCTTATGATAATACGAGGGCGGGTCAATAAGTCCGTGACTTTTTGAATTTCCCGCCCTTTAATGGAAATGGCAACTATGCTCCTGTCAACAGAGAACTGTCAGTTGACGCCTGTCAAAATTTGAACAAGCTGCGTCATTTAGTTTGTGTTTGACAGCTGTTATAATAAATTATATCCCATTTAAGTAACCTCTTCATTAAATTCTTAAGTGGTTTCCATCAGTAGTGATGTTCAAACTGTCAAACTTCCATAATAGGTCACTTGGAAATGTCATTGTCACTTGTAAAAATCCTAATTACTAATTGGTGTGGCCTCAAATAATCCCTATATATACCTAAACAATTTTATACAAAGTATATTTATAATATTCAAACTTTTGAGCCAGCTGTAACCGTCAGCTGCTGACAGCTGCATATGATAACCCCTATTACGTTGTTCCTCTCTCACTCTTTCTCACACGTCCGTTTCACTCTTTTCGCGGCTAAAAAAATCGTCTATTGTATTTACGCATTTACTAAATATATACCGTGCGGCTATTTTTAGGAGGGTGTTAATTGGGGACGCGTGCCAAAGTCGATGAACTTTACCCGCACAACGTCCTGCGTTCCTGGTAAAAAGCGTCGATTTTCGCTCACGGTGAAACTTTGGGGAAAGCTTACGGGAAACTCTGCTCTTGGGGGGGGAAACAACTGACCGCGAGCGAGCGTCGAAAAATCACACGCGCTTATGCGGCGGCCATGTTGTCGTTATTGATAGGCAACAAAATGGCCGCCACGGTTTGGCGCGAAAATCTGCTTGTCACTTGTCAAGATAACTAACTGTCAAAGTTTATGAATTCTGTGTGTTTTACTTTAATCACTTGCCTTATTGGATCCAGGTTTAAACTGGTGTTGTCCTATTAAAGATTCAACGTAAACGGCCCCAATAAAGAAATCCGTTGGATATTCGATGATTTGCGTGCCTTTTTCATCTTTTACGGTCATCTTATCTGGACGAAATCAATCTGAAAGAGCCACTGACAATAGACATAATAACCTCCACGAAATAATAAATTCAGTTTTAATTAATTGTTCGGTATAGGCAATATATCTGTTTTAATGTTGGGGGGCGGGGTTTTATTGCAGAACAGCTTTAATTGCACCCCTGGATGGCAATTTAAAGGGATTAAAATTTCAAGATGTTTGCATTGAACCCTAAAGACTTTGGACATAGTGTATTGAAATGTAAATTTTGTGGATGGTATACGGGGTGTAAAAATCATTTGCGATATACCTCCCATGTTATTTTCCGAAATAAATGAGGCACAAAACTTCCCCCGGACTCATATACGAGGCGAGTAACATTAATTTTGAATTAAAATGTATAATATATATTTCCAATATGGCCGCCATATGTCAGCCCGCGTGATCTTGTATATGGTTCCCAAATTCATTAAATAAATCTATAAAAACACCTTTGAAGGGCATTGAAGGTTATAATAATGTTCCTTAGATTATGAACCTTTTAATTATATGCCTAAAACGTGTCTATATCATCCTTTCAGGCCTTCAAATCCGGTTCGAAAATGCTTGATTTTGGCGTTTACCGCCTTAATACCAACATAACCAAACCTCCGTTGCCATGGCTACTACCCAGGCAACCGTTTTACGTCATTTTTTCAATACGGCTGTCTCGTGTGAGTCGGGGTTAAAAATTGTTTAAAAACACTTTTGATAGGCATTAAAGGTTGTATATAATAAAGTTCCTTAGGGTATAAACTTTTTAACTATTTCAACCCTTTTCAACCCTAAAAACCGGTTTAACCTTGATTTTGACATTTAAGAGTTTATACAAATTAACTGTTCTTTATCCTGGCTATCTTATATACAAGGCGAGTAATATTGATTTTTGAAATAAAACAGTCCTAGAAATCTCATACTTTACCCATGTACAACAGAGAATGCGTTGGCCATGGAAAAACTATTCCAATATGGCCGCCACATGTGCGCTCACGTGACCTTGTATATGGTTCCCAAATTCTTTAAGTAAATCCATAAAAACATCTTTGACAGACATTGGGGGTTACATCAATCTTCCTTGGGTTATGAATTTTTTGATTATACGCCTAAGAAGTCTCTACATCACCTTTTCAGGCCTTAAAATACAGTTTGAAAATGCTTGATTTTGACGTTTACAGCCATCACACTATCATAAGCAAGCATCATCCGTTGCCATGCCTACTATGCAAGCCTATTACGTCATTTTCCAGTATGGCCGTCTCGTATGTCTCGGGGATAATATGGGTCAGAAAAATGGTTTAAAAACACGTGTGATGTGCATTAAAGGTTAAATTAATTATAAACTTTTTAGTTACATGCCTAAAAAGTCTCTATAGAACCCTTTTGTACCAAAAAGCGGTTTAAATATGTCGATTTTGTATGGTGTTTAGCGTCATGTTATCAGAAAAAACAACCATGGTGGGGAGTTAAAATGTGCATATATACGAATTTACTGATCTATATCTCCTCGCGGACTATATTTTAATTCATTTTGAATTAAAATATAGTCTTGAAAGTTTCATACTTAAAATAATAAAAGCTTTGGCTATGGAAATACTTTTCCAATATGGCCGCCATATGTAGGCCCGCGTGACCTTGTATATGGCTCCCAAATTCATTAAATAAATCTATAAAAACGTGTCTATGATTGCTTTGAAGGTTATATAAAGGTTCTTTAGATTATGACTTTTTTAATTAAACACTTAAAAAATCTTTATATCACCCCTTTAGGCCTTAAAATACAGTTTGAAAATGCTTGATTTTGACGTTTACCGCCATCACACCATCATAAGCAAGCATCAGCCGTTGCCATGCCTACTATGCAAGCCTATTACGTCATTTTCCAGTATGGCCGTCTCGTATGTCTCGGGGATAATATGGGTCAAAAAAATGGTTTAAAAACACGTTTCATGTGCATTGAAGGTTAAATTAATATTCCTTAAATTATAAACTTTTTAGTTACGTGTCTCTATAGAACCCTTTTGTACCAAAAAGCGGTTTAAATATGCTCGATTTTGTATGGTGTTTAGCGTCATGTTATCAGAAAAAACAACCATGGCGGGGAGTTAAAATGTGCATATATACGAATTTACTGATCTATATCTCCTCGCGGACTATATTTTAATTCATTTTGAATTGAAATATAGTCCTGAAAGTTTCATACTTAAAATAAAAAAGCTTTGGCTATGGAAATACTTTTCCAATATGGCCGCCATATGTAGGCCCGCGTGACCTTCTATATGGCTCCCAAATTCATTAAATAAATCTATAAAAAAGTGTCTATGACAGCTTTGAAGGTTATATTAAGGTTCTTTAGATTATGACTTTTTTAATTAAACACTTAAAAAATCTTTATATCACCCCTTGAGGCCTTAAAATACAGTTTGAAAATGCTTGATTTTGACGTTTACCGCCATAAAACCATCATAAGTAAACATCCGTTGCCATGCCTACTATGCAATCGTATTACGTCATATTCCAATATGGCCGTCTCGTGTTGGGTTGCGACCTTGAATACGAGTCAAAAAATTGTTTAAAAACGCCTTTGATGGGCATTGAAGGTTATAATATTATTCTTTAAGTTATAAACTTTTTAATTATATGCCTGAAAGGTCTCTATAGCACCCTTTCATAATTTAAAAAACGGTTTAAAAATACTTGGTTTTGACGTTTACCGTCTGATATGGCGGGAGATTTAAATGTCTATAAAAATTCAGTGGCATCATTCTACTTTAAACGAATAAATTCTTTATTAGATATGACGTTATTTTTTTCGAAAATAAACTCAAGCAATACTGACGTGAAGGGTCAAGTCTTACAAAGGCTTTTCGTCGTCGCGGGGTTAATTTATACGTAACGAAAATAGATTGCCGCAACATGTTCGACAGGACTGGATTAAACGTGAATTAAGTTCCCGGCACTTAAAAAACAAATTACGTTCCTCGCAAATCCCGTTTGATTGGCAGGGTAAGAAGGCGTTGGATGTAGAAAGCACGGAATGTTCGGAAAGTTCTAGAATACGTGGCAAGAATATTAAAATAAAAGTCGAGAACTGTTGGACCAAAGTGTATAGCTTGTCACCTATCATCAAATTTGTTAGAATTTCACGTAGAATCCAAAAATGTCAGAAAATATAGGGTGTCCCATTTAAAATAAGGAAGTTAGCATCTAATTCCGGTTCGGGAAGAAAAATTTGAAAACAACTTCTATGTTAAAAAATTATATTAATTAATTGAAACATAAAAGTGAAAACCATTTCCCTCTAGGTCAAACAGTCTTGCCTTAATAGCTTCTGAAATTACAAAAAAATACAATTTTCAACCGACCATATCACGAAAACCGTTGCATCAAACCATGGCATGTGACCCATCAAATTTCTTAGAATTTTACGTAGAATCCAAAAATGTAATAAAAAAATAGGGTGTTCCATTCAAAATAAGAAAGTTAGCATCTACTTCCGATTCAGAAAAAAAAAATTCATGTCAATTTCTATGCCAAAAAATAATATGACTAAACTAAAACATTAACGTGAAAACCATTTTTCTCTATGTCAAACAGTCTTTGCTCAATAGCCTCTGAAAGTCAAAAACACTATAATTTTCAACCGAACATATCTCGAAAACCGTTGCACCAAACTATGGCAAGTGACCCATCATATTTCTTAGAATTTCACGTAGAATCCAAATATGTAAAAATATATAGGGTGTCCTATATAAAATAACAAAGTTACAAGCATCTATTGCCCCAAAAAAAAAACACTTTTGTTCATAAATTGCGTGAAAAAAACCCACATCACCAACGCAACTTATTATGCAAACCATCATTACTTAACACCCGAAAATCGATCATTCCCACCATGTAGAAAAAAACAATTATAGATACCGCTCGTTTCCAATTGAAAAACAAATGCGCGCGAAGAGAGCAGCTGATCATTCCAGCTACCGTTCAGCTTCGAGTCACTTGTATGGCAATTGCTTTGCTATAAGCATCAGTTAGTGGTTGAACAAAAAATAAAAATGAAATTCTATTTATTGTTTATAGGAGTGTTTGGTCATGGCTGTTTCGGTTTTAAAGAGCTGGTGGTGAGGGTGGAGGGTGGACCTCTGGTAGCTGAGTTGCTGGCCGTCGAGACTGGGCATAGCTTTAAAGGACCCGTAAGTTAATTTTTTACATGTCAAGATTAGCTTCACGAAAGACAGGGAGCAACATATCACTTATATCATCTATATTAACAGACGTCATAAATTCCATTTTATCCATAATAATGCCATAACTGATAAGACATGGCAAACAAGAACATGTGGCGATATTATTATTTCTGTGCAAAAATTTCAATTTTGTCAATGATAAAACTTTTATCTTTTACAAGTGGAATTTTTGTTTGCAGTGTTTCCGGTTTTACCGGAAGTAGTTGCAAACTACCTTATTTTAAATGGGATACCCTATTTTTTATTACGTTTTTGGATTCTATGCAAGATTCTAAGGAATTTGATGGGTCACATGCCATAGTTTGATGCAACGGTTTTCGAGATATGTTCGGTTGAAAATTATAGTGTTTTTGACTTTCAGAGGCTATTGACCAAAGACTGTTTGACATAAAGAAAAATGGTTTTCACATTAATGTTTTAGTTTAGTCATATTAGTTTTTGGCATAGAAATTGACATGAATTTTTTTTTTCTGAATAGGAAGTAGATGCTAACTTCCTTATTTTAAATGGGACACCCCATTTTTACTACATTTTTGGATTCTACTTTAAATTCTAAGAAATTTGATGGGTCACATGCCATAGTTTGATGCAACGGTTTTCGAGATATGTTCGGTTGAAAATTATGGTTTTTTTGACTTTCAGAGGCTATTGACCAAAGACTGTCTGACATAAAGAAAAATGGTTTTCACGTTAATGTTTTAGTTTAGTCATATTATTTTTTAGAATTGAAATTGACATGAATTTTTTTTTTCTGAATCGGAAGTAGATGCTAACTTTCTTATTTTAAATGGGACACCCTATTTTTTATTACGTTTTTGGATTCTACTTTAAATTCTAAGAAATTTGATGGGTCACATGCCATAGTTTGATGCAACGGTTTTCGAGATATGTTCGGTTGAAAATTATAGTATTTTTGACTTTCAGAGGCTATTGAGCAAAGACTGTTTGATATAGAGGAAAATGGTTTGACGTTATTGATTTAGTTTAGTCATATTATTTTTTGGCATAGAAATTGACATGAAATTTTTTTTTCTGAATCGGAAGTAGATGCTAACTTCCTTATTTTAAATGGGACACCCTATTTTTTATTACGTTTTTGGATTCTACTTTAAATTCTAAGAAATTTGATGGGTCACATGCCATAGTTTGATGCAACCGTTTTTGAGATATATTTGGTCAACAATTTCAACAATTTCCAAAATTAATTGATTTCTTTGTCAGAAAGAAGGCTTTAAAATACATTCATTTTATTACAAATATTTTTGTTTGTTTTTTTGAAATTTTTGAAAATTTTTGAATTTTTTGACTGATTATAACTCGAAAACCCTTGCACCAAAGTATGGCATGTGACCCCTCAAATTTCTTAGAATTTTATATAGAATCTAAAAATATAATAATCTATAGGGTGTCCTATATAAAATAAGGAAGTTAGCATGTATATACAGGGTCTTTCCTCATATATTGACCCCCCTCCGCATACAGGAGTTAGGTGAAAATTAAAAAAAAAACACTTTTGGGGTTTGACCTAATTTTTGAATCCAATGTGAATTTTTTTTTCTTTTAGAAATGTCAAATTTTGACAGATGGTCAGTTTTTTATCTCGAAGACCGTTACACCAAAGTATAGCATGTCACCCTCAAATTTCTTATAGGACCCTATATAATAAAAACAAACTATATTTTATAGGTTCTAGGCTTCGAAGACACCTACATCCTAATACCAACCGAACACACCGACGAAATCCTCCCAAATGAGACCAAAAGGGGCCCTACAACATACGCAAGAAGCTTAGTGGAAGATCAAAGGGTAATTTCACTTTTCCGTACAAAATAGTCATTTATTATATTCAAGCGGTTTTCTTCAGGTTCTTTGGGCGGAACTTCAAGACCACAAGTCAAGAGAAAAAAGGGACTTAATACCTTTAGACCCTGCCGACGTCCCCAAAGAACGCGTGAAAAGGGTGGGGGATGAAATCCTTAATAACGTAAAACCAAAAAGGTCCAAAAGGTATATTCTGATCAACCAGCAACAAGATCAGACCTTCAACGACGAGCTGTGGAGCCAACAGTGGTACTTGGTGAGTAATAAAGGCAAAAAATTAAAAAAATATAAAATAAAACATTATAGAAAGATACCAGAACTAGACTGGACCTCCCCAAACTGGACCTGAACGTTCTTCCTGTATATAGGGCTGGCATTTCCGGAAAGGGTGTTAGAATAAGCATTCTGGATGATGGAATCGAGTACACCCATGACGATTTAAAATTAAATTATGTGAGTAATCAAACACGTCACTGTGAATACACGCCCAACATCTGTCAGCCAATGGGAACGCGAGAGAGGTGGAGCCACCATAGGCGCCCCACTAATTAATACTAATTTCCTATATAAATTTAATAAATTTCAGGATCCAGCCATCAGCTACAATTGCAACGACGAGACAACTGACCCAATGCCCCGGTACGAGGTTACCAAATCCAACAGTCATGGCACCAGGTGCGCTGGGGAGGTAGCTATGATGGCCGACAACAAGAAGTGCGGCGTAGGGATCGCTTTTAATGCTAAAATAGGTCAGTTAGTTGGGTTAAGTCGGCTTGTATCCATAGCTGTGTTATGTTCCAGGTGGAGTTAAAATGTTAGACGGTCTAGTGACAGACCGGATCGAAGGAACTGCCTTAAGCTACGCCCAGGACCTGGTGGACATCTACAGCGCCTCCTGGGGGCCAAACGATGACGGTAAAACGGTTGATGGCCCCGGGAGGCTTGCCCAGGAGGCCATGGAGAGGGGCATTAAGCACGTACGAGCTTCTTAATCTTACGGGGTGGATGCATAGTAAAATTCTTGTTTTAGGGTAGAAAGGGTAAAGGCACCATTTACGTGTGGGCCTCAGGAAATGGTGGTAGTAAAGGGGACAACTGTAACTGTGACGGCTACCTTGCCAGCCCCTATACTATTTCGATAGGCAGTGCCTCTCAGAGGGGCGAGTTCCCTTGGTATGGGGAGGCATGCGCTTCAACCCTGGCCGTCACTTATAGCAGTGGGGCTTATAAGGATCAAATGATCGTAAGAGTTAGAGTTAAGAAATGTTCGCTAACTTAACATTTTAAATAAAATATTCATTTTTTTCGTTATCTTCAATTTCTTGTGTGCTAAGCTGTTATCGCAGGATGACACAAGGTGGGGCTGTCGGCCTAATTGAGTAGCATGTTATATATATCACATGCTCCTTGTATTATAACTCCTTGTGCTACTCTTGCCATAAAATGTCAGGTTAGGTTAATTCACTTTTATTTTTCGTTGATGAATGAATAAATAAACGATACTAGAAAAAACCGGTTTTTTAGGCCACAACCGATTTGAACAACCGATGCACCATCAAGCACACCGGCACTTCCGCTTCTGCGCCCTTGGCCGCCGGGATAATCGCGTTGGCCTTGGAAGTCAAGTAAGAAGTCTCAATGACAAATGGGCACGAACTTAATAAATGCCAATTCAATGAAAAGTAAATGATCACTACTAGGGGGCCGCCATTTTGCGTGATTGTGTCATTTCGATGTTGGTCACTCTGACACATTTCAGTGGTGCCAATTGTAGGGAAATAAAACAATTAAAGTTTTTGAGAGGTTATGTGTACAAAAACAAAATAGAAAGTTACATTTAGTTAAGATCTGCGGGCGTTAAGATGTGCGTTAGATCTGAGATTTTTCTTTTACTTTCCCTCTTTGTAGAGTGTTTTCAAATTAATAAAAATCAAAATATAGGTGATTCTAAGAAGGTTTGAAATTAGCAAGGGCTTATATAGTAATAATAACCACCTTTCTTATTATTCTATGATAAACAACACAGGCAGACAGTTTACAATAATTCGGTTTTGAGAAACAATAGCTACGTTTACAACGCGCGGATCTATTAGGTCGATGGATCAAATGATGGACTATTTTTATTTAGTACAGCCCTGTTTACAAGGATTGTCAAAATTGTCAAAAAGTCAAACTTGTCATTTTGGTACTTCAAAACAGGTCCCAGGTGTTTACACCGAAAAAATAGTCCTCGTGATGTTATTTGATCCAAGTATTAAATATTTGGAACCTCCGTTGTAAACGTAGCTAGTGAACCGAATATGTTTAAATAAGGATGGTGGTACATTATCGACGTATTAAATAAGGAGGAAGCTATATCGCTTGATGCAGGCGACATACCCAAGCGTGCCGTTTACAACTTCTAAAAAACTATGCAATCCGTTATACACACAATTAAAATGTTATTAGAATCCGTCATATTCAGTCAGAGTCGTGATTTTAGAATCCTAATTTAAAACAATGTCAATAAAAAAAATAAATTTAATTCGTGACAGGTCACACGTCAAACGTCAGCGTCGTGAATTTTTTGTTGGTAGCACTGGTAAAAAATGGCGGCCACCAGGCAGTGGTCATTTTTAAATATCGTGGCCATAATATGCATTAGCAGTCCATGTATATTTATTCAGTCCGTGCAAATGGTAAAAACGTATTTAATTAATTAATTAAAAATTCAAAATTTAGTCCGTCTCTGACGTGGAGAGACGTCCAACATCTGATAGTCTGGACGTCGGAGTTGGCCCCTTTAACCGAAAACCCCGGGTGGCAAAAAAACGCCGCCGGACTATGGTTCAATACGAAATTCGGTTTTGGACTAATGAACGCTTTTGGACTGGTTTCCGCGGCTAGTAATTGGACTACTGTGCCCAAAGCCACGATTTGTGAGGTTAGGTTTAAAACGTGAGTACGAGAGAGAGAGAGAGATGTTAGAGATGTTAAGCCGGGTTTTCAGGACTAACAATACGATAGTTTCATTCGGTAAACCGAGCTTAATAAGGGCTGCCACAACCGGTTGCGAAGGTACTGACGATGAACTAATTTTCCTTGAACACGTTGAGGTTAGAACTACCATAAGCTACACGTTGAGAGGCGCTTTGGAGGTTGAACTAACCTCACCAGCAGGTAAAGCCTTACAGTTATTAAGAAGGAATAAACGAACGATTCATTTAAGGTACAACAGTCCAATTATTGAGTCCTAGGGCTCTGGATAGGAGCGATAAGGGTTTCGTGAACTGGACCTTCATGTCCGTGATGACCTGGGGTGAACTGGCCAAAGGGGTTTGGACTCTAAAAGTCTCGGATAATGTAGGTATGTAGGGTGGGTAATGGTTATATTTTATGCGTTATATTTTAAGGTGGGTCCCGAGGGTAACGCGGGCATAGTAAGCGACACCACCCTTATATTGAGAGGCACGAAACAACCCCCTGCCCACATGGCCAACGGTCCCAGAAACTACAACGAGGATTACAATCGGATTCACAACAGGGTGGAGGGCGTGAACGTTTTTACCGATCCTAGACTCCTTTTTAATTTTAACTGGGAAAATTATTTGTAATAAATGAAAAGCTTATTAAAATGTTAATTCATTAAATGTTATTATTTGTCGAAGTCGAATGAAATGAAATATTGATAACTCAAAAACTTGGAGGTGACTTTAATTGCCTGGAAGAGGTAAAGGTGATTTTGACATTGACTTGAACCGTCTAAACTAACATGACTTCAACTTCTTGGAATAAATTATCTCAGCTTCTGTTTAATTACCACGCAATTATTACTCTTAATGGCATAAAGTACGGCCCTGTCTACTTTATCCTCAGAATAATCCGCGCGTGACCACTAACGCCTCTCGCGGTTACTCAACAAACTAGGAGGTCCTCTAGCGAGCTCCCAGCCAAGTGTTACTCATGTTCACCGGCGCCATCTATACTTTTTTGGTCGAACCAGTAGCATTTCAAGTTCGCACATGTTCGCGCCATCTTTTTGGAAGTTATGAAAATGTTGGCCAAAGTTGAGTTTTATTTACAGATAACTGTAATAGGAAGATTTTTTACTGGTACAGTATTAAATAGAGCCAACCTTAGGTTTTCCATGCAATTTAAATAAAATAAAACTTTTCTTCATGTCGAGTGTAGACCTTGTCTACATTGATTGCAAGTTAAACCTAACAACAGGCGCTACTGATCTGTCACTTGTCACTTGTCAACAATGTCAAAACATTTTCCGTGTCCCTGATTGGTCGGTTTCACGCATGCCGTCTTTTCCACAGCGAACCTTCAGCAAAGAGGTCGACTGTGCGTTTTCGATTTCTTTTCTCTTGAATTATCCCGGGAATCGTAGTGATATTCCCGTATTAAAATGGTCCAGAAGAAAGTGAGTTTCCCATATTTTATTAATACGTGCGTATTTTTTCTACAATATTCCTAAGTAATTGCTGAAATTGTGTTTGTAGTTTTGCACTTGACAGGTAACGTTACTGGTGTTTGTTTCTGCTGTTTCTTATTACTTTTGTAGAGTATGGTCCCCTATGGGGCTCACAATCCATCAATTTAACTTTCTTAATAATAATATATTAACAATTTATCAAAAATTAGGCATAAAATTGCAATTTTATAGGTTATGTTTACTGTCAAACTGACATAATACAAGCACATTTTTCAGCTAAAAAACATCACTCCAACTCATATATGATGATCAAGTATTTGCTATCTGAAAGTCTTTGAAGACAACCTTTTACTACCACCAATAGTATGACTGAGTTCGCCCTATATACTCCCAATAATATTAGGCAAAAACTACTGTTTCCTAAGCATTACTATGAACTTTTAGCCTAAAAGGAAGGTCGGAAAGAAGGTGGCGGCAGCCCCTCTCGCCGTAAAGAAAGTCGAGGTGAAAAAAGAGGTTAACCCTCTTTTCGAAAAGAGGCCAAGGAACTTTGGTATCGGTAAGTACACACTTTCAACAATATTAACCCTTTGCGGACGGCAGTGCAACTTTCAGATAAGAGCACAGATCGTTGTCATCTATACCATGACAACCATCCCGCTCGTTCCGTAATTACCGCCGATTCTCCGTACAGCTCGGAGGCTAATTTGCATCGAATATATTTTATGGGACTTGATAGGTTTATTTATTATTTGTTATTCTAATTGCCTTACAATATTAAAATTTAGCGAAAGTATAAAAGATATATTGAGTAAAATAAAAAAATAAAGTTTTAGTAAATATTTGTAATATATCATGTAATAAATGGCAGCAAATTTCTTTTTTTATCGGAGAACTTTTTAAGATACTTTTAGAACATTTTTTTTTATCAAGAGAGTTAAAAATAAAACGCATTTTATAGTTTATAGGAAAGCATGATATTTATTCTAAAAAAAAAAACAAAAAAGAACACGTATTTATCTGTAATTTTCCTCGGTGTGATATTTCTCAAAGCACTCCCCGGGATGCAAAGCAGGGTGGTCTTTACATGTTTTGCAACAATAGGTAGTAGTTTTTCGGCCACCTTTTTTTGATCGATCATTGCAAACTTTGCAATCGGAATTATTTTTTCTTGCATAAATGGCATGGAACCTATTATTTAGACGAGAAATATCCTCGGCACCATAAGCTGATCGACGTCTGGATGTATTTCTGTAGTTTCCAACTAATTGAATAACTAATTTTTTCCTGAAATTCCTCGATCGAAGTTGCTGATTATTTGTTGCTATTTTTTGTAATATAAAGGCATTATTTATCGACACATCTAATAACCAGAAAAATACTTTTCGCCACCATTTACTTGTTTTTCGCAAAAATTGGTAGCTTGCTGCATAATGATCAGCAACGTCAACCCCTCCCATAAATTTGTTATACTCATATATAACTGTAGGTTTTTCTATGACTTCTTCAATCCAACGCCCTTCAGCTGTCTTCGTTCGCCTGGTTATATTTTGTACTGAGTTGTCATATACACTAGATAACATAAGAACAACTCTTTTATCTTTCCATGCCAGTACTGATATAGAATTGTCATGCCTGGAAGATATCTCGCCTTTTTTAAATTTTCTTGTATATGCGGTAGTTAATTCTGTCGCAATTCCTTGTCGATTAGCCATTACAGTACCCGTTACATGTATGTTTATTTTATGTAACTCGCGTGCTAACAAAGGGCTTGAATAATATCTATCTATAAATATATGGTAACCTCCCGAACCAGTTCCAGAATTAAGAAGTTTTTGCACCAAATGAACTACTATGCGGGCGGTTGCTGGTAAATCTGGGCGTATCAATCCCTGGGTTGTTTGAGTTCCCAAATATGGCTCCATCGTAAATATGTAACCATTTTTTGAATCTGCAAGCACATATACTTTTATTCCCCATTTTGTAGGTTTGGCTTTATTATAAACTTTAAAGGATACTTTGCCTTTAAAACCAATAGTACTTTCGTCTACAGAAATATTCTTATCTGGAGTATAAAACTTCTTGAATTGTGTTTCTAGATACCATAACACATTTTTCACTTTGGTGCTACGACTCTTCACTCCCATCTGCTCTTCTTCGGGTGGAGAAACGTGAAGATTCCAAAAAATTTGCATGAATCTATCCCTCGAAAAAATATCTTTGAAAAAGGGTTGATGGTCGATCCAGTTATTAGAAAAATAGTCAGATAGTTCGGTCTTTGGATTTAAGGCCATATTAAGTAAAACGCCCAAAAATGCCATAAATTCTTCTAATGTGACTGGTTTCCAAGACTTCCAAACTGACCTTTTTGTGAGTGGCGTGTTTATTAAAATTTTTTCTGCAGCATATCTAAAAATATATTTACACATTTTTCTTTTGCTTGAAATATAATACAATTAAATACATACCTATTTGTTTCATCCACAATTGCTTGTATAAGTTCGTCCGTAAAAAATAACTGAAAAAAATCTAGTTCGAACACTGGCTGGTTATTTCGTGGTGGATGGTATCCAACATCTTCTAAGAAAGGGAATATTTTAAACCTTGGTTCATTTGCTGTCCATGGCCTCCATAAATTTAAATTATAAACACGTTCCTCAGACTCTTCGTCAGAATCATTTTCACTGAGATTTTGATCTATATCCTCCCATTCGTCACTCTCTGAACTAAACTGATCCAAGTCAAACTCCTCCTCGTCTACGTATAATAGTTCCTCTAACTCCGTGTCCGTTAAGGCTCTTTTCGCCATAATTACAACTATAAACAAACATCCGAATCTTACAAAATATTAAAAAAACACAAACAAAATCTGCATACCTAACTCTCTCAAATACTCAAATAAGACTAAATAAGAATGCACGTGTAGCGACCGGCACTCAACAAAAAAATCGCAAGGTTGCCAAATAAGTCACGACTTGCATAAAAAAAGCATGTGTATTCCTAAATAAAATTTCCCGCGGAATTCAAATTTGTTATCGGTTTTGTCATGGTATAAATGAATAACGAGTAAATCGACTTTGAAAATGTGTCATGAGAGACATGACAACGAGTAGAATCGGCTTTTTGCCTTGTCATGTAGGGCATGACAAACGATCTCAAAGCAAAGTTTTGTGTAAACGTGAACGACTACGCCTGGTGTCATGTCAGACATGACAACGACCGCAAAGGGTTAACCTTTTAACACAGTATTTATGAATGATGATCTTTTTTATCTGCTAAAAAAGTCATGTGGACTACCAAATATACGAGCTTTTTAATTCTGACTTAGCAATTGAACCCTTTAGGCAAATTGTCAAAACCTTTAAAATGCTAATGAGAATGTTTATGATTAGGGCAAGATGTGCAGCCCCCAAGAGACTTGTCTCGCTTTGTCAAATGGCCCAAATACATCAGGATCCAGAGGCAAAAGGCTGTGCTCCAAAAGAGGTTAAAGGTACCACCACCGATCAACCAATTCACCCAGACTTTGGATAAGCAAACAGGTTAGTGGGATGTAAGTCTTATTTTCATTTTTTTTTAAATTAAAATGATGATTTTGTAGTATATTTCACCGGCGAACATAATGTTTGTACTTGATGAGATTATGTTCTATATTATCTGATTTAAGTGTGGCATTTTTTAAATTCCTTTGATGGTGAGGAGTGTGTTAATAATTAATAAATATTTTGCAGCCACCCAGTTGTTCAAGCTTTTGGAGAAGTACCGTCCCGAGACTGCCCTGCAAAAGAAGAATAGGTATGTAGTAATTTTTTTTTGTTAATAGTAATTACAAAATGGTTTTCTAGTATTTTACTATTATAAGAAAATGTTTCTATATAGGCCTTTTCTAGTGTCTTTATAGACTGTTGGCGCTGCTTTAAAAATAGCATTTTTTTGTGGGTAAAAAAAGCCTACAAGCTTATGGTACCCGAGAGGGAATAGGGGTGCTGGTTGGGGTATATTAACTATAAAATAGAGTGAAACAGCATCTGTAGTACAGATGCTGTTTCACCTAACAGATACCTAAATACTGAAAATTAAAACTTGTGTGTCTTTTTTAGGTTGAAGGCCAAGGCTGAAGCCAAAGTAGCCAAAAAAGAGGAGGCCCCAACCAAGAAACCCAACACCTTAAGGGCTGGCACCAACACCGTGACCAAATTGGTCGAGCAAAAGAAGGCCCAGTTGGTCATTATTGCCCACGATGTTGATCCGATTGAGGTTAGTTTTTGCTTTTCTGTTATTTGAGTGCCAAAATTTGTTTTGTCAATGATGCTTTTAATGAATTTCTTCAGCTGAGAAAGAGCAATATAAATAAAAATTTTCATATAATGAAGAAAAATGACACTGAGACATTGTTGCAGCTTTTTTTTCCAAGGGGGTTTTAGTGACGTAGTTTTAATTAAACTCTTGCTTTCAGTTGGTTCTTTTCTTGCCCGCCCTATGCAGGAAAATGGGTGTACCATACTGCATTGTCAAAGGAAAGGCACGTTTAGGTAAGAAACTTCCATGTTCATTAATCACGATTCGCACATTTCACAATGATGATTCCATTTATTTTGTCTTCTTTTCCCGTCTGATCAAAGATTTGATGACAAACCTTATAATCTGAATAAAGCGTTATAAAGCGCTTTCGACAGTTTTTTAAAAAGCAATTAAGGCCCTCACAGCAGAACAATCTCGTTTAGGTCTCTTGGTGAGGAGGAAAACTTGCTCGGCGGTGGCCCTCACTCAGGTCGACTCCGGCGACAGGTCGAACTTCAACAAACTGGTGGAGGCGATCAAGACCAACTTTAACGACCGCGCGGAGGAGATCAGGAAACACTGGGGCGGCGGCCTGTTGGGGTCCAAATCGGCCGCCAGAGTCGCCAAGATCGAGAGGGCGAAGGCCAAGGAGTTGGCCCAGAAACAGGGTTGAGCTGATGATTTTTTGTGAGACACTGTGGTTTTTATATAATATAATAAGTTATAAGTTGATTGTTTGGGTTTTATTTTTGACTGAGCTAGACCTAGTAAAAAAAAATTAAGTCTTTGGGGCATTTTGTGACAAAGCACAGTTCTTTTGACAGGCTTTTGATTGTTTTTCACATGATCTAAACATGCTTAACGACCTGACATTTATTTCAGCAACTTTTGATTTGCAGTCAGTCCTTCAAATACCCTGCTCCGACTTAAGCCCCATGTACTACTCAAGAAAACTATGTGTTTTCAACCTTACTATTTATAACTCGGCCCCTCCAAATGATGCCAACTGTTATTGCTGGACTGAGATTAACGGAAAACGAGGAAGTTTAGAAATAGGCACTTGTTTGTTTGAATACTTAACACACCTGCCTCTGCATGTAAATCGGGTGTCACTCTGGTCCGATACATGTGGAGGACAGAACCGCAACCAACATGTTGCAGCTTTACTGCTTTATTTAGTGCAGGTTAGGCACCTTCAAGTTATTCAACATAATTTTATGGAAAGTGGGCATTCCTACATGGAGGTGGACTCCATGCATAGCTCAATTGAACATGCAAAGAAATATGTACCAGTTTACACAATTTAAGATTGGCTTAATATTTTTAGACTCGCCAGATCAAACAGAAATACAATGTCCAAGAATTAAAATTTAATGACTTCTATGATCTAAAGACTTTGTCTGTAAAAATACTTCGAAATAAGAGTAAAGATACAGAAGGAAACTTTTAGTCAATTGGTTACTAATCAAATCATTACGTTACTCAAAAGACAAGCCAGGCATAATTGAATTTAAATACATGCATTCTGACCCTTATAAGTATATTAATGTTTTCGGAAGGGGGAAAACCCCAACTTTTCCGAAGGTCTTAAAACCATTATACAGCAAGCAACTGCCAATCACTGAAAAGAAGAAAGAGGATCTTCTAAAACTGTGTCAACAATATAATTCCGGCCGAATTCCATGGATGGTACAATTCTTTGCCAACATCCACAAATGTTGAACAAACACCAGAACACTTGGTCGAATCAGACAGTAGTGATGATTACTTAGTAGTATGATTACTTACTAGGTAGTGATGATGATTTACCATTAATCACTTATGTCCAACAAAATAAATAAATTTATCAGAAAAAAAATGTAAGTCCAACCTGTATGTAAAAAACGTAAAATAAAAAAAAAACTTAGATGATTAGGTGTTTTACTGATAAATTATCATTAAAAAAAAGCTAACAAATCATGTCTACAGCTTTAAAATATCACATATTCAAAAACAACTTTTACAGGCAAATTAAAATCTTTTTTTCCATTTTTCTCACAATTCACTTTTATGGACTTATACGGTTTTGCTTGTACGCCCACGAAATAAGGGTAAAGAAGAAATAAGGGTAACTATTTCGGTCTTGTTACTGATAATATTACTTCAAAGTGTATTACTGCGTGGTAATATTTTGATGTTCCTATGTAGTCGCAAGAACTTGAAATTAAACTTTGTAATCGCCCTTACTTAAAAGTTCCCATTTAATCGTCCCACCGACCAATATTTTCTACTTTATAGTAACGACGTTGTAAAGGTAATTAGGTCAGGTCGCTAAGCGGTATCAGCTACCATCAGAGTTACCGCAAAGTAATAATTACTATATAGTCAAGTATTAAGTTAATATTACGTATTTCTTATTACTATTTTTTACTTGGCAGTTATTTAAACTTATAAGATATTTTTTTGGTACCAGTTACCGATTTATTACTTGAATAAAGTAATATAGTCAAACAATGTTGTAGCCGTAACTAAAATTGCTAGTTGGGTTGTCCTTCTTGCCGTATGAGCTGTAGCCCCATCCTGTTGAAACCACACATCCGGATGTTCAAGTATCCTAAGTTTTGGTTCCAAAAAATTACGTAGCATGTCGACATATCGATCAGCAGTTACGGTAACCGTTACCCCTCCTTTTTCAAAAAAATAAGGACCCCAAACACCAAAAGAACCAACAGCACACCAAACGGTAACACGTTGGTTGTGAAGTGGCCTTTCATGAAGTTGCCGCGGATTTTCTGGTGCCCAGTAGCGATAATTCTGCTTGTTCACGCAGCCAGACAAATGGAAATGAGCCTCGTCACTCGTTATTAAAAGCGCATTTTGTGGGACGTTTTGCAGAATATCATTGGAACATTCCCGGCGATTTTCCCAGTCCCGTTCACTAAGTTCTTGCACGATCATCATTTTGTATAGGTGGAACTTCAGATCGGTGTGCAAAATTCTTCTCACAGAACGATCTGACAAACGCAAAGTTTACGCATGTTTAACAACCTGAACGTCTAGGAGATCGTTCAACTGCTTCTCTTACAGCTGCAATGTTTTCAGGTGTCGGAACACTTCTGGGTCTACCAGTAAGGCCGAACCTATAGCTCTAAAATTTGAAACCCACAACAGTATTGTTTTGCGATCCGGAACTGGATCATGTCTACCAAGCGCGAAGTGAGTACGAACATTTCTTTGTGTCGTAATCACAGATTCGTTACTTTTGAAAAATGTTTCGATAACGAAGACACGATGCTCGCCCGTCCAGTTCACGGCGACAACAGAAATGGCAAGGCGCGCGCAGCCAACCGGCTACGCTCCCTCTTAGCTGATTCGGGCTCAGTGGCGGCGCAAAAAGTGGGAGATCATTTTGCCGGACCCTGTACTTGAGTTCCCCCTTCAACAAACTTGAATATCTTCTTAATAACAATACCCAATTGAGTCAAGTTATTGCCATTACAAATCCAATCTGCTCCAGGTTAAACATGATGATTTAAAAGAATTTCAGATTAAAAAAATTATAAATTAACTTTTGAAACTAATATATTTCTGTCACTTTTGTTTAACTCACTTGAAAACTTAACCTAATAATCCTCCAATCCTAATGCAAACTTTTGGAACAAAAAAAGATTCACTGGTCTTCATCAGAAGACAATAGTGATATAACATCTTTGGCCTAAAATAAATTATTGGATATTTTTCATATAACGATAAAATAAAATCGAAAACTTACTTCGTATGGTCTAATGCGTATTTGGAACTTCTCCTCCACGTCAGATATTGAATAATACTCATCACTATCCTCGTCTTCGGTTTCCTTTACGACATCCGGTTTCTCTTTCACTTCCTCATTGGTATCGGTAGTATACACTTCCGGTTCTAAAACGGGCATCTTTAAATCCGGTTCTTCATCCTCTTCCTCCTCGGAGGAAGGTGTATCTATTGATTCTTCTTTGGTTCTAAAATAAAGAGGATTGTGATCTATTGCAAAGAGACATTGGTGTACAATAAATAAACTACCTCCGAATATTAGAAAGTGCAAGTCAATCTCAAATATTCGCAACGAAATTAAGCACAGTTACAGGTTAGGTAATACTCCCTTAGAAAATGTCGACTCTGTGAGGGATCTAGGGGTTTCACAAACTGACATTCAACAAACACATCAATAAAATGCACCATTATATCGAGCTTGATATTGATTTAATATTTTACACAGCAATAATAATATTGACCTGTTTAGCTACATTCAAACGCAAAATTGCTGCAATGATTATAACCTAATAACCATTACACTGCACAACAAATCGAAGGTTATTTTATGTTGACTGAAATATTTTTATTGTTGTTTACTAATTCGAGGCATCTGATTTCGAATCTGTCGTCAGTTTTACTCTAACAGCTCGAGTTGTTTAGATATAGCTACGTTCTTCTCATTTATCTTAATTTTTGGTTTTTTATCTATTATAGTTTTAGATAAATTATTGTAATTTTCATCATGACTTCGCTAAGAAGGGTCTGCATTAACGATCCGAATTGTTTTTGTTATATTTGTGGTGAATTTGTTTTTCAAAAATTTCGATTGAATATGTCAGACTCTGGGAAACGAGCGTATTTAGAGTGTTTTGGTTTTCCTTTGGAAACAGATAACAAGTGCTGGGTGCCCAATATTGTGTGCAAAATTTGTGTTGAAGAATTACGTTTATGGGCCACTAAGAAGAGACTCTCTTTTAAATTCCAATCCCCAATGATTTGGCGTGAACCTTTAAATCATCACGATGACTGCTATTTTTGCGTTGTTAATATAAAAGGAATCAACAAGACGAACCGCTCCAAATGGATTTACCCCACATCAACATCAGCTGTGAGGCCTGTAAGGAGCTCAAAAGATACATCTTTACCATTACCATCTACATCTACAGAAAGTCCTGATGAATTGAATGAACTGAGTAGCATGAGCGATGACGAGTTTGTTCCAGAAAATCTCTTTGAACCAAAACCATTCGATCAAAGTGCACTTGATGATTTAATTAGAGACCTTGGACTATCCAAAACTTCGTCTGAATTATTGGCCTCCAGATTAAAAGAGAGAAATCTTTTAACTAAAGAAACTAAAGTTGCTTATTACCGCACTCGAGAAAAATACTTACTTCCCTTTTTCGCTGAGGAGGATAATTTTGTATTTTGTACTAATATTTCTGGTTTAATGACTGCCATGGGCTTGCAGAAATATGAACCAATCGATTGGCGTTTATTTATTGACTCGTCAAAACGGAGTTTGAAGTGTGTACTATTGCACAACGGAAATAAACTAGGCTCCATACCAATAGCACATTCAACTAAAGTTAAGGAAGAATACCCCAAAATAGCACTGGTCATGAACAAAATCAAATATAACGATCATAAATGGGTGATTTGCGTTGATCTTAAGATGGTGAACTTCCTTTTAGGACAACAAGGAGGCTACACTAAATATCCTTGTTTTATGTGTTTATGGGATAGTAGAGCAAAATCAGAACATTGGTCAAAAAAAGAATGGCCCTCTAGGGAAGCACTACTTCCAGGGATGGTGAATGTTTCAAATATATTTCAAGGAAATTTCCAAGTCTAAGTTCAGAAAAACTCAAGGCAGGTATATTTGATGGTCCACAAATTCGCAAGTTGGTAAACGATCCTAATTTCACCAGCTCAATGTCAGAAATTGAGAAGAATGCATGGGATTCCTTTGTTTGGGTTATCCAAAATTTCTTAGGTAATAGGAAGGGTGATGATTACATTGCGCACGTCGAAGAGATGTTGTCACACTTCCAGCGACTTGGATGTAACATGAGCATCAAAGTGCACTTCCTACACAGCCATTTACACCATTTTCCTGAAAATCTCGGTGACATGAGTGAAGAACAGGGTGAACGATTCCACCAAGATCTTCGAACCATGGAGGAACGATTTCAGGGTCGCTGGGATGCACATATGTTGGCCGATTTTTGCTGGAGTATTCAGAGTAGCAGTTCATTCAAAACTAGTAGAAAATCATATAAAAGAAAATTCCTGAGTGTATAGTTCTTGTAATTAAAAATGTTTGTACGTTGAGTGTATTTTTAATTCCCAAAAAATACTCCCTCCTTTTAACTCAAAAACTAGAGCTGACACATATAAACTGATGACATTATTTAATATCAGCATTAAAAATAAGCCTAGAATCATAAAAATATTCCATGCAACATACATGCTGTTGGGCGGTGTTATATATGTTTATATATATATATTTTATTATTATGATTATTATTATTATGTTGACAATATCAGGCGGTGAGACCGATGAAGCTATTGTTTCTTCCGTATGTTTCAGGCTTGAGTAGGTGGACCTGCTCACATGCAGTAGTGGATCATTCTCTCCGAATTTTGTCCCAGCTCAACATCAACGCGATTCTTGAAGATATTCGTATTTGGGGCCGTCACCGTTTCCTGATTTAACGAGTTCTACAAGTGCACTGCACGATTTGTTACAAAGTTTTTTCTGGGAAGTTTTGCTGTTCTTTCTTTTTCAAGCTTCCTTGTATGTCCTCGGAGATGATGGTTTTGGCTATATTAGTGGAAAAGGTTCGCCAAATTGCACTGGTAATAACCACTGGTAATCTTGTAGGTTTCGATGAGATCGCCTCTATGTCTTCGCTCTCTGAGAGTGGTCAAACCAAACCTGATTAATCTTTCTGGATATGGCACCTCGCTTAATTCGTAATTTTTTGGTCTTATGTAACTTTTGTATAGAGTGGATATCATTTCAATAGAATGGTCCCTAAAAGCTTGTTTTATCAGATAGACTAGCGAGTTTGCTTTTTTACAAATTCTGGTTATATGACGTTCCCATTTTAGGTCTGATGTTATTAGGACTCCTAGGTCATTTTGTTCGTTCACTGATTTTAAGGCACATCCATCCAGAAAATATTCATTATCAGGATTATCTGGACCGATCCTCAACACTGTGCATTTGGATACATTTTCATACCCCATTGCCTTGACCACATCTCAGCATTCTGCAGGTCTGCCTGGAGCAGCACTGCGCTGGTTAGAGGATTAGCATATATTTTGCAGTCATCTGCAAACAGACTTGTGTCCATCTTTATAAGTCCAACTAGATCAAACAAATATGATGTAAAAAGCACTGGGCCAACTACCGATCCCTGGATAACGCCGCTGCTCACTCAATGTGAACTGGACAGCTCCCCATTGACTATAACCTGGTAGAATCTCTCATTCAGTAATGCCTTGATCAGATCAAGCAGCTTTCCTCTGACTCCAAAATGCTCCAGCTTTGCCATTAAGAGCTTATCAAATGCCTTTTCATAGTCAAGATATATTATGTCTGTTGGCTGGCCATTGTCGTCTCTACACTCTAAAAGGTTTGTTGTTGTTGAACGTTTAGGCAAAAATCCATGCTGAGAGGCAGGTATCAAACCATTCTCCAGAAAGAATGCTATGAGCTCCTTAACTATTACTTTCTCCATACATTTCAGTGGGTTGCATGTGAGGCTGATAGGTCTGTAGTTTTCCGGTTTGTTCCGTTTTGAATGTTTCCATTCTTCTGGTATCTTTCCTTGTTCTAAGCATTCCTGCATTGTCCCCGAAAGCAAGGGACTGAGGGAATTTCTGCAATTTTGAAGGAAAACTGTTGGGATTTTACCTGGTCCTGGGCTTGGGTCCCTTTTCATATTTTTAAGCGCTTCTTCGACTTTCTCTTTTGTAAAATGAATAGTTACAATTGAGGGTTGCACCCTGCTGTGATTAGGCAATAATGGAATTGGATATGAATCCTTCGTGAATGCTGTATCAAACTGTTCTGCGAATGTTTCCGCCATGGATTTGCTGTCTAGAAACTGCTGGGTTGCTGTATCTTTTAGGGTTATGGTTGAGATTTTCGAGTTTAAGTTGCGATTTACATATTTAAATAGTTTATTTGGCGAGACCGAGTTTGCAAGACCATTTTCATATTTCTTTCTGGCGTCGACCAACTTATGTTTGGTAATATTATTTTGGCACATATAGG
Organism: Anthonomus grandis grandis; assembly: GCF_022605725.1. Lineage (NCBI taxonomy): Eukaryota > Metazoa > Arthropoda > Insecta > Coleoptera > Curculionidae > Anthonomus > Anthonomus grandis. Next base: position 5,863,296 of record NC_065555.1, on the reverse strand, counting down.
CTTGATATTTGTCCTGAGTTTTGTTTGTTATATACTTTTCCCATAGTTTCCGTTTTTTGTTAATTTCTTTGAAAATATTTTCATTTATCCATGGTTTTTGGGGGTTTGTTTTCACACGTCCGGTAGGAATGTATTGTTCGATAGCACCATTCACAACATTTTGAAAGTTTTCGAAGATTGATTTGTTCGCATGCGCTGGTTGTAGTTGAATGAAGTGGTTGATTTCTTCATAGTTTGCAGTGTAAAAGTTCCTTCTTACAATTGCTTGTGTTTGTTTGGGTGGAATTTTTAGTTGTGTTTTTGCTTTTATTACGACATGGTCGCTGCGGCCAATGGGCGGTTCTGAGCAAAGATCAAAGATGCTTTTAGGATCGTTGGTTTTGAAGAGGTCCAAAAGGGAACTTTGGTCTTTTCTGTATCTTGTTGGGAAATCAATCAACTGCTGGGCTCTTTCTTGATACATGTTGATAAAATCCTGCGTCTTTTTGTCTGGTGGTGCAATTGAGAGGCTTTTCCAGTTAATGTTGGGGTAGTTGAAGTCTCCCACAACAATTGTTGGACATTTTGATGATGTGTATGCCCTTTTTTATAGTATCTATCATGTGGGTATTGACCTCTTCGCTAGTGGTTGTTCCCGGTCTGTATAAATAAGCAACAGACAAATTCACTTCACATATCTGGACATCCAGCCATACTGCATCAATTGGTGTTTGGAATTTGTGAATATCTGAGAAAATGCAATTTATTTTAAAGCTATTAATTTTTTCCTTGGCCAGAATACATACACCTCCCCCTTTTTGATTTTGACAGTCTCCGCGGTATGTATATTATATCCATCTATGCTAATCAGGCTATCACTTGTGCCGCCCTGCAGCCATGTTTCTGTCAGCATAATAAAAGTGGGATTCGCTGTTGCAGCTCTTGCTTTTCATTCGTCTATCTTGTTCACCACCGAGTTCAAATTACTATACCAAAACGAAACATCAACTACCCCAGAGCAATTTAGTTTTTTTCGGCCTTTTCGATAATTGTAGGTATACCATTTAAGTACTTTATGATTAAATTGGTCCTTCCTTCGGCCTTATGTTCCTCTAAGTCGGCCAGGACCCCCTTCAAGAACGTTCTCTGGGCCTCTGTTTTTCATGTAAATGCTTGGTCGTTTCTCCTCAAGTAACTTCCTACTCTTTAGGGCCTTCAGAGCTTCTTCTTTTGTTGGCAGGATCACTCTAAGGGGTCTTCGTTTATCCGCAGCTTCTCTTCCCAGCCTAAATATTTTGGTCTCTTCTGGCAGAGCGAGATTCATCCCCAAAAAAAGACCTGTTACCTTTTGTAGGTCATCTTTTGCTTTTTCTTGAGTGCTATCCTTGTTCGACTCTTTAACACCAAATATTAGGACGTTGGTCGCTCTTCGCTCTCTTTCCTTCATCTCAAAGAAGGTCGGTTTAATGCTTACTTTAGCTGGTGCTTTCATAGTATCCACCCTCTTCTCGAGTTTTTTTAATGCATCGGCATAGCTTGTTTCTGGTAGTTTTTTGGTTACTTGACTCATATCATTTCTTACTTCTTTGATTTCCTTCCTAACTTCTTCAGATTCTCTTTTTCTTCTTTCCATGGAACCTTTTAGGGTATCCACCACATTCTTAAGCAAGGCCAGGTTCTCGGCCGTTTTGACACCCTGTTCCTTAATTGCTTTTAACTCAACGTCAGTCCTATCCGCTTTACTTTGTATTTGAGGTAGCTTTCTGATGGAATCCTTGCATTCCGGGCAAAAGTACATATAGTAGCTCGCACGGCACTGGGAATTACTCTCACTTCCTGTGCCATTAAGCCGGTACACTCCCCACATATGATCCTCTTGCAAAAATCACAAGTAGATACCCAAATAGTTTCTCCTTATTCTCCTTCAGAATGTAATGCTGATTGCATTTATAGCAATCATGCGACATTTTAAGCCTCGGTTTTAAATTAGAACGAAAAGTGTAAATAATATGCGGAGTCACCGTTCTTGTTGTTGTTATTTTTTTTTTTTTTTGTGGATTAGCGATAAGGTTTTGGCCCAGTCAACCCGTCGGAGCTTTGATCTTCTCTATTGTATAGTATAAAGGACAAAGAATGCGATAAAACGGACAAAGGAAATATGTTTTTCTCACTTTTTCGGGCACTTTCCTCCGGACTACGGCTACCAAAATCTCACGGACCCTATGTTGCACTTAACTTTACACGTGTGCCAAAAAATCAAAATTATATGACCACTATTTCCGTATTAAGGTGGGTTCCAAACAAGAGCGCAAAACAACACGGCGAATTCCAAATCAAATTTCAGATATAAACTCTCCATTTAATTCTCTCTTGCCTGTAGTATTGCTCTAAAGTTATGAGCTTCAAATTTCGGCTGTTTTTGAGTCAAATCAATTTTTGTAGACTCTTAAGTTTTATATGCTGTTTACCTAATGTATTTAGTTTATTTATTTATTTATTTATTTATCAACGTATATAACATTTCAAGTACTTATTAATAATTAACAGTAGTCTTAAGTAAAAACTATAATACTAATAAACAATACTGTGCTAAACCTAATCCAAAGAGTGGGAGTAGGGCACTATCCCAAGATAGTTGCCCTAGCTGACGACTTAAATTTATTTAAAGATGTACTGAAAAAATCAAGATCTTTTGCAAATCTATTCACTGTAGAAGCTATTCTATTTATAGGACTGTTTAGTAGATAGGATGTTCTGCAAAAGGGAATATGGAGAAGCGCCTGACCTCGTGTTGTGTAAGAAGATACATGCAAAGAGAAAAGGCACAGACATTCCGGACTTCTAACAATACCATTCAGAACCTTAAACGCAAAGCAAACATCAAAGAACTGCCTTCTACTTGATAAGGAGTTTATGCTCAGGTAGGACATGGTCTCTGAACAGGTAAGATCCAGGCCTGACTTCATAAGAGTATATCTGGCAAACCTGATAAACTTGTGCTGGATATTTTCAAGCCTCTCAATGTGAATCAGAAAATGAGGTGACCAAACAATATTGGAGAATTCGAGAAGAGATCTCACCAGGCAAATATATAGTGTCTTCAATGCTGACACATTAGTAAAGTCTTTGCAAGATCTTTTGATAAAACCAAGCAGTTTATTAGCTCTATTTACAGTTCGTTATACATTCGTATTACAGTTTGTTTCCTGTTAAATAATGTAATTTACTTCTTCTAAATTCTGTTTTATTGACAGCTTTACTTATTTTTTAATGAAATTTATCAAAAAGATGCTTTTTTTTCTCAATCTGTTTTGTTATGATTAATTTTGGTAATGTGTGTAAATTTTATGGTAAAGTGTTTTAGAAGTTATGTTTGTTTAAAATTTAAAGTGAATTTGGAATTTTTTAGTTTTTAGGATGCTTGTACACAAGATTTTGTTGTCTTACGTAATATAGCACATTTTCTTTCTTCCTTTCTTTCTTTCTATTTTCGAAGTGGTGGGAGAAAGTAAGACTTGGGTCCAGAAAGACACCCAAATCCTTGACTGAGTCAAGCTCCTTCAAGGGGATACCATCAATAACATATTGACAAGGAGGGGAGACCCTTAAACGAGTAAACCTCATAAACCCACATTTCTTAACATTCAATGACATTTCATTCGACTTACACCAGGAAAACACTCTGTTTATATCTCTCTGAAGCACTAACTGATCCTGAGAGGAGGAAATCCGCCGAAAAATTTTCAAATCATCAGCGAAGAGCAAAAACTCAGACTCCAGTAGGGAGCCGAGGTGATTGATAAAGAGACTGAATAACAATGGTCCCAAATGGGAGCCCTGAGGGACCCCTGAAGTTGTCAAATATGGGTTGGACAAAAAACCACCAATTTTAACACGCTGCTCTCTAGATCTTGATCCAAAGTAGAAGAGATCCGCTGATGCCGAGATCTGAAATATGAGAGATAAGAATATTATGGTTGACCCTATCGAAGACTTTACTAAAGTCCGTGTATATCGCATGTGTTTCATTACCGTCGGCAAAAGATTTGAAGATATAGTTGCTAAAAACAAACAAGTTTGTATCCACAGAACGACCTCTGGTGAATCCATGCTGTTGATCTCCAATTATTTCCTGAAATGTGCCAGATAGAACCACCTCTACACAGTGCTCGAACAGCTTAGGAATTGCATAGAGGATACTAATGGGACGATAGTTAGTTATGTCACTCTTATTCCCAGATTTATAAATAGGACATACATGAGATAGCTTCCAGTTCTCTGGAAAAGTTCCAGAAGTTAGGGACAAATTGAAAATATGAAAAAGTGGAAGGAAAAGGGAATGGCTGCATTCTTTCAAAAGCCTGTTTGGAATTCCATCGGGACCCGCTCCCTTTCTGCTGTCCAGTTTAGCTAATGCTGTTTCAATTGTAGTAGCACTAAGGAACACGTGGTTGATATGGTTAAATTTACATGAGGTATCGAGACCGTCAGAGGCATTAGAAGGGTTAGTATTCTTGTTAAATACAGATAAAAAGTGGGTGGCAAAGAGATTTGCAATAGAAATACCAGTATCGGCCCTGAGATCATGAAGGAACATCTCATCTGGAACGGTAGAATCGCTTTGATTGGACTGAAGTCTTACAAATTTCCAAAAGGTCTTGCTATCGTTCTCTATTGCATTTTCGGCTCTCTCAATGTAATGTCTGTAGCATTCACTAGATAATGAACGGCATTCCGAGCGCAGAACACTAAAACTTAAGTAATCAGTATTTGATCCTGACTGTCTGTACCTTCTATGTGCTATTTTTTTCTGAATAACTAGACTTTTTAGTTCTCTAGAAAACCATGGTGGATAATGTTTCTTGGGAGAGTGTTTTTTTATTGGCACAAACAGATTCAAACAATCATAAACAGAATAGAAGTTTGCAACAGTGGTATTTAAGTTATCGTTAACAATTATAGACATCCAGTTGTATGTAGAAAAGTAGTTATTTATAGACACAAAATCTGCTTGATTAAAGTTGTAAAAATATGTTATAGGTAGTTCCAGGTAATTGGACTTACTATTGGGTAGTTGCAGCTCAAGAGCAGGATGGTAAGGATCTGACCCAACTAAACCATTACATTTAGTTGTTAAAGTGGAATGAAAAGTTGTAAAGCAAAGGTCAAGAATTGTTCCATGATCATTAACCACTGCATTGAGCTGCATTAAACCTAGAAAAGTGAATGTGTCACATAAAAGATTTTCTTTATCAGATGTAACATTATTTGGGGTTAAGTCATAATGATCATCACTAGGTAACCATGAAATATTAGAAAGGTTAAAGTCACCAACAATAAGAACATTATTAAAGCTCTCGCAAGCTTTGGTAACAGAGGCACAATGCGCTTCATACACAGATAGATCCATGGATAGAGGAACATAAATGCAGCCAATGCAATAATCCTCGCCATCACCAAGACGCACAGAGATCCAGATTTCTTTAAGTGAATTGTCAGCAGTTGGCAAACGATGGGATTTTAGGGTGTTGCTCACTGCTAGGAGCACACCCCCGCCTCTACTTTTTGAACTGTTACTAGTGTTGCGGTCCGTTCTATACACACAGTAGTTGGAGCTAAGGAATTCACCGTCGTTGACTGTAGGATCCAGCTTCAGTTTCAGTTAGGGCAAGAATGTGGTAGTCTTCTGCTTGGGCAGCACAGAGAAATCCCTTTCGTTTAGTTTTTAAGCCCCTCACGTTCTGATAAAAGAACGATACATCATCTACTGTGGGCGCTGAGACAGTGTTGGGTCTAACTGAAAATTCGCCCCTCGGCCCTGAGTGCGCCTGGGACGAAATTCCTTGACCGCTATACCGGCTGGCCAGAGGTTCGGGTCAAGTAGTCCCTTCAGTAGGGACTCTTTTACCCCTATCCTAAAGGATACAACATCCTCATTCTTATCCAATATGGCACATTTAACATCTGAGATGTTTAGTTGCTTCTCAAGGTATTTTAGAATCTGCTGCTCAGTAGTGTCCGGATTGCATCTGCCCAAATACAACCACTGACGTCTATCAGCTGCAGATAGTGAAGAAGCTTCAGAAGAAGTCCCAATGATGACTGTTTGTCTGCCAGGGTTAGTTCGATGGATTGATTGTGGTGTCGACCTATTCTGTGATTTTGCTTCAGAATTGGCGCCAGCCATTGAAGAGCTACTAGGCCTTGATCTGATTGGATCAACCCTTTTTGCGTAGGTATGGGCTACTGTTAGATGTTAGAGAAGTTATATTAGTTATATTAGTTGGGGGGCAGGATGACTTTGATGGAATAAGATCCTTGAGCATGTTTAAATCCTCTTCCAGTGTTGTCAACCTGGCCTCTAGCCCTTCATTTTTTGCTTGTAGTAGTTTTAACAATTCACAGGTCACGGAGGCATTGACGTTTATATTATTGGTCTCAAAATTATTAAGTTTTTAAGTGGGTTAATGTCTTTAAAAGTTAAGTTATTGTGTAGGAGAGTATTCCGCTCGCCGTAAACAATGGGTAAAGTCCAAAAAGAAGACACTGCCAAGTCCCATAACTTAATAGTCTCATAACTTACAACCATAACATAAACAAACCAGTGTCATTTATCAAGAGTGCATCTAACCACATAATTTTTTTAATTTTTATTTTTCTCTGTGCATTAAACCTTAAGTAGTGTTGGACTGCAATATCGACACAGTTTTTCCTCCCACGAACAAGTGGCGTTTTCCACTTGCCTTCGTGGTGTGAGTGGAGCTGGGCGAGGGTACCGATATCGCAATGTCTGGCTCTTGCACTAAGTGTAAGACTGCAGTTACTTGCAGAGAACCTAAAAGAAATGGGGAGGTTTTTGGTTACCCTTGCGACCATTGTAGAAGCATGGTCTGTCAAAGCTGCAGTGACTTAAGTGCTACTGAAATCAGGGCAGTGGTGTTAAGCAAGAGATCTATGCCCTTCTACTGTAAAGAGTGCTTAGGCAGCGTCAAGCAGCTGCTGGGACTGATCGATCGTGTAGGAGTACTCGAAAGGGATGTTGGAGTGCTGAAGACTGAAATATCTAAACTGCCTGTTGTACTGGATGAACTTGAAAGGGTCAGGACAAAGTTGGATGCATTACAGGTGGAGGTTACCTCATCTAAGATGCCATTGGCTTCCAATGGCAAGTCTCAACAACCACCACTTACTCAATCAAACGCCGAGGCTAGTAATGTTGTGTTGCAGGAAATTATTGAGAGGCAAAAACGTAACTGCAATTTAATGCTTTTTAACCTAAAGTCCGAGTTGTCTGAAGATCCGACTTTCACAGCAGACATCTCTACTCTGCTTAACGATGTGTGTGGCCGTAATATTCCTATATCCAAGGCGTCTAGATTTGGAAAACCCAACTGTAATGGCTGCAGACCAGTTAAGATCACACTGGTGAACCATGGGGATGTCGGAATCCTACTGAAGAACAGGAGTAAGTTCTCAGGAAAAAAGATATACATTGAGTCTGACCTTACCCCGGCTCAGTTGGAACACCTTAATAAAGTCAAGGAAGAACTAAGGCTGCGCAGGGACCGTGGTGAAGATAACCTCTTCATTAAGTATATCAATGGTATTCCCTCAATAGCGGCAAAAAACCAAGGGCAACCACCTCCCCCTCCTTAAAAAATCTAGTTTCTTGCTATTACCAGAACGCCCGCGGCCTGCGCTCCAAGACCAATACCTGCTTTAGTGCTGCGTCTACTTCTGGCTATGATATTATTTCCATCACAGAAACTTGGCTCCAAAATGATATACTTGATGGTGAAATCCTTCCCAACTCATACGTAATGTACCGTTCTGATAGAAGAATTGACCTTGTTGCTGCTTCAAGGGGTGGTGGTGTTTTACTGGGGATTCTGAACCACCTCTCCTCGGAAGCCCTCGACCTCTCTGCGATCAGCCAAGAAATACCGGAAATCGATCTGGTAGGATGTAAAGTCAAATTTAATCATTTCATACTGTATATTTTTGTATTGTACGTTCCTCCTTCCATCGACTCCGTGCAATTAGAACGCTTTCTCGAAGCCTTTTCCATGGTTAATGCAATCTATTCTGAACATGTGATTATCCTGGGAGACTTTAATGTCCCCACTTATATTGAACACTCGGTATCTCCCAATAGTAAACGTCAACTTCTAAGTAATTTTTTTGATTTCCTAAACTATAAGCAATTCAATAACGTGGTAAATAACAATCTTCGCTGTTTGGATTTAATCTTTGCAAGCTTTAACATCTCTGTACTTAACAGCGGTGCATCTCTTGTCCCGGAGGATACCTACCATCCTTCTTTGTCATTTGAATTCCATGCAGGCCTTATCTCTCTCAATAACCTACCCCTTAATAAATCTGAAATAAAGGAATTTAATTTTAGAAAGGCTAACTTTCCGCTTTTGTATCAGCTGCTACTAGATACTGATTGGTCGCCTATCATGGTGCAGCAGGACGTCAACTCCGCATGTGATGTTTTTTATGATATACTGAACAACACTTTCGCTAGAGCGGTACCCTTCAAGGTAAAACGTAAAAGACGTTTCCCTCCCTGGTTTTCGGCTGACATAATTCGTAATATATATAAAAAGGAAAGAGCATTTCGTGATTTTAAGATTTCCAAGTCTAAACAACATCTAGAGATATTTAGATCTCTGCGCAAGACAATTAAAGCTCTAACTGCACAAGCCTACAAAATGTACATCCATAGTATTGAGAACAAAATAACCTCCGATCCGAGTGAATTTTGGTCTTTTATTCGAAGCAAACGTAATCAGACTCAAATCCCCGGCTCAATGAAGCTTTCTAACCAATCATACAATACGCCTGACAGCATTGTGTCCGCTTTTGGAGATTATTTCAGGAGTGTATACACGAACTCACTTCCTAGCGATCATCCTGTCGTCTCTGAACCTCCCTTAACTTGCATAGACGTCGTCGCGCTCGCGGCGACCGACATTATAATGGCGAGCAAGTGTCTCAAAAGCAAAATGACCTCTGGCCCAGATCTAATTCCTAGTTTTTTAGCTAAGGACTGCTCTGTTGCACTTACAGACCCTCTGCTCCACATTTTTAATCTGATCCTTAACACAGGTATTTTTCCCAATATCTGGAAGCAAGCTAAAGTTTGCCCTATCTTTAAAAAGGGCGATGCTGGAACAATAGAGAATTACCGCCCTATATCCATTCTGTGCAATTTCTCAAAGTTATTTGAGTTGGCTCTCTATAAATTAATTTTTCCCAAGGTTAAGTCCATGCTGGCCAACGATCAACATGGCTTTGTTTCTGGCCGCTCATGTACTACAAACCTAGCATTCTTCTCTCAGTTTGTGTGCGAAGCACTTAACGATAGAAGTCAAATCGATGTTATCTACACAGACTTTCAAAAGGCTTTTGACCAGATTGACCACTTCATCCTATTAAATAAGCTTGAACGCCAGTTTGGATTCTCCGATCGCTTGATAAAGCTCCTTAACTCCTATTTAGTTGACCGCTCTCAGTTTGTAGTGGTCGAAGGCTTTAGATCTGCTTGTTTTTCACCCACCTCTGGAGTTCCTCAGGGCTCGAACTTGGGCCCCCTTCTCTTTAACGTTTTCGCTAATGACTTGATCTCCACCCTCAATTGCTCTCGGTTAGCATATGCTGATGACCTAAAGCTTTTCCATAGGATTGACTCTATAGCAGATTGTGGTCTACTGCAAGAGAACATGAATGCTGTACACCATTGGTGCACTTTGAATCGGCTTAACCTTAATGTTTCCAAGTGTAATGTGGCCAGCTACTTTCGTATCAAAAGTCCAATTACCTTTAATTACTCAGTTAATGGAGAGTCTCTGGCAAGGTCTACCTGTTTCAAGGATCTTGGAGTCACCTTTGACCAAAAATTTTCTTTTATCCCTCACATTGAAGATACTGTTTCTAGAGCTACTCGCATGCTAGGCTTTATTATTAGAAATTGCAAACTTTTTTTGAACACTGCCACTGCCAAAACGCTCTACTATGCATTTGTTAGATCCAGGCTGGACTACTGCTCCCTCGTTTGGTCTCCCATTTACAACCAGCACATTCACCTATTAGAATCAGTCCAACGGCGATTCCTTAAATGTTTGGCATTTAAGGATGATGGAGTCTATCCTCCAAGGGGTTTTGACCATAACCTGCTGCTCTCTAGATATACTGAACGGTCACTTGCGAAGAGAAGAGAGATGCATTCGGTGAAATTCTTGTTTAATTTACTTAACCATAAAATTGACTGCCCATCCCTTTTGCAAAGGATTTGCTTTCATATACCACGCCTAGGATCCAGACAGTGTCCAGTTTTTAACTTGGACACAGCCAGGTCCAACATTCTGTACCAGAGTCCTATTCACTTTATGTGTCAAAACTTTAACACTATTGCTGATTCTTGTGACATTCACCATGATGATTTGGCACTTATCTTGAATCACCTGCGTATGGTTGGTGGGGGAGGCTAGGTTATTTAGTCTTTGGTTATTTAGTTTTTAGCTTGAATACATTTATTTACTAATTTTTTTTTTTTTTTTTTTGGTCTTTTGATTTAAATTAATTCTTGATTCTTATCCTAATTTAGTGTTGATTTTTTATTATTTATTTTCTCAAGTTCACTACTTTTTTTTTTTTTTTTTATTATATAGCAATTCTTTTGTAGTTCTTTTATAGTTTAGTTGCATGAATCTAATACAATTCATGCATTCGTACATTTATATATTTAATTGATTTTCCTGTAACTGGGTATATGTAACCTGTTGGAAATAAAGCTTATTATTATTATTATTATTAGAATCATCACCAATTCTCGACCAATCTCATAAGTCCCTCCTGGAATGCAATATTAGCATCATGAAAACCACAAGAAATTTGGTTGGTGATTGTGTTTTGAAAGGATTTCATTTGAGCTTCCAGAAAAATAGCAGCATTTGTTGGGGAGCTGTTATCCGTGCTGCTTATCCGCAAGCTGGGTTTGCACACAGAACACACAAAACACATGACTCTAGTCTTCATTTGAGTGACCTGAGCCTCTGATGTAGTAAATTTTGAACATGATAAGCAATGCACGACATTACAGAAGTCGCAAACAATCTTATATTTTACCTCTCTATCTGTTAGACTTGCACCACACCTTCCACAAGCCATGATATAGATCAAAATAGCAATTTAACAGGCTCCCAAAAACTCCAAATCCGAAAACACGGTGACTTGGAAATTATTATTAAAAATCAACAAATCCAATTCTTCAAACTCGTTGGCTTAAGCAGAGCGGCAAAATAAATACCAAGAATGTTCAGGTATTGATTCTCATAGACGCACAAAAAAAAAAAAAAAAAAACGTATTGTTATCTGAGAATTTCTATTGTTTCCACTGAAAATCACAATTACTCATGAACCACCAATCACTAGCAGTACCAGATCAGAATATTGCAAAGACAATGCCAAGAAGCAGAAAATATGTAAGAATCTGAAGTCTACCTCTTTCTAATCGTGTAAAATAAAGCAAATTCGCGGAGCGTAAGAATGCGCGTATTTACAGATGAAATTTCGACAAACGACGTAGTTGTTTCAGTTTATTGGTTTTGTATAATTACTTTTTATCTGTTCAGCATATGCTGCCTTATTAATAGGAATTTCCTGTTAAAAAAAAAAGGATAACTTACTGCACATTTGCTTTTACAGCCTTCTTTTGTGGTTTCCCGTATAAATATTTGCAAATTTTCCTCTCAAGTTTTGTTCCGACCATCTCACAATTGTATACTTTCTTTGCATTGGCTTTCATGTTCTGCCAACAGATTCTTAACTCCTTTTCATTGCCGAAACATTCATTTTTCCTAAAATTAATGTTATAAACCATAAAACTTATTTAAAATAATAACACACTTACCTGCAATAAGTGATCACTTTTGCCCAATTAATCCGGCACTGGCTGTTCACCTTTTTCACATCCCCGTGGCCCTTGATGCCTTTAAATAAGGTTTTTTTCTCATCTTGTGACCAAGACATCCGAGATCTAAGATACTTAAAAAATATACTATCTACTAAGAAATTTATTACATTTTTACCTCTTATTTGGTGAGGAAATTACTGTGTGTAAAGGTTGAGCGGGAGGACACACACAAAGCACTTGCTAAAAAAAAACACAATACATCTGTATAAATACTTATAACCAAAATTGTACCTTGTGTTCCGGCACCCATTCCAGCTTCTTTTTCGCCCCTAGGCACACCATACAAATGTTCTGTGGCAGTTTTTGTGAAGGCACCGAATTGAGCCTCAGTTTCTTCCTGTTCGATTTGTCCCTAAATATGTCTCCATCCTGCACGGATATAGAGAACAAAGTTCATAAAGGTTTATTTAAAAAATGTACACTAAAAATCATGTTCTCATACCTTCCGATTTACGCTTAAAGCCATTTTACCAATGTCAGACATGAAAAGGGCAAACAAATCACTAATAATATTTTGAATGTGTCAATTTGACAGAAAAAAGAAACAAAACACAAACTAAGGAAATTAATAAAATGATTTCTAACCTGAAAATGGTCTTCGCAAACTTTTAAGTCTTCCGCGTCCTGTATAAGGGCCGCCTCGAGCCACCGTTTGCGAGCCTGGGGCTCCGCGGGCAGATCGTAATACTCCTTGTTGCATCCTGCACCCTCGGTTGAGGAATTGAAGCATTCTGGGACGCAACAGTTTTTGTTGAACCAGTAATATTTCATGGTACTTTAATGCCTAGGGTGTAATAGTTACGTTACAAAGAGTTTAAGACCTAGGAAACGGATCTTTTACACCTTTTAGTGGGTTATTAAAGTATTCCACTAAATAATTTAACCCCTGTGGGCCTCAAAGTAACTGAAACATCTACATTTGCGTTTTTAGCTCGCTGACCTCTAAAGCTGCAATATTTAATAAATAGAAAAATGCAATATCAACAAAATAGCTTGTATATGAACAATGTAAACAATTTAAATAAAGTACAAAGCCAAATAGCAATAAAGGAATGTATATTATGTTATATATTTAGATTAAACAGGGTTGCCACATCAGTCGATTGGATTTAACTAACAGTAAATTTAAAAAAAAATTCAAATTGAGCTCAAATATGGATGTGTAGGATTTTAAAACTAATTAATTAATAAATTTTCGTGCAATTACAGATATAGAGTATTAATTTAAGGCATTTTTTGCCAAGGAAATATTATCACGCCGTACTGAAATTCAGAAAAGTTTTGGGGAACAATACACCAGTTTGGCAACGGTGCAAAATTATCAATTAAAAAAGTTTGACAATTGTAAGCAAAGGGAGCAGTGTTGCCAAGCTTCAAAGTTCCGGGATAATATTGCTTAATAATGAATAATTTAAAATGATTAGGAAGTGTGGAATCTCTTCAATAATCAAAAAACGTATTTTTTTCCAGGAAAGAAAGGATCCACATGAGATTATTTATTATTGGAAAATATATCCTCCCGTGGCAACTCTGTAAATGTCAAAAATAGAAACAATTGACAGTTGTGACAAGACTTAACAACGTTGCCAAGCCTTACAATTCCAGGTCTTAATTACAATATAAGTCCTCATTCTATTTATTCGATTCATGCATATTCTTCACATATATTACTACGCATATATAGTTAATAACAATTTTACATTATTTACTGCTGGAGAAGTTATCATATTAATTAAAATTGCCTAACGTTGCAACGCTGCATGTATTCCGGGTGGCCTGTTGCCTTATGGCACATGGTCAAAACACAAACAAAAACATAACCTGTAAAAATTAGGCAGTGAAGTGAGAATTTCATAAAAAATCCATGAAAAGCACTTAAAACCTGAATAAAATGGTTAAGGTAGTATATCCCTTTACTATAATATTCACCTAAAATTAATTGCCTTCTTAAATTTCTAGGCTAATCAAAGATATTTCACAAAAAATGAACCAGCTGAGCCAGGGAAATCTAAATCAACAAAACCGTCAAACAGCCAAGAAATCATCGAATTCGATGTGTCCGAGGTTAAAACGAAGGCCTGGGGCCGACGGCGAGAAGATCGGTCCACTAAAAAATTCCAAAACAATAAAACAAACTTGAACAAAAACAGTAAAATTGTAAAAAAACCCAAAGGGGGAACCAGTATTTTTGAGAAGGACACAGTGAAGAAACTCAGACCGAACGAGGGAAAACGAAAACGGTTTAAAGTGCCAACTGAGTGGTTGGAAAAACACTCTAAAGGTGAGGGAGTTAACTTGAAGAAAATCCACACAAAAGTTCATCAGAAAAAAGCAGAGGAGAAGGAGAGAGATATTAAGTATGCGACAGATGTTGCCGCTACAGCTGAAGTAAGTGATTACTTATTTCACAATGTTTTTTTTAATCAGAATCAAAAAATGCTTTGTTGTATTCTAATTTCCCTTAAGGCTCTTATGTATCATGATGATGAAAAAAACCATAACAAAAAGAGATGGTATTCTTGCAAACAATAAACACATAAAAAAAAGGACAGTTATAAGGTCCCAACAATCACATCTCAATCTTTCAGTACCTTTATTATCATTTATTTTACATAGGTTCTTCTGACAGAAGAATCTGGTTTCCTCGAACCTGAACCCGGTGAAACCTCAACACAATTTACTCAAAAACAAATCGCAGATAGTGTAGATGTTTCAGCAGCTGCCAAAGCCTTTGAGCTTCAACTGGAGTTCGGGCCTTACAGGTTATTCATATAACCCCTTAAAAAAAAAAACAAAATTGAAAATAATTATCACTTACAGATCTAAATATACAAGAAACGGTAGGCATCTGGTTTTGGGGGGCAAAAAGGGCCATGTGGCCTCGTTCGACTGGGTAACAAAAAAACTCCATTGCGAAATAAATGTGATGGAAAGTGTACATGATGTGAGCTATTTACATGTGGAAACAATGTTTGCCATAGCCCAAAAAGATTGGGTGTATATTTATGATAACCAAGGTATCGAGTTGCACTGCGTTAAAAGACTTAATAAAGTCACTAGGTTGGAGTTTTTGCCTTATCATTTTTTACTGGCAAGTTGCGTAAGTAATATTCTAACTTAAGCAATTCTGGTTTAATTAAATTTAATAATTATTTAGAGCGATGAGGGGTATTTGAGTTGGCTTGATGTCTCTATAGGACAGTTAGTTTCTCAGTTTAACACAAATTTAGGCCCTTTAAGTGTATTAACTCAAAATCCATGGAACGCTTGTTTGTGTTTGGGGCATGCCAAAGGGGTGGTCTCCATGTGGAGTCCTAATTCCAGGGATCCACTTGCAAAAATGTTGTGCCATAAGGCACCGGTATTGGGAGTTCATGTAGATCCCACAGGAATGTAAGTACCTAGTTACCATAATTTTTATGAACAATGTTGCCAATTGTTGAAAGACTGAAGGAAAACATAAAGACATTCCTATACATACCCAGGTACATGGCTACTTCAGCAAGTAACAGAGAATTAAAAATCTGGGACGTAAGAAAACTGGAAGGGCCAGTGCAGGAGTATAAATTAGTCACTGCGGCAACAAATCTGGCATTTTCCCAGAAAAAAATGTTAGCGGTCGGTATGGGAAACGTTGTCGAAGTGTACAGGTGATACAGCTCATTATTCACCCAAAAAATCAATAATAAATTAATAATTCTTGAAGGGATTGTTGTACTGAGAGTGCCAAAAGACCCTACTTAAGGCATAGATTCAATAACCCAATAGGCAACTTTAACTTCTGTTCGTACGAGGACGTCCTGGGCGTGTCAACCGCTCGGGGTTTCACTAGTCTCCTGGTTCCTGGTTCGGGTGAACCCAACTTTGACACTTACGAAGCGAACCCGTTCCAGAGTAAGAAGCAGAGGCAGGAGGCCGAAGTTAAATCACTTCTGGAGAAGGTAATAGGGCGATTAATGATTTCAAACTTGGGCGGGGAGTAAATTACACACCTTTCAAATTTCCAGATTCAACCTGATTTAATTAGCCTGGATCCGACGGTGATCGCTGAAGTAGACGTTGTCACTCTAAGGGATAAGATCGAGGCCAAGAAGAAATTATTGGTAAGGTTTTTAAGTGCTTTAGTGACTTACAAGGGTTATTTTACTAGTATTCGCTTTTCGCACGTTAAAAGGCTTATAAAATTTGCTGTTTTTAATGCACTAGTATGTAGTTACTATTTTTCATTACTGTGAAATTGATGAGTGTCTTACAACCGTTTTGAAGCTATTGAGCTTAATACATCGAATCTGGCATCGCTACTGGAATCAAAGGCTTTACTGGAATCTAAATATCTTGAAAATCTGTGTAACGATTTTATTGATTTTAGTTTTATGTGAAAGCTGTTGAGTTTCTTTACCAAAAAGGTTCTTACAAGTTTCCTTGTAACTACAATAGTTTTGGAGTTATGGAGCTTTATTTCAATGCATCGCAAAAGTCTTGATATTATCAAAGGCTTTACAAAAATTTCAATATTTTAAAAACTTGTGGGCCGATTTTATTGATTTTAGTTTCGTCTAAAAGCTGATGAGTTTCTTTACCAAAAAGGTTCTCACAAGTTTACTTGTAAGTATAATATTTTTTGAGTTATTGACGTTTGTTTTAATGCATTGGAAAAACTTGATACTATCTTCAAATGCGCTTATTATTTCGCTTCTAGTTTACATAGAAGAAATAAATTTATCGTTTTATAATTGTGATTCATGTCTGTACTGGTTAATGAAATTTTATCCCTGTGCGTTCACCATAACTTGATTGACAGCCTGTCAAAGTTGACTTTTACATTTTTTTGAATAATATAAGGTGGTGTTCAAATTTGCTCATAATTTCGTTTCTAGGCTACATAGACGCAAGAAATTTACATTTATATGATTAGGATGCACGCCTGTGCGTGACGTTAAAATTTCATTTCCGCGCCTTTACTACAAGGTGGGTGACGGCCTGTTAAAGTTGACTTTTACATTTTTCTTCAATAATAAAAGGCGTTTGGGAATTCGCTCATAACTTTGTTTCTATTTTACTTAAAAAAGGGAAATTTACATTATTTTAATTAGTATTGATGCCTGAACAGCTAATTAAAGTTTTATCCCTGTGCCTTCATTAAAACGTGATGGACAGCCTGTCAAAGTTGACTTTTGCATATTTTTGTATAATAAAAAGGGGTTTTCAAATTTGCTTATTATTTCGCTTCTAGTTTACATAGAAGAAAGAAATTTACATTTATATGATTGAAATTAATGCGTGTATGGCACATTAAAATTTTATTCCTGTGCCTTCACCTTAACTTGATTGACAGCCTGTCAAAGTTGACTTTTAAATTTTTTTCAACAATTAAAGAAGATTTCGAAATTTATTCATAACTACATTCAGATTTTACTTAGAAAAGGAAAATTTACATTATTTTAATCAGTATTGATGTCTGAACAGCTAGTTAAAATTTTATCCCCGTGCCTTCACCATAACGTGGTTGACAGTCTGTCAAAGTTGACTTTGGCATTTTTTTGTCTAATAAAAAGGGGTTTTCAAATTTGCTCATTATTTCGCTTCTAGTTTATGTAGAAGGAAGAAATTTACATTTGTATAATTGGCATTCAAGCCTGTACGTGACGTTAACATTATTATTAATATTTATCCCCGCGCCTTCACCACAAAGTGGGTGACGGCCTGGTAAAGTTGACTTTTACATTTTTCTTCAATAGTAAAAGGTGTTCTGAAATTCGCTAATAACTTTGTTTCTGTTTTACTTAAAAAAGAGTAATTTAAATTATTTTAATTAATTTTGATGCCTGAACTTCTAGTTAAAATTTTATCCACGTGCCTTCACCATAACGTGATTGATAGTCTGTCAAAGTTGACTATTCCATTTTTTTGTATAATAAAAAGGGATTTTCAAATTTACTCATTATTTCGCTTCTAGTTTATGTAGAAGGAAGAAATTTACATTTGTATAATTGGTATTCAAGCCTGTAGGTGACGTTAACATTTTATCCCCGCGCTTTCACCACAAAGGGGGTGACGGCCTGTTAAAGTTGACTTTTCTCAATAATAAAAGGCGTTTTGAAATTCGCTCATAACTTTGTTCCTATTTTATTAAGAAAAGGGAAATTAAAATTCTTTTAATTAGTATTGATGCCTAAACAGCTAATTAAAGTTTTGTCCCTGTACCTTCATTATAACGTGATGGACAGCCTGTCAAAGTTGACTTTTGCATATTTTTGTATAATAAAAAGGGGTTTTCAAATTTGCTCATTATTTCGCTTTTAGTTTATGTAGGAGGAAGAAATTTACATTTATATGATTGAAATTAATGCCTGTACGGCACATTAAAATGTTATCCCCGTGCCTTCACCATAACGTGGTTGACAGCCTGTCAAAGTTGACTTTGGCATTTTTTTTGTATAATAAAAAGGAGTTTTCAAATTTGCTCATTATTTCGCTTCTAGGTATTTTAATGCCTTTAAAAAAATCTTGACTTCGTCAAAAGCTTCACAGAAATCTGAATATCTTAACTATTCATGTAACAACTTTTAGGATACTTTAAAGAAAAACTAATTTCAATTGATACAAATCATTTTTAGCACCTAAAACCCCCTAAAATAAACTACGAGCCGAGAAACAAGGCGAAAGGTAAAGGAGGATCGGTGAAAATCGCCAAAAATAAAAAGATCGTCCAGGAAGAGGCCAGAAAGGTACTTTATTTGGATTTGTTTAGGTTTTTTTTAAATATAAAATGTACTGCAGGAATTCAAGAAGGCCATGAACAACGTCTTACCTGAAGCAAAACAAAAGAGTAAGAAGACTTACAACGTCCTGGACCGATTTATTTCAAAAAAGAAGTAGCAGTTATTAAGCTGTAAAGTGTAATTTACTTTTTATAATATATACGTTTTATGAGTTCATTCATTTCTAAAAGGGTGTGTTTTGTATGTATTTTTGCTGCATAAAAAGCGTTGCTAATACAAATAAAACAAACGTTCCATTGAAACCGACACACACTAAATATATATTTCAGAAATATTTACAAAAAAAAAATTCACCAGAAAAAAAGAAAATCAGCAATAACGCACCGGATTCCACAGTCCGGTATTTTCGTCTTTGCCGAAATAATGCGGTCTGTTGTCCCTAAAAACCGTAATGGCGGGAAACTGGTTCTCTTGGATGTACTTCAGTGCCGCCCTGATCTGAAGACAAATCGGTTTTTTGCATTTGTTTTATTTTTTTTTTGTTTTAAAGGGATTTTTTACCTGCATAACAAAATGGAGGGGCTGCACCTCCGGGGAAGTCGATAACTGTTGCAAAATGAACTCGTCGGTTTGCTCCAGCCATAAGTCGACGCCCCTTAGGGGCTCGTAGTTGAACGGACCGATTCTCAGTAGGCCCATGGCACAATCGTAGATATCCAGCACCTATAGAGTTTTTGAAAAAATTGATTTGTGTAAGGGTGAAGATGGAACGTGACGAAAGTATGAAATTTTCTTTTTTCTCAAGATCTATTGATTTTTCAAAAAATTTTATTCTAATCGAAATTGTACTCTCTATGCAGGTGTATATACCAGTTTTTGATTCATGTTTCTATCTTTATTAATAAAAAAGTTATTGACAATTTTGGAACAAGGCTAAAACGTAAAAATGCCAAAATTCTTAAATTTCGATTTTCTTAAAATCTATTGATTTTTCAATTTTTTTTATTCTAATTAAAAATACACTCCGGATGTGAGTGTCTATACCAGTCTTTGATTCATGTCTCTATCTTTAATAATAAAAAAGTTATTAAAAATTTTGGAAAATAACCAAAGTGTAAAAATGAAAGAAATCTCAAAATCTGTTGATTTCTTTAAAAAATTTATTCCAATAGAAAAAGTTCTCTGTACGTGGGTGTATATACAGTGAAAGCTCCCATAAGCGGACACTCACGGTTCCGTAACTTTTGTCTGCTTATAGGAGGTGTCCGTTTAAAAGAGAGTATGTGAGTATAGAGTATAAATAACGGGGTATATAATCATGAGGAAATGAGGTAATACATAATCATGAGGAAAATAAAACAGAAACTCGCCATATTTTTAAAGTATGTATTTATGCTATATATCTATATGTATGTATACGCATAAAAAAACATAAATGCTTCAATACATACGAGAATTTAAGAAAAAATTATTCTTTAGCTTTTTGAAAAAAAATATTGAAATAAAATGACGAAATTTCACCATCTTTTGCTGAAGGAGACAAATTGTAATAACTTTCTAAATTTTTTAAATGTTGAAATGCAGTGAAATCATCTTTAGCAAATTTTTTCAATATAGAAATATGATTTAGAGCTTCCCCATATGAATTTATAGTTTTTGAACCTCTTAGTGAGTCCACCAGTTCCACTTCCTCTTCTGAGTCGTTTGGACTACCATATTCAAGTTGGCCTGGGCTTTCTACATCCAAATTCAAAAAGTTGTGAATGGCATTTTCTTCTGTTGTTATGTTATTGTCTAAGGCCAGGAAATCATCTACTTTTTGGGAGTCTGCTACTCCTAAATATTTGGCATGTCGCAGTAACTGAGCAAGTGTCGCTAAGGGTGATTCGTCTTCAGCATCGCAATAATTTTGCTCAGCAAATTCTGAGCTACATCCACTTTTTCTGAATCCAGCTTTGCCAAAACAGTTCTTAATTGTAGAGGAATTTACTTTATCCCATGCTGTTTTTATAAAATACAAAGCTTCTAACACATTAATAGACTTTGTAAGCTCAGATAAGCTTTGGGCATCGTCAATTTTTGTTCAAATATGTTTTAAAATCAAATGTCGATAATAAAATTGAAAGTTCTGTATAATATTTTGATCCAAGGGCTGACAAACTGAAGTTGTGTTGGGGTAAAAATATAATTTTCACATTTTTCATTTTCAGATCACGAGGATGAGAGCATGGCATTGTCTAAAAATAAAAAAAACTTGCCTTTTTTGGATTCCCATTTTCCGGTCGAATTCCAGTAACCACTCAGACATGATTTCTCGGGTCATCCGTGCCTTTTTGTTGGATTTCCAAGTCGCTGGTAGATCCTTAATAGCAACGTTTTTTAAAGCACGGGGTCGAGCCGTTTTCCCGATCACAATCAAATCGCATTTTTCACCGGCCATATTTGCACAGAATAAAATGGTTACTCTATCTTTAGACAACTTTCCACCCACACATGTTTCTCCTTTAAGGGACAGAGTTTTGTCGGACAATGCGCGAAAAAAAAGTCCACTTTCATCTGCGTTGTACACGTCTTCTGGTTTGTAGCCAAGCAACATGGACCGAAGTTTCTCCAAAAATTGTGACACATCAACTTGATGTACTGCAGCAGCTTCGCCAGATATGCATTTGAAAGTCACACTATGTCTCTTGCGCCAGCTAGCCCAAAGTAATGGCGATTTCTTTAGCTTTCATTTTCACCAACGGCCCTGAGTTTGGAACGTTCTGACTTCTAGCTTTCATAAACCACTCAAAACATGTTTTGTCTAGCAAAACCTTCCTTTTTTAAAAAATCCCTCTTTTGATTTATATTAGTTCCTGATTGCCATTTACTCCTGATATCTTCCTTATTTTTGGCAATTTTAGCTGCTTGCGTTTTCCCAATATTATACCTCGTTGCCAACTGAAACACTTTCTCTGTCTAATACGTTAACAACTTCCATCTTTTCCTTTAACGAAAGCATCCTTTTTTTGGTGCCATTTTACAGTTACAATGATAAAATATCTCAATCGACTACGAATTTGCCTGAACTGAAGATAAACCACAAGATTACATACTGGCTAGCCAACGAAATGCGTAAATGGGGAATCACCGAATTTTATGTATGTAGATATGTGCATTGCAATAAGCGGAACTAAAAATCGTCCGGGTATTAGAGTTTCGCGTCCGCTTATGGGATATTTTTTGATCACATACAGAAAAATCTAGTGTCCGCGTCCGCTTATCGGAATGCATTTAACATTGAAAATGATATGCTGAAATTCGGTTCCAGGAACTTTGTCCGGTTAAAAGAGATGTCCGCTTATAGGAGCTGTCCGCAAGGAGAGCTTTTACTGTACCAGTTTTTGATTCATGTTCCTATCTTTATTAATAAAAAAGTTATTGACAATTTTGGAACAAGGCTAAAACGTAAAAATGACAAAATTCTAATATTCCGATTTTCTTAAAATCTATTGATTTTTCAATTTTTTTTATTCTAATTAAAAATATACTCTGGATGCGGGTGTCTATACCAGTCTTTGATTCATGTCTCTTTCTTTAATAATAAAAAAGTTATTACCAGTCTTAGAAAATAGCTAAAGTGTAAAAATGACAAAAATCTAAGATTTCAATTTTCTCAAAATCTATTACTTTTAAATTTTTTTCTTTTAATATAAAATATACTCTGTATGAGGGTGTATATACTGGTCTTTAATTCATGTCTCTATCTTTAATAATAAAAGAGTAATTAATAAATTTGGAAAATAGCCAAAGTGTAAAAATGACAAATATCTTAAATATTAATCAGTTTTCTCGAAATTTTAATTCCAATTTAAAATATATACTCTATGTAGATATACAGTGCCGGCCAAAAGTAGAGAAACTTTTAATTTATTTTCTAATTTAATAATATATTCAAAATTTTTGTGACACCATGTATTAAAAATGTTTATCTTAGCCTAAGCCATAGATTCATACTAAAACAGTTTGAATATTTATCACAGGAATGTAAATAGTAAACAAAGTTTTTTTTTACTTGAGGACATAAATCGAGAAACTTTTTGTATTCAATATTTTAAATTAAATAGGTCTAGTTTGAAGCAGTTCGTTTTCGATTGTGAAGAAGCCTATTTAGTATTAAAATGCCTCGAGGTATAAATTTATCTGAACAAATAAAAAACACTCGCTAGAGAACTTGATCTTCATAAAAGTGTCATTGTAAACAAAACAATTGTGGCAAACTAGAGGCACTACTGCCAGCATCTCTAAGCCAGGTAGACCCAAAAAAACCATATCTGCAACTGACAAGCTAATTAGACGATGTTCTATAAGAAATCCATTTTTCTCCGCCGAAGATATAAAAAAGGCATATCCCAGCATTTCCCTTTCAGTTCGATCTATTCGAAGACGTTTATGTGACGCCAACTTAAAAGCCAGGAGACCGGTAAAAAAGCCTTTCATTTCAACGAAAAATAGACAAATTCGTTTAAGATTCGCAAAAGAACACTTACATTGGACCTATAATCAATGGAAAAACGTTTTATGGTCATCAGATGAAAGTAAATTCAATTTATTTGGGTCAGATGGTATGAGATGGGTTAGACGTCCCGAGAATGAAAAATTCAACCCAAAGTACACTATTCCCACAATCAAACATGGAGGCGGTAATGTGTTGGTGCGGGGATGTTTTTCCGGTTCATTAGTGAGAATAGAGATGGTATCATGAATAGCCAATATTATCTAAACATCTTAAGGAATGATATGCTTCCCTACACTGAGGATAATTTGCCGTTAATATGGAAATTCCAACATGATAACGACCCCAAGCACACTTCTAATATTGTTAAAAATTTCCTAACCTCTCAACAAATTCAAGTTCTGAAGTGGCCAGCTCAAAGTCCAGATTTAAATCCCATCGAGAACTTGTGGGAGCACCTAGATAAAAAAGTTCGACAAAGAAATCCGAATAAGTTCCGAAATAAAGACGAATTATTCCAAGTCCTAAAAGAAGCATGGAGTGAAATTTCCGGAGATATTATACACAATCTTCTTAAATCTATGCCAAGACGGTGTAGTGAAGTTGTGAAGAATAACGGTTATGCCATAAAGTATTAGTGTGCTTTTATCCACATTTTGTATTTTAACATAATTATGTCATAAAAATAAAAAGTTTCTCCATTTCTGTCCATAAAGAAAATAAATTTTGTTTGCATATTTTGTAATAAATTATTTGTTTTCAATTTTTTTTTCTTATTATTTTCGTCACTACTATAGATATAACCATAAACATTATTTACAATTACTTCGAATTAGTTTTAATAAGAAAAAAATAAAAATATTAAAAGTTTCTCCACTTTTGACCGGCACTGTATATACCAGTTTAGATTCACGTCAACGGGTGTCAAAATCTAGCAGTGTAGAATTAATAAACTTAATCACGTCTACTCATTTTGCTTTATTATTTAAACTAAGATAATAATTGCCACTAATTAAAAAAACATTAAGTTAAATGTATTTTTATATTTATATTATTATTGCATTAGTCATTATTATTATATACGTACATGCCTTGTTTGAACAGTTTCTCTTTTTATAATTTAATATAAACTTTGGTAGGTACTTATAATAAACAGGCTAAACAGCTACTTGAATATGAATATGTTTTTAAATTATTAATTGTTTATAATAATATATGTTACATCCAGGTTTAGCATGTGC
The DNA here is from genome assembly GCF_022605725.1 of Anthonomus grandis grandis. Classification (NCBI taxonomy): domain Eukaryota; kingdom Metazoa; phylum Arthropoda; class Insecta; order Coleoptera; family Curculionidae; genus Anthonomus; species Anthonomus grandis. Next base: position 5,838,879 of record NC_065555.1, on the reverse strand, counting down.
CATCCTGACGAGGTATTGCGAAATTTAATTTAATTTTTCGTTTTGGTTTTGTATGTTGAAATTAGTAGCTAAGCTTATGTATGTGTATGTCTTAATAATGATTTTGATGCTAAATGTGCATTGTAACAGGGGGTATATAGGGATAATTATATACTGGGTCTACCAATAGAAGTGATAGAAGTTTAGTGGGCCACGTACGCAAAATGGTATGTGTCAAAACGCGGATCAAGCGTCAGTTGTGTTAAGTATACTTTGATATTTCATCATGAATCGTTAGCAACGTATAGCTATCGTGAAAAGGTATTACGAAAATGCGCAATCGGTTAGAGCCTGTTATCGTGCTCTTAGAGAAGATTTTGGCCATCGTGTACGGCCTTCTGAGCTTGCAATAAGGCGCACAATTAATAAGTTTGAACGGGAGTACACTCTTCTAGATAATAAGCCACCAATGCGACAAAAAAGTGCAAGGATCGCTAAAAACATCGCCGCTGCAAAAGAAAGTGTTGACGCGAATAACAATGTGTCTGTTTTGCGCGGTTCTCAGCAATTAGGCATTTCACCAATGTCTCTGTGGCGCATTTTGAAGAAAGACTTAGGCCTACATCCATATAAGATGGTTCTAACTCAAGAATTGAAGCCTGCTGACCATGGTTTGCGAAGAACATTTACTGACTGGGCCCTGTTGCAGTTGGAACAAAATGCCGATTTTGGGAAACAAATCATCTTTTCAAATTAAGCCCATTTTTGTCTTAGTGGCGTTGTCAATACGCAAAATTGCCGCTTCTGTTGTCAGAACAATCCCCAGAAATTAGTACAGGTGCCACTACACCCGTTAAAAGTGACTGTGTGGTGTGGTTTGCATGTCGGTGGAATTATCGGTCCATACTTTTTTGAGGATGCTGGGGAGCGTACTGCGACAGTCAACGGAGAGCGCTACCGCGACATGATAACAAACTTTCTTTGGCCTGCAATTGATGGTGGAGACTTCGAACAGAATTGGTTTCAACAGGACGGAGCAACATCACACACCGCCCGAGCCACAATTCATTTATTAAGAGAGCGTTTTGAAGATCGAATAATTTCGCGACATGGCAATATCAACTGGCCACCAAGGTCCTGTGATGTTACTCCCCTGGACTTTTTTCTTTGGGGATATGTGAAGTCGAAGGTGTATTCTAACAATCCTCAAACCATCAATGAGTTGAAAGTTAACATAACTAGGGTTATTCGCGAAATTCAGCCCAATTTGTTAGAAACGTCTAAACGTCTGCCGCCGTAGCCGAGGTGGACATCTTAATGATATTTGGTTAAAACATAATGTTACATAATAAACTACAACATGAAACATCAATCATAGAAATTAACCAATTCGTTTTTATTTTTTAGCAATTTAAACTTATATCATTCTTATTGGTAGACCCTATACTTGATAATGTAAATAGGGACCCTGAAATAATAACAAATATTTCACAAGCGCTAAGTATAAACTTATGTTTTTCGATGGATTTTGACTTAACATTTAAAAAAATGGTTATCAGAAGAAGCACTTGTTCATTCGAGTGTTCTTTATATCTCTATAAAGTTTTATAACTCTTTGCCACAATAAGTCTGTAAAGAGATACCCAATTATGGATCTGTATTAAGATCTAATATTGTAATTCTCTTAAGGGTAGTTTTTTGGAATGTCACTTGGTTTTTTCTTCAATTATTTAAAAAAAATTAAGAGCTGTTTTCTAATTGTAAAAAATGTTGGTTGGTTGAATTTGAATAACCCTAGGCTTTACTAGAATTGTATTATTTAAATTGTGAACCTTATTACTTAAATAAAAAGTCGTTTATTATTAATTAATTATTAGTAAAATGAAGTAGGGTTTATTGGTGATCAATGCCAGATATTTTCAGTGCCTGAGACAATTGCTGTAATATATAAAAAATTACTTTAAACTTAAAGGCTATAAGGCTCATCTTTTTGTTGCCCATGGAGGAGTTATGTAAAAATACTTTAATTATTTCTAAGGTAAGAACACAAAGTCACGGTCTCATCAAATCCATATAATTTTTTAAAAGCTACACGTGTTTCGCTCCTATCGGAGCATCATCAGGCCTAGACCTACACAGATCAGACATCAAGACATTTAATTCATTCAAGACATGTTGTATTACAACATGTGGTAATGTGATCTGTATAGGTCTAGACCTGATGATGCTAGGATCAGGCCTAGACCTATGCCGATAGGAGCGAAACACGTGTAGCTTTTAAAAACTTATTTGGTTTTGATGAGACCGTGACTTTGTGTTCTTACCTTTGTTTTGTTTTCGTTTGGTCTCTTAGAGAAAAATGGATGATACGTTTCTATTTCTAACGGTTATGAAAAACATAAAAATTACATTAAATGCCTGAACGATATAAAAAAATTTCCAATCCCTGGAAACCAAAAAAAAATAGCCCAAAATACTGGAAAACCCGTTATTTGAAAATTTCCTGACAAACAATTATGCACGTACATTCCTCATAAAAAAAATCACTAATAATGTATTTTTCGCATTGCCCCGGTAGGTGCATCACGCAGCGGCCATCTTGTCTACGTCACATTGTGGGAGGAGCTTATATAGTTTTGACTCGTTTATTACCGGGGTTAATCGAGAAATTCAACTGAATTATTACCTGTGGTATGCCCGTAAGATGCCTGGCAATCCTCAAAGCCTGATCCGGTCCCTTGTCCGGAAAAGTCGCCGGGAAAATCTCGCCGGTTTTCACGTTTATCCCGATCCCGTAAATAACCGGCCAGGGAATCCCGCCCCTTATCGTCGTATTTAATTCCCCCAGGCAAGCCAACGTCAGGTCAATCTCCACCGGGTGCTTATGAAAACAACCTGAAACACATTCAAAATTATATTTAACCCTTCTCCACCCGTACAGTCCTTACTTAAAACAGAATAAAATATATCCTCGGAATAACCGTGGGCATCCGTAAATCCCCCGACCAGCTGCAACTCTATCCGACCCTCCGGGTACCCCAGGGCCAACTCTTGCACCCTCTGGACCATGGTGCAAACCGCTTCGTCTGTTCCGGAACCGTCCAGATGTGCCAGAGCCACCGCTCCTGACCCTAAAATAATACCTTTTACAGACGATACGTCCATAGAAACCAGTGCAGTACCAGACTTACCGGAGTGCCTCACCACCACTATCAGGCAAGTGGTCACGTCATCAGAGCCCAAAATGCTTATATTTTCTGCACAAAAAAAACAATCAACAGGTATTCTTATGGAGACGACACCTACTTACTGTCGTGTGGTACTGTAGCAGCCAGCTCCCTCTGTAGCACGTACAGCGTACCGACCGGACCAATCACCTTATTGGAAACTGACAGGAGTTGCGCGGCTGTTTCTCTGTAAACCGGATGGTTTAGGTATAAGGTGCGGCTGTCTGGAGGACAGTCCTCTTGTAGGACCCCATTTAGCACTAGGACCATTATAAGGACCCTAAATGTACAAAAGACACATTTGTAACACAACCTCAAATTAGGAAGGTCAGTAGGTATGGACGTTATATAATCGCGACATATGGAGACGAATTATTTATTATTAATTAGTTTTAGTTAAGATTCTACCAACCTTGTTTTTTTACCCCAAAAAAGTGAACTTAATTACACTGTGCTGCTTCTCCTGGCCATAATCACATATGTACTGCTACCAGCAGCAAAAGATAACAGTTCTCATAATAATTATTATATCTAGGCAAGTAATATAAACAATAATACTTTATTATATATTTATATACGCGTTGAAATGAAAAACAACCGTCTCATCAATATTAAAATTTATTAATGAGTTCGGGTCTTATCGGTGTATCATTAAAAATTTAAAATGCAAGAATATTGTGTAAATGTAGGGGGAAATTGTTAAAAAGTTAAAATATACTTTTCGTTTTTCCCCGGTATGGTCGCAAACGTGAAATTTGGGAGGGGCTTATAGAACTGTCACGTGATTTATGTTTACTATGTCAAATATATTTTGACGCATTTTGTACAATCAGTCACATTATTAACTGTTAGCATGAATAAAAATGTATTAATCGGGTATGTTAACCATATATCCAGTTGGACCAACTTAACCTGACAAATTAAACTTGGTTAAATGTGGCGGCCATATTGTCAAGAGTGTAATTGTGGGAGGGGCTTATATGACTGATAGAACTGGCGCATGACGTCACGTCTATACCGGGGTTGTTCCATATGTATTTGTCCCGTTGACAAACCCACGGGAAATTAAATGGGTATATAAACCATATATGACGGTAAACCCAATTATCACAAATTGCGAAACTAAATTGGGCTGAAGGTTGTTTTCTACCTACCTCGGTATGTCATGGTTGATGGGGCGGCCATCTTGTCAAACGCGAAATTATGGGAGGAGCTTGTATGGTTTAGGAACCGTTTTTTTGTGAGGTTAAGTTTAGTCATATCGTTTATAGAACATAAACCAAATTGTAGAAACGATTCAACGTTTCAGAGGTACGGGGCTTAGAATAGCTAGAATTGCCAGACAGATTTTTTGCCAATGCTAATGGCAATTGAGAACTCAAGTAGGCCATCTCTACAGATGTTTATAAAGACAAAACTTTTCAATATGAAAGGGAGTTACAGTAAGGACAAGCTCAAGAAGTTTAGGCATTATCAAGCATCCTGTCGAAAAGCCTAGAAATACCAACATTTGGAACGAAAAGGTGAAAGAGCTTTTAGTGTTGTTTTTTTGTCAGGGGATTATAATAGAACGTACTGTTATGTCGGCAGTGCAGCTAGTGTACACTCTGATGATAAGAAATTGTTTGTCCAACATAGAACTAGTGGACTACAATAAACTTCCAGTAATTTTCTAAGGTAATGTTAAGCTGACAACAGTTGTCGAAGTTAAGCCATATGATATTATTCTCCAGAATGTCCTTTATGTACCAGAACTTACCACCAATCGGTAAGTCAGCTTCTTAAAAATGACAAAAACTTAATTTTTGATGTACAATGTTGCAAGATATACAATATAAACTCTATACTGGTAAGTAGGGAGTTTAAACAAAAACGCTCTAGCTTAGTCAATTAGCAAGTGTCTCCATATAAAGTTTTTTAAATATTATTCTTAAAGTTCCTATTTTAGCCTCGCTAGGGTTCATCTTACACAAATGTGACTATAACTCAGGAAATTCTTATTCTACAAAAATTCTTTATGTGTGAAATTACTCGCTAAGAAACGCTTCAGTTTTGAGTGAAAACTTCATTGGAGTGCCTGGAATAGTTTTTTTATTATTTGGGGTAGAAGTTATGTTTTTGTGAAAAAAGTTGCTACCAGACAGGGCTTTACCAAAAGAGCCTTAGATTACTCAATTTTAGACTTAGAGGCATAGTTTATACATACAATTTATCCCTAAGAATCCCTCTATACTGTCCTGAGAAAAAAATAAATATTCCTTAAATACTTTTTGAGTTTTACTCAAAAGGGTCCCCATATAAGTTTTTTCAAATATTCTTATAATTCCTATTTTAGCTTCACTAGGGTCCATCTTACACAAATGTGACTATAACTCAGGAAATTCTTATTCTACAAAAATTCTTTATGTATGAAATTATTCGCTAAGAAACGCTTCAGTTTTGGGTGAAAACTTCATTGGAATGCCTGAAATAGTTTTTTAATTATTTGGGATAGAAGTTGAGTTGTTGTGGAAAAATTAGCTACCAGGCAGGGCTTTACCAAAAGGGCTATAGATTACTCAATTTTAGACTTAGAGGCATAGTTTATACATACAATTCATCCCTAAGAATCCCTCTACACTGTCCTGAGAAAAAATAAATATTCCTTAAATACTTTTATGAGTTTTACTCAAAAGGGTCCCCATATAAGTTTTTTCAACTATCCTTATAATTCCTATTTTAGCCTCAATAGGGTCCATCTCACACAAATGTGACTATAACTCAGGAAATTCTTATTCTACAAAAATTCTTTATGTATGAAATTATTCGCTAAGAAACGCTTCAGTTTTGGGTGAAAACTTCATTGGAATGCCTGAAATAGTTTTTTAATTATTTGGGATAGAAGTTGAGTTGTTGTGGAAAAATTAGCTACCAGGCAGGGCTTTACCAAAAGGGCTATAGATTACTCAATTTTAGACTTAGAGGCATAGTTTATACATACAATTTATCCCTAAGAATCCCTCTATACTGTTCTAAGAAAAAAATAAATATTCCTTAAATACTTTTTGAGTTTTACTCAAAAGGGTCCACATATAAGTTTTTTCAAATATTCTTATAATTCCTATTTTAGCTTCACTAGGGTCCATCTTACACAAATGTGACTATAACTCAGGAAATTCTTATTCTACAAAAATTCTTCATATATGAACTTATTCGCTAAGAAACGCTTCAGTTTTGAGGGAAAACTTCATTGGAATGCCTGGAATAGTTTTTTAATTATTTGGGATAGAAGTTGAGTTGTTGTGGAAAAATTAGCTACCAGACAGGGCTTTACCAAAAGGGCTATAGATTACTCAATTTTAGACTTAGAGGCATAGTTTATACATGCAATTCATCCCTAAGAATCCCTCTATACTGTCCTGAGAAAAAAAATAAATATTCCTTAAATAATTTTTGAGTTTTACTCAAAAGGGTCCCCATATAAGTTTTTTCAACTATCCTTATAATTCCTATTTTAGCCTCAATAGGGTCCATCTTACACAAATGTGACTATAACTCAGGAAATTCTTATTCTACAAAAATTCTTTATGTATGAAATTATTCGCTAAGAAACGCTTCAGTTTCGAGTGAAAACTTCATTCGAATGCCTGGAATAGCTTTTGAGTTATTTGAGATGGAAGTCGAATTTTTGTGGAAAAAGTTGATATCAAAGGGACCTTAACCAAAACTCCTCTAATTTGCTCAATTTTAAACCTAGAGGCATAATTTATACATGCAATTGATTTTTAAGAACCCCCCTATACTGTTCTAGATAAAATCCTCAAAAAGTTTTTGAGTTTCACTCAAAAGTGTCTCCATATAAAGTTTTTTTAACTATTATTCTTAAAGGGCCTATATTAGCAGGACTTAATAGGTTACTTGTATGGGGATCTTAAAGAATTAATCTATATGAAGTTAATAATAATCATCATCTTGTTTGGACACTAAATAAGTCGCTTCATGGTTTAAAACAAGCACCCAGGTGCAATCATAAATTTATCGCATTTTTTAGTAATTCTGGTTTTAAATGAGTATAGAGTGTGTATATTTATAAGGGATTAACGTTAAGGTTATCGCTGTATGTAACTGATGGCGACTTATTTTTCAACTAGCTCAGATTCAATTCAAATAAATTATCCGACTTTGTTTCCTTCTTTAACATTCATGTTGGTTATAGTCGCACTAATAATTAATGATCTTGTTACCTTTTATTTTCCTATTTACTCTAAAATAAAAAAAATGAAAAGTATATTTGGTGTTTTTAATTATCCACAACTCTGATGTGAAACATACACGCCGTCAGGTCAAATGTGACAAGTTAAATTTGACTAAATGTCGTTTTCGCTTTACCCCGGTATGGCGGCCATCTTGTCACGTCATATTGTGGGAGGAGCCTAACTTTGATTTACGCCCAATTGATCACCTGACTTGTGTTAATTTTGGACGTATTAAATTGTCGTTTTCGTTACAAGGGTTATTCAAAAAGATGATGGTATTTGTACGGATATTTTAAAAAATGTAATACTAGGCCACCCAGTATCATACATCTAAACATAATAAGAAAATTTATATTTCTAGATCGTTACCCGAGCGATGCGATAAGGATCTGATTTTCAAACGGGTATTAAACACGACGACGCGATGCCTTTATCTGTCGATTTTATCTCTTCCGAAGTGAATTGATTATAAAGGGCCGTACAGAGAGAGCTTTGATATTTTAGACGTTTTTGTTAGTTTATACACTTTAATGGCCACCTGACTGTGTCATTTATGGCACTGAAACTACTGTAAATTATCGCATTTTCGAATCCTACAAGGAATTCTAAGAAATTTGATGGGTCACATTATATAGTTTAGACTTTAGAGTAATGGTTTTTGAGTTATATTCATTTGAATATTTTTGACTCAAGAGGTTATATGCAGAGGCAAAACTACTCGGCACAACCGGCTTCAATTTTTATATTTTAAAGTATCCGATATAGGTTACTGTAGATTTCGAAATTCTGTCAAATGTCAGAAAAAGTGTCAATTTTCCAGTGACTATATCTCGAAAGGAATTGCAATCTAAAAATACAATAACATATAGGGTGTCTCATTTAAACTTTGCGTCTACTTTTGGTATACACTAACTTGCCGCCACCTTGAAAATGAGGGGACACTCCCTTTATTTAAATAATAATGATAGACCCTTTAGACATGCGTTTCAAATATTAAAATGTAACTCAATAATAATCTATGCAAAACATATACAGATGCCCCTAGACCCTAATGATTATATCAGATTTCCGTCTATAGACGATCGTTACAGAAAAAAAAACATCGATGTTATCAATTATAATTTAAAATATGCTTTTGCCCTGACCCCCGTGGCTCCTAATTACCATAAAACTACACAATATTGCTCGCAATTCGTGTGCCCAAACATAAATAAATTCCACGAGTAAAACGACCCTCAAAATCGACTTTCTCGGCCCCGAATACCCCAAAAACGACATACGACACCCCTAGTTATTAAAACAAAAACTTACCTTTATTTTTTCAAAAAAAAAAAAAAAACAAAACAAAACAAAATCGCACTTTAACTGTTTTGTTCCCTAAGGCCGCCCTCGCTCGCGCTCGTATCGCGTCTATAGTTAACTGTGACCGAATGACGTATGAACGAGACCAAAGTCGGTTCGGCTCTATCATTCCTAGCGGGTCCAGTCCCTACCGGTAAGATTCACCCGATATGGCATTTTCTCACCGAATAGTTTCAATGTGTATCGGTGACGTATATAGCCGCTTTTGGCATTATTTTAAATAGGACACCCTGTATATAATTGGATTAGGCATTAAAGAAATTTGAGGGGTGTACTTAAGGGTTTTTGAGTTATAGCGGTTAAAGATGAGCACTTCTGAGGGTATATCGAAGAGGGTTGAGTCCCACTAGAAACTGTTATATATATATATATATATTTTTAAATTGTATATTATATTAATAAAACTGATAAAATAAAGAAGCGATAAGAGAAAGCACATATGCGTACATAAATTATATGTTCGTGACACTCCTTATCGAAATGAGACATGGATCTCTTTTTTTTTTTTCTTTATTTATCAGGACAGATTAAATATACATATAAAATTCTTTTACTAATTATTATTACATAAGATAATGCCAAAGGGTTTTTGACCTTTATATTTCATTTTACTCAAAGAATAAACTTTTCACCTCGCCCCGGTACATCCGTGCGGTAGGAAACGGAAAATTGTGGGCGGAGCTTAGTTACTGCTGTCAAAACTCTCACGTGACCTCTGTTGGATATAAGAATTGCTTACTTTAATACTGGATTAAGATAATCAATTATTAATAAATAGAGGATTAGAAATTAATTAATATTATTTTAAATATACAGTTAGCGGTCAACACAAGTTAAAATGGTCCATATCTGAGGTGTGTCGATGATGGCGGCCATGTTGACACCCGTCAAATTGTGGGAGGAGCTTAATTCTGTTGACAGATCTATCACATCGTGACGTCTGTTTAGTTTAAACCGATTTGTTTACTTTAAAACTGGATTAAGATAAGCAATTATTATTAATTAATAACGGATCAGTATTAATTACTATATTATTTTAAAGACACACATATAGGGACAATCACAAGTTAAAATGATCCGTGTGTGCGTCTATAATGGCGGCCATCTTGTCACCCATCAAATTGTGGGAGGAGCTTAGTTAACGGGTACACAGATTTATGGGGGTGGAGCAAAAAGTACCGAAAGTTCAAATTTATAAATTTTTTATTTTTGAGAAGTTTTCCCGCTTTTTTTCGATCAAATTTGGAAAATTTTCGTAAATAAAAATAAAAATATTTGAATTCTTAGTTTAGGGGTTCCTATAAGTTCTCTCTCATAAATTAGGAAATAACTCAAGTCCCAGTAGTCCAAATTTTGAAATTTTTTGATTTCTAGGTTATTTGAAGTTTTTCTCGCTTTTCTTGATCAAATTTTCAAAATTCTTACAAAAAAGGTCAAAATATTTGAATTTTTAGTACAGGAGTGCCTGTAAGGGACAAAATTTGTTCTCCCTCATAAACTAGGTAATAACTCCAGTCGCAGCAATCCATATTTTAGAATTCTTCGTTTTTGGGACTACTTGAAGTTTTTCTCAAGTTTCCTGAATAAATTTTGAAAATTCTCCGAAAAAAAGTCAAAATTTTTGAATTTTTAGTACAGGACCAAACTACATAAGTCCTTTCTCATAGACTAGGGAATAAGTCAAGTCCCAGTAATCTTAATTTGGAAATTTTTGATTTTTGAGACTATCTAAAGATTTGTCTCGCTTCGCTCCAAAAAATTTTGAAAATCCTCCCAAAAAAAGTCAAAATATTTGAGTTTTTAGTGCAGGAATACCGGTAATGAACAAACTACGTTCTATCTCATAAACAAGTTAATATCTCAAGTCTTTGAAGTTCAAATCTGCAACTTTTTGATTTTTGGGATTACTTGAAGTTTTTCCGGCTTTTCTTGCATAAATTTTGAAAATTCTAAAGAAATGATTTTTGAAAATTTTAAGTTAAAACAATCATCTTTTACCTAACTACACCTGTAATAAATTAAAAGTTTTTGAAGATGTACATAATTATGATCTGTCACGATAAAATCGCTCAAATCAGTTGCTCAACTCTGTACTGTACAGAGGTTTAATTGAGTTCAGTAGAGGTTCAAGAGGCTTTTGAGCAAATTTAAGTCCTCTCTCATAATCTAGGGAATATTTTCAGTCTCGGTTGTTGGAATTTTGGAATTATTTGAAGTTTTTCCCGCTTTTCCTAAATAAATTTTGAAAATTCTGGCAACAAAAGTCAAAATAATTGAATTTTTAGTACAGGAGTGCCTGTAAGAAACCCCCGATGTCCATAACGGCGGCCATCTTGTCACACGTCAAATGCTGGGAGGAGCTTAGCTACATCTATAGGGGTCGATCAAAAAGTACTTTTTTAATGATTTTTTTTTTAAATGTTAATACTTAATAAAGTATTATAGTATATAATAGCGGTTTCGGTGCGCCTTTAAACGCCGAAGAAGAATCAGGAACTAATTAGCGAAATGCTCGTATCTAGGATGTTAGAAGGGCCGTAGAAGACGAACAAGCAGAAGAAGAAGTAGAGAGAAAATTGCTTATTAAAATGCCGGATCCTCCCGCCTGCCAGCATCAGCGGGACGCAAGTCGTGACCGGACCGCGACTTTTAATTTTTTATTTATTTTTTGTTTTTCTCAACTTCTATTCGCTAAGACTTACGGTACATTTCTGCGCTTCTATATATTTTATCTCTTCGGCGGCATAGTACCGTAATATACTATATAAGAGGAACAGTACATTTAACCGAAGAAAAGTTAGATGCTGATTTCTGTAATCTACTTAACGATTGCCGTATATAAATTCAAATTTGACGCCAAATCGGTCGAATAAAACTTCCCATCGAGTCGCGGCACACTTGAATCTTGATTAATAAATAAGCCTCAAAATAATTCATAGGTGACTGCAGTTAATCAGTAATGAGTGGGAAAGAGATGGGAGGTTGATAATATAGAAACATGCTTACATAAAATATTCTTGGGTGATATTAAAGCATGATTGGTACTTGAGTAAACTCGCATATATATATTAAGGCGGAATTTATTGAAAATATCCCCCGATATTTCATCGGGGCGGCCGGCTAAGCAAAACGGTATCTTTGATCGAACCCTCGAAATGAGGGTAGAAAATCGTCTCAGGATCCACGCCGATTTGTTATTACATCCATTACCGTAAGACTTTCGAGCATATTAATTTTCTTGGTCAGCCGGACGGCCGTTTGTCAAATTAATCCTTATTCGGACAGTTTGTGGCCATGGGGGGAGTATTAATTTTGACCGTCCGACGGCCACTTAATACGTAATGGATTTTAGAACTGTAAATAAATTGAATGCAGACTATATCTGCCGTTTTTATTGGTATAAAACCATAAATAAGGTTTTGAAAAGAACCTAAATAGTTATCAATTACCCTGGTAGCAAAGCAGATAAAAGATGGCTACGCTTCCTTTCGTTTCAACTAATACACGTCACCTGACTAACTATGTATTTATAAGCAAACGATCACGTGACAGAATTAAGCTCCTCCTACCACGACTTCTCCAAGATGGCCGCCGGTACGGGGGTAAGGCAAAACGTTCCCAATACGTGAAAATACTAAACTTTGCCCAACTATCACGGCTAAAAGAGCACGATTTAGTAAAAGATATGCTTATATTAGGATTATTCAAAATCTCTTGAATGTTTCTATACCGATTCCTGAAAGTTTTGAGCTATTTTAGGCATTTTATCGCTAAAATTACGACGCAAGTCCTGGGCGATTAAACCGATTTGACGCCATATTTAAATTGATTACCATAGACGTCAAAATCGGCAATTTTTAGACGATGTTTTAAAATATAAAAAAACCGTTTTACCTTGTGATACCTACATGTAAAAATAGTAGAAAGCCCCAGGAAGAGATTTAAATCAATTTTTGGTAAAAGAATGAGGCTTTAGTATATGTTGTAGTAAAATGAATGGCGCGTTTGCTCAATCGGTTTTGGACCACCTAAGACGTACAGGGTGCGGACAATTAAATTCCAAAGTAAAAAAAAATCCCTAAGCTTTCTGGTTCTAGGTGGCGCTACTAAAAAGTTATAAAAGTTGGTAGAAAAAAGCTCAAAAATAGGTAACTTCAAATGAACATTACTTGCTCTGTGTAGTGGCGTTAAGGTTGATACGTCGTTTTATTCGAAAAGCATGCGGCTATTTAATTCAAATAATTTTTTCTTAAATCTTGCACCATATAAACACTCAAAAAATTTAATTTTTTCGGTTTTAAATCATTTTTTTCTCCCAGAAAACACATTTTCTTAAAATAACCCCTTAATAAAAATTGTAGTTCTCGATTCGGCTTACATAACTTCTGTAAACAAAAATACTGTTTACAAAAATACCGTTAAACCGTTAGAGGGTCTTGAATATCACAAACTTTCGAAGTTAAAAAAAATACTTTCGAATCTACCCCTTAAACTCTAGAAGAACTCTAATCGACCCCTTAAACTTCTTATAAGACTCAAAAAAACCGTTGCGACCTAAATGTATAAAAATTAACTTCTAAGGTCTTAAAAAAAAATTAATGAAAATTTGTAAGTAGCCAAGCGATAACCCCATATTTATAGATTATAAAAAGGTAAACATCATTTCTCTAAGTTAAATAGAACCAAAGTTATAACCACTTACATGCGACAGGTCCCGATTTTTCGCGAGAAATCCCAATACAAATATATTAATTATAATTAAGTTATATAGCATGTGTAGGCAACCCACTTGCCACGGCGTCATCGAATTTTCAAAAAACCGACGTCTATTTCGGGATTGGGACGGCGTCGCGGCGCTAAAAATACATTTCCGAAACAGATCATCATTCTTTTACGTGTTAAAATCGTTTTGGTGCAGTTGTTAGCTCGGTTTTCGTTTCAATTAGGTCAACAATTAGCAGGTATCATCCCCCAAAAAATGGCAGAGGTAAAACGCAATTATTTATAATAATATCCGGTTAAGAAAATTAATAATGTATTGATTTTAAGGGACAACAAGCGCCTCCTAACACTCCTCAAGAGTTCGAAAAGGCTTTGCAGGTGAGCTACATTGATTAAGGAGATGTCCCAAATCTTAACCTCTTCAATTTTTTAGTTAAAAGACACCGAAATTGCCTCCCTAAAAGAAAAACTGGCCCTGGCCGAACTGGAGGTGGCCGAAGCCCAAAAAATCAAATCGAACAAGAGCAAACAATGCGAAGAGGTGCAAGCGCTCAAGACCCAATCGGAGGGCATCCTCACCAAAGCGAAATCGATGATTTTCGAGAACACCAAAGTGATTAAGAACCAGGAACTCCAAATCGAAGCGCTGGGCCAACAGAACGAGAGCCTTAAGGACGTGGTGACCATCACCAAGGACCTCTTGGAAATCAGAAACCTGGAGGTGAAACAGCTGGAGGCCAAAATCACCGCCATGGATGGCAAAGTGAAGGCGGAGAAGGAGCGTCAAGATTTACTCCATAAGAAACTGGAAACGATGATCAGACATAATGGGGAACTGAAGAGGGAGTACGAGACGCAACTGTGCCTGTTTAAGGCCCTGAGGGAGCGGTACAATGAAAAGGAACTCGCCCAGGGGGTGGTAAATGATTTAAGGGACGATGTGGCTCAAGCCAGACAGGCGGAGGCTAAAAATCAGGAAATTGCTCAGGTGAACGGTGAACCAGATGTAGATCCATCAACAGCCAACGGAGGTGTAGGAACGAATAATGGTGACGCAACAGAAGTGCCTATGACCGATAAGGATGATGACCCTAAGTAGCTTTTTTTCTTATTTTTAGCTAGTTTGTATATACTTGTGAGCTCTTTAAATACGTTTACAAAGACTAATAAATTATTACGTTAAATTAGTTTATTATGAAGTTACTATTGTATTTTTGTTGTCCCAGTTGTATTTTTGTAAGATGCGAAAACTAACCAATCACGAAACATAACTAAACTATTAAGGATGTTTCACTTTTTTACTCGTATCTTGTCAACAAATGAAATCGCTCTGTCAACTGTCACTTGTCAAAGTCATATGGTTGTCACCTCTTGAGTGATATTTTTTAATTTTTTTTTTGTTTGTTTTAATTGTTATTATTTATTTTGTTAAATATCCTGTAAATAAATGTAATTAAGCAAACGTTACTTTGTCCTTGTTACGTTATTTTTAGTGTATTTTAATAGAAAAAAAAACTATGGGTGCCCCGACAAGACCAACACATTATGAATGATTTAATTGGAACCTCAATTGTAACACAGGACAATAATGAGTCGCTCAGACGATGGGGTAAAACTAAACTTTCAATCAATTAACCCAGAAGCATCTGAGGAGCTTAAGAGTTTCATTAAATTGGAGAATGCTAGCGTATATTTGCCCAAGTTTTCCACCAATATAAAACAGGAGCCCCTTGAAGGGCATCAAGATAGCGATTTCACCCCGTATGGGCGGAAACTGATGGAGGAAAACAATAATTTTGAGACAAGGTAAACCTGGAAGTATTAGCTCATAAGAAGATTTAAGTATATTTGGTCAGCGAATAGACAAAATGATGAAATGAAAGCTTTTATCAGGGTGTTTTGCTATAAGGGACTTTTAAATAATATGGTTTTTATTATCCAAAAGAAGGTGGTTCATTTTATTACTGTATCAAGTTATAAATCAATGAGAATCTCGTACACTATTGACCTAGAACTCTTACATATTTATGTCTATTAGAAGTTTCATTCCTTTTAAGAATTGTTTGTAATAATGGGCACTGGCAAATGAAAGCAGGAAAGTATTCAACCATTTACTAATAAATCTGAAAACACTGAGTTCCTTAAAGACTTAAGATTTTGCTATTGAGTAGGGATTATTAGTATAGAAAAATTATACCAGGAAGCACTTTAAAAGTTGACTTCATTTTGCTTTTATAGCGATATTTGTCTGTTAAAGTATGATTATGTTCAATATCCATGTTCATATTTCTTAATTCTGTATATTTAGATTATTATGTTGAATTGCTTTATTTAATTTTGTATTTAATGCTTTTTGTTTACTTGTATACCAATCCTGCTTTGTGAACAATTTTTTTTTTAATTTTTTGACTAATAAATCACTTGAATTTAAATTGCAATGATTTTTTGAATCTAAATTTAATGATTTACTCATAAGAGAATGAATATGATTCACTTTTGTAGAATAAAAACAGAGCGCTATGAAACCAGTGAGGAAACAGATGAATTTTTTTGAAGAATTCAGGAATAATTACCCGAAAGAGAATAAATCTTTAGGAATTGATGTCCACGGAGAAGAAATAATTAAAAATCAAATTAACCAGTAAGTGTAACAACAATTTTTTTTATTATTCCATCATAACATGGGGATACCACAGTATGACTCATTAATGCAATTGATAGAGTGAATAAGGTATTGCCAGAGTATAAAATTTGTAAATGAACTTTTTAAGTCTATTTGCTAGATATTCAGTATGTATAATATGCCATTTAAGATTTTGATCAATGGATATTCTAAGGTATTTAGTCTGTGAAACTTTTTGCTACGTTCAAGTTTGATTTATAACTTTCCAGCGGGTTTTTTATTTTATTTAGGTCTTTTATGCTTAATTACCATAAATACAGTTTTTTTTTTGCACATTACTCAACAACCAAAGTACAATTCCGAATCACTATTGACATTTTCTTCAAGTTGCTTTTTTCTTCAAGCTTCCTCATGAAATCAAAAATTGATCATCACTTGACAGATTGAAAAATGTGTTAAAGACATATATGCCTAATAGCAACAAGTTTGGTAAATTAGTAGCTTTAAATAATTGTAATGAGTGTACTGCTATCTGTGTAACTTGGAAGACATTATTTCATTTCTTTCTTTACATATTTTAGGTTAACCTCACCAGCATCGATAGCTAAATATTCCTGTGAACAATGTAGCTACTCATCTCCAATAAAAAAGTCATTTAAAAGACACCTGCAAGTGCACAGAGACCCCGAAAAGTGGTTTTACTGTGGCAAGTGCAACTACAAAACCCGTCAAAATGGCCATTTAACGAGACACCAACTGACCCACAAAGCGATCTCCGAATGCAACGAGATATTCATTTGCGGCATATGCCAGTACAAATTTAAGCAAAAGTGCACCCTAAAGCGACACATACTCGATACACACGGGACTCATAAAAAGAATTACGCCTCCCAAAATGACCTTCCGGTTTTTAAATGCGACTCCTGTCCGTACTCCAGTATCCGGAGGGGTTTGTACCTAGCCCACCTGGACAAACATAAAGATCCCAAGGACGTCGGTAACTTGTACATCTGTGACGTTTGCAAGTTTTCCACCAAATACCGGAGAAATTTGAGGGTGCACTTGGAAACCCACCGGGACGACGTCACCAAAACGATTTACGAATGTAAAATTTGCAATTTTCGTAGTCGGTTACACTACTGTTTGAAAAGGCACCTTTTGTCCAAGAAACATCTGACCGTGGTGGGTAAATCGAGCGAGTACTGTCCCAGGGAGATAAGAATGAAACAGGAGGAGCGGGACAGTGATTGTGAGGTGAAAGAGTTTGTCGAGACTCACGAGGTAAAAGTGGAGGTTTACGATGAGTTTGAAGAGGTTTGTAAGGGGGTGAAAGTAGAACCGAAGGAGGAGGAAGGTTTTGGGGTGAAAGTTGAATGCTGAAAAGAGAATTTAGTCTTAGAGATTATTGGGAGATTAAATGTTTGTTAAACTGTATTTTTGACTCAGTAGGTAATGTTTAAGTTGAAATAGTGCAATTTTAAACCGTTATTATGGTAGTTTTATACAGAGGGATTTATTTGAAAATCTGAATAGTTTTAAGCTTTTTACTCATATATTAACTGAGATAGTGATAATTGAGGGCCTTATATAGTACTTTTTTATTATGTATAATAAAATATATATTTGATTAAGAAATTGTTTTCTTACTGTTTAGTACCCAAATATTCAGTCCGTTCGTCGATTGCCCCAGACGTGGGTCATTTTTCATTTTCCTTGTGTTTAGTGTTATTTTCGTTCCAAAGTACTGGAAGTAATTTTTTATTTTATTCCAGGCATTCGAAGTAATTTCTGGTTTGTTCTAGATCAAACCGGTTATCCCAAGAAGGGATTTAATTACAATTCCAGGTACTCAATTGCCTGGAAAATTCAATTTTTCTGTGTCTATCTGATGAAGAGTTTCACTTTCAGGACTATATCTTATAAGTTTCTCAATGCTGTCTATAGAGTTGCAATGAACCTCAAACCATTGAGTTGATATTTTAAGTTTTGAATTTTTGTTAAAGACTCTTAAGGAAAAATTTCATTTGATGCTATCTTCCTCGCTTTTACCGTCATCTTCGTTCCAAATTACTGGAAGTAATTTTTGCTTTATTCCAGGCATTCGAAGTCGTTTCTGGCTTGTTCTAGATTAAGCCGGTTACTCCAAGAAGGAATCTACATTTCTAAGTAGTCAATGACTCAATTGCCTGGAAAAGTCAATTTTCCTCTCTGTATACCTGATGAAGACTCACTTTTTACGATTATATACCTTATGAGTTTCTCAACGCTGCCAATAGAGCCAGTGATACTCAATCTGTTAAATTACAATTTATGACGGAAACTAATAAAATCTCTGTTTAGATTCGAGGCACCTAGAGATATGTTTTTGCTTATAAAGGCATGTCAAGTTTCGAATTTTGTTGCAGAAACTCTTAAATTACCATTTTATTACAATCATTTGATACCATTGAGATTTAAGGTAATTTTCGTTCCAAACTACAGGAAGTAATTTTTTAGTTTATTCCAGACATTTGAAGTCATTTCTAGCTTGTTCCATATTAAACCGGTTACCCCAAGAAGGGATTTAATCAAATTTCCAGATAGTCAATGACTTAATTGCCTAAAAAAGTCTCTTTTCCTATCTTCCATAGTGCAGATTAACTGTAAGCCAGAACTCACCTTCATGTAAAGTGTGTGAACCGAATAAAATGCATATTGAAAGAAGAGTACAACTCCAAAAAATTTTTAGTTGAATCTAAAGAATTCGTGACAGCATAGTGGAGATTGGTTTTTTTATTGCAAATTTTAATATAAGTATTTTGTTCATTCTTTGCTATGACTAATATAAATTGCTGTAAGTTCTTTCCTGTAATTTAATTGATGAATAGATTTGGTCTTTTTTTGTCTACATAATAAAGAGTTTCACTTTTCAGGACCATATCTTTATGAGTTTCTCAGTACTGTCGATAGAGTTGCAATGTATCTCAAACCATTAAATTGACATTTTAAGCGTCGAATTTCTGTTCTAAAGACCTATAAGAAAAAATTTCAATTTTATTTTAATCATTTGATGCCGTTTTCCTCGCTTTTACCGTCATTTTCGTTTCAAACTACTGGAAGTAATTTTTTAAACATTTGCAACATCTAAGCCAAATGATCAAGATGTCTTAAAAAGTCTAAAATAAATCTGTTAGCATAAAGAACTTTCATTTTCATAACTTTTTTGAACTAACCTCCTAACATAATCCGTATTTAATATGCAGAAAATCATTCTTCTAGCAGTTTTCTTCGTTTTTCTGAGCAAAATAGAAGTACCTCTGTTTTGTCTGGATTCATCTTCAAGTTATGTTCAGTTGAGTAGTCATTTATAGATTTAAGATCCTGATTAAAAGATGCTTCGGCCGATGCTGGTTCATTGGGGTCAAAATAATGCAAAACCTGTTTATCATCTGCATAGGAATCTGAATTTGTGATTCCCTGTCAAAAACGTATATAAGAAACAAAGCTGGAAGTAAATCATTAAGATTTAGGTAATTTAATACTTGTGTGTGCACAGTTCACAAAATCATAACATAAGAACAAAATAACAGATCATTTCGATCTTTAACATCATAGGATATTATTGTTTTAAATTTCATTATTAGTTCCATACAATTTATTATATTATTGCTTCTGTATAACGATAGTGTTTTTCCTATTTAGGCATGTTACTTATTAAGTCTTTTTGATTTTTAATTCTAAATTTAATTTTGGTTGCTTTAACAGCAGCCATGTTAATATGCACCCTGTTACCCGTGAGTTGAACTTCAAGCCTTTTAACCCAGGATATAACCATTTTCTTAATAATACATTTTTTGTTCTATGGGTTAATAAACGTTTTAATTGTTATTACCCGTGTCGTATGTCGTCACTAAAACTGTATATGAAACTGGATAACGAAAATGCGATTTTTTTTATTTCTGTATTTTTAAATAGGTAAAACTTAATAACTGAACGCACTTACAGTAATGGAAATATAACGTAACGGTAACAAGGCGCACATTTATGAGATTATAACGGCGACTCTTATATACTAAAAAAAGGAATTAATAAACTCCTATTCTAACGCCAAAGAAGCGATAATACTGACAACCTCTCGAACGCTAATCTTCTGGGCGAAAATTTGTCTAAATGCTCGTCGACGTTTGTCCTCCTCCTCGACTTCCTTCGACAGCTCCCTGGCCTTTGACACAATTTTTGGCGGTAAACCTGCCAATTTGGCTGCATTAAAACCGAAAGACTTCGGACAACGGCCTTGCGCCAATTTGTAGAGCAACGTCACCGTTTCTTCTGAATCGCTATCATCATTTTCCACCATACAAGCCTAGAGAAAAAATAAAAACTCTAAGTCTCAAAATATCTTTTTACGTATTAATCAGGTTACATGTTTCGCTAATAAAGCAACATCAGAATTTTAAAAAAATACGGTTTCGTTATTGCGAAAATCTATTAAGCCACATAACCTCCCCAGACCCAAGGTGAAATGAAAACATATCTTTTTAAAACACGTACTTTTTTGTAAAGTGTTGGGCCCAAAAAACAACAAAATATCAAAAAACATATTTTTTTTTTGTTTTTTACTGTATCATATTTGATACCTTGGGTTTAAATAAATACGAAAAAAAGTTAAAAAAAAAACTTTATTGGTGATAAAGAGCAAAACAGTTTCGCTCAATGGAGCAGCAAAGATATACGTCACATGAGGCACACTTAGCAAATGTCAATTTACCACATTTCGGATATCGACATTTTGATCTGGATTTCTGGTCGTGTTTGGTAAATACTGGTAGATGAGTGTTTCCCTGCTTCTTCTCTCTTCTATCTGGAATAGGCTGAATTTTCCTTTGTTTTCGGGGCGTTACCTGCTCTTCATCAGAATCACTTTGCTCGCAATCTGCTTGAGGAATAATCCCACTGGATTTGGCTTACCCCTAACAAATTGTCGCATTTTTACTTGGCCATGAAAAGGAATCATTTGTTCATCTATTGACACTGTTTTCGTTCGTTCATTTAAACGGCATCCTCTTTGCACCATGTCCAATAAAGGCCTTACTTTCCAGAATCTATCTATTATTTTTTCTTCGTTGGTAACCCTCTGATCTTCTACAAGTTTTACCCGTGATCGCAATATAAAGTACCGACTTCTTGAAATTGTGTCTGAAACAATGGGTACTCTCGTACTTCGCGCCCAGTACATCCTTATTCTCGGTAGACCATAAATTCCAATCAACATGGAAGGTCCAAAGAATTTTCGCAATTCATATTCAGAAGTTTCAAGGGAACGGCCTGTCTCAATAACCTCACGCATATTTGTGAAAAGTGCCATTTGTTCAAAGAAAGTAGCAGAAATGTATTTTCTTAGGTACATACTTGGTTGATTTAATTGAGTGGAAATGTTCTCGTTTTTATTCAAATTCCCGGACACGAGAGCAAGTTTTTTCATAGCCTGGTAAATAATGGGCAAGAGGCTCGTCATCCGAAGAATCACTCATGTTTTCTGCCATCTCCATATCCTCTATACTTTTTAATCCATCCTGATGATCAAGGTTAATATTAACCAAATCCAAGTCCACATTATATATGAGGCCATTATTTGCAAAACTCGCTAATCGACATTTTTACCGAAAATTGTTTTTTGTGTCAGAAATGTTCATTTTTATAAGGCTAATAGTTTGGTCGAGTCAGTTCCGCGCTAAACAGGCTCTTTGATACCTAAATATCATATCAAAAAGGCTTGTAATTTGCAAAACTGGCTCTATGCTTCGCGAAATTAGTTGCAAAACTCGCTGAATGCGTTTGAACCAATAGCGCGCGTTAGAATATTCACGTGACTTTTTGCAGCTGTTTATGTGTTTTTACGTCTTATTTGCAGTCGCAGCGTGTGTCATATTAGTTGTTATCGTCCGTCTTATTTCAACGATTGTTGATATTGTTCAGTGTTCAATTATTATTTTAACGTCTTATTTGCTATGGAAATACTACATGCTAGTTCAAGTGTTTTACCTAGCCCTGCTGGGAAAGGACGTAAGAAAGAACGTCAGCCAGAAAACTATAAAAGAAATGTTGCCAAGCGTATGCGGTAGGTATATCATTTTTTAATGTGTCATAGAATCTTTTAATTAATCCCTGCTGTTCTATTCTAGACATTTACCACAGACTCTGGCAACGTATCCGACCTGCAAGCATGATGGTCGACCAGGACAACCTTATTATTGCACGACACTAACGATGGCGCAGGTCAAGGAGTGTCACGCGTACTTGTACGAATCTAAAGACAAGATAGAACAAGATAGGCGAATACTGGCTTGCTGCACGGGAAACAAACCCAAAAGAGGTAAAACAGACCACGCTCAGGTTTCTATACAATACAATATCCGTTTGAAGGATGGGCACTTGATAAGGGTATGCCGAAATGCCTTTTTGGAAATATCAAATTTTAGTAAAGATAGAATTCAAAGGGTAATGCGAAATTTTGTGCTTTTCGGGGCTCTTCCAAAGGAACGCAGAGGTGGCGATCGAGTAGGTGTAAAAAATATTGACAAGCAAAAAAGCATAAAGCAATTCATTGAATCAATTCAGTGTGTTGAATCGCACTATTGCCGAAGCAAGTCAAGTGTCCGGATGTATTTACCTTGTGACCTTTCTTTTAAAAAGCTCTACAATCAATATCTGGCAAAAACCCCGGAAGGTATGCATGTAAAAATAAGTTATTTCAGAAAATATGTAAATGCTAATTACAATATTGCATTTGGGACCCCACAGACTGACTGTTGTTCTTTCTGCCTGAGGACGAAAGAACAGATTAAATCAATGACATCCGCGAGTGGTAGGCATCAATTAATTGTGGAACATCGCATCCACGTATTGAAGGCAAAAACCTTTTTCAAATTACTTAAATACACTAAACCAACAACAGTTACCTTTTCTTTTGATTGTCAAAAGAATCTGGCCTTACCACGGTTGCCTGACCAATCTGCCTACTTTAGCCAGCAAATTAATTACCATAATTTCACAGTCGTATGTGGTAGCTCCCAGACTCAATTAAGAGTCACAAATGTCTTTTCATACTTATGGACCGAAATTCAATCTCCGAAACATTCTAATGCTATAACATCGGCTGTTCGAGATGTTTTGATTAACTTCAATTTTGAAAATTCCGTAACAAAAATAAATTTATTTGCCGACGGGTGTGGCGGCCAAAATAAAAATACTATAATGATGGCAATGCTGGCCCACTGGCTTCAAGAAGGGGCGCCAAAAAACATTAAATGTCTGGAACTGATTTTCCCGATGGTTGGACATTCCTTCATCCCTCCCGACAGGGTTTTTGGTTTGGTCGAAAAGGACATAAAGAAGACACCAGTAATTGTCGAACCTTGTCAATATGATGACATAATTAAAAAACATGCCACTGTTCGAAAGTTAGGGGTTGACTGGAGACTATTCGACTGGAGAGCAGAGACCAAAAGAGTAGTGAAGAATCCCTCATCGTGGCATTTTGCCTTCAATAAAGCAAAACGTTTCATTTTCATCAGGAATAATGGTACTGTTCTGGTGCAAGGCGAACCTAATTATCGCACTAATATTGGGCAACCTAAAGGTATTTGCAAAAAAAATTGCAAAGTTTCCTCGCTATCGCCTAAAGAGATACCATTAGGCAATCAATTGAAGGGTGACAAAAGTACAATTGACAAGTTGCTGGCTCAACATTACGGAAACGATTGGAGGAGTCTTCCACAATTAACTTTCTATAAAAGTCATCTCACAAAGCCTGCCGCTGCACGCGAAGAAGACGATAAGTTGGAGGGATGCCAAAATCAAACTGAGGATTTTCCTGTTTGAACAATTTATATTTTGATTTTGTTTTGACTGAATTTCCAACATTTATTTTTGTTAGAAAAAATGTTTCTTTGTTTTTTATGCAGTTAAATAAACGCAATTAGGATTTGTTTATGCTTTCACCCTAGTTTTAATATTATTATCATGTTTGATTAATAAAGGGAAGAACTAGAAGATATATATTTATTTTAATTTTATTTGCAAAACTCTCTCTATGCACGTTATTTATTTATTTTTAGCAACATTTTTAGCGTTTTAGATTTCTAATTAGTGGTTTTGCTTTTCTGTACCTACGAAGCTACCAGTAAAAAAAAACAGCTAAATTATAATGCATTAGTAGTTCTGTGAGCATTTTTTTCATTTCCTGAACAATTTGCTTTAAGGCATAGGACGAGTTTTGCAAATAATGGCCTCATATATCTGATTGGTCTAGGTCCAGATTAAGAACTAATTCTTCTAGCTCGAAGCTGGTTAAGGCCCCTAAAAATTATTTCATAGACGAGTGACGAAATAATGATGTTCAACAAGGCAAATAATTAAAAAAACCCAAAATATGATTTTATATTTAACACACAAATTCCCAAGATCCAAGATATCACTGGTGATACCTTTACTAAGTCTACCATTTGCGGCACGATTAGATTACTAAGAGAGAATTTTTTTTTTTATTACACATTTTCTATGTGCTACCTGCCGTCAATATATAACAATAAAAAAGCAAGAACAATATTACTTACTCTTATTTTGGTCAAAAGGCATAATGATGCAACGTGCAAATGTAAACAATACACTAACCTAACCTCACCACTACAGCGTGCGTCGGCGAAATAAAAATGTGTGCGCATATTTGGATACGTATCATTTATGATACCATCGGGAACTGGCGGCTAATTGCTTCAACGCGCCGAAAAAAAAATGTAATCCTCAGGTATCATATATGATACCTGGGGTCTGAGGAGGATAATAAAAATTAGGTATTCGGGTATTTTATAATATACATCGAATCGCAGTTTTATTTCAACTTTGAAATATAATCTTTCTGTGTCCTTATCTGATTTTTTATCGCAGGGCTAACGTAAGTTATGAGTTAGTTACTGAAAAGGTAAATTTAAAATGTTGCTTTCAAGATTTAGCTCTAGCACAGTCGCTACAATAAAACTATACAGGTTGGGGTAGCATAAGACTATGGGGCTATAAAGCCAACTCGTTCCCTCTAATGTAATCTAACCTACCTGTATAGAGCGCGTCTCAAAAGTAAGAAAAAGCATTATAAAATGAACGTGATTAATGAAAAATATCGGTTTGATTGCGTATTTTTTTTTTGTAAAAATAATAATAACATATATATAAAATTTGTAAATTATTCTATTAATTTTATATTTTTAAATAGTCAAGCCTAGAAAAACATGTCTCAAAACTCTCTTAACCAAAGCGAGTTTAACTCTCACCATATGGACCAAATTAACTTTCGGATTATCCAGGAAATTGTCCACCAGGGTGTGGTAGTGGGTGGAAAATATCGTGCGACATCCCATCTCCGTTAGTTTTCGCACGTAAGCGCTTGCAATAGCGTTTCCTAAGAGAGGAGACATTAGAGACTTATGCCACACTTTTCATACCAATTTTCTTACCGTCGTGAGTGGAAGTACCTCTGCCCAACTCGTCGATGATCAGCAAGGATTGTTGTGAGGCGTGTCTTAAAATGGTTGAAGCCTCGCTTAGTTCCACGAAGAATGTCGATTGGCCGCGAACGATATCGTCGAAGGCGCCCAGTCTCGTAAACACCCTGTCGATTAGACTTAGGCTGCAACTTGTGGCCGGTACGAAACTCCCCTAAAGGATACAAAATATCGGTGTTACTATGTGAGGCAAGACGTTTTTTTACAGGGAGAATTATTACACTATCAGAGTTTGTGTGGAGTTAATTGGGACCTTGTTCTGAACGTAATTAATATTGATGATGCGGTTTCAGAGTTTTACCATATATTGAATATGGCTATTGGTTTGTTTGTGCCTCTTAAAAGAGATTTAAAACCTCGTCTTTTCCTTTAGTTTTCAGGAGTTAAAGTACTTGATTCAGCAAAAGAAAATTTCACATAAGAAATATCAGTATAGTCATACTGTTGCAGACTACGAAGTCTTTTTAGATCTTAGAGTTAGGTGCAAAACTCTAACGGAGACTTATTACCAGAACTTTATTTCAAATTGGACCAGTTACTTTATACAAACCCCAATAGTTTTTGGTATACGTTTAATAACAGGAGAGCAACAAATAGGCTTCCTTATTTGATGACTTATAATGATGGGGAGTTTGCAGGTTGTGAACAAATTGCAGAGGAGTTTGCTCAATTTTTTTCTACTGTCTATAATGGAGATAATAATGTCTTAACTTCTCGGCAGGCTGGTGTAAGCACGACTGTTCAAAATCCTAAATTATGGTTGGTAGTATAGTTGGATTAATTTTTGATAAGATCTTTCGATTACCACTTTCGAACTGTTGTTACTTAGTGCCTGATGATATACCAAATTATTTTTTGAGGAAATGTGTATGTGCCCTCTCTTCCATCCCAGTAAAAACTCAGTTTTATTACGCCTATATTTAAATGCGGTGCCGCTAATGAAATGATCAATTACAGGAATGTGTGCGTACAGTCTGCCATTCCGAAACTTCTGGACAGTCTTATTTATGACCAAATTAATTTTTATTGCAAAGAACTTCTGTTAAGTATGGCTTCAGTCGTGGCAAGTCCGCTATTACAAACTTGTTATTATATCAGGGTGATCTGTTAAATGCTTTGGAGAGGGGTGAACAAGTGGATGTAATATAAACAGACTTTTCCAAGGCATTTGACAGTGTCAACCATAGCTTATTACTAGAAAAATTGAGACTTTTTGGTGGCCTGGTTTGCAAGTTTTCTTTCTAACAGATTTCAGCAGGTACAAACTGGTGAACTGGGAACAGGCTGGTCATTGCTCTCCTCTGTTCAATATTTTCATAAATAATATTTTGGTTTGCTTTTAAAATAGTAATTTTTTATTGTTTGCTGACGATTTAAAGTTTTACAGGGTGATTAGTTTAGAACAAGACATGGTTCTCTTGCAAGATGATCTGAATATTGAATTCAGGGTTGAGTTTAACATAAAATACAAGTAAGTAAAATCTGTATTGTTGCTACGAATTCATACTGAGTTACTTATTTTGTTGGGTGATTACGACACTAATAGTAAAAATAAATTTAGAGAATGCTATCGCACACGCTTACAAATTAAAAGAATTATATGAAAGAAAGAGCCATTTTCTCAATCGTAAGATATAAACTATTTTTTCCAAATCATAGATAGAACCAAATCAAAGACTTTATATGTGTTAATCAGGCTGGCCACAATATAAGAAGAAAGCGAACATTTAAAAACTTTTTTGACGTAATTTTTCATGCTTCTGGAGAAAATTTTCCACAGGTGGCATTTCTTGATGGGTTTTCAAGTGGTACCTTTTTATATCCTATTTGACAGTAGAGGCACCGTCTATAGATTACAACAAGTCAGACCACTTCCTATATCGCCCGTGTTAAAGCAAAATTGACCTTGAATCCCGCTGTTTGCTGCGTACGAGCGTTTACCAGGGTTTATCGTAAATATCGATGAAAGCAAATTCTGAGGCGCGCTGATTATTTTTATACGAGGAATATTCATAAGAAGTATCTTAAGTCATAAAATAAGAATTTTTTTTATAGGACTGGAATAGAATGTGTTTATATGACAGTGTTTCTTAATTATTAACGTTTTTACACATTTTTTATATTAGCTTCAATTCTTTGCCTTTATGTAGCAATGTTTGTATGTATGTAGATAACAAATCTAAGAATTCTATTTAAACTATAACTTCTACTTGTCAGATTGTTTTCAAATTTTGTAGGTGCTTGGCTTTCGATAACAAGGACAGTTTTTAAAATGTTTTTGAGTTTCCCTTTTCTAAAATTGGTGTATCTAGAAGTTTTGATCAGTTCAATGAATTTGAACTTTTAAATAAACTGGAAGCGTTTAATATGGCGGATTCAAAATGACTGCCTTTTAAGTCAAATATAATATATAAAAAGTGAATTTGAAAAAAACCTTACTTACCTTACTTGTTGAATTGTTTAAATTTGCTACATTTTTAGGAGTCTTATCAAAAAATACAAGTTTTTACTTAATATTTGTTGAAATTTTAGAGATGAATATTCAAAAAATAAATCTAAAGTTAAAATAAATAAACAATTAAAAAACACATTTAAACGCACTAAAAAATATAAAATAATTTTAATACGGTATGGGTTATTTTAATTTTTGAAATAGGTCGTTTTAAAAATACAAAAGCGCAAAAGAATAACAAACAATTATCATAATAAGCGCTAAATAAGTAGTTTTGTAAATTATATACTTTGTATTCATTTGTGGATATAGTAAATATATATAAAATATGTTAAAATATCAGAATTTACCGGGTCTTAAACGCCGACATTGGTGGCCGACAAAAAGAAGTGGAGTGTGTTTTTTTGGGATAATAGGTTGTAAAATCGGCTAAAACTATTCTAGTGACATTAGGGGGAAAAAATAAATAATAAACTATTTTTTAAGATTGTAATGCTTTTATATAAAACACAAAATACAGAACAAAATATTTAACATATAGGGATGAAATACATACTACTTTATTAGGGTAATTATATTTATACAAGTAGTATGTAACCAAATTATTGTCTAAAACGTTACAAGCAAAAACTCTCTCGCGAAACGGATGCACACAAGTTAACGTACTTGCGAAAACTAAACCTGGGTTCTACCCAGCCGATGCATGGCGAGGTGAGGAACGGGGGGTGGGGCAATCGATTTCAGGGCCGCTCGAGTGGTCTGACTTGTTGTCTGTAGAGGAGATTCGCCTAATATGGGGAGGTTTCCTAATTTGGGGAGATCTAAAATTTTAGACGGTGAGGGTATACGACTAATCGCACGCACTCTATTTTGTAGAGTATGTCTGGATGCCTACACTGCAGCAATGAACACCTGTTTTATTCAAAACATGAAAGCGTGATCCCACGTTATCTGAACGTAAATTTATAAAGTTTATTCGTGTTATCGATTTTCATTATTGACTACGGCAAGGTAAGTGATTAAGAATTTGTTTTTTTATTGAATGAAGCTTTGTTGATAAAATATGATGCTTTACGTTCATTTTAAATAATAAAAAGTTAGTATTTATTTCTTGAGGTTATAAACCTTAGCGGACTGGATCTCCTATTACGGGGAGTTAAGGAAGTCCTAATTTGGAGCTCTTCATATTAGGAACCATTTAGTAATGTAGGTATTGCAACTAAGTATGTCGTTTTTTTATTTGCAGATGCCAAAAGGAAAGTCATGGGACCCTGTTCAAATGAAGGCAGCGGAGCAAGCTATGCGAAATAAAGAAATGGGTAGCTATAAAGCATTTCGGGTCTTCAATGTTCCACAGACAACCTTAGAACGTTGGAAGAAAATTATGTTGGCCTTTCGCGAAGAGATGTGTGATGCATGGTTTACCAGCTGGCAAAACTGAACAATTTAAAGAATCCATTCTCTAAAGAAAAGGAGCAAGCTGGTAAAAAATGGCTGCGAAATTTTATGAGACGACATAAAGAGCTCTCCGTCCGAACTCCCCAAGGCGTTTCCTACGCAAGAGCAAAAGGGTTTACACGCGAACCTGTTTCGAGGTTCTTTGATATTTGTGAACCCATTATGAAAAAGATCAAGCATTCCCGATCACGTGTGTATAATTGCGATGAAACGGGGATTACTGTGGTTCAACACATACATACAAAAGTTGTTGGGTTGAGGGGTAAAAACTAATAGGTCCTTTGCAAGCTGCCGAACGAGGTTCACCTATCACTATAGTTACATGCATGAACCCCGCGGGTTACTTCATTCCTCCACTAGTGATATTTCCGCGTAAAAATATGAAGCAAGAACTTATGGACGAAACACCCCTAGGGTCCACTTATGCCTGTCACCCTTTTGGATGGATCCAGTCGGATTTATTTACCGATTGGTTTAAACATTTTTTAAAGCATGTAGAACCCACAGCAGATAATCCTGGTACTTG
The DNA here is from genome assembly GCF_022605725.1 of Anthonomus grandis grandis. Lineage (NCBI taxonomy): Eukaryota > Metazoa > Arthropoda > Insecta > Coleoptera > Curculionidae > Anthonomus > Anthonomus grandis. Next base: position 5,808,759 of record NC_065555.1, on the reverse strand, counting down.
ATGGTCATTTTACACATACCAGAAATATAGAGGTGATTAACCTAGCTCGCAGTAATCACGTTTACATAGTGTGCCTCCCTCCCCACAGTCCGCACAAGATGCAACCGCTAGATCTTTCTTTTATGTCACCATTTAAAACTTACTATGCACAAGAAATGGAAATGTGGCTTCGAAATCATGCTGATAGGGGAGTGGTAACAGTTTACCAGATTGGGCAGCTTTTTGGAAATGCTTACCGAAAAGCGGCGACTGCTGAAATTGCTGCAAAAGGTTTTGAAAAGGCGGGCTTGTTTCCCTGTATTCGCCATAAGTTTGGATCACACGAGTTTCTTAACACAATTGTTGATCAAACAGTTCCAAATCCACATATGGAAACTCTACAAAATGATCCCATTCCTGATGAGAATTTAGGAAATCATCCAATAGTGTCAACCAGTTCTACAGAGGACATATCTAAACCTGGTCCATCCAAGTCTAGTTCTGGTCAAAATTAGTTAAGACAGTCCCGCAATACCGGCAACTCCCAAACAACAGAAGTTTGTTATTCCTAGCGAAATAAGCCCTGTGCCAGTCTTGAATCCAGGCAAACAAAGTGCCTGTTCCGGATCAGCAGAACATATTACGGGGACGCCATATAAAACGTATTTGGAAGAGTCACAAAACAAGAAAACTAAACAAAACCCAAAGCTCAAAAAAAAGAAAGCTGTAGCTCCTGTAAAACCAAGTAAGCCCAGAAAGGGGAAAAAAGTTGACTCTTCAGGAGAATCATCTGATGAAGAAGGCGAAGCCCAATATATGGATGACTCTGCAGACGACCCAATGTCTGATGAAGATGCGGAGTGCATTTACTGCAGTGGTCTTTATTCAGATGACGACGAAGGTGAAGACTGGGTTCGCTGCACTGTGTGTTGACAGATCTTGGTCCTAAGGCCGTAGTGGTGTTTAAATGCCCTACTTGCAGCAGCAAAAAAAGAAAAATTATGTTCTGAGGACTTAACCATTTATCGTGTCTTTTGAATTTATTTTTTTTATAAGAAAGTTGCTTTTTAATAAATGTATCTTAGTAGATGTTAAAGTTATTTTCTTAAAAACAACATCCATATTTTTTTAAATACACTTTGCAAGCCATTGAATCGATCACTTGATTCTGCAAAGGTGTGTGTATATGAAAATTCGACCTCCCCAATTTAGGTGCCCACAGGTTCGTAATTTGGGGAGAAGTATTTTTTTTACATAATAGGATCACTACCCCAATTTAATTAAATTTGAGTGTTTTTGTACATATATCATCTGTCCTGGCGTAAAATAATATCACTATGAGATTTTTCCAATTTTGAACATATCATTAAATTTTTTTACTATTTTCAAAAAAAACATCCCCATATTAGGCGACTTTCCTCTATACCAACTGACCTAATAACCTTAAATGAACAAATACCAACTTACAATTTGTGCCATAATCGCTATAAGCGAGACCTGTCTCATAAGGGTCGATTTGCCACCCATATTCGGTCCGGTAAGGAGTAACAACGGGGCCAATGACGATTCAGTGCCCATTTCGGTGTCGTTCGCCACGAAATTCTCGATGTTGCCGGCGCACGGGAATTTGCCCGATTCGATCGAGATAAATGGCTAAAAAACGGTTTTAATTGCATTAAATAAAATGAAATGTATATAGCGCAGAGTACTTAGATATCGTCTGTATGTACCTAACTACAAATAAAGATGCAGTTTTAGAAATCTACTAAATCAATAGAGATGCGTTTTATGCTATAAGCTTTGTTTTATTGGAGTATTTAGAGGAATCTAAAAAGTGTTTAATTATACTTATACTTTCTTAAAATGTTGCTTTGACCTCTTCTGATAAATATTACCGCTGCGTCATCGGTACACGATCTTATTTTACCTTGAAGATTAAGTTCATTTGCAGCATTTATGTAGACTTTACAAAAAAAAGAAGCTGCATCACTGTGCGCTGTAGTATTCCTACTTTAACAATATTTGGATCACCTGTGGTGTTTGTATAATAAATTCAATCAGTACCATGGATAAATACTATATTTTTATAATACTTCTTGTGGGGAGGTTTTTTACTGCCCCAATCACTTGTAGCGCTCTCCTATGTAAGGAGAGACCTTACTTACAAATTTAAGGATTTAAGAAGAACTGCTCCACCATGGGGGCCGATTACTGCTTCACTCAACCGCCTGCAATTTCTGCAGCGGTTTTTTGTTGTAAAGTTAAATTAGTTCAAGAGAAAACAACAAAGTTCAATTTTGATTTGTTGCGAGCGTGTCTTCCATCTTACAACTGAAACGGAGACGATACCGCGAGACGGTTCAAAGGCGACTCGCTGAGAGGTGACACTAGCGTCTGCGGAACCACCGTTCCTTGTGCCGCCGGCGCTCGCTCTCGCGGCAGAGCATAGCCAATATTGCCGCTTTCATCAAAGATATCATATTTTATGATTAACACGCATTCTGGGTGAGCCGTTATGGCGTTATGCATGCATGTGCTCGCTCGCAGACTCGCACCTCTATATTTGACAAACGTCTGCGGGCAGACCCCGAGTATCGATTTCAATGGATCGCGCACGTGCATGTGCCCAGAAACGAATTTGTCAATTTGTATTCGTATCGACGATACGGTTGAACGTTCAACGCTTGTTTTCGTGGTTTCGTCTAGTTTTGAGTGAGGTTGGATTGGGTTGGAAATTAAATAAAATCTAAAAAATTATCTTTGGTTGGTCTGGTAAGAAAAAAGAACTTTTTCTTTTGTTTCTCCTTTGTAAAGTTGTTACTTATCTTTTTAGTTAAGCACAAGGTGGATTTAGACAATTCAGTGAGAGATTTAAAGTGGACTGTATTTGTGTGATTAAAAGTAAATGTGGAAAGGTCGAAAAACCAGCCTTTAAAGATCCTTACCTTAATGTGTCTGTATCCAGCTTCAGCAGGCCTGCTCTGGACTTATTGGGTCTTCCAATTCGGGTTGAATCACTAAGAGTGGTTGCGGGTTTGATAAGTAAATCACGATCTGTGATGCGGTAAGATTAAGACAACAGTTGCGGAAATAAACGTATAGATCACGACACTGGAATCAATGCGCGATGATAAAAGTGCTAACAAGGAAGTCGTCTTCTCTCTGGTCTCCGTTCAGCACAAACCAAAGGAATTTAGAAATTTTAAGGCTATTCTACACGCGCAGATTTGTTGTTGTTAAGACTTAATATAAAAATATTAATTAAATTGGTTATAATAAAAGGAGAAATTTAAATGAAATGGTAGTTTTAATTTGGAGAGACAAACAAAGAAATATTATAAAAAGAAGAAATTTATAATATTTGAACGTTCACAAACTAAATGTGGACGGACCAATCTTACTGCTTCTAAAAAATGTATTTTTCTTTTTTTTTTCAATTTTTTAGAAGCCGTGAGATAATTTTTTACATTTTATTTAATTTTTTACTTAGCGTAATACCCAAATACATATTTTTAAACTTTATAGATAACGTATAAGGCCCCTTATAATAAACTAAATAAACAGGTTGAAGTTGGAACAACTTCGACGTGCGCCATTCATTGAAGTCGATACTCGGGGTCTGCCCGCAGACGTTTGTCTATATTTGTGTTCTGTGGACTCGCACTTCTCGTTAGGATTTTTTGGAGGCAGGAAGTATTGATATAAAGTGATTTTGGCGCGCAGGATGTTTTTGAATGCGATAAAGAAAAAGTATTAGTCGAGGTACATTTTTTCTGCTTGGGTAGGTTTGATAAATAAAGGTAATTTTTGATTTTTATTTATTCATATTAAGTAGGTTATACAACGGTGATAATATGGACTCCAAACCCAATAAATTATATGTACAGTTTGTAATCGCTTGTTTACAAGAACCACTCATTTACGAGTGCATGTCAAGAAATTTCATCCGGAGTTACGGGAAGAGATAGCTCCTCATTTAAGAATTAGAACTGACAATTTTAAATGTTTGCATTGTGAAGAAGTGTCTACGATCAGAAATCGTTGGAAACAACATTTAAAAACGCATAGAAGTAAGAATAACGACGTAAATATTATAAGGGTTACGGTTTAATAATGTTAATATATTAAAATAGCAAATTGCGCATATACATAAAAGGTGTGTAAAGCGGTGCCTAATTAATACCTATATAGAATGTTAAATTGAAAATCCTAAAAATTAGCATTTCAAAGGTTAATGGTTACATTCAGAAAAGTGTAATATGTTTTTACCATCTTTAGAATCCTGCACAGTTTCCTAGTCATAGCAAGCACAATTTTCAAAACATTTATCTCATGAATGGTTGAATAAAATAATGGCATGTGATTTTATTATAATATGAGTTCATTGAAATCGTAGTAGCGGTACCTTATCAATTCTTAACTCATTTTAGGGGTGTATTTAATATTAGTGCAATCAAAAGTAAACGTTTTTTGAAGAAAATTTAAAGAGGAGAGGCATTGTATAGTATTTTTATTTTTTAAAGGAAAATAATGCGGAAAAATTAAGTTTTGCGTGAAAACGAAAAAAAGTAATGAATAAAGTTAATATTCCCGGTAGGCGGCTCAAAAGACACTAACCCAACCGATGGGAGGCTCCAACCCACGATCGATATCCGTTTTGAGATCCAACTCTAAAATCAAGTCTCACTCCAACCAAGGCGCGCCGCGCCCCCTTACGCCAAACCCGTTAGAATGAACAAAACGCTTCGCTTGTCACTAATGTTACTATAACCAATAGAAAGTCCCAACACACTGACATTATTACTACGCGTCGAAAAATAGTTCCAGATTAAAATCATTAATATTATAATAAAAAATTAAAATTTCTCATTTTTTCTTTTTGGAATTGACTTAAATTAGGTTATTCTCATCATATTAATTAATTTTGTAATGTAATTCCGATTGCAATAATGTTAAATATCACCCATTTTAGTATATAAGGAAGGACAACTATTTAACATTAATAACCAAAAAAATAGTATGTATAGTACCTATACCTAATTTACTGAAAAATCCATATAAATTAGGTATAGGTACTTAAATAGGTACATAATGACCTATTACTGTACCCTGTACGTAGCGATATAACCTTTAAAAAAATAATTAATAAAAGAATCCTCCATTTAACACAAAACTATTTTATTTTTAACCAACTACCACCTTAAAAAATATCTCTCAGAGCTGCCGGCGCGGCGCGCAACATATGCAGTCGGTATTTTAATATGAATAGCGGCAACGTAGCACCACACATCTGACTGCAGAGGCACAGTGATTTCCAGGCGGCAGACGCTAGTGAGGTGACGAGCGACTAACACAAAGACGCCGCGCTGGTGGCGGTTATTTATAGAACATCAAAAGGCTGGTAGCGGCATGGAAGAAAAGCGACGTTGCCGTGGATTAACTTATTTTAAATTGTGTTGAATTTATAGTTTTTATCCGTTGTAGAATTACAACACTTCTAACTTCTACATCTTAAACAAGTTCATATATGTCATCAAGGGTACTAATACATGTATTCATTTGATTAAAATAAGATACTAATATATCCTAGACATTTTTCAAAGATTCTTCCAATGTTAGAGATTTTCTTCCTGATTTAAAAACTGGACAGTATATAATACGTATAGATATGTTATTTAGTTTTGCAGGTTATTTCATCTTTTACAGGAGAGATATTTAGTTTCAGAAAGTGTATACCTATATTTAATTTTTTCGTTCTGATTTGCAGGTTTTAGATACATAAAAGTTTAATTTGAATGAGTTAAAGAATTTAATACTAGAGGCTACGTTTAGGCCCACATTAATAAAGAAAAGTTATTAAAGTGATTAGCTATGGCTTTCCATTAATCGTTTGGAAAGTATCACCCTGTATCTTGAAAACTATGCATTTCCGAACCCATGTTTATAGACACTTTTTCTCATATTTTTTTTACAAAGAATCACGCATTGAAATATCTCCGTCTATTTTTCGAACAACCTGTATATACAGACATTTTATGTTTGTATAAAGCCGTTAATGGTCATCTAAACGCTTCGCCTATATTATCCCTTTTTAATTTTAACATTCCCTAAACTAACCTCAGATTTAATAAAATGTTTTTAATTCTCCGTTATGTACGAAAGCAAAAAGTAGCAGTAAATATATAGATTTAGATTTCCTTAGTATGGCTCCAAACTCTTTTAAAAATGCCTTGAAAAAAATCACTAGTTTTTTTTATTAAATTATTAATTAAGTAATTATTGTAGATGTTTACTTACATCTACAGATTAATGTTAGTAAACCAATAAACCAATAAATAAATAATTAAAGTCATAATTACGTTCAAAGAGAAGGGCGCCACTTGGGGCAAACAGACGTCGTTCAGCGAGGAAACTGTGGTGGCGTACTCTGCTAGAGAACACAATACGTCCAGCATCGCTAAGCAGTGGATCGCTTGCATCCATTGATCTTTATAGCTGAAAATTGATTAATAAATTAAGTTTTAATTAATTATTATTTCTGGCATTTATGGATCAATTATCTGGTATGCTAAAGTAGTTCTATGCAAATAAATGAAAAGTTTGGCTGCCTAACGCGGATAATTTACGTCTGCACTAACTCGAGTTGTAAAATATGTTGTACTTTGAAAAGTCATTGATTAATTAATTAGTTATTTTATTCGAGGCATATTTTTAATAAAGTACTTAAAATTTTTTTAAAAAGTACAGTTCAAGTGCATGGAATTGGAATATATTCAAAATTAACATATTGATTAATTAATTATTTCAGAGAATAGAGACACAATTCTAATTAAAACGGCTAAAACTTGAAAGAATGATGACTCAACTGTACGGAATTTTAAATTAATGCAAAGTCCATTCACTTAAGGCATAATTTTAATTAAAAAGCCTTTTAAGTTCTAATTAGAACTCAACTGCCTGGAATTAAAAAATATTTCGAAATCGAATTGTCATGAATTAGTTAATTAATTAGTCCAGGCAGTTGAGCTTCAATTTTATTAATAAGCCTGAAATGTTAATTAGAGCTCGACTGCCTGGAATTTATTAATTTTATTTTTTTGTTAATTCTATTTAAAATGTCATTAATTAGATCAAGCAATTGAAGAACAATTTTTATTAAAAAGCTTGAAATTGTAAAGAATTTATGGTTCAACTGCTTGGAATTATTATAAAATAATCTAATTTAAAACACTAATTAACCAGGTAATTAATTATTTCAAGCAGTTGAATCATAATTTTAATTAAAACGTCTAATAATTCAAGTTAAAATGCCATTAAGTTATTTAATTAGTCCAGGCAGTCGGGATCCAATTTTAAATGAAATTTCTGAATTAAAAAAAAATCAGTGGTTCAACTGCCTGGAATTTTAAAATAATTTAAACTAACGGGTTAATTAATTAATTATTCTGGGCAGATAAAATACACTTTTAATTAAAGATTCTAATTGTAAAATCAGACTTTAAATTAAAATGTCAGTAATTAGTTAATTATCTTATCAGTTCAGGCAGTTAAGGTAGAACTTTAATCTGTCTGAAATTAAAAAAAAAATCTATGACATAACTGGCTGAAATTGTAAAATAATTCAAATTAAAATGTAATTAACTAGTTAATTAATTAATTACTCCAGGCAATTATTAGGGCAGGGTAAAATTAATTAAATATTAAAACTGAATTTCTGACGTCTATTTCTTCTTGCCAACTTATAGAAATATGAAAAATTCAGTTATAAAAGCAAAAATTACCAAGAAAAAAAGTCGCATTTCGATTTTCCTCAAAAACTATTGATTTCTCTATTTATTGAAGCAGTTGTTAGTCTATGGATCAGGTCTCTATGTCCAATAGAAAAGAAATTCTGAAGTTTTTTGAAAATCATTACTTGTCACATACAATGACCAGAAAGGTAGATTATAATTTTCTTCAGAAACTATTGATTTCTCAGATTTTTTTATTGATACATAAAAGTTACTCTATTCATTGGGCCCGTGCTAGTCTTTAAATCACGTCTCTAATAAATTAATTTTTAATAAATATTGTTCTTAACTAACTCACTTGAGGCTAAACTTCTCAAATATCCTCCTGTTCAAGTCCAAAATGATCTTGGTGCGTTCCCCTTCCGCTTTCATCATTTTATAAAGCAACTCCTACAAACAATCATCAATACGAAAAAATTCACTTAAATATATTTAATTAAATTACTTTCGTCTTGGGTGTGGAAAACCTCTTAACCGGTTTCGCTCCTTTTCGATTACCCTCCAACTGGTACTCGCTGGTCGCTCTATTCGCACGATTTTCTGGAACTTCCAATTGAAACCTGTAGGAACAAACGTTTATTTATAATAACGTTTTTTTAAGTATTCTTTACCGTTTTTTGTCGTTTCCAAAATACACCACTTGACAACCGAAAAATGTACTTTGCTCCCTCAAGTAATCCTTCAGCTCCTCATTGATGTCCTCGATAACGGTTTCGATTTCGTCGTAATCTTGATCGACGCCCTTTTGCGGTATTATCGTGCCCTCCTTTTCAGCCGCAGCATGGTCAAACGCTCGCTAAAACCAAGTAATATAACAGAATATATGATTTAAGCATGGTTAAGCAAGGTTTCCGTTAACCTTTCAATATAAGGTTAATTAATTATTTACCGCAAAAAACCGTAAAGGTTCCGTGAGGTCCACGTTCATACCATCCGGTGCGAACTGGGTCAAATTCCTTAACAGTTCCGATTGACAACCTAAAAACCCGATTAACCCAATTGCCAAAAAAAAATTCTTAAACCGAAATTACCGTTAAACATCCCCTGTATTTCCTGGGACACCTCAAAGCCCTTCAGGGTTTTTAATAGGTCCATAATTTTTCTTTTCGAGTAAGTTTTGGCCTCGTACAGTATGGCCCTGCTGTCCGGATGGTCTTTGGCACAAAACCGGTTTCCGTAGTTGTGAATCCTGTATAAAATCCCCCCTTGATTAACTCATAAATTTTCAAAGAAATAACTTAGTTACTTTGCCACTTGTCGTTCCAAATCCGGCAGTTTTTTCAGGATTTCTTGGCAACTCTTTAGTTGCCCGGGGTTTTCGAATAGCTCCTTAATTGCTCCTTGTCGACGTTCGATTTTTTGGGTGTTGCATAATGGACGACAAATCCAATGAGGTAGAAGTCTAGAAACATGCATCTGTTATTAGAGATTTGTTGTATTACCAAGATATTTATATAGTTCTGATTTTTAGGCTCCTTTAGGTAAAACAGAACTAAGAAGATCCTTGAGCTGAGAGTTGTTTACGTGAAATTGCCAAATTATGAGTGAAAATCACATAAAAATACCTCAAATGCCCATAAGTCAAAAAATATTGAACCTCAAAATGTGAATATTTCCAAAAATATTCTTTAATTAATTTTATTAGTTACTCACTTCAGCGTTTTTTAATTAATTAAAAATTTTTTGAGAAAAATGATTTTTTTTTAAAAAGTTTAACTGTTTTACAAAAGGTACAATTCTGAAAATTTGTATATAGATTCCCTAATTAACCCTTAACAACTATTCCAAAAAAAAAATCACAACAACTATTGATGGGTCAGTATGACCCACTGTATTATTTATTCAAAAAAAGGTAACGAAACTTACAACGTATTTTCTAACATAAGAACAAAAACATTTTAACAAAAAAAAACTTACTTAGTGCAGTTAGGACAAACTTTTACTGCACATTGTTGACAAATAGGCTTTTTACAATTATTGCAAACGGTATTTGTTTTTCGGTCCTTTGACCATGGGCATATGGCACATCTTTTTCGCTTGGACGTTGTTCTATCAGTGAGTGGCACAGGAGGTTCTGGAATCTCAGTGTGAAATATATTGGAGCCCATTTCTCGAACCTTTCGAGGTACCTTTGTATTTCCTAGTCTTTTTATGACGAACGGCTTGCATAACGATACTCCTAGCCGCTTTAGAAAATCATAGCGCGTAATTTTTGTTTCATTAGATGCATAGTTATATAAAACATAACTATTAATTCCAGCAATAGCATGAAATAATGCCATTGGCCAACGTCTTGTTCTGCGCGAAGTAGAATAATTTGCGCATTTTTCGTCAAGAGCATCAACCCCCGCTTTAGTCCCATTGTAGTACTCGATTATATCTGGTTTCAATGAAATTTCATTTATCTTATTATCGTGGTGCATACTTGATACTAATATAACTGCTTTATTAGTTTTTGGAACAAATGATACCATGGTAATCGCCGGAGAAAAACCAAACAGTGAACTTTTAGGTTGTCGCTTACGGCTGGGTTGAAATTCTGGTGGTATTTGACGTTTATTTTTTTTTAGAGTGCCTACATAAGTAAGCTTATTATTCAGCAGCTCATTTACTATCTCAATTGAAGAGTACCAGTTGTCAGCGGTTACATTGCGGTTGGTACCGCGAAAAACGTTTTTCTTCAGGGGCCCGATCTCCAATTTGGGCACCTGTATATACTTCGGCGTTCAACATATAGTGGGTCTTTGAATCCGCCAGAATTTGTACTTTCAAGCCATACTTAGCTGGTTTACTAGGGATGTACATACGGAATCCGCATCTACCCCTAAAGGGTACCAACATCTCATCCAGGGTTATACATTTCCCGTGCGTTATCCGCAAATGTATTAAAAACTTCTGAAATCGGCGCCAGTTTGTCCAATTTGATCCTTTCCTTCCTGGTTTGTAAATCATCAAAGCGTAAACAACAAAGCAAAAAAATCTTGCAAGGCTCATTGTAGCTCTAAAAGTGTCTCTTCTTGTTCCATCAGTACACCACATTGACCTTAGATCCTCATGACCAGACTTCAATTAGCCTTGAAGATATAACAAACCAAAAAAAGCTTTTAGCTCATCTTCACTTGTTTTGGCAATAAACGTTGGCTGAAATTTTCTTCTGGCAGCCCTACGTCTTTTGAAACTTTTATATTTGGCCTGACACAGTCCAATTTTTATATTTGTAAATTTACAAACTATCTTTAACCCAAATAAAGCTAATGTCCTTTAAAAAGCCATTTTCAAGGTAACTGTAATTTATCGATTTAGCTTAGCTTTTACAACTCATCTGTAGATGGCAGCACTGAAGTCGTTATTAAGAAGGACAAGCGTGTCAGAATTTTGAGGTTAGCTGTCTGTTTTTTGTTTTGCAAGCATAGTTTAGCTGTTATTGTTGTTTAAAATAATTTTAAATGCAAACATGGCGAATTGGAAGTAAGTACATCTAGTGTTAATAAATTTTGTGTAATATAGTATTTAAAATCTTATAATATTTATAATCTTTTGTTATGATTTTTTAATTCGAAGTGAAAAATTATCATTTTTGGAAAAAAATATTTTGAATTTTGGGTTGTTCTTTTTAAAGGACTTTAGCCTAATGTAATGCCCAATTTTTATGTTATTGTTTATATTTACAAATTTATTTATTTGTATCTTTTTAGTGATAGGCGACCATTAAAATTGCACGAGCTGATAACAGAATTGGAAGATATGGATGATATCCTATCTCAGGGGGCTACTATAACAATCTTTCCACCGGAAAATGCTAACGGCGAACTTTTTTTGCTTCATTTGCCACTTTCTCACTTTGTGCCGCTAAAGAAATTACAAAAATTTAATTGGATTGCTGACCGTGATATTCCAGAATCAACATTTGCCTGGAATGCGCCCCATAAAGTTGAAAATCATCAAAGTCCTATTGAGATTTTAAAATTGTTTTTTGACGATTCTCTTATATCCAAAGTATGCCAATTTTCAAACATATATGCCGCACAAAATAATCGGCCGGCAGATATATCGGAGTCTGAAATATGGTGTTTTTTGGGCGTGCTGATTTTGAGCGGATATTCTGAACTTCCTAGAAAGCACATGTATTGGGAAAACTCAAGTGACACAAAAAATGAACTTGTGAGGAATGCCATATCACGTGATAGATTTAGGTACGTAATGCAAAATATCCACCTTTGCGATAACAATGATTTGAATGCCAATGACAAGTTTGCAAAAGTTAGACCCTTCATAAAAACCCTAAATGAGAAATTTATGGAGTTTGCGCCTACTGAAGAAGTCCACAGCTTAGATGAATCGATGGTTCCATACTACGGACGACATGGAACAAAGCAATTCATTAGAGGGAAACCTATACGCTGGGGGTACAAATTTTGGACAGCTACTACTTGGATATATTGAATGGTTTGACCCTTACCAGGGATCCTCGTGTATGATTCCAGAAAAATATAAATTATTAGGTCTTGGATCTAGCGTCGTATTCCAGTTTGCTGATGAACTTCAAAAGATTTATCCCAACTTGGCATTCCATATCTACTTTGACAACTTTTTTACATCTCTTTCGCTTCTCCAAAGGCAATTATATGGCACTGGGACGATAAGAGAAAACCGTATTCCTGAGAGTAAGCTGGGACCATCAAAAGACCACAAGACGAAAAATAGGGTCTTACGAATATATGTATGATCCTAATAACCATATAGTTGTGTGCGGATGGAATGACAATAGCCTAGTTACTTTGGCATCTAACAGTACCACTGTGAATCCAATTTTACAAGCCAAAAGATATTCTCAAAAGGAAAAGAAACGGATAATGGTAGATCAACCTTATATTGTAAAAAAATATAATGAAAATATGGGCGGGGTCGATAGAGCGGACCAAAACATCAGCCTTTACCGAGTATCCATAAGAGGCAAAAAGTGGTATTTTCCAATTTTTTGTCACTTCTTGGACATGGTAGTTCAGAATTCTTGGCAATTGAACAGAAATAGTGGGGATAAAATGGACCAATTAGCATTTAGAAGAGCAATAGCCCAAAGCATATTGGAGACACACAAGAAACCATCAGCTTATCAAACTGGAAAGACAAGTAAATATTTGCATCAATCATCGCGTTATGACCGCATGGACCATCTTATTTTATATAGTGAAACACAAATCAGATGCAAATATTGCACAAGTTAATTTTACATGTAGCAAATGCAAAATTGGGCTCCATCCAAAAGAATGTTTTTATCTTTACCACACTCAGCATTAACTTATATTATCGTTTTTGTTTTGATTTAGCACTAAACATGGCAATAAAAAAATTTTCTTGGTACGATATTGATAATTTTTTTTTCAATCGTATAGCAATAAAGCTAAAGTCCTTTTAAAAGGACAGTGACTTACCATAAATCTACCACTTACTAATTTTTTCAAATATTTTTTTAGGGCTTCTAGGTACACTAGCATTAAATATTTAGTGGTAAAAATAAACTTTTCAATTATTTTTTTTGTCAGCCTTATTTGGGTTAAGATCTTATCATTTATATTTAAGTAAGTTCCATGCTGACTCAGGTGACTTGGGTGGATTGGACAATGCAAAGCCCTTCAAACCTGGTTTAGTGTAAATAATGTTATGAGCTGCTGCTCTTCCACGTGTTGCTGCTCCTTTTGACCATCTTGTTCCATCCTTTTCAACCCAAGACGTAAAATGAATTAGAGGTTGATCTTCCTCAGAATCATCATTGCCAGAAACCCCAGAAGCCTCACTCAGAGAATCATGTTCACTAAATAGCTCGCAGTCCTCTTCAGAATCATCTCCATCCTCCAAAATTTTTCTAAGAGCGTCCTGTTCATTCTCAGCAATTTCCAAGGGCACATTGGCGCCATTTTCATCATCCGTGAACTCATTAGTTTCATCCACGTTCTCGAGGTCCTCCCAAAAATCGTTCAATCAAAAATCGTCATTTTTATGGATAACTAGATACAAAAATTACAATAAACACTTGTTCGAAACAATTTTTATGCAAAAAAACTTACCAAAATAATTATTTCATAAAGTGCTAAATTGAAAATATTTATAACGCAACAACTACCGCTGGGTCACTTTGACCGATTTTCGTAAATTCGGCCACAACGAAGCTGCATTCCTACGTAGTTAATGTGCTACTAAAAGTAATCAATCAATCAATCAATGCTTTATTATCATAAAATTTAAAATTTTGTCGACAAAGCTATTATTTAAATAAATCATACAAACAAAATATACACAAAGACAAAACAAAAAATACAAATATATAAAAATAAAAAATACAACAAAACTTAACAATTTTATAAATTGTTTGAGATCACATTTCCTTAAAATCTATAAAATATATATACATTCACTTGTATACAAAGTCGGCAAAAAAAGCAGTTGTTTACAAAAACATTATTAGCAAACATAATATACGAATATTATTTATGTACATTATCATAACAACATAAACAAATTTACCAGTGTTTAGGAAGCGGGTGCTTAAAATTACATAACATTAATTATTAAAAAACTCGTTTACTGTGTATAAGGCTCTCTCCAGCAAGTATGATTTCAGAGCTTTCCGAAATTTGGAAAAAGTTGTTATTGATTTGATTTCAAATGGGAGATGATTGTGCATTTTTTTTGCATTGTAAAGAATGGATCGTTTAACTAGTTCTGATCGTGGGGTTGGTAGATATAGATCGTACTCTGCGTTTCTAAGAGGATAATTGTGAGATGGCCTTTCTGACATATCTGATAAGTGCTTGCGGATTAGGCAGACGGATTCAAATATAAATAAGGAAGGAAGAGTTAGTATTTTATATTTTTTTAAATATTCCTGGCAGTGAGTTCTGTAATTTAGTCTTAATGAATAGCGTATAGCTCTCTTTTGTAGCTTAAATATGCGTTCAAATTGAGTCGCACCACACGTACCCCAAAACGGAAGGGCATATCGGAGGTGCGACTCAAACAGGGCATAATAAACTGTTATAGCCGTTGCCAAAGTTAGCTCCCTGGATACTGATCTCAGAGCAAAACATGCAGAACTTAATTTTTTGGATAAGTAATCGATGTGGATATCCCATTTTAAAGAGTTGTCTACCATCAGTCCCAAGAACTTTACGGAATCAACGACCTCCATTCTGTTGTTATTAATTACAAAAGGTTGCGACGCACCGCTAAATGATAATACTCTAGTTTTTGAGACGTTAAGGCACAAGAGATTTGAATCGCACCACGATTTAATGAAGGACTAGGTCACGAGATATGGCTCTACGAAGAGCCACCATATTTAAGTTGCTCCAAGAAAAACTAGTATCGTCCGCAAAGAGACAAATTTTACCATTTATGTCCAGATTAGCAATATCATTTATAAATAGAAGAAACAAAATGGGGCCTAGAACTGAGCCCTGAGGTACCCCGCATTCTATTGGCTTGCACGAAGACGTCATCGAATCAACCCTAACAAACTGATTCCTGTTGTTCAGGTATGACATGAACCACTCGAGAGGTGTTCCTCTAATTCCATAGTGCTGCAATTTATTAATTAGGATATTATGGTTTACACAGTCGAAAGCTTTAGAGAATTCACAGAAAATTGTTGCTGTAGAAAGATGGCTGTTTAGGTTGGAGTATATAAGGTACGTGCGCCAAATATTGTCATTGTTCCTAATATCGCCACCCCTCGCCTTACTCAGCCAGTATCGAGATTAAAATTTAGATTGCAGCACCAAAAGTTAGTTTGATTTGTCGGCCATTTGTTTTACCATCGAAAAGTTTACGTCTTTATCTATGGTTTAGTCTATGTCTTTCGTCAGACGTAGGAGCACGCTATTTGATTTCTTCTCCGCGTTATAAACAAGTTCACATTTTACGTTGATTGTAATACAATCTAACCTAATATTTTCTAGATTTTTTTCAATAAGCACATGTAAGTACATCCAATGGTTCTTGAATTATAAATTGCTTCAATTATTTTATATGTGTTTCTAGGTTATGTATTTTTTTTTCTTTACGTCATTTGTTCCTAATATTGCCATCACTAAGTATTCCTAATATTGTCAGTGGCAATATTAGGAACAAAATATAATTTTTTTTGTAGAATTCCAAGAAAAAGAGCTCAGTGGTCAGAAGAAGACCTACGCTCAGCGTTGCAAGCCATAGGGAATGGAATGTCCATCAAAGCTGTTGCCGAGCAATACAGTATACCTCGTACAACACTAGGCCTTCATCATAGAACCTAAAATTCTAAAAAAAAGCTCGGAAGGTCACCAGTATTATCTACAGAACAAGAAAATGAGTTAGTGCAAAGAATCCACAGACTAGCTGAGGTAGGAATGCCTATAACAAGCAAGATTTTAATGAAAAGTGTATTTTCTTATGCAACAGCAAAAAACATTTCAAATCTGTTTTCTAAAATCTCGAATAGGGCTGGTAGAAAATGGCTCAAGTTATTCTTAACTAGGCATCCGGACGTATCGAAACGAAGAGCTCAACAAATGAATATGGCGCGAGCCCAAAAAATGAATAGGCCAATCGTTGATGACTACTTTCATAAGCTAAGAGAAACCATCGAAAAGCTAAAGTTATTTGACAAACCAGGTAACAGATTGACAATTATTATAGCAGATTGACAATTCATAAGCAACCAATTGTTTTAGCCAGAAAAGGGGCAAAGCGCGTACATTTAACCGCACCCGAGCATGGGGAAAATGTGTCAATTGTAGGTTGTGGAAACGCACTGGGTCAATCAGTACCACCTTTTGTGCTTTTTAAAGGACAAAGGTTAAAACCGGAATGGTCTGATCACTTGCCACCTGGCTCAAAAGCAATTGTCACAAATAAAGGAAGCATGACATGTGAAGCCTTTATTGTATGGTTTACTCATTTTTCCTCATTCAAAAATTCTGGCTCAACACTACTAATATTCGATAGGGCTAAAAGTCACCTTGATATTTCTATAGTTGATGCAGCGGACCGCATGGGCATAACTTTATTTTGTCTTCCAAGCAACACTTCACATGAGTTGCAACCCATGGACAAGTCTGTATTTAAAAGTTTTGAGACGTTTTGGGATCAAGAAGTTTTGCAGTTTTTAATGATAAACCCTGGAAAAGCAATTACGAAAATCAGGTTTGGAGAAATTTTTACTCCCGTTTGGTTCAAAGCGATGATTCCATCAAACATTATTTCTGGTTTTAAAGCCACCAGTCTAAATGGATATATACCCCATTTAGACCAGAGGCTATACCTGAAGAGGCTTATGCACCAAGTTTGATCACCCACAAAGAAGAAAACGACGTAGTAAATAATTCTCAAGGTGTATCAGATGTCGTGGAAAGTTCTTGCAGGTCAATTGAGTCTGCAGACAAAAACAATGCAAGTACAAGCGGGTATCAAGTGCCAAAGAAAACTGTTGCGGTCAGTTCGCAAACGCGAGTACAAGCGGATATCAACTACTAAAAAAACCGCTTCAAAAAAGAAAGAAGAGTCCCGTTTCTAGCACAGATACCCAATCACTATCGGATTTTAGTCTTGACGATGATTCACTTGACGACATATCCGATGAAAATGAACCTTTGGTAAATTTGAAAAAAAAAGTTTAGAAGATAAGTTTAGTCGAAACAAAAAACAGACTACACAGACTAAGAAACTTAACACCAGGGCTATTGGGAACTATGAAAGCAGCGATGACGATGAAATACCATTCAATAAACTAATACAAAAACAAAAAGATGTAAAGAGACTAACTAAACTGCCACAAAATAAAAAAGATGATACCATCACAGAGGAAACCATAAACTCTAATCAGAATATGGACTCAACACCCGACTCTAAATGCTTAGATACTTCGTTTAAAGATATTGGATTGCTCATTACCCCCGAAATCAAAGTACCTACAGTAAAAAGGAAGCCGGCTTTAAACAGTAAAGCCCAGCAAGTTACCAAAGATCTTTTCGCGCCAAAACCAAAATTGGATTCAACCAAAGTTGTCAGAGAAGCAAAGAGTGGTACCAAAAAGAAATCGAACGAAAAATCAGAAGAACCGAAAAGATCGTGGTTTTGTTTTGTTTGTAACACCTGCCGGGAAGAAGATATGCGCTTGTGCATAGTTTGTTATAAATATGTTCATGAAGCCTGTGTAGGCCTAACTAAAAATGACAAAGAAAGGTTTATTTGTCCTTACTGTTCTTAATTTTTTTTAACTGTTTGTTCTATCTTTAATCTGTAGTTCCATAATGACTGAAGATCGCAATAAGAAAGTTTACTTATCTTTTTTAGTTAACTTAGCTCAATAATTATGGCTTTAGAGGTGTGGCATTGCAATGGCTGGAATCCTATCTGTCTAATCGTACCCAAAGAGTTACAGTATCTGGATGTTTATCTGATTCCAGATCCCTTAAAACTGGAGTACCTCAGGGTTCAGTGTTAGGACCACTATTATTTTTGCTCTATGTAAATGATTTGGGTTCATTAAAACTGCAGGGCAAAGTGGTTCAGTTTGCTGATGATACCACCATTTTATGGAATCATAGAGATTCTGATAATGTTAGAGCCCAGGTTTTTAAGGATCTTAAGATTTTATCGGAGTGGTGTGCTGCAAACAGGCTTGTATTTAATGTGGGCAAAACCTTTATTATGGGATTTAAGTGTGACGTTCAGGGCTTTATGTTTAGTGAAAACTCCCCCTTGCAAAACAAAGAAAGCTGTAAGTTCTTTGGTATTACCATTGATGGTCGCCTTCGCTTCGAAGATCATATCCTAAATCTTGCATCAAAATTATCCTCTGGATGCTTTGCAGTAAGAATGGCGGGGCATGAGCTGGGAGGGGTAGTTGCACGTTCCGTGTACTTTTCTCTTATTGAGTCCCACCTTCGTTATGGCTTGCCTTTTGGGGTTTAAGCAACAAGGGATTATTAAACATAATTTTTGTGATTTAAAAAAAGGCAGTTAGATACCTATGTTCCGCTGGGTTAAGAGATTCTTGTAAACCTCTCTTTATATCTCAAAAAATCCTAACTCTTTTTTCTCTTTTTATCTTAGAAACAGCTACTCTTATTCATAAATGTCCTAAACCTCCCTCTAACACTGGTCATATGACTCGCCAGGTTAACGATTTTCCCTTACCAATCCCTACATCCTCCCTCACGAAGAACTCACTTATATACCTCAGCAAAAAAATTTACAACCATGTTCCTCTATGTATCAGACAAATTTTAGAAGTTAAGAGATTCAAAAAGGAATTAAAATCACTTTTATTATCCAGGGCATATTATAGCCTTGACGATTTTTTAATGATACCTTTTAACCTGTGCTCTGACATCATTTTAGTGTTTTAGTTTTGTTTCCTGTTAAATAATGTAATTTACTTCTTCTAAATTCTGTTTTATTGACAGCTTTACTTATTTTTTAATGAAATTTATCAAAAAGATGCTTTTTTTTTCTCAATCTGTTTTGTTATGATTAATTTTGGTAATGTGTGTAAATTTTATGGTAAAGTGTTTTAGAAGTTATGTTTGTTTGAAATTTAAAGTGAATTTGGAATTTTTTAGTTTTTAGGATGCTTGTACACAAGATTTTGTTGTCTTACGTAATATAGCACATTTTCTTTCTTTCTATCTTTTAATTTATCAATTTTTGTTGTCTTAGAATAATTTGTTACTTTTTCTGTAGTTCCTAATATTGACATGGGGTGGCAATAATAGGAGGTCTGGTGATCCCAATATTGCCATTGTCGACCCCAATAAAAACTTACATTAATTTAGTTTCTATTTAGTTTTTGGATTTAAATAAAAAATAATGTTAGAAACAATGCATTTTTATACCCGTGCGTAAAATTGTACTCACCTATTAATAACAGTTTAAGAATTACTTATAACTAAGCGTTATGGTGGCAATAATTGGCACACTTACTTTATTATTAAAGAGGGACAACATAGCGTCATTGGTGCACTTGTTACTCAAGAATCCGAACTGATGCGGGGTTATAATTTAATATTTAAGCAAAAAGGATAAAAGTCGTTTCTTTACCAGTCTTTCAATAATCTTCGATAATGTTGGGAGAAGTGCAATTGGGCGGTAGTTCGAACATTGATCCTTCTCGCTCCCTTTATGTAAAGGAATAATAATTGCCGTCTTAAGGCAGCTTGGAAAGATTCCAATTTGAAGAGACATATTAATCAAGTTGGTAAGATGGCTTAAAGTGATATCCGAGAGATTTGAAAACATTTTGAGCGTTAGACCATCAGCCCCAGATGAAGATTTGTTTTTGATGTCTTTTATTGTGCTGCATAGTTCTTCTAATGCTATGGGTGTAAGAAAGAAATTATGTAAAATCTCATTAGCGAGATATGAGAGAGGATCGTGGGAAGGAGTTACGGTATTCATGAGATTTTTGGCTACATTTATAAAGTAGCTGTTTAAGTTATCTGGTGAAGTGGGGATTGTGATAGATGGAGAAGCCTTATCCTTTAATTCATTAACAATAGACCAAGTCTCCTTACCAACATTTGCAGAATTAGAAATCCTTTTATTGTAATAGAGGTCCTTGGCTGCCTTTATTGTTTTATGGTAAATTTTTTTGTACAACCTTGCGTTCGTGGAAGAACACACTGTCTGAGAATTTTTTTAAGTGTGATAAGGAGCGTATATTTTTAGAAGAAAAGCGTAAGCCTTTAGTAGACCAGGGTTTTTTTTGTTTAATTTTGATGGGTCTAAGAGGAAATGAGTTGGATGCCAAATCAGACAGTGACTTTATAAATCGAGAAAACTCAGTGTTAACATCATCAGATAGGAAGTCCCAGTCCGTTCTTAGACATAGATTTTTAAAATTTAAGAATTTTTTTTCCCCAAAGATACGGCACATTTTGCGCGGGACTCTTATTTTTGAGATTTAGAGAAAATTTAGTTAACACTGCTTCATGATCGGAGAAACCTGAGTTAAAGACAGTTGAATCAACGAGTTCCGGATCAAAGGTTGATACGACGTAGTCAATGATACTAGAGCTAGTTTTGGTTATTCTGGTTGGGGAGTTAATATGCATAACCATCCCAAATGAATCAAATATGGACTGAAGGGATTCCTTAGCAGCACACACACTGGAGAAGTCAATATTAAGATCGCCACACAAAATTAATTTGCTTATTAAGGGCAGGGATTCTAGCAAAGCTTAATAATTTTTGGCAGAAAATTTGCACGTCCGCGTCAGGTGTTTTGTAAATACAAACTATATAAAGGTCAAAGGTATTATGATAGACGATGGAAAATTCGAATACTTTTTCAGATAATAAATTATCAAATTTTGTGACCGCGGAAAAATCGTTGTTAGTGGACATTATCATAGTAACTCCATAAGATAAATTACTTCTATTATATCTAGCTAAAGTGGTATAGTTTTTAATAAATACAGGCTCATCAGTCTTTAACCGATGTTCTGTTATGGCAACAATATATGGAAAGTTTAGCTCTTCCAATAAAAGATGTATTCGTCTGTTTTATGTCTTAAGGACTGAATGTTAATGAGAAATATATTAAGCCTGTTAACGTCCATTTTTTTAGAGGGGGCTTGATCCTCTATTCGCGTCGTTTTATTTAAAAATTTTTTGACTTAGTTGGAGAAAAATAATTAGTTTGACCTTCTCTAATTTTCTGGAGCTGTAGGAGTCTTTCTGAAGAGAAGAAGGACGCTAGTTTTCGTGTGCCCTTCAAAGCATGTACTTGCCGGCAGGTCGTGGAGGTATGCCAGGTAGAGCCTAAGTGATTTTAAAATTGAAGGGTCCCTCACTATTCGCGGAGTCAACGGATCCATAAAGGCCCGTCTTCGTTCATCGTTTTTTTTCCAATTATTATTTTAGAGGGTTCCCGTGCAAGGGACTTACTCGCAACGATTGCTTCGTACTTGTAAACACGCGCGCTAGATAAAGTCGTGAAGCCTTGCCCCCAAGATACAAAATTGGAGGGGGAAATTTCAGTTTAAAGGCGTCTCTGGGCCAATTTGACCCCGTCAATAGTGGTTAGGGGTTAATTTCATTAGACGCCTATTTCAGCGTTGTTTAATTGATTTAAGAATTTTTGAGAAAAATTGAATTTTTTGGGAAAAGGTTGATTTTTCATAAAATTAGCAGCAAAAGCTCATAACTCAAAAACCAAAAAAAGTACAAGTTTGAAAATTTGCAAACAGATTCTCTAATTAATTTCATGGAACACCTATTTCAGCGTTTTTTGATTAATTAAAGATTTTTGGAGAATAATTAAATTTTTTGATGAAAGGTTGATTTTTTTCACAAAATGAACAACAAAGGCTTATTACTCAAAAACCAAAAAAGGTACAATTCGAAAAATTTATACTATGCACAGATTCCTTAGTTAGTTTCATTAGACACCTATTTTATGAATTTTCAAAAACGTACATATATGATGAAAAAAAATTAATACAAATTCAAAAAATGCCTGTATGTCAAAAATTGTTCAACCAAAACTCACCTTTTTCCAAAGGGAGTCTTACAATAGTCCAAGGTTCTCTGTAAACTTCCAACACCCCCAATCAAACTCAAATTCTGTATAGCGGTGGAATCCAACACCAAATGGTCCCTCTCGATATGTTTCGTTACAGGGGCGGATTTCAAATCAACCGGTTCATATTTTTCAAACGATTTCATGGAAAACAGTTGAATGTCCATATGAGAATTCTTGAGGAACCAACGAATGCCTCCAAGGGACTTAAGGGCCAACTCAAACTCCGCTTTTGGGTTACCTATAAAACTCAAACAATAGACGTTTCATTCTAAAGCGAATCGAATTTTTTTCTGCTCACATTCTTCAGCGATATCCTTAAATGCTTCCGGCCAACTAAACTTCCCGTCCTTATCCTTAAAATAACACTGCGAAAATAGGGTTTCCAGGGTAGTTGCCGCGCTGCAAAACTGACTTTTTGACGCCAAAGTTTCCTGCATCACCTCTTTTAATTGGGTGTTCAATAAGTTCTTAAAAGGGCCATAGTTGACCCCTCGTTCCGTCAAAATCTGGATACATTCACATTTTCAAATCTGATATTTTATGGACAGTTACCTTAACTTACCAGTCCGGGTGGATACTCTGCGAATACGGTCAGTAATTTTGAGCAATGCTTATCATCGTCGAATTCAGAAAAGTAAAAGGTCCCAATTGAGGTTTCTACGAAACAAATTCCAAATCGGCAAGTGTTGTCTGGTTTTACCTAAGAAATTACAACAACTGCTTCACTTTTTTGCCATTTTTATGTTTTAAGTGATTTTTCAAAAAACCTCGCAATTTCTTTGCTTTTAGACATAGAGGCGTCATTCAAAAACTGACATAAGCCTCAATGAAAAGAGTAACTTTTATATATCAGTAAAAAAATCTGAGAAGTAAATAGTTTCTGAGAAAAATCTCAATTTGTCGTTCTAGTAATTTTTGTGTCAAGTGATTTTTAAAAAACCTCATAATTTCTTTGCTGTTGCAGATAGAGATGTGATTTAAAAACTGACACGTGTTCCAATGAATAGAGAATTTTTTATATATCAGCCAAAAAATCTGAGAAATCAATAGTTTCTGAGAAAAATTAAAATTTGTCTTATTAACTTACTTTAGCAGAAATAGAGAACAGGTAAGTCCCAATTTCCGATCTGGGTTCGGGCATCTGAGCCCCATAAATACAAGAAGCTTTCGAGGAGACTTGACAAATTTCCCGAGCAACCACTTTATCAAACTTCGTTGGCCTTTTCATACTTTTACACCTAAATAACCGATAAAACATTTAAAAAAAAAGTAATGAGCAATCAAGCTTATGTACTGTACCTCTCGGCCATCATTTCAGGTGTTTCTGTTTGTTCCACCCTGGCTACTTTAAACCCCTTATCGATAAGGGCTGTGGCCATTTTGCCATAAGCACTTTCAGGGAACCCCGAATGTGCAAACTCGCCCTAAAAAAACCTATAATAACAAACGACCCTAAAATGAGATTTATTTACCTTCATATAACTGAACCCTAGCTGTTGTACTCCAACGACGGCATCCATATGGTATAACTCATAGAATTTTCCCACTTTGAAGAACAGGACGGTGTCAAAGTTTTGACTTTTTAAGATCCACCATTGACGCATCGCGGGGGTGAGTTTTTCAAGGAAATCCTGCGGTACATAAAGGGTTCTGGGGTCGTAATTTGGGTCTGAGGCACGCCTTTAAAACAGTTAAAATAATTACTTGCTAATTAATATAAAACTTATCAAACCTTTTATCAGCATCTTTAATTTTCTCGGGTTTAAGGAACTCCAGGGTGTCATGCAGCCAACTGGAATCCAAACTAGTATTTTCCAGTTTAGCTTTAGACTTCTTGAGTACTGGGGCTTTCTGCAAGAGCTCCTCATTAATTTCTACTTTTTCCTCGCTTTTTGTGTACCCAAATGAAGTCATCAAGCATTTTTTAGATGAGGGAGTTTTCTGTGGAGAATCATCTTCATCTGATTCAGACTCATCATCTGATGATTGGATTCTTGACTTTTTAGTTGGCCTAGTGAGTGGTTCAGGCTTGCGTTTTTGCAAAGATTCACTTTCAGATTCCGAGTCACTTTGAATTAGTGCTTTACGTTGTCTTTTTGCTGGTCTTCGCATTGGTTCATCACTATCTGAAATAGGAAATAAACCTTTGTGTTGTTAAATTAATTATGGAGGATCGTATGGCAAATAATACAGTACTGCCAATGGGTGTTATATACCTTCATCGCTTACTTCCTGGTTTACCAGGAGAGGTTCCCTTTTATTTACTGGTGAAGTATTTTCTTTGGATGCAACGTCGCCCCCATTTGCGACTTGTTTGTTGGGTGTCTTGGCTTTGTTTTTTGGTGAAGAGAAGTAGTTGAATAGTGTATTGGTTTGAACCGGCTTTTTGGCTGACATTTTTAACGGCAATCAAACATACACAAACACAACAATATTGTTAATAACAAAACGAAAATTTCCCGGCAAAAAACACGATTGACATTGACATTTTGGCTATGGTCCCGCCATCTATAACTCACATGCGGTTGCTGAAATCCTAACCTGACTTCTTTACTGTCACTAGTGTCACTGTCATTATCAAGTCAAGTGTTTATTTCAAATTTCTGAAATTTATTGTCGAATAGGAAAAAGTGCTTGTGGGCGGTCAGGGTTCATTTCCATTATAATTTTATCGAATACCAGGACATCTGATCAAAATCAGGAGGTTTCCAATTAAAGGTTGCAATTTTAACGATATTTTAAGTTGTACTTACACTACAATGGCTTTTAAAAAATTTGCGATTTTAACAGTGTTCCTAGCTATTTTGATGATTTCATTTGCTGATAAGGGCAAGATCGTAAAGGCCCGCCTCGAAGTGAGTAAAATATGGTATTAATTATGATGTAATAGACTTTCATGCAATACTTTTTCCATTTAGAGTTGTCCAGGTTGTTCTCTGAACCGTTTAACTCAAGTCCGAGCATTTGCCTATGATGACATACCGAAATATGAAAATGTTGAATGGAAAAAGATTCATGGGGCTCCTCCAGAGATGGTTTTCTTGAATGAAGCAGATGAGGAAATGGAAAGGGTTTCTTTGACAAAACTGAACAGGGAGGAATGTAATAATTTACTGAAAAGCAAAGGGTTTAAAATGAGTGGAGATAGTGAAGAAAGTGAGCTATAGACCATTGATTAAATTGTTTTTTCTTTATTTTGGGAAGTTTTACAATTAAATTTAAGAATAAAAATACACAAATATGCAGATACTTTATTTATACATAAGAAGAAAATCTGCGACAAAAGATAAGTACCTTAAAAATATGTTATTAAATTAAAAAGAAAGTGATTGTATCAAAATCAATAGGGCCTAGCTCTACCCCCAGCAAACCCTTTAGTCCTTCCTGAGTTCCAATTATCAGGTGAAGTGATGGCAATATCCATATAATCACCGATGGTTATCCTATAGTTCCCTAAAGTTTTAAGGTCATCTGGACCCTTTATCCCGGTGGTTGTCGAACCGATTTCTCGCATCCTAAAAATACACTTATTAACAAATGCTAAAAAAATGCCTGTGTTAACAGTGTACCTATACATAGGGCTTCGCATATCAGGATAAACCAGGGCAAAACTGAACTTAGTGCCCTTCCGTCTCGCCTCGGGGTTCACTTCCTTCACCAACTGGGTGAGTTCATGCAAAGTGGCATCTTTCCAAGTGTAAATTTGCAGTTCGTTGTTAGGTGTGTTGCCCCTATGGTATTCCGTTTGTTTGTGGTGTTGACCGGTGGAGGAGACAAACACTCTCAGTAAAAATGGGCAGATCTAAAAGGGGTTTTAAACGAAAACAAGGTTATGTTATTTATTTTAGCTACCTTTTGACGATCCACGGAGTCTTCTTTCTTTTCTTCCACGATTACGTCTACTCCCGCCATCTTTTAATGTAATTTAATCGATTTATGACCTACTGAGACAGCAAAATATGTGAAAAAACATAAATTTGCAAAAGACAAGTATTTTGTTTATGTATGTGTGTTGTGTGAAGTAGCGTCCGATCGGTTGTCAAAATTGAGAACGCAGTATATGTCGTTTGCCAGCAACCCGTTTATAGTCCGCGCCCGCTGTTATTTAATCATTATAATGCTCGTAGCGCCTGAAATTTCTAAGAGATTTTCAAAATTTTTGTGCAATAAAACCAGTAACCTTATAATCATTAAAAATATCAGCGGATTTTAAATAGTTTGCTTAGAAACGATATATGCTACGTTCCTGATTTCATCGCTAGTTAGGATCACGCAGGTTAAATTTCTGCGGATTTATAAAGGTCATTGAGTGCAATTGATGATTTTTCGGTAATAAGAGTGTTAGGTAGGCTTTAAATATCAGTTAATTATTAAAAAATTATCCTATATGATATTCGTGGAGCTTATATTTGATAATAACTCACAGACCTTCGACTATTCAACGCCATAGAGTCAGCTTTTTTAATATATTACTTTCTGTGCGTATTCCCTGTATTTTAACTGTAAATTATATTTTTTTAAAATAATCTACAAAATAATTTTAGTTATTTATAAAATACCGTATGGCTAAGAAATTAAATCAGATAAATTAAATTAATTTGCATCTTCAAGGTCTTTCATATCATAGGGTTTTGTCATAAATGTCAAGTCACTTGTCAAAGTGACAGGTTTTTTTGTAGGTTATGTTACGTAAATAATATGTATCTTGAGATGAAGGCTTAATTTTTAATATTTTAATACGTTTTTATATTACATTTGATTTAATATAATGAAATACAGAGAACATTTCACATTTCAGTTCAATATTTAGTACAAAGATTGGAAGGTGAACACAAGAATTCTGGATAAAACATTTAGCAACAAATGCCTTAGAGGTAAAGTATTTAATTTATTGTAATTACTGTATCAAGTATGTCTATTTTACAAAGAAATAATAAAATCCTAGCTATAAATAAAATGAAGTATATTTAAATCAACTAACAAATTGTTAAATAAGCCTATGGATGCATTACAACTCGTCCAATTAATACAAACAACTTATTGCACAATAATGTAGTAAGTATGTATTCATACATTATATTAAAATACTTTCCACGGTTTAAGGTACACAATTTGAGTATATATATAATTTTAAAAAATTAGAAAAATAAAAACAACATATCTATTCTTAAAGACTACAGTGCCTTATTACCACTGTAGGGTAAACTTTGTACAAAAAAAAATACTGTTTAAGAGTAATAGGTCAGGACTGATTGCTGGTTACCCCTGATCAACAGGAAGGGGGGCATGTCTTTGGATAAAACCTCTAGCCAGGACATGTAGAGTGGTGCAGAAATGCTGCCTTTTCTAGGCATCGGTAGAGACCTGAAAATGGTAAGTGTATTCAATTATATTTAGTGGGTTGTCTGATATATCAGGATTCATTCCAGTACTTACATAACAATTAAGTTGGCATCATTGGAATTTTCTAACATTAATTCTCTTAGCCTCAGCTGTCGATGAGTTTTCTCTTGGAAATTACTCAACTCTGCATCTGTTATCTGGCATTCTAAAACGTCAATATTTAAACCGAAATAATTCCCTGTTCAAAACCCTATTTACCATTAGTGTGCTCTTTTTTCCTGAATTCTTCTACAATATTATTAAACAGATCGATGGTTTCCTGCTTGGGTTTATCGTTCACCGAAATCATTTTAAGGGCCGCATAGTTCAATCGAAATTTGGTCAGTAGATGAGCCATACTAAAAATCGTCATTTAAATAGTGATTTAACCAAGTCTTAACCTCATACTTTCGCTCCTCCAGGGCCAAATCATTTTTGTTGCTGGCCAGTCCGTAGACTCTTAATTTGCAACTGGACCAATCCTTCCTGGTGGATATGATGTATGGGAGCAGCATGGTCAGGCCGCCATCGTCGTAGAGCCAATAAACGTCAATGAACCTTCATAATTACTACAGTATTTAAATTGAAACTACGACTCAAGGTTATACCGTTACCCTTTTCCTTGTTTTCTTCTGAATATGTTCATATCTTCTACATGCAGCAACTCTTCATTGGACATCCCCAACACCACCTCCAATTTAACAGAGGCGGCTTTTTTCTTCTTCTCTTTGTCGCTTAACGCTGTATCCTCGTTTGTCGCATCATCGATATTGACCATTCGCGTCTCTTTGGTAGCATTTTCACCGCTTTCTTCCGTTACCGCCACTTCTAAGCTCAGATTTGAATCCGAATGCATCATCAAGTTACTCGACGGTGACGTCCTCAGGGAACTCATTCGAGGATTTGACGGTGTCATCGAGTTTTCGGAGTTGTAATCATCGATATCTGTGAGGCTGCTGTAGTCTAGTCCCCCTTGTACTCTTAGAATCGCTACGGCCAGGTGATGGTCAAATGCAGCACTGAAATATGCAATTGTGACGGAGGGATCGTATCAATCATATTACACGTGGTTAGGTGCACACACAATATTTTAAATATAATTGTGCACCAAATAGTTAGCAGATTGGTGAATTATATTGGTTGTGGACCTAATTCAACGTATATTTGGGTGGATTTTGTTATTGTTCTTGGGTATTTTTATGCTAGTATTGACTTGAATTTGTCACTTTAGTAATGGGTAGAGAAATATTGTATGATATGTAATATGAAACTGTGTACTATTCATTTTCTGCTAATAAATTATTATTATTATTATAAGTTATACAGCATTATTAATTACAAAAATCTTATCCATTCTTCTCCAAGAGGCGAGAATTAACGAAAACAAAAAAAAACCAAAGTCACGGTCTCACAACATATAATCACAGGCTACACCTGTTACGTTCTAGCTAGTTTCTGTATTGCAAGTTTGTGTATGATTTTAAAGGCCTGATGATGGTTTAGATAGAGTGAAACACGTGTAGCCTGTGATTATATGTTGTGTGACCGTGACTTTGTGTTTCCTTTGTTTTCGTCAATAGAAATCAATTGTTTGTGAAGACGTCATGTTTCCTCGGAAAGATCTATTTAATATTATGGAAAGTTATGACCAAAGGACCTAGGAAATAAGACACTGGATTAATTAATGAAGCAGGATTTGTGGACATGGGGATCAAGGAATGGATACTATGACAGGTGTAAGAGGTGAGAGAGATTTAATTTGAATAAGAAGCGAAAAATAAAAAGAGGAAAACCGAACTATGAACTGCGGTAGAAACCGAAAAAATGGACTTTTTACCCACTGTTTGACCTTTAAGCCCATCTGAGACCTAAGAATCTTTGACGATCACTAGGAAATCATGCTTTACGTCTCTAGTGGCTTCAACTACTTAAGAAAACTGATATTTCAAAATGATTCCAGGCGTGCCTGGACCATGAAATGCGGTAGAATCTCAAAAAAATTCACTTTTTACTCACTGTTTGATCTTTAAGCCCATCTGAAACCTATGAATCCTTGACGATCGCTATGAAATGCTGCTTCACGTCTCAAGTGGGTTTGATTACTTGAGAAAAGTGAACTTTCAAGATGATTCAAAGCGTTTCTAAACCATGAAATACGGCAGAAATTAAAAAAATGCACTTTTTACCCACCTTTTGACATTTAGACCCATCTGAGACTCATAAACTCTTGACGATCGCTATAAAATGATGCTTTACGCCTCTAGAGGGTTCAACTACAACTATGTAAGAAAAGTGAAGAAATTTCGAGATGATTCCAGGTGTTCCTGGACCTTGAAATGTGGTAGAAACCAACAAAATGCACTTTTTATCAACTTTTTGAACTTTAAATCTATCTCACACCCAAGAATCATTGACGATCGCTATGAAATGATGCTTCACGTCTCTCATGGGTTCAGCTACTTAAGACCTTTAAACTAATATTAATTCGAGGCAGTTTAAAACTGAACGCAAACCTCGATGTATGTAAGGCTCAACTGCCTGGGATAGTGAAAAAATTATGGTTGAATGGAAGATTTAGTAATGAAACCAAATATCACCTTTAACAGCCTGAAGCACTGAAATTATTTACCGAATTACTTATTGTTGCGTTTTTTTTTATTTGGAAATCAACCAAATACCAGGCATTTATCAATATGATAGTATTTACTCATATAAGACAATTTTTCATAAAAATCCTATTGTATTCTGCTCCGCAAATTTCACCAAAAACTGCTTCGTATATTAGGCGCAAGAAGGAATTAGTATCATAGTAACACTCGAACATGCCACATTGGCGTATTATTTCATGTGATGTTGACATCCTTATTATATTGCTTACACCTTGCAGAATACTTGTAGGAACAGTTGAACCAAGAAGAGGCTGGCAAGCCACCGCAAGCAACTTTTAGGATAACAATACGTAAGTTATTTTAAGGCATAAAATGTAAAATCTGTCTCTCTTCTGAGCAAAATTTTTAAATTTCACCACACAACACTTACTGTAAGATATTAAAATAGGCGAGAAGTTGCTCGTCAGAACATCCAGTCCATTCATTCTTATAACCCATCATAAGAACATTGGGGGTGAGTTTTCCAATGCCGGACATTTGCATTAACCCCGTAGCGCCTGTCTCGAACTCCATATTGTCCACGACTGCGTAAAACGCCTTAATTTTGTTACTTTTTAGGAAAGCGTATCCATCTGCGACCCTTTGGGATCTTTGCTTGTGGTTCATGCTTTCCTAGAACCACAGAAAATCCGTTAAATTAATCTATTGCATATAGGGGAGGAGGGCTGAACCTCAATTATGTCCCCGACAATCAACAGGGAATGATTCTTGGTGACCAAATTGGCGAAATCCATAAGAGAGGGTCGATGCTTGGGGCGTCCGCAGAGCACCAGCACTTGCGGCTTGTAGTTCTTCACGTGCTCGCCGACGTTTATCAACTTTTGAGCGGTCAAAAGGGCGGTTTTGTAGGTTTGGGCCTGAGTCGAAGACCCCCAGTTTACATCTGAAACATCTTATATGAGACAAACACCCTTCTCTTTAATTAATGTTCCTTACGTTACCTGGATTCCTGTAAACCACCACCAAATACA
The DNA here is from genome assembly GCF_022605725.1 of Anthonomus grandis grandis. NCBI lineage: Eukaryota > Metazoa > Arthropoda > Insecta > Coleoptera > Curculionidae > Anthonomus > Anthonomus grandis. The sequence continues at coordinate 5,777,408 of NC_065555.1, read as the reverse complement.
ATCCAAGAATCACGATGAATGTGATCAAAGAAGTGATCCAGTTAATCAAGAACATGATTACCACGCAAGCAATGAACCCGAACAAGCTGAGCCAAGTGTTATAGTACTTAAAAATAAAAGGACGTTTTTAGCACCCCTGAGAGGGTTATTTCTGGAATTGTTACCTTAAAAGTGGGCCTCCAGCCCAACGGTTTCACCAGGGCGGCATGAAAAGTGCAAAAATTGATCAACGCATACGAGGCCAAATAAAAGTTAGAAATCAGCTTGGCAATGTCGTTTAATTCCCCTGCAAAATCCAATTGATCAAGCAAACAGTACAATGAAATTAAATAACTTACCGATAAGCAAAAACGCTTCTGCCACCAAGAAGGTTAGTAAGTATCCCCTATAGGGCTCGCCATGCTTACCATAACCCTTGGAAAAGAATATTAGCCCCGGATAAATTTGGTCGATGCCCAAGGCTTGGATTAGTCTGGGTACTGAAAGTAAGTTGGTCAATGCTGTGCTTAAGCATGCTGCCCAGCAGCCGGCGTAGATGAGGGGCCACCAGGCCGACATGATTGTCATCATCTGGAAAGTAAAATGGTTTGGGATGGTCGTTCTTGGATGGCCGAACGTCTTACCTGATCACTGCTGAATATCCCATACTTGCATCCATCTTCAGGATTCTCGAAGTTAACGCAACCGGTCAGATTACCGGAATGAAGGTCGGTAATGTTACCGCTGGCATCCCTTATGGCCGCCCCTCCGGCGAACAACATGAAAACAGCATAAGACGTCATGGTAATCAGAAGGGAGAGCAGAGTACCTTTGGGTATCGCCGAAGCCGGATCCTAAACGACTTTATTTAATAAATTGTCCCTCAGTAAGGGTTTCTTACCTTTAGGTCTCCGGAAATATTCGCTCCGGCCTGGATCCCGGTCACAGATGGGAAAAAAATGGCGAACACTTGGAAGAAATCGTACTCCTGACCGTTCCATTTCCGGTATTCTGGGTACCAGTTTTGCTGCCAAACGGTTGCTAAAAATACAAAAGTACCCTAACTAACTAAATCCTTGATCGTGTTTTGACCCCAATCCAACCTTAAGAATCCCTCTATAGAGGTGTAAAGAAATTATGGCAATATTTTGAGTAGCTCCCAAGTTATTCTCAAAAATGTCCATTAAAGAATCGAACTCTCGATGTTCAAATTCACGTCTGAAAACCTCAAATTTGATGACTCTTGGACCTCAACCAACAAAATTCAGAGTAGAGTTACTCATTGTTGGGGCGAAGCTCTTTTAAGAATATTCCAATTATTTCAAGAAAATACTTCCAAAGAAAGTGATTTTTTTTTTCATAAGTTTAACAAAAATTATGCTGCGACCAAAACAGCCTTAAATTCCTAAATCTTTGCACCAAAATGATGTTTGTACCCTCAAATCTGTTCAAATATAGCACTAAGTACTCTTATCTACAGGTGTAGGCAGTTGACACTATTAAGACAAACTATAGCTAGAGTCGACTCTATAGTTTAATGGATGGTGGGAACTGTCAATTATATTAACTTATGTGTCAAAGTTTGCAGAATATACTATTACAGAATTATATATACAACTGATTTACAGAATATACTATATAGTATCCTTTGGTTGTGTTAAGAAAAACGTATTTTTAGTTTTGGTCATTATGTCCTTTTGCAAGCAAAGCACTTGTAACGTTTAGTAGACGCTTATACCTATGCTTAGTTTAATAAATGATTTTATTGAATGGATGAGTTTAATTTATAAATCCAACCTCAACAGTTTCTCTATAGTGGCGTAAAGAAATTATGAAAATATTTTGAGTGATTCCCAAGTTGTAGTCAAAAACCAGTCCAGTAAAGTTTCGAATTCTCGATGTTCTAATTTACGTCTGAAAACCTGACGCATGACGTAATTGTCTATAACTGAAAAAAATTTGAGCTACAAGAATCGTTCACTGTTTGATAAGAATATGGCATTTAAAAATATTCCAATTATTTCGTGAAAATATTCTCAAAGAAAGTGAAAAAACTAACACAAAAATACGCCCCAAAACTGTCCTAACGACCCAAATTTTTAATCTTGAATCATGTTTTAACCCTTAAGTTTATCCTCAGGAGTCCTGGTATATAAGTGTGAACAAATTGTGAAAGTATTCCAAGGCAGTTCCAAGTTATGGCCAAAAATGTGTACCAAATAATAAAAATCTTAATGTTGCGCAATATTCGCTTCAGAAAGCTCAATTATGATGGCTTTTAAAAGTTTTTGACCTCAACAAGAATCGTTCACCTATAAAAATATTTGGCAAGAATTATCCTTTCTTTGACTTAAACCCTTTTAAGAACATCCCAATGATTTCATAAAAATATTTTCCAAGTTTTTTTGAGGAATTTAGCAAAAATAATGCTGCAACCAAAACTCAGCTCAGAATGAAGTTTTTACCCTCAAATCGAACCTTAATAATGCCTCTAAACTGGTGTGAATGAAAATATTTTGAGTATTTCCCCAGTTATCCTTAAAAATGTCCATCAAACAACCGGACTTCAAAAGGCCCTAACTACCTAAATCCTAGACCTAGAATGGTGATCTTACCCTCAAGAATCCAAGGCTTTCAAGTTATCCTCAAAAATACATTCTACCTCAATATGCTCAAATAAAAACCAACTTACCATTAAACCCGGTAAACCCTTGGGCCTGTTGTAACTCGGTGGTGGGTCCCATGATGGTACCGACTAGAAAATCCGCCATGGCAGCCACAATTATCGCTATAAGAAAATTTTGGGCTTTACTCTCCCATTCCATTCCTATGGCACAGATCGCTATCATTACCAAGGTGGCCACTGTACCTATATATATAGAAAAAATGAGGTAATATATGAGGGTAAGTTTTATAAGGTAAAACTTACCGATTACCCTGGCATCGTTAATATCGCTGCCGAACATCGAATACCCGTAGATCCTCAATAAGGCGCTCAATGAGTTACAGAAGCCGATGGTGTTCATGGAGGCGGAAACCGCGTTGGCGAATGCGAACACTATGCCTACCGATGCACCGAACTCTGGACCCAACGATCTGGATATGATGTAGTAGATCCCACCTGGAAATGGCGAATTTCATGTAAATTAGGTCGGATGGATGACTGAACGCATAAACGAACTATGGGACGGATGGCGTACTGAACGGAACGGGTCTTACCTCCTTTGACTTCTCCGTTGGTACATATGGCCGAGAGAGACAACGTCGTGATGACGCACACCACCGCCGATATAAGAATGATGATCAGTGATAAGCCTGAAAATGAACATTTCCTTATTATTCGATGTTTTTAATTAATTTCGAGCGGTAATTATGCACGTTAATTAATTTAACGTGTGTGTCAAACAAGATTTATCATTCGAACGGGGGGCAATTTCCCATTTTTAATGGAAAACCGATTACGTCCTTCCGAAAAATTGATTATCTCTCGTTTGCTGGGTTTTGTATTGGAATTTTCAATGTATACAGACAGGTCTCTTTGTCACACATTTGTTGGAATATGCTTGTTGAACGAAGAGAGACAATCAGGCTTTTATGGTCTAAGAAAGGTAATTGTCAATTAAAAGTCAAAAATCTCGTAAACTTATTGGAATATTCTCTTTAAATGTTATTAAGAGTTTAAAATGACCCGAGAAGAAGTTTCAGAAACAAAGGACTTTTTTACTATGAGATTCTTAAAAACCAATAGGTCAACTTCAAAGTCCAATACCTTAAAAATGAACTGGAATATTCGCATGAAACAAAAAGCATGTTATTCAGAATAATATTCTCTAAAAATATTATTCACAGCTCAAAATGATCCGAGAAGAAGTTTCAGAAATAAAGGACTTTTTTATCTATGGGACTCTCAAGGACCCTAAAATTTACTTTAAAGTCCGATAACTTAAAAACTACTGAGGATATTTTCATGAAACAAAAAGCGAAATATTCAGAAGAATATTCTCTAAAAATTTTGTGAAGGGTTTAATTTAATACAGGCAAAAATCTTTAATATATCAGCCTTGTTATGTAGCGATGTCTATTATGGGGGTTTCCATTAAATAAAATTTAATCCCACGCACCAATCGAATTAAAAGTCTTCCACGTGTCCACCGACCGATTTAACCATGAGGAAAAACCAAATTCTAAACACAAATGCTACAAAATAAGTCGAGTGGATGAGTGTTAAAGAATAACAACCATATTTTAGACTGGTATCTCTGGGTTACACCAAAGCATAACCAGATCGTACCAGTTCAAACCAACCGAAGGCAAACCAAGCCACCGCTGTATTAATACCAACACGGAATACCTGTAAACTCGGTTTTTTTTATATATAATATATATACATACCAATTATATGTATATAATTATAGTGTTCTCTGAATGATGAAGGTCAAAAATTTCGGCTAATGATGATGATCATTTTTAGGCATCGTCACTTAAAAGAGCCAATATCTTTAAAAAGTTTAACCTTCAAAAAAATGTAGAAAACCCTCTTCTAAACATTCCACTCTATGTTTCATAAGAATATTCCAATTATTTATTAAGTTACAGGACTTTGAAGTGAGTAGTCACCTTTTGGGGGTCACGCACCCTTCTAAGAGACCCTAAATTGACTTGAACCCTTAAGAACATTTGTCGGGAACACTCTGTTGAACTATTTATTTTTTGTTCGACGAGAATATTCCAATTATTTCCTAAGTTACAGGACTTTGAAGTGAGTGGTCACCTATAGGAGGTTAGATATTCTTCTCTGACGCCCCTACCTAAAACCCCTGATATCTTATGAAACTTTTGCTTAAACTGGCTTAAATCCTTAACAATATTTCTTGGGAATATTCTACTGAACATTTTATTTTTTATTCCATACTAATACTCCAATTATTTTATAAGTTACAAGACTTTGAAGTGGTGCGTTGCCCATAGACACCGCTGCTAAAAAAAGCCGGATATTTCTGAAATTATTGCTTGAATTTCATTAAAAAAATATTCCCAATATAACTGAACGTTCAATATACATACCTGTTCCTGCTTCCGATACTATCCAGGACAACCGTAAAAACAGCATAACCCCGAATATGTTAAGCAGACAGGGGATGAGCACCCCTTGGATCCAGCCCAGTTTGATGCCATCCTGGCTGGTGACCGTTTGGTCCTTCTGATCCACATTTTCGTTATTTTTTTCCTGAAACAGTCATCAATTTCGATTAGGACCTAATCAAGGATTTCGCCAGTTAAGACGCGTGTTTCTTATCAACAACATGATGGTAAAATTATCGCATTTTGATTGGCGTAGACATACAATATGTTTTCTTTCGATTTAATCTTAAGTGCGTATTATCATACGTATTAATAGAGTTGATTATTGATTATGATTTAATGGCACCCAAATAACATCGATTAGGTATGAAAAATGCATTTTTTTCAATTGTCTGGGTCGTTAGGAAGAGTGCGGAAATGTTCGGGTGTATAACCGGGTTCGGCCGAACTGACCCGAGTCATAAAACATCAATTATAGGAATATTTCAGGTTTATCTATAGGCAAAAATGCGACAATTATGCGACATAGAAACAATTAAAGCGATGGTAACTTGGTAAATGGTTTAGATAAAGTATATGATTCATTCAAATTAAATTTTAAAGATGGCAAAACGGCAACGTTGTCGTAAATAATTTTGGCGCGAACATTTAAAAAAACGCCCACTAAAGATGCTTTTTGTACGGAAAAACTTATGGGCGGCAAATAGAATATTAGAACTGTATCAACCATCTTCCTAAGGCTCTTTAATACAGAATTATGGCTATTTTTTTCGAAGGAGTTTTTAGACGTAACCATTGAGTTTGGCTCATCTTCAACGCTCCCTAGTGTCCTTATAAGCGGGAAATTAAAAAAAAAATAGTAATTAATTGGGAGATTAATTAATTGTCTTTCCAGAACTGTAGTATCAACCATCCTCCCAACCGCATTTATTGCAAAATGACTGCCAATTCAATGACAAATTTCAGTTGTGCCAATTGTATGGAAATAAAACAATTAAAGTTTTTGAAAGGTTATGTTTACAAAAATACAACATAGAAAGTTTTATATAGGTAAGAATTTAAGATAGTTGCGTTATATCTGTGATTTATCTTGGACTTCTTTAAGAATGTCGTTAAAATTTATGAAAGAAAGTAGTCATCACCTAAAATGAGACAAAGTTTCAATCAACTTAGAATAGATGCATGCACTTTAAAATATTTGTATTATTATTTTGATAATCTTGAATCTAATAAATCTAAACCTAAACTTGAATCTTATACATTTTAATACCATGAAAATGATGATCTTCATTTAAATTTTTGCTTATATTTACTTAACAAATTCGGTTAAAACCACTTTTATTTTCTTTCTATTTTTACTATTACGAGTTTTACTTTCCTTCTATGTACAATGTTTCCACATGAATAGATACAACCATCTATAAAAATCAAAATATAGATGATTTTATGAGGGTTTGTAATTATCAAGGGTTTATATAGTAAAATTAAACCACTCTATATATTATTCTATCGTCAACAACACAGACAGACAATTCGCAATAATTCGGTTTTCAGAAACAGTGAACCAAATACCATGAAATAAAGATAGTCAGTCATACATTATTCTCGTATTAAATAAGGAGGAAGATGTGCAGGTGATCCCAGGTTCAATTCTCGACATTGTCTATTCTTTTTTATTTTTATTATTATTAACAAATTAAATAAATTGATAGAATTAGGTAATAAAAAATACTCAACATTTAGGTACCTGTTGTATAGATGTCATTATGTATATCATCTATACCACAAATAGGACCAATTAGGACGACATAAAGACGTCAAAGTGACATGGCTTAAAGTCATTTGACGTCATCTTGCTACCTGGCTATATAATATGTACATACAAAAAACCTGGTACATAATTAGAGATATAATTAGAGTCTCATTTGACTCTCTCTTTACCCCAAAAATTGTTTTGCACTAAAATGCGACGTTGCCTAGTTATTAACAATTTAAAGAAATTTTCACGAATGTATCACATACATTTTAATATTTACCACCGACGTTTTCTCAAAATTTGTTCTTAAAGCAGAAATGACACATTTTTGCATAGGAATTTTACAGCTTTTATTTTTACTTGATTAGAGCATACTGGAAGCATAGAGTATAAAAAACAAACTAGCACAAAAACAGTTTTAAAAAACAGCATTCACAAGTCTAGTCGGTTGTAGAAAATCCGAAAATTTAAGACAAATAAGTATGCACTTGTAAATACAGAGATCGTCCACAAGAAAAATAAATATCACTCCCATCAAGTTCAGTTACATCAAGAATTCAACAAGAACATTAACAACATTAATTAAAAACATTATAAAAAAAGTTTTCTCAAAATATTTACCATTTTGCTCCCAACACAAATCAACCCTACGTGCGAAAGATCTGCACGAAGCGGTAACAGGCATAATACGTCTAAAAAGACTCTTGTATGCCCTCCACCATATCTTGGCACCCTGATTGTGGGTGCAATACCATAAACTTCGGATTTAACCCAACACACCCCACAAGAAGAAATCCAGAGACGTTAAATCCGGTGACCCAGGAGGCCATTCAGTGAGACGTTCATCTCAATGTATAATGTGTATATGTATATACATAGAACATACAGGTTACTTAATAGGTATATAGAGTGGATATAGCGAGGTTGACAGCTGAACTTTCTATGAGGGAATAAAGATTTTTAACCACCTACCAGAAAACTTTAAAGAAGCATTAACTTGTCCTCTCCAAAAAAAAGTCTCTTGACAAAAACTTACTAATATTACGCAAGTCCTTTGTTCTCTTTTTAATTAATTATGTTTTATAGTTAAGAGCTACTTATTAAGCAACAACCCTTACCTTGAGATACTTATTATATTGGGTATTACGTCCCTTATAACAAAAACTTGTCCTTTCTAAAGGTCTCAATTACTCCAAAAATTCTGCCAAAATTAAATATCATTTCAGCTATAGAAAACGCAACGAAAGACTTACCAAGGGATCAACAAGATGAATTTAGAATTAGGGCAAATATAGAAATTGAAAAACCAATTAAAATTAAACAAAATCTAAACTCTTTAGAATTAAAAGCTTTAAAGACACTTAAATCCGATAATACTATCGTTGATTGAATATTTGGATAATATTCAATTTTCGAAATATTCAATCAACGATACTATTAAACTACTTCCAGCCGATAAAGGTAATGCTACTGGTCTTTTAAATATCTGTACCTCAGAGCCAAAGTATGTTAAGTCACAATTTGGCGTTTTTGCGATTATCACGCCAAATATTTAAATGTTAAGTCATCTATACATAGCAATTTTTTACCACTTGATAGCATTTTCCGTTACAGAGTTAGAAATTGTCAAACTAAATTAAGTCCACAGTTTAACAAAGGCCAAATCCAATTAAGTCTACTTAAAATAGTTTTCCTTTTAGAAAATATCAATCCACATTATATTAAGTGCCTTAAAATTCTTTGGCCTAACAAGTTGTGAACAGTTCTATTCAGCCAGTTAAAGTGTACGCACTGTTTTTAAATTTGCTCCTTAAATAGCTTGCCCAGTGTGTAAAAAATGAATTCTAGAACCCTGAAAATGTTATCAAAGTGTGTTCCAGAGAAAGTTTTAGAGAAGAAAATGCAAGGTTTTGGTAAGTAATGATTTAGTAAGTAACATTACGCACGTACTAAAAGCCTCATTTTAATTTATTATTAAGTAGAAACTGACTTAACATTGTTTGGCACTATCCTTTTTACTGACTTAATATTGTTTATAGAGTTTTATAGGGTACATTTTTACTTTTAAGGAAATGCAGGACAGGCCAAAACTTGCAGTGAAACTACTGATTTGAACTCAAGCAGCATTCTTACTGACACACGATTAGAAACTCAAGGTTTGTATTTTTGTGTATTGCTTTTTTACTGACTTAACATAGTTTTGGCTTTTTTTTATACAAATTTTAGTCATGACTTAATATCCTCTTCGCTAAGGTTTTTTTCATAAAGTCTGTCTAATACAGTAAATTTTATAGGTAAAAATTCACCCGTTACTTATACTGTGTATTCGTTTATTAAAACCTTTTATGTTTTGCAGAGGTCTCAACGAAATCGATACAAGTTTTGGAGCCGTTCAAAGAAAAGGATCAGTTCAAGGCGACCCTTTAAAACCTGTACTTCAAGAAAAAAAACCAGGACCTACGACAGGAAAAACTAAGAGATTTTTTTTCTGGTGGGCACATACAAAATGACGACACATTTACTAATCAAACCATCGTCCATCATCCTAAACAGGATTTTAATACACCTGAATGCAGTTATTCTAATGGAAATGATGCATCACTATCACTAAGTAACTCGGAGACTAGGAAAGTTAGAGCTCAAAGAATAAAAAAAAAGTTTTTGTATCTTCTAGCTCAAAAAAACATGTTGTAGCAGAGAGTGAAATTTTTACAAAACAAAACAGCGATGATTCCTTTTCTGATTTTGGCAGTGACGACAGTGTTATTGACCCAAATTTCGAAGGTGATGTTGACAATGAAATAAGCAGCGATACCGAAAACGAAAATGAAGAAAATACGGAAAATCTAAATGAAAAAAGAACAAAAAAGAAGAGACCAAATAAACATCTTTGGGAAAAAAATATTCAAAAGCGAAAACGACTATCAGGAGTAGAATATGTAACCGTTTCCAAAAGAACTATTAAAGAAAAAACTTTAGGACCTGCATGTGGTGAAACATGTAAATTGAAATGCAAAAACCGAATAAATGAAGAAATGCGTAAGACTATTTTAAGAACCTTTTGGAACGAAAAACAAACAATTGATATGCGAAGACAGTTTATTGCATCTCACATTCAAAAAGTACCTGTTAAAACCAGACGGGCAAGAAATAATGTTCGCGAGGGTAAAAGGCAGCATACAAACAATTATTTTTTTGAGGAAAACAATGAACGCATCGCAGTATGCAAAAAATTCTTTTTAGATACACTTGCTGTGTCTCAACAAACTGTTGATACTGCATTAAATAAAAAGAGATGTGGAGGCATGATTTCTCCAGATAAAAGAGGACATCATATTCCAAGTAATAAAATCCCAAAAGACGTTCGCCAAGGTATAAGCAATCATATTGTAAAATTTCCCACTTACACCTCCCACTACTCCAGAAAAAGAACCGAAAAAAAATATCTAGGAAATCACCTTAATTTATCTAGAATGTATGCATTGTATGTTGAAGATTGTAATGATATGAACTTGCCATCAAATCAAATAGGTAAAGAGTGGCTTTACAGTGAAATTTTAAATTTTGAGTTTAACTACTCGTTTAAATTGCTTGCAAATGATACTTGTGACTTGTGACCTTTGTGATAAGCTAAAAATTCAACTGCAAAATTCAGAGTCACTAGAAACAAGACAGAGTTTGCAAGCCCAATACGATGAACATGAGAGAGATGCCAATAATCATTACAGGTTAAAATCCGAAGACAAAATACGCTCGAGAAGTGGAAATACTGAAAAAGTTGTTGACAAACTCACAAAGTTTTTATTCACTCAAGCTTTACGGTACATGATTCAACTTCACAACAATCCTACTGTATGATGTTGGACGAATCTGTATCTGGTAGAGGGGGAAATGAAATTGCATTCTGTATAACACAATTTGTAAAAATTCTTATCAGACAGTATTCAAGAACTAACAATTTGGTCAGATAATTATTGTCCATCCCAAAATAGAAATCTGCTGATAATAATGAGTTATTTTTGGATTCTAAAACAAAAACTCACCTTAAAAATTTTAAACCACAAATTTTTGGCTAGAGGACATACCCATTTGGAAGCGGACAGTGATCACTCGATCAATGAAAGGGAAAGAAAAAAAGTTCCGCAATTCAAAATTATTACTCCTTGGGATTGGCAACAAATGGTCCGTCTTTGTGGTACAAAAAAAAAAATTCAATGTTGTTGGAATGCAATCCTTCGATTTTCTAAACTTTAAGTCCTTGTATGAAGGTTTCTCTGCTCCATTTCGTTTAAATAAAAAAAAAATTCATCTAGGGAGGATTTTCTTATTTCAAAAGTAGTGCAAATGCAAGTAAGACAAGGAAAACCGGGGATTTTGTACTATAAAAACAGTTTTGGTTCAGAATTTTTAAAGTCGATTTAAACCGAAAAACTAGAATAAAAAATATCTTCCCAAGCAAATTACCTTGCCTGAAAAATGGTCCAAATCCGATTTCTAAAAAAAAATATGATCATCTACAAAAATTACTTCCATGGATACCAAATCAATTTCACGAGTACTACAGGACCCTTAGACACAGTAATACAGTACAGGAAGAAGATGGTGACTCGGAGTAAACTTTATAATTTGTGTTGTTTCCTACAGACATTTAAGTCCTACTCTAATAATTTTCTATTAATATAACTTGCAAAAAAAGTAAAATTTTTGTTAACTTAACATGGTTTGGTTTGAGTTTTGTTTCACTGTTTCGACTTAATATTAGTGTCAAAAACCATTGTTTTTTCTATGGGGCATATAACGTTAAGTCACTTAACAAAAAAACAAAAAAAAATAAGGCAAAAATCAAAACAAATTTAAATAGATAATATTTTTTTTAACATTTGTGTGAAATTTGGAAACAATTGCTTAAATAGTTACAGATATATGATAAAATAAAGTCACAAAACAACTTAACATGGCTTTCCTGACAAATGGCAATTTTTGACTTAACGTAGTTTGGCACTGGGGTACTGATATTAACACTTATGAAAACAAATTGAATTTAATAATTAATGATGGTAATTATCTAAAGATCCTACAGAAAAAATTGAAAGACAAATTTATAATTTACTTAAAAAGCATAAAAACATGTTATCTTACATTAAAAATTCTCAACACTTTTTAGAAAAACTTTCTACAATTTCTTTTAACCCTCATGATTTATTGGTAAGTTTTAATGTTGTAAGTCTTTTTACTACTGTTCCTGTTGACAAAACTTTAAATATTGTTAAAAATAAATTAGAGAATGATAATAATTTACCAGAACACTAAGCGTTAGTACAATTTGAGAACTTTTAACCTATTGTGTAAAAACGACTTATTTCCAATACAATAATGAATTTTATCAACAAAACGTTGGTATGGCTATGGGTACTCCTCTTTCACCAATTTTAAGTAATATATTTATGGAAAATTTTGAATCTGAAATTATTAGATAAAAAGCCTAAAATATGGTGGCGATATATTGATGATATTTTTTCAATATATCACCATAACGAAATAGATCTTATACATTTTTTAAATTACATTAACTCAAAAGAACCTACTATAAAATTGATGATTATATAAAATTGATGGTCAGCTTCCTTTTCTTGATATTTTAATTAAAAAAGATTTACAAAATTTTAAAACTAGAATTTACCGTAAACCAACTCATACTAATAGATATCTTAATTTTAATTCTAATCATCCAAGAATGGTGGTAAAAAGTTTATATGATCGTGCACACATTATTTGTAATAATCAATATTTAACAACTAAAAAAGAATTTATTAATAATATCTTAATACAAAATAATTATCCTAAATATCCTAATAATTTTTGGAAAATTGCTTTATAGAGTTTGATATAATCCACGTAAAAAAATTGAATCAACCAGTTTTTACGACAAATCTTATTTTACCATTTATTCCAGGTTTTTCTGATAAGATAAAAAGAATTGCTAAAAAATTTATTATAAGCACTATTTTTAAATCACAAAACACATTACGATACTTATTAACAAATTAACAAAAACTAAACCTTTCAATGAAAATGAATTTATGAAAAATGTAATCTATAAAATTCCTTGAACTTGTGGTAAATTTTACATAGGTGAAACCTGTAGGCCATTACCAAAAAGAATTAATGAACATAAAACTTACATAAAAAGATGATTTTCAAAAATCCAAAATTACACAACATGCATTCGACAATAACCATAGAATAGACTGGAATGCTTCCTCAATTTTAGCAAAGGAACCAACTTCAAAATTACGTAAACTAAAGGAAAGTGCATTTATAATGTTAAATGAAGATAAATGCTTAACTACTTGTTCGGTTGATTTTCATAATACATGGATTCCTTTGCTAAAGACAGAGGAAGATCAGGGTATTCTCAAAATTAATTATAATGATTTAAAAAATTTGATATTCATATATTTTCTATGATTAATTTACATTAAGATCACACCCCTTTAATTTTAAAAAAGTAACCCTTGAACTTTTTGCTATCTTTCAAAACTATTTGTCAAACTATTAACAAACCGTGAAATTATATAAAAAAAGTATTTAAGTATTGTAGAATTGCGAAGGAGTTTTGAAGGTATTATATAGCAGAAGATTTGCAAGATAAGTATATTTTGTTTATATTTTTAATTTAATTTAATTTTACTTTAATTACCTTGATATAACGGTAGTAGATATAACTACCGAAACGTCGGTTCAAATTAGGTATTTTTTAAAAAAGTAGGTCTTCTTGTTGTTTTTATCGTTCTACAACAATACAGATTTTTCTTAACCCTTACCTTATTGTACTCGTCGCTCCCGTGTAACTCCCCCAAAGAGGGCCTCCTCACGGCCCTCCTCGAGTTCCGGTAGTTCTCGATCCGGGGCAGTACCTCCTTGGTGATCTGCACGATGCTCTTTCTCCTTCTCTTGTCGTTATCCACCGCACTGGGGCGGTTCTTTTGCGCCCCGCCGCCATTTTCTTGCATCTGAAAGCCGGCGTTTTCGTAGTACTGATGCGGTTTCGACGCGAAACGAGTGTCCATTTTGTCCATTTTTGTGTTTTTTTTTCCTTCGAATTTACCCTTTTAAATGGTCATTTGCTGGGATCGTGTTTAACTCTGACAGAGAGCGTCAAAGTAAGTTTTTTTTATAATTATAATAAACTCCCTCTTGGGGAGGGTTTTATTGTAACTAAAAAATCATTCGTATCAATTAATTTTCCAATAAAAAAACGCGGTTAAGGGGTGAGTTGGGGGAATAGGAGAGGGACGTCTCCACGTCGCGTTCGCCACTCACCGTTCCACCGTTTTATATGGAATAAAGCGAGTTTCGGTTGTGGGAAAGTGAAACGACAAATTTCAAAAAAGGAAAGAACGAGACGGTGGGAGGCATTTGTCTTCTTCTAGTCGTCTATAAATCGGACAAAGGAGAGGAGAAGGGGCTTAATTTTTTTCATATTGACTGTCCCAAAATGCCCTGTATCTCGGTTATTACTACAGATAGAGACTTGATTTAATTTTTTTTGTGTAAGGAATTTACGATAGAAAAATTAAGAATTCTATAATTTTTTTAATGAAGGTATTACTTTTTGAGACATTTTAGGAAAATTACTAATAATTTTTTTTTAACATATGCTCATCACGAAATCGCTTGTAACTCGGTTACTATTACAGTCAGAGACCTGACTTTGTGTAAGGGTTCAATAGTAGAAAAATCAATACCTTCACGAATTTTTTGAGAAATTATTAGTTTTTGAGAAATTTGAAGAAAATTGTTATTGCCTTTTTCTGCTATATTCTCATTACAAGATCGCTTGTAACTTGGTTAATAATATAGAGATTAATTATTAATTATAATTATTGATAATAATTAGAGACTCGATTTAATTTTTTTTTGTATAAAGGATCATTGATAAAAAAAGTTAAAAATTCTACAAAAAATTTTTTGAGCGATTAGTTTCTGAGAAAAAAATTACTCACTATAAGGCTGCCTGTAGCCCTGTTATAGTATTATAGATAAAAACTTAATTTAATTTTAAATTTAATCAATGATAAACAATCAAGAATTATTCAAATTTTCTGAAAAATTATTAGTTTTTGAGAAATTAAAAAAAATTACTATTGACTTGTTTTGACATATTCTCATTACAAAATAGCTTGTGACTCAATTATTATTATAGATAGATACTTGAATTAATTTTTTTTGTATAAGGTGTCAATGATAGAAAAATTAAGAATTCTACATATTTTTTGAGAAATCATTAGTTTTCGAGAAAATGAAATTTTACAAAAAGATTCATAACTCGATTTCTAGTACAAGTAGCAACCTCATTTAATTTCCCTTACAAGATTTTTTGTGCAATAACAAACACCCTTAAACCGTCACTCCCCTAATTAAAACAAAACTGTATAATTTGCCGATATTAATTAATTATGGCGTCTATATGGGAGACACCCCAGACGCCTCAGTTTACTCGTTGTTTATTCAACTTTCCATCCCTGCCCCTCTTTTCCCAAAGGAATCCAAGAACTAGTTTTCACCGGTTAAAAGTGGACTCTTACTTATCAATCCTCAGTTTCTGGAAAGACCGTTTGCAGCAATTATAAACTAATCCAAAAAAAAAAAAAAAAAACATCAGCTAGATTTTAATGTTGAAAATGTGTGATTGTACGCGGTTGCATACCGTAATGCTTCTTTTATATATTGTTCGCCCTCACAGGTGTTACACCGATTATCTAAGAATCAGGCTTGAACTGGATTTAACTGGTTTTATTTGGGTTTTCAGGCTTTGCATGATTTTTGGAATTCGAGTGGGTTTGAAAGGGCAAAGGAAATCCTTAAAGAAATGGTTCTTAATAGAGGGGGGGGGCGTTTGATGCGGTTTGTCCGTGCCCATAGTTTAAATATTTGCCTAATGGTACACTAGGAGGGTGGATTTTTTTGGAAGTTTTATGAATAATCGAAAAACTAAGTGTTTTTAAAAATGTCTCCAGAAATCAATAGTTTTTGATAAAATTTAATAAAAATCGGCTCTTTATTACTCAGGATCGAGTAGCACTTAACAAACGAAGAAAAAACCGTTGGATGGATTCACTTTTCCCACCCAAACAAAACCTACTTTGACACCAAAATACGAGCACCACTACGTCACTTTCACCGGAAAGTAAAAGGCACTTTTCCACCCACATTCACGTTTCCAGTTAATATTTATGGAAAACAAATGAAAAGTTTCAATATTTTGTTGTTAAGGAGCCATTCTTACTCGCACTAAATTGTTTTGGTGATAAGCGTGTGATTTTATGTGATTGGTTGTCAATTGGTTGAGGCTTAAGGGTGGAGGACACGATTTAAAAAAAATAATAATTAAGCAATAAAATAACTTTATTGTAAATATTTTTTTATAAAGAATACTCTGGTGAAATTATGATGTTTTATTGCGTAAAAAAAATTTACGTAAAAGGCTGTTTTAATAGTTTTTTGAAAATTTTCGAGCGTCCACCCTTAAACTTTTTTAATAAAATTGCGGGAATTTTCAGCTGGTACAAACAATATGTGAGATTTTTCCCCGAAAAGGAGCCTTCATAATTGTCCGGTTTTAATTATTCGGCATCTTCGGTCGTTGTGGTCCGAAATTAACTGATTTTCACTAGATATGCTAATTATTAACCGGAAAAATGCCGGTTTTAAGCCAAAAAATGTTTTTTGTAAAATTTTCGTTGCTTTATTAACCCTGGCCCCTTTTTAGTGTGACGTCATGTAATTCCATTTTTTTTTCTTAACTTTAGCCAAAATCAATCATCGGCATATTTCCTAGTAAATCCTCGACTTAGACAGACTTAAGGCCTAAATGATGCACCACAAAGGGACACAATTTAGGCACGTGGCGCTAACTAGTTGTACCATCAAAAGTTATTAAATCCGAGGTTAACACAATCTTATTTTACCGAAGGTAAATAAACTATAAAACAGAAAAAGCTGCTTTAATCGGAAAGTAAATAGTTTCGCGTGATGATACTTCATATAATAACAATTCAAATTATTATTATTATTTCGGAAATGAGAGATTCTCATGTTGAAAACCATATAAAAATTTAATTTGTTTATATTTATATTAAGGTCAATTAAACAGGGTTTCAACTGTCTGGAAGCACTATCGATTTATTTTTGCTTAATTTTGCAATTTTTTTTAATAATTTTGAAATTAATTGAGGCTTTTTTAAACGGTTTCAACACAAAGGTGAGACGACTCAATCTGCATAATTTGATATATTAAGGATTTTTCTTCTTAAATAACTTTAGAAGTTACAAGCATTTTAGTAAATCCGCCGAATTGAACTTTTGACGAAACGATTCAGTTTTTGGACGTATTTTAGACGCTATTGAATTTGAGTACTTCAAATGTCACCACTTGTCAAAGTTTGACAAACTCCGTCTTTCTCACCTCATTTTTTTATCAAAAAATTGTTTATTTTCTTAAAAAAAAAATGCTTGACTTAAAAGCTGAGCCTCAAAAGTGATAAAATTGAGGTGGACAACCCGTCTGGAAGGACTATCGATTTTTTTTGCACAATTTTGTGAATATTTTCGAAACTAATTAAGGATTTTTTTAAACGGTTTTGACACAAAGGTGAGATGGCTCAATCTGCACAATTTTATATATTAACGATTTTTGTACTTAAACAACTTTCGAAGTTACAAGCTTTTTAGTAAATCTACCGATTTGAACAATAATGTGAAAGGATTCAATTTTTGTCTATATCTTCGCAGCCATTAAACATATTTAAAAAAATCTTTCTGATATTCAATTTGACGTTGTGCTTTGTGATTCCTAAGGGTGGGTTCACATGCCTTCTAAAATTTCAACTGATAAACCTAACACACATTTTCAGGCATTCAAATTCACTTATTTTTTTTTTTTTGTACAGGGTGTGGCAGAGTTCTCATTTTTTTTTACTTAACTTAAGTTACGCTCAAAATATTGATATTACTCATATGTTTATTGCAGGATTTAGAAACCGTCGGTCGGGCAGAACGATCCGAAGATTTCCGACCGTTACCGGTTGATCGTTAATTGGTTTTAATTAGAAAGTTCAATACAAAGGGCAGTGAGAATTGTTAAGCGAGATGCTCGTTAATTGTGCCATTTAATATACGGGTTGGCCACCAAAATGATTTCGAAAAATTAGTTCATTGGACACCTGTTTCAGCGTTTGTTTGTGTTGACGTTTTTCTAAGACTTACCAAAACCATCGCTTCAAACCCTGGTTCCATTTGCACATTCTACTCTCACGAGATGTGTCACCCCCAATCCACTAAAATCGAGGACATTTAAATTTAGAAAAAATAATATAAGCTAGAGAGCAAAAATCGTCTGTCGTACCAGTAGTCGTACCAAAAATATTTTTACCATTGGGTCGGTTTGTTATTCGAACCACTCTTATATTGTTTATAAATTAAATATTAATAACACCATAACAAAACCGGTGTGTTTAAACAATTAAAATTAAGCTATTTGGAAAAATCTATAATTGGGCGTGTCAAAATGGCGTCATTTGGAAACAAAATGGCGACAGTTCCAAAAAATCGCCCCTTCATGCTCTCTCTGGTTGATCAAGATCGAAATTTAAGTATGTGCACCCGCATTATTAACAAAAAGCGATTCGAATCTGTTTGAACCAGTTTAAACGGAATAAAACGGATTTAGTGGCGCTTTATTAATCGATTCCCATGTAACGCATATTACGATCCGGGGAGCTAATTATTGCCCGTTTCTTACTAATTAGTACCGACAGTCTGAATGATGGCTTTTTAATTTTTTTATTTCGTTTAAAGTGCATGTTATTGTATGTATAAATGAATTATGTGATTTTCAGGTTATGTCGGATGGTCTGACAACCCCGAAATCATCTGAATAAATCTCAGTTTTCTAAAAAATAAAATAAGCAATTCAATCCTTTTTATCAGTTAGTAATTTAAGGCTCGTTTTTTAAAAAAAATTAAATACAAAGTTTTCCATCGTAGTTTTGGAATCTAGACGATCTGGCAACAGCGTGTTAAGTTGATGTTTATTCTTATACATCGCCTGTCATATGGCAAAAAGGCGTTTTCGTAATATGGCGAAAGTTTGGCTTTATGAACTCCCTACTTTATAATTTATTTTTGGGAATATTTTTTTCAACAGTTGGATCTGTTATTTTAGTTTTTTTTTATTCATTATTATTTTGAGGCCAAAATAATCTTTTAGGTTAATTTGTCTTATACGTCAAACGTCTTACGTCAAAATGCAATTTCTAACCTCACTTAAGCCATTCAATTATTTCTGAAAATTTTCGCAATTATTGTCTTAGAGCGCTATAAAGCCTTTGTCACGTCCTTTTCAGTTCTTCCAGTTTCTTTTATCTTAGTTTTATTACCCTATCATTATCGCGCAGAACATAAGATCTGACAACCATGCCTGCTGACATATACTTCAAATGTCTAATACTTAATTGTCCTTACCTTTCCAACCTCACTTTTTTATTAAGAAATTGTTTGTTTTTCTAAAAAAAAAATAAGTAAACTTGCTTTCACTTAAAAACCTAAATAGTGATAAAATGGAGGTGGACCGAGAGCTAACCGACGAGGAGTACGTGGTACAGCGGGCCAAAGAAGCACTGAAAATCGACCCCTACTCTGCAAAAGCCTGGATGCTAACGGCTAAATCACTGTACCCCAATAACTTTACTGTGCAGGTACCTACTATATATTTATTATTATGCTAGGGCCATAGTTCTCTTTTTGTTGATAAGTGTTTATAAAATTTTAACTCATACTCACTGGGATTTACATAATAGAACAAGTTCAGACTTCCATTCAAGCACTCAAAAAACCTATTAAATAATGGTTTATTTTCCGTGCAATTGGTACTCCTGAAACGTAGGTTTAGATCTAATAATAATTAATTTAAAACATCGAGTTGCCCTGGAAGGCTTGTAAGTGTCCCTTTCGTGACAATCCTGGCTACAGCCTTATATAATGCATTTTCTTTTTTTATTTCATTTTTTCACCACCCTCAATATTTAAAGCCACCTCAGATTCATTAATGTGAGTAGTAAATAGCATAAACTGAGTTTTACTCATATGGCACCTGGTCAATGCATAATCCCGCCAATCTCTTAGATTCAGTTACAGAGCTATTTGTTTCTATAGAAGTCATATTAGCATATAAGATATTTGAGGTTATCAAATTAGACTCAACCACATCAGCTTTATAGAAGAAGACTCCTATCATAACTGTTTTGATATCTAATCTTTGAACCACAGAATTTACAAGGGATACAATAGCATCGACGGGTGAGCAGACTCTCACGAGATGTGTTTGTCAAATAGGTATAATGGACACTTTCAGTTGACTTTGAAAAACACCTTCACAAGTCAGTACAGGAGGTATATATTCGGATACTTTAATTGCCAAGGATATCTCTTGAGTACTTGCATGAACCTCAAAAACTCATGGACCTCAAGCTCAGTAACTGGTTGAAGAAACGTTGAGTTACCACAAGCTTCTGCATTAGAATGAAGAACAGAAATTGATTGATGAGTGGTCACTTGTCTTGTATTTGACAATAAAATAGTGGTTAAATTATTCAGCTGCAATACTGTAATAATTGAAAACATCGTGTCGAACTTGCATTGTCTTATTTATTTAATGTAACACGACGTTTCGGTTGGTAAGTATCTCCAACCATTATCAAGTGTAAACTGACAGCAAACTACTATTCTATAGGCTTATATACTAGATGTGTGCAGGGATGTGGAAAGGAAAGTCATCCATGAAAAGAGTTGGGGGGAGGACACTCCTCTCTCTAGATCCTACACTGTACTGAGAGTAGTGGCTTCCAGATGTTGGGTACATCGACGCTTGGCTGGCTGAAGATCACCTGATTTGGTGAAATGAAAACTGCCTCTATGAACTTCCTCTTCCGCCAGTGCTGTTCCTTGTGCAGAATCTTGGCTTCTGACCAATGGATATTGTGTCCATTATAGGATATTAGGATTATATTAGGATTTGTAAACCTCTCCTCTTTGGGTCCAGCTGTGATGTTCCTTCGCTCTGACTTCTAGGGGGCTCTTTCGCACGAAAGACGCTGCATTTCCCTGGATCGATCTAATGATCTCCAAAAGGAATTTCGAGAGTTCTGATGTCGGCGAATTTCTAGAACTCGTGATGGGCCGCAGAGGCATTTGCTCCTTATGAATCTTGGGTAGTCCGTATAGGTGTCGAGGTTTGCTATAATGTGGTGTCAGTCTAGAGCGTACCGCATCCGACAATGTTGAGGAGTACTTCTTAAGTGCTCTGTAAATTCGACCTTCTATGGTTGTCGTGGGATCCTTAGATAGTAGCCTGTATTCGCCTTTGTTCAAAACTTCCTCAACCTTGTTTTCGTAGGTTTCCAGGTCCATAACCACAGTTGCATTGCTCTTATCTGCAGGAAGAATTTTAATGTTCTTTTCACTTTTGAGATTCCTGAGAGCTGTTTCCTCTTCTTTGCTGATGTTCTGCGAAGGTTTCTGTTTTTTAAGTGAGTCCAGAGCAACCCTTACCTCGTGTCGAAATTCCTCGGCCTCAGGACGTGGTAGGTGGATTGATTCTACTGAGCACCACTATCAGAAGCGTGGTATCAAAGACCAAACCAGATGGCCTGTTGGATACCAAAAATTTCGTCTACCAGATCCCATGTGAGTGCGGTGACTCATACATAGGTGAAACGAAGCGCCCTCTAGAAGTCAGAGCGAAGGAACATCGCAGCTGGACCCAAAGAGGAGAGGTTTCCAAATCCGGAATAGCAGAGCACGCGTGGCATAATGGACACAATATCCATTGGTCAGAAGCCAAGATTCTGCACAAGGAACAGCACTGGCGGAAGAGGAAGTTTGTAGAGGCAGTTTTCATTTCACAGAATCAGGGGATCTTCGTGTCCTCCCCCCAACTCTTTTCACGGATGACTTTCCTTTCCACATCATTTTATTAGAGGAACCTATTTATAATAGGCATTTTTCTTGTTAGTAATAATTGGTTCCCTATATTCTTTGAATTTTAGTTTATAGTTTGCGCTTATTTATTTACTATTTGATTTTCTACAACTCATAAACAGACAAAGCAGATTTTTGCGTCATTGCTTACAATCTCATTACTAAGCCAGTCTGAGTTGCAATTCAACCAGATTTATTCAACAAATTCTAGTAGAACAGGAAGATCAATATATTATATAATTTTGTTTAAAAACAAAGTAAATCATTCCAGGATTCATGCTGAAGTATTTATGCTATAGCCAAAACCCTTATTTTGTCATTATAAAATGAGGCAAAAATATTGTCTATAATTGTGGATAATCAATCAAATTTATTAATATTACATACAGAAATACTCGTGATATATTTATAAAATAATTGTGATATATTTTTTATTAGTTCGAAGCTTACCTAATCGAAAAAGCCGCCGGTAACGTCAAAGAGGCGGCCAAATGCTTCAGTGACTTGTAAGTACTCCTCAATAAACCAAACAAATAACTCAAATTGCAAGCGTTTTAAAGGATCGGCAAGTTCCAACAAACCCCAGAGCTTTTCAAAGAAGTTGAAAAAGTCACGGTTGCCCTTCGTTCTGAGGCAGATACTGAAGACCCAGAAAAACAATTTTTATGCGAAATGTTTAGGCACATCTCTTCTGAGGTACAACATAAACTATTACTATTTACTGCAGATCATTGCGAGGACACTATGGAACATTGTCGACTGTTGTTGTTACTTTTACAAAGATTTCCGACAGCTATATCCAGTTATGGGGTGAGTAAGTTTAAGGGTGGAAATATTACAGTGAATTCTATTGTTTTGCTTAGCCTAGATTGGTGGATACATTGATGTCGGCTGAAAAGCATAGTGTCGATGGCCATCAGCCCATTAATCCTTATAGGAAACTGTTGGTTGGCGAACTTTTGCCCTTGTTGGCCAAGCAAGAGGTTAAGTTAGACTTGAGCACTAAATTATTGCTTAAGTTACTTAATAAGTCGCTGGAGTATTATTTGTGTTGCTTGGGAAAGTCTTGTGCATCAGTGCAGGTTATATGGTTGCCATTTCTTATGTTACAACATTAAATGCATAATTTTTTCCCTCCAGGAAAGTGAGTCCAGTAAGGAGAACATTTGGCATAAATTATTTTTTGTGGTTGAGTTTGTTGGTAAGCAGTTGAGTTGGGATGCAAACTTTGTGAATTTCACCGTTGGCTGGTAAGTTTTGTATGAGGGTGAAAGGCTAATGGTTTAAAATGATGCGTTTTAGGTCAAAAGAGGGCTACTGGCAAAAGGTTTTGAGTTACTGGCAACTAAAGTCCAAAACTCTACTTCACTATGAAGATAAGCAACTAATTTTTTGCTTATCGGTATTCTTTCTATACTGTCTTCACGAGTATATTGTTAGTCTTGTGCCGGATCAAGCACCAGGACAGACTGCCACCCCTTATTGTTTAGTGGAGGCTTTTATAGGTAAAGACCTTGCTTGTAACTAAGAAACACAGGGCCTCATTAAACATATGTATAAATAATTTTTTGAAAAGCTACACGTGTTTCAGTGAGCTTCATCAGACCTAAAAGTAAATAAAAAATAGTAGCAAAAGAACGCTTATAAAATATGCTGAAAAACTTTCTTGAAAGAAAACCATTAAGCCGGGCGTCCACCGAAAGCGGTGCTGTGCTGTGCTGCGTTGGGCAAAGCTGTAGTTGGACAGTCCACCAAAAGTTTGTCGTGCGTTAGCAAGCATAATATGATCTTATAAATTATTAATCTTTTAATTATGTTTAATAATATAGAAATTGAAAAGAATCTTTTTGATTTAAGTTCAGAAGAGGATGATTCCGAAGATGAGCATACAAATAATTTATTAAGTTGTATGCTTATGGCGGATAAAAGAAAACACAGATTTTGGATATCAAATCATTTAGTAGAGCGAAAACAATTTGGCGAATTTCATAAATTAATTCCAGTGTTAAGTGATGAGCAGTTTAAAAATTACTTTAGGCTTTCTAGAGCTCAGTTTGTGGAAATTCATGAATTAATAAGATTTGAAATTATAAAGCTTAATACGAACTACCGATAAAGTGTCACAACAGAGGAGCGTTTGGGTGTATGTTTAAGGTAAGTTATTTTTTTGATTATTTAAAAGTAATATTTTTAGTTTTTCCTGACACAAATTTATTCCATCATAAAAAAATAATCTAATAGGTATTAAATAAATAATTAATATTTCTGCTATAATAGCTAATAGTAATATTAATATAATAATTATGGATTATCTAAATTCCAATTTCCAAAGTAGCTTCCTGCAGTTTCGTCGCTTGATGACTGGTTGGATGTTGATTGTGGTGACGGTAGCGGAGTAGAAGTATGATGATGATGATTATGATTATTATAAATTGAGTTCGAATGTTGGGGTGGCTGTAGTGTGTGAAAGTAATGTTGGGAACCGTGAGTACCAGTGCTGCTGCTGGCGTGGCTCGTAAAATTACTCAGTTCCGCCTCAGTAACAGCATCAAATATTTTTCGCTTAATGGAAACTTGTAAATGTGGAGGCATAGCAGCTGTTGTTAAATACATACTGTTGAAAAATTCCTTAAGAGGATCATTCGACCGCAATTTTTGTTCAAATTCTTTTCTTTGAGCGTCTCGCTCAGCAGCCCTAGCCTCCCTTTTTTCAGTTTGTTGTTTCATTATCGATACAACGTTTTCTTGCCATTGACTTTTTTTCTTCTTAACAGGCTCTATAAACTCAGGATTTTTCTCTTGGGTTTCTCTACTACTTATTTGAGTTTCTTCGTCAGTCACTACCGTGTGTTCAAAGTCACTGTGTGATTGTTCGTTTTGAGTTTGTATTTCTTCATGTGGCCATGTTTCCATTGTATTTTCGTTTGATGATTGCGTGTCAGCTACGTTGGAACATCTTTTTCGGTTGGTCATATATGGAATCAACAATTCCATTTGTTTTTGGTATACCCACAACCGTTTTACCGCAGGTGCTGCGTCCCCACTTTTACATTCATTTTGCCTTTTTAAAGCGTCCCTGAAAGAATCCCTTAACTTTTTCCATACCCGTTTAGCCTCTTTTCCTAAAAAAAAAAAACTAATTTAAATATTAATAAAATTAAAAAAAAACTTTTTTTTTTAGATTTCTAGCGACGGGCGATTCCTACAAAACAATTGGATATAGTTTCCGTTTAGGAGAAAGAACTGTCTCAAAGATAGTTAATGAAGTTTGTTCATCCCTTTGGTCCCAGTTGCAACCGACATTCATGAAAATGCCCGACCAAGAGTCTTGGAAAGCCTATGAATTGGAATTTAGAGAACGATGGCAGTTTCCAAAATGTGTCGGTGCTATAGACGGCAAGCATGTGGTTATAAAAGCCCCACCGAATTCAGGTTCATCGTTTTTTAACTACAAGAAAACTTTTTCTGTAGTATTGATGGCCATAGCAAGTGCCAATTATCAACTGATTGCAGTCGACATTGGGTCATCAGGCAGATTTAGTGACGGGGGAATATTTGCTGATAGTCCTATTGGGCGAAGGTTAAAAACAAATTCGTTTAATTTTCCTGAACCTAGTCTCATGGAAAATTATAATGAATATAATTTTCCCTTCGTATTAGTCGGAGATGAGGCATTTCCGCTCATGGTAAATCTAATGAGACCATTTCCAAGACGATCTTTAAATAAAGAAAATCGTGTTTTTAATTATCGCTTGAGCAGAGCTAGACGAGTTATAGAAAATACTTTCGGTATATTGGCAGCAAGATTTCGAATCTATAAACGTCCATTGGAATGCAAATTGGAGAGTATAGATAGCATAATTAAAGCGACCTGTGTTCTACATAATTATTTAGGCACTAGGGAAGGTAGATCGCCTAATATAAATGAAGAACAATTAGGAAAAAGTTTGCCTGAAAATCAGTGGTTGCCATTAGCACATAGAGGTGTAAGAGCAACAGCTGAATCTTTTGCCATAAGGCAGAACTTTTGTAACTACTTTAACTCTGACACAGGAAGGATTCCGTGGCAAGATAAAATTATGTAAATAACCAGGAGTAATAAAACAAATTGTCGTACGTTTTGTATTTATTTTAAGTATCCTGTACCAAATTTCTTGAATAAATGGTTCTTTTCGAGTTAAAATAAAGAATAAATAAAAATAAATATTAAAATTTAACACCCTATACCTTAGTAACCATTTACTTTAGGTAAGTATGGAATATAGATAAATAATATAGGTATACAGGGTGTTTTACGTAACCACACTACTGTAAACTACACCCCTACTCGCTTATTTTGAATGAAACAGCCTAATATTGTTACTTTTTTGGATTTCACATTTCACACTAGATTCTAAAAACTTTAATGTATCACACTTTTATCTTTATCCAACTGTTTTTAAAATACAGGATGCCAAATAAATAATATAGTGACTTTTACGACTTTATGGGACTCTAGAGCTAATTCTGTTAAAAGATGGAGTGAAATAAAGTTCATTTTTCTATCTTAACTTTTTCGGACCAATCTGTGTGATTTTTTAATTTTGTGTTTAATTTTGTTTTTAATTTTTAATTCTGTGTGAATTTGTGTGATTTTAATTTTATTTATTTAAACTTACCGTCTGTTATATTGCACTTTTTTGAGACTTCTTCCCAGACAATATCACGTGCGTCTTGACTTTTATAGTTCTTTTCATCTACTTTCCATAGGCAAGGATTTAATCTCACAGTTTCAATGAATTGTTCCATTTTTATCGTAATTAATAAAAAAAAAACAAAACGAGTTTGCCCGTCTCCGCACAGCGTCAATCGAACACAAAGCGAAGTCATGCGGCCCCGCACGACATAGCTTGTCTCGCCGCACAGCGCCCCAGCTTTAGTGGACGGTACTTCATAAGAATGCATTGGCAACCCAGCACCGCTCAACGCCGCTCCACCCAGCACAGCACAGCACCGCTTTCGGTGGACGCCCGGCTTTACTGAAAGCGATATGTTTGATTAAGTTTAACTCAGCAAGAAAAGCTTCTTTAGAAAGGGGACAGTTGAAAAGGCGACAAAAAAGTGAATTAAGAGGCAAATTTGTAGGAATGTGGATGGCATTGTCCATAGTGGTGGGTTTACCAAAAAATGTAAGTTTTTAAAAAACTATAAAAATCAAATAAAATGTAGTCTTTTGGCTAAATAAACCAACAAAGATGTGGCCTCATAGTAGACATTCATAATTAAATGTGTAAATAAGTATACTTATAATGAATTTCCATTGTACAAGCAAATCTACAAAAATAATTATATATTATTCCTTTTATAAATTTATAGCTCTGAAGAAGAAAATAAAAATTTTTGAAAGCTTATTGGTAACTTAACAGGCATTTTATTACAACAATAGCCCTCATCAGGACTGTTCACTCTCTTATAATAAATGGCTTTATCCCAATATATAATATATCCTTTAACTTATTCATTACCTTTTATCAATAATATTATTAATAAGAATGGAATATTAATTTTGTTATATTTTATCAATATTGCAAATTCAATATAAAATATAGCTCAGCAATATAAATGAAATATATAAGTAATATTACGTGAGTATTAGTACAATACAGCATATACATTGATGCAACATTACAGTAACATACCCCATGAAATATTGCTATAATGTTTCAGCAATGTTGCGCATGCAATGAAAAAAGCGGACATTAAAACATTGCTGCAAGAAGCAATATTGCAGATGTAGTATTTCGGCAATATAATTTGCCGACAGGGGATCTCTGACCAAATGAAGGCAATCACCAGATGGAATATACTTGTACTGTAGATATTTAAAAAAAAAATTAGTTAACTCTACTGAAGTGCTTCTAAAACAGATGTAACTATCTGTCAGTGTGGTATTTAACCAGGCTGAAAAGTCGTAACCTGACGATGCTCCGATAGGAGTGAAACACGTGTAGCTTTTTAAGAAATTCTATTATACATGTCGGCTATACGTATTTTTCTAAGAATATTAAGATAAGGATTTATTTTGATTAGTAATAGGCTTGGTATTAAGTTACTGTCACCGATCGGCGGCACGGCCGTCCATTAATTATTTTTATGAAACTGGGTTCATGTTGATTTTTAGTGAAGTTTATTTAGAAATAAAATAAAGGACATGACTCAATATCTTTTAAGAGATATCGAGAGAGTGGAACGAAGCCGGGAATGAATGCTTGGAGAAGCATAAAGGAAAAGAAAAGCCAGTCTTTTGAGAGAACTACTAGTTCTTTTATTTTATTCGCGACGGTACTTTATACTGACGTAATTAAGTGTGTGTTTTCATGAATTACGAGTTTTACTTATAACGAACATGTCCGCCGAAAATAATAATACTGACTCTCCGACATACATATGTTTAATGAGACCCTGATTTGGAGTTTTTTACATTTGTTTTGCTCGCTTGTATGTGCCACTATTGCTCACAAGGATATTTTAGATCCCACACTGCCAAATCCCGCTTGCGAGCCTAAAAATAAGAAACGTAAGGGCGACACTGATTTAATTCACAATACGAACCCTCACATTTCGGTGGAAAAATCCGAATTAAAAGTGATGCAAAGCAACTTTTTGATGTGCGTCAACTGTTGGGACCTGATTTTCTCTTCCGAAAATCTCCATAGAGGTATGATCATTCATAAATGGTCAACTTCTTTAGAAACGTTTCCATTTATTTGCAGAATTCCTTAGAATCTACTCGTATCTAAAACTAGACTCTTGGTTATCAGTGTTTATAATAGACTACGCCCTCTATCGGGCGAGGTACGATGAGGCCCTGCTGTGCCTACAGAAAATTACAGAAAACCATGTACTATTACAAAAGTACATTAGGGTGGCCAGTATATTGTATATCAAGAAAAATTATAGGGTATGTACAATAATTGTTTCGCTCAATTTAAACCGTCTTCAGGTCGTTATTGTTATTTTAGTCATGCCTGGAACCTTTACTGCTGTCTTTGCCACTTCTGCCAAAAAATAACCACGGAAGTCTTAGCAGCGGTCTAATTACAGGAGGGAATCAGAGGCATTTACACTATTTACCTGTTACCAGGATGGCCGTTTTACAATATCTCGTAAAACTGCTGCTCAGATGCATAAAAGTAGGTTATGTGAACGCTATCCAGAATTCTATATGAGGTGTGTGTTTTTTTTTTAGGAAAACATGGGCAAACACGACTACAGCGAACTCTCCATTGGTCACATATTCGTGCTGGTGCAGCTCGATTGGCCCCAGGAAGAAGATTTTATTCCTCCCCTTTTGGAGGAAATCAAGCAGCACAGATCATTTCAGTATCACTTGTTTCAGGTGAATTTTTATTGGGTTCTTCTTAATTTAGTAAATTAATTTTTTTTTTTATAGAATTACATCATTAATGTTGATATAATGGAGGAGCTGACGTACCTTTGGACGCCCCAAGGGGGACAAATCAATTTGGAAATATTGCCAAATTTTGGGTAAGCAGATCAAGATAGATTTACTGTGTTTACTAGTACAGGAGTTGAATTAGGTCATTCAGGGTCGAAACGTTATATTTTATTGGCATAAAAGGCTTTAATTGTCGCCAAAATGTCATTGCATTACAGTAAATAAGAACCAATCAATCCTTGTCAATTTTGTCTTATAATAATTCTATACTGAGTAATTTGGAATATTTTAAAATTTAAAAAAAAACTTCAAGACCACAAACATGTCTCTTTAGAGAAACGATTTTTTACATTTCTTTAGTCATTCTTAGTTTTTTTATGAATATCGTTTCTTAAATTGAAGCATAAAAACTTACATAAGAATCATCTTGTATAGAATAAAATGGACTTTTGATTTGGTTTTATTGAATTGATATATAGGTGTCCGGAAAAAGGAGGCAAATACTTCTTTCTAAACAAATTGGCTGACCTCCCGGATCCAGTAACTTTTTACGTACTGTCAAAGTAACAAATTTAAACGCTTCTGACGCTCTTCACAAGCTTCTCAATTACTACCAAAATAAATCGAGGTTTTTAAATTACATATTTGTATTTGGTGTGTTTTCTTACAATTTATAAAACCCATAATGGCTCATAGACCAAGAAATGTATCCTTTTTCGAAATTTTTTTTTTTTTTTTTTTTTTTTATAAAAGGTAAAAAACACGAAATCTACAGCATCACAAATACATTTAATAAAATAACGAATGTTACATGTTTCGCTCGACTAGAGCATCATCAGACCTAAACAATAATTAAAATTATGTAACCCGAAAACAGGAGAATTCAACAAAAACTTACCATAACATACACAAAACACCTAATATTTAAGTAAACAAAGATTACAATAAAGTGGCACTATCTATGTACAAAGAACTCAACTAAACAATCAAATCCTTTATACATTTCAGAAATCTAACCATCATTTAAGAGTCTAGAACTACTTGAGGTTATTAAAAACTAGGTGGCCATCAAAATCAAACCTTTCATTAACACAGGACAGATCTGGGCTTTTAAAAGCTTTACTAATCTCCATTGTCTCCAACAAGTCTAGTTTTTTACTTTTGTTGCATTGATGCAGTATTTTTATATTTTGGCTGTCAGGAAAATCATGTCTGGAGTCGAGAAGGTGATTAGTAAAAGCTGATCTGGTCACTGTGATTTCGGTATTTTTTAATTTATTGTATTGGGCCTTGTGTTCACTAATCCTAGTAGAAATCTTCCTACCAGACTGGCCGACGTACATTGCAGGGCACTCTTTACACCTAATCTCATAAACTCCTGGAGAAGATAGCGGGGGTAGTTTATCTTTAGTTTTAATTAGATGTTTTTTAAGGTATTATTGGTTTTAAAAGCTGCGGTTATGCCAAAGGGAGAAAAAAAGCGGGATAATTGTGACGAAATTGGTCCAAAATAAGTAAACGACCTAAAAGTTTTGATATTGTTTGTTTGTTGTCTGATAAAATTAAATGATAATTTATACTTGTTCACATACTGAAAATACATTTTATATATAGGTTTAAGAGGGAAAAAGTTACTGACTGCTAGTTGTTTGATGGTAAGGAATTCTTTTTTAAAAGCTTCACGAGAAAGTGGGATGTTAAAAAGTCTGTAAAATAAAGAATGAAAAGCAGCAAATTTATGTGAGGACGGTGATGTTGAATTATATTGTATAATATTATCTGTTGTTGCTTGTTTACGAAATATTTCAAAGGATATCTTATTTCTTTCCCTCTTAAGTAATAAATCTAAGAATGGTAAGGTGTTGTTCTGTTCCCGTTCGATTGTGAACTCAATTTTAGAGTGAAGAGAGTTGACATAATTATGGAAATTTGTAAGCTCTACCTCACTTCCATTCCAAATCAAACATATATCATCCACATACCGTTTATAAAAGATGATGTTATTTTTAAAATTACTGCTCATTATTTTTGTTTCTAAGTTGCTAAGAAATACTTCACTAAGAAATGGCGATAAAGAACAGCCCATTGCTAGACCTTCTTTTTGTTTGAAAAAACGGTTGTTAAATTGGAAAAAATTTTGATCTAACACAGTAGAAAGAAGCAAAAGTAGATTTTCCACCAAAAGTGAATCAAGTTTCCCCCTGAGAAGATCTTTGACTAAGACCAGACAATCAGCGGGTGGAATGCTTGGAAATAAGTTTTCTTGAAATAACTTTACTTTTTCGAAATGACGGATATGTTTTTGATGTTTGGCAAGTTTTAAATATTATTGTAAACGGTAAATACCTGTCAATTCTTAACTAGGAAAATGTGACTCCAATGCTAGTTTAGCCGCTAGACGCTATACCCAGACATTCCCAAACCGATTTCATCCCAAAAGAAAATATTTTTTAAATTTGGTTAACTGTCTAAGGAAGACTGGAAGTTTCAGCGAAAGACGGAAGGGTAATTGCGGCGGATCTCGTGCGATGCAATCAGGGCAAGAGGAAGAAATTTTAAGAATTGTCCAAGAATCACCAAACATTAATACTAGGGTTTTGGAAAATGGGGTGGGAAATATTGGGAAAACCGAGACACATCATATTTTATGGAGTCAACAACTTTACCCAATTCATCTTCAAAAAGTTCAGGGGTCTTTTACCCGGTGATCCCGAGGCAAGACTTGCTTTTTGTAGATGGTTATGTGAAATGAATAATAGAAATGTGGATTTTATAAGGGAGATTCTGTTTACTGACGAGGCCACGTTCACGAGAAACGGCATGACAAATATCCGTAACGCACACATATTGGCTGAAGAGAATCCTAGGGCCATAGTTGAGACACATTGTGTCACAACACAAGTGGGCAGGTGTTGTGGATAACTTTCTTTTAGGAGCTGTCATTTTACCAGGTAATTTAACTGGTGATTTATTTCTGTTGTTTCTACAAGAAATACTGCCCGATTTGCTTCTAAATTTAAGACAAAATCTTTGGTTTCAACTCGTTGATGCTCCGGCTCATTTTGCTATAAATGTTAGGAACTATTTACATCAAGTATTTTATAATCGCTGGATTGGTAGGGGTCGAGATGCTCCTGTTCCGTGGCCACCTCGTTCGCCCGACCTTACACCTTTGGATTTTTTGAGTCTGGAAATGTATAAAAGACTTTTTGTATATGGTTCCGATTTTAAACGAGGATCATTTAAGGGAAAGAACTATTGCAGCTGGAGAGCATTTCAGGTATTTTTCAAAGCCTTAGATTTTCTCTAATAAAGAGTGCTTGTATGTGTATACAAATGAATGGAGGTTACGTAGAATAAATAATTTAGGGTCATTATTCTATGATTTTTATTATAATAAGTAATTTAGAAAAAATTAATAAAATGTATCTAGATTTTACAATTAAGATATCTGATAAACGGATTCTCGAAACGACATTTACTAAGAATACTTTTTTTACAAGAAAAGACTGGATAATTAGAATTTTTTACTAGAACTTTATTATACAGGGGTACAAAAAAGTTTTGGTATTTTTAACACATGCAATATACCGCAGGTGGCGCCCTCTGCAAGGTACAGCAAATCTATGAACGGATTTCAATTTCTCGTTCCAAAAAATCCCCTCACACCAAATTTTAATTTAATATCTTATAAAACACTCGACTTACTTTAAGAAAACGACTTTCTATTTCTCATTTTGACGCCCTGTATATTGAATACCGTGCGCCCAATTAAAAAATGATATAACGAAAGTCGCATTATTTTGGTCCACCCTATATGTGGCCGGCGGATTGGCCTCCTTTTTCCAGACACCCTGTATATGTGATGATGGTGCAAGATCTTTTTCCCACAAATATGATGATAAATAAAATATATCGCAGCAAAAATTCTATAGTAGATTTTAATAAACTAAAATATATTTTCGCAAATGAAAAATGGAATGATATATATAAACATCTAAATCCTGATACAAGTATGAACGAATTTGTACAAGTCCTAAATAGGAATATTCAAATGACTATGAAAGTAAGAACTTACAACAGGACAAAGAAAAGAACCCCTTGGATAACAGATGCAATAATAAAATCAATTTAAACGTGGGACAAACACTTTACAAAGAACACCTCAATGATGAAAACCTTGTACAGGAGATATAGGAACATAATTCACATATTATAAAAATCAAAAAATAAATACTACAAAGAGCAGCTATTGGAAAATAAAAAAAACCCTCGTACATTTTGGGAAACTAACTAAATATAAAAAAGAATGAAAATCAAAGAGGAGAAATAGAAAATAGCAGTGTGGGAATACTCTAATAAATAATCAAGACAAATTTGAATATTTTAATGAATTGTTTGTCAACGTGGGAAAATCTTTGGGCGAAAAAATAAAAATTCCAGAACAAAAAACTTCGCTTCCAATATGTGTGATTATAAGTCTTTTTCCTTTTCCCGAAGGTACTTTAATACCCGTAGACAGGCCTTCTATGAAAGCTTGGCGAGCACTGCTTATATTTTTGTCTTGCCACATTTTTTGGACTATATAACCTTCGTTAATCCACGTCTCATCAAGATAAAAAACTTTCTTTTGCTCCCTGCGGTACTGCTTGATACTTCTCAAGTATTGTCGTCTCCAACAAACAATTTCGTCGCTCTCCAGTAAAAGTGCTTTGCGGTTATGCTTTTCCCAGGCAAAATCCATATTTTTTAAAGTTTAAATTCATAAATATTATAAGTACCTGCGCCTATGAACTACCACGAAATGTAGCCAAACAGAACGGAATTCCCCAGTTTATTGCTCTATACACTTCTGAAATAGAGTATAGATACTTTATAATAATAGTAAGTATAGCGACTACGTTCTGTGTTAATTTTTTTAAAATTTTAATTCAACAATTACATGATATAATTACGTGATAAATTAATGACAAATAACTGGATAATTTTAGGTAGACAGTGTCTACCTTGTCTACTCGTACGCTTCGCCACTGGTACAATGCCTCATAGAGTTCAGGCTGTTATTCAAGCTAACAGCGACGTTACGCCTTACTAATTTGTATTTTCCTTTTTTAAAACTCACTTGTTCCAATATTTAGTTGTCAGCATTTCTCAGTTATTTACCAAGTAATTAAATACTAAATAACTTAAAATATATAAATAAATTATAAAAACAATATTAAACATTATAAAAAATGCTTGTTCATTTCATATTTATGATAAAAAAAATGTATAATATTTTCGCTAAATGGGCATTTTATTTCAAAATAACTGCTTGTTCCAACATGTAGTTGTTAGGGCTCGTACTATAACTACTACACCAAAAGTGTTAAGCAGGTTCTTATTGTAGAACGTTTCGATCCTTTACCGGATCTCATTAAGCAATATCGAAGAACCATTTTCTTACATACTAACTGCTTCTTTATCCAAGAAAAACACTCACCTCTACTACCTCTTCAGAGAACAAACTTGTTCTATAAAGTTGAATGCATTTTTAGGAGCCAAAGAAGAATAGGTACCAGGGGCGCGGATAAAGGAGCCAAAGAAGAACTGCGGCAAGCGATAAGGAGACAAGTGGCGAGAAGTAACGAGCGATTAGACGATCTGCTGATAAGTTTCTTACAAAACGAGCGAGCGCTTATCCTTCAGGCGCTAGTATGATGCTTGCGACAGGACCTGGTCGTTTCCCACGTGAATCCCTGAGATAAATCGCGGAAAAGTAGGAAACGCAGGGAAACCGGGAAAATGCGACGGGGTGATTTGGTGGTTTTTCCCATACAACGTGCGTGCGTTAAAACTCCCATAAAAACCGTCGTTAAGGGGGTCCAATCGCTCGGCAATTGTTTGGAAGTATTTCCGATCGGTGCAACCGGTCCTGTGAATAGTGAGGAAAAGGTCGACGGTGTGAACTGTGATGAAATCGTTATTTTCCCCGTTAGTTAACGAGTTGCAATTTATTCGGTTTGTATGTAAAAATAATGTGTTTGTAAGGAGAGTTATTTTTTTTAAATAAAGGTGTACAAAATTATTTCGCATATTTAATAAAATCCCCGAATATAAAAGTCTTTTTACGATAAAGTCCTTCGAATTACAACTCGAAACCAAATGCCTGCAATAAAGCAACAATGCCAATTATCCAGGATCAACTCACGACTCACTTATTTGGTGAAATTCTGAGGTAAAAAAATTCCTTTTGACCCAATAACCACTTGAACCAGTATTAATGACCCCATATCAAAACCCTTTGGAAGGCTCTTCAGAATCCCATTACAATCAAAACCATATAAGGGCAAGAAACTGTATTGTATGTGAATGATAATGAACAAATGACAACCTACAAAATATAGGGAACCAAAATATAATGGAGAACTTAGGTGATTGAGAGGGAGAGGCAATAAGAAGTATTGTTAACATAATCTTAATTATCAATAAAATCCAAATTACTTTTTTATGTTATAGATATAAGCTTTTTTTTCTGAATAAAACAAGTGTCTATTTGGTCAAAATATAGTTTAATTGGTACATAACTTGATAATTGATAATTACGTCAACATGTTGAAGTAACAATAAACTTTTTTATTTATAATACACAAAAAATCACCAACACAATAAAAACAACTGAAAATCTTACATTAAGAAAACAGGTAAACAAAAAATTAATATATATAATAAGGAACATCAAATATTCAAATACTTTTTGTAAGGATTACAAATCAAAACTCATTCTAATTAAACAAAAAAAATAACTTAAATATGTATACTAGTGAAAGAAAACATATCCAGGGTTACAAATATAAGCTTTTCCAAAAATATTTCTTAAGTATTTCTAGTATTAAATATCACAATTTCCTACAGGTCAAAATTCAGTCTAAATGTAGTTTTACATTTTCTTATTCCTTAAAATTTCACAGAGTCCAGTTAATTTTGTATTTGAAGTGTTGTCAATGCTTTCTAACTTTTGCAAACGATTATCAATATTCTCTAGAATTGATTGTATTATTATCACGTTTTTTCTTTTTATTCGGGTTTCTCTCTCTCTTTTTGCCTTATATAGGCAAAATAATCTTGGTCATCGTCTGGACCTTTTCTTTTCTCTTGTTGAAGACTTTCATTTCTGTGTTGAGGGTGAGCGAACTAATAAATTTGTATCTGGCATATTTTCTAAATCAATTTGGGACAATATTTACTGTATAGGGCTAACTGATAATGTTCCAGAAGTAACTGTAGCAGA
Organism: Anthonomus grandis grandis; assembly: GCF_022605725.1. Lineage (NCBI taxonomy): Eukaryota > Metazoa > Arthropoda > Insecta > Coleoptera > Curculionidae > Anthonomus > Anthonomus grandis. The sequence goes on along the minus strand of NC_065555.1, from coordinate 5,740,844 downwards.
ACATATTCTTTTCTTTGGAATAACCAATTTTTCCTGGTATGATTCAAACTAAATTGAAAAGTAGTTATTTATGAAATTTTTTCAATCTTATAGAGGAAGTACAAACATTTGTTTAAAGCTTCTATTATAGGCTTTGATATTAGTAAACTTATTGCTACAAGGCAATATTATACTTACACCTTTTTCCTGTGTTCCACAGTCTTCAAAAAATGCCTTTCTAAGAATAATTAAGAATCGGTTATCAGTGTCAGATATACCTACATTTATTTGTACACGTTCGCTGCCAACTCGGTCTATAAGACCGAAAAGAAATTTTGCCACCCTCGCCAATGCGGTCTATAGGTCCGAGCTAAATATTCAATCCTCCTTCGCCAACTGTTTTATTTTACATTGGTTTAGGGCTGGTAATAGACCGAGTTGGCGTCTGACGATAATTGGAACATATTAGTTTTTTAAAAATATGCCGAACTCGAGATGATTTTTATTATTTTGCATATTTTATTTCTAGATATGGTAGGTTAGAGAAATAGGAATATTTTACATAATATATTGTTTATTTTTGAAATAATCTTAAACAAAAACCAATAGTTTATATAATAATGTATGAACAAACGTAATAAAAAAATCCTATCTATGAATTTTCACATCTATGAACCTTATTGAAGCAGCCCAAGCAGAAAAACGGTTCACCATCGCAACCTTTACAATAAAAACGTACTCTAGTGAGTTTTCGTGCCTCTTTCCATCCTTTTTTGGTTCTTAGTTTTTCATAGCATATACTGCAAGGTCTTCGTTTCTTATAGTCACTTTTCCTCATTTCGTTTTTTTCGCGTTTTCTTTTTGGAGTAATCTCTGCATCCGGTTGCTCTAAAGGATCCTACGCTTCACATAACTTATATGTAACAGCTTTTCGAAACTGAAGTAAGAGAATTAATTTCCTTACACATAATCCATGCATTGACCATGGCAGTATCCAGGATAGTCTCCACGCCTAACTTACGTTACCACTTAAAGGTTCTACGTAAAGGCGTCTGATAAGCTGTCATTTGATCAGACCGACTACTTTCCTGCATTATATGCTGCAATGGCTATCAGGCTTCTTTACAGTTTTTTGTCTGCGGTTTGTCGTGTCTACTGTTGTGTTGCTATGTTTTGTAGAAAGAACTAAAACGTTACGTTTATCATTATTATTATTATTATTTTGTCAATCAAAGGTTGAATCTTATGGAGTCTGTTATTTTCTGGATTATCCTGACTATCTGCAAAGTGCAACATACGTAGTAAGAGCTCAAATCTATTACGTGTCATAACTTTGGGAGCCATAGAGTATTTATACATATCTTCTCGGCTCCAATAGGCTTGTATATTAGGCATTTTTATAATACCCATATAGGAGAGCAAGCCAAAAACTTTCTTGATTTTATTTTTATTTGTGGGTAACCAGTCACGTAACCTAGATTTACTACTTACATCTGCCTCACTTGAAATAACTTGTGTGGCATAAAGATTCATTTGGTCAGCAATGTATTGGAAAATAGGATCATCAACCAGTGAAAAAAAGAACATTTCAAGAGGTTCTTCGCACAGAAGCTCAGCAAGATGGGATTCAGTGCCAGTTTGTTTTGTAAAGGGTAATAAAACTGGTTGTTTACCTGTTGGAATTCCCCATATCATATTATCTGAGGCGGTGTTATCAGCTAAACCGTTTTCTGTATCTGTGTTTTGCGTAACCACGGAGGCAGCATTACTTCCTGGCAATGGAAAATTTTGACCAGAATTACCAGATAATTCATCGTCACTGTTGTTTGTGTATTGAGCAGGCACGGGGGAGCTTGTAGAATTTATATCGGAACTTCCAGATGTGTCATCATCACTGGGTTTATAGTTACTATCTGCGACACTATCGTCTAAAAAAAAATCCATCAAACGTTATACATCTTCGCAGTCCACTTATTTTCAGAAGTTAACTCAGTTTAGGTTTACTAGCTCAAATTTAAAACATGTTTTAGACATCATAATTGATTTGTAAGCAAAGCAAAAAATATAGGTATAAAATATATGCCTATATCATAATAACCTAATCTACTCACTACAAAAAAAAAAACAAAAACAGCAGCACGACTATACACGATTTACAGAATAAAGATAAGTTTCTCTAAGCATTATCCTCTGATTGAGAAGATTCATCTGACATGTTTTCCATAATATGATCCATTTCGTCTTGTAACTCTTTTTGCGTAAAAGCACGTTTCCTGGACATTATAGAAACGCAAAGTACAAACAAAAATATCAACAAAAACCACCTATTCCGTCTGAAACGTTTACTAACTGAAATGTAATTAGAAAGACAGCAGACTCCATGTGCTGACTTGTTAGGATTGCGCTAAATCGCTGTGCGGACCGAGGAATGGACCGCGTTGGCGCGTATGATTAAAAAAGTTACTTCCACGCCGCCTCGGTCTATTAGACCGCGAGACGTTTTTGTCACTTTTGACATAAAAATGACATCTACAAAAAAAAACTAACTGCAGGTGACGTGATAATAACTAAAAGCCTTTGACTAGACAAAGTGGCTTCAGGAGAACTTTTTTTTCTCGGCCCCTACTTTTGTGGCGCGAGTGAAATAATTGCAAATTTTACTTGGCAGTGAACGTGTTAAGAGCGCATATTTTGTTCTTTTCTTTGGCAGAGTAGCAATCCCTTTTACGACTTTCATGTCTTTCAAATTTTTCAATATCGGTCTGACTCTCATCACCTGTCTTATGTTGTTCACAAGTTTGACAAAGGTCTTTTTTAGGGTGAAAAAAGGATAAATTAAATTTGGAACCAAAATACCTTTTATACGTTGCTGTATCGTTGTATCGTTCTGTATCGTAGCTGTATCGTTCATTACAGCTTCTTTTTTTTCTGTTTTACATTTTTCCTCATAAAGGTTGTACATCTTAGCTATTGATAATTTGCTGTCCAAGTATTCCTTTTTAGTTGACTTTCGGGAATAATGGGATGGTACGGTCGGAAAACTTTGAATGTGCCTTTCTACATCGGCAAGAAGTTCTGGCCTGGTTTTGTTCTTGAGTACCGATTTGCCACGTCTGTCTTACCACCGACATAGACGCCAGAAGAGCCTTTATAACAAAATGCATTTTTTACAACATCAGCACTTATATTAAGAGTTTTCAAAAAAAATGCCTGACAAACTCGTAGTTTGTTTTTATCTTTTGTAAAATAGTACTGTTTAGAATTACTTCTAGGAGCCTTATTTCCATTTCTCTGTCTTCTTCTCTCTGGAGAAGAGCTTGTGACATTTGCAAGAATAAAATCTTTTTGCCGTGTAAAATTATTCATTCTCCAATACGTTAAACACAAAGTTTGCCTTTCCACTTCTAAAAATTTTGTCTGACATTTAAAACGACACTTTTCACAGTTAATGGCTTGAGGTTTCTTGGCTGGCCGCTGTTTGTTGTTAGTCACATAATCAAGTCCCTTGCTTCTTCTTTTTTTCGCCACAGCTCTTTTCCACTTTTTAGGTTGACTTTCTTTCCATCTTTTAAGCTGTGTGTCATTTCCAAGCTCTACAAAAAAATAGAAGTAAGGCAATTAAGGCATTTTCTAATTTTTCTGTGACAACTAAAAATCTTACCGTCATTTGAATCATCTGTTTCATTAAAGTCTGGATCTAGGATCGAGTCATCACTATCTTCAATTAAGGCTAAATCGTCTTCATTGAAGGAATGCTGAGACACGTGATCAACAGACGGTTCTGATACATTTAAATTTCCCACCTCAGACCTTCTTTCAATTTCTATATTTTTATCGAAAAAATAAAGAAAAAAACTTAAGTCCGTTAAGCTACTAGTACCACAAACAGGAAGAAAAACTTAAGTCCATTTACCTACGAATACCACAAACAGAAAAAAAACTGTCCCTACACAGTTTAAAACTAGCGAATAAAAATCTAATAAAAATGAAACAGATAATAATTTGCTGTAACTGTAAAATGCATTTTAACTCTAAATATCCAAAATTTAAGAAGTTCTATCTACTTACCTTTCGGTGTAGCATCGCGCTGTTCCCCAACCCTTTCATAAAACCTGGATACGTTAGAGCCTATTATTCTATTATAACTAATAGAGTTTTCATCACTACTACTTCTCTGGTTTAGTGTATTATTACACGCCATAAACACAAGTTTTTTCCCTCTGGAAGACATACTGACCAACCGCCACAAACAACAAAATAATGTAAACTGCCGTCAAATAAAATAACACAAGTACGCGTAAATAGTTACTTAAATGGACTTACAGGTTTTTTCCTGTTTAAACTTGTCTCATGCTCCTAATAAAAATCGCTTAAGTGCACATAACTGATTTTTTTTGTTCAAAATTAAAATATTTTGGACTTAGGCAAATACATGTGGCCTATATCTTTTAAAGTATGGGGAAAATGGACTTAAATGATTGTGAGAAATCATCGCGCGGACTTAGGCGGTCGTCCCACCAAAGATACGCGACGGCGACGCGAAGGCGATACGACTTCGCCTGGACACATTCAGACGACATGCAGTGGCCCCACCAAAGATACGCGTTTCGTGTTTCCTACGTTTAGTTGTTCAGTTTAGTTCAAAATGTCATCGAGTGAAGACGAGGATGTGGTTGCAATGTATTGGTATTTGCGGAATAGAAAAAAATAAATAAAATGGCAAAAAAAAGAAAATGGTGTGTGCATCCTTTTATTGAGAAAGATTTTAAAAAAAATAAATGTTTGTTGCTGCTAAGGAGCTGCACAGACATCCATTAAAATCCAGTTCAGCATTTTGTTGTGCTATAATAAACAAAAAACAAAACTTCGATAAATAAAAAAAAAACGCCAACACACAGCTTAAATGTTGCTTCGCAACTGACACGTCCAGTCTCCCGGCAACACGAAGGCGACACGCTTTTGGATGTGTCTTCGGCGCAGCGTTGGTGGGGACAAAATGATTTTAAAACATGGGTTCGACACGAAAGATACACGCTGGCGACATCGCGGAGATGTGGCGTCGCTGTCGTGTATCTTTGGTGGGACGACGGCCTTAGTGGTACGAAAAACTCAAGTTCGTCAAAAAGTGGACTTAAAGGGATTTGCTTGTACGACCACGATTTCTTCTTAACCTTATTTCTTCTTTACCCTTTTACCCTTATTTCTTCTTTAACTCGAACCATTGAAGAATTAAAAGCAGCAATACGCCAAGAAATTACAGGAATATCGCCTCAAATTACTGCTCGAGTAATGGAAACTTTCAGAAATCTGCTTCGAATGTGTGTCGAAAGAAATGGTCGCCACTTGAACTCTGTAATTTTAAAAACTTAATAAAAACAAAATGGCATACCATATATTTTTAGTTAATAAAAATAAAATATAAATGGCATTTACATTGGCGTTTTTATTAAAAATCAAAATGTGGCAGATCATTTTGCCGGACCCTGTAGTTAGTTACTTTATAGAACTTTTTCACCCAATCAGGTAAAGTATTATATCATAATACACTTGTAGACAGGACAATTGAAAAGGAACATTTTAATTCGTATTATATTTTTCATAATTTATTTACATGAAAAACAGTTTGCTTTTGTCACTATTCCTACAAATTGTTTTTTTTTAACTTTAAATCTAATTTACATAAAAAACTACTTACAGTAAATATACACTCTGCACAATAAACTAAAATATAATAATCTCTAAAAATACACATATCACAAAAAACATTATTTTTTTTTTAATTATATAACCACACCATCGCGATTAAACCAGAATATAATATAGGACATAATATATCACAGAAAAAATTGATTGAATTGTTTTGATATTGCTGCAGTTGCTGCTATTGCAGGTGTGGAACTTTTTCGTTTATTACAAAACTTTGACACAAAGAATATAAATTTTAACGCTTAATTATAAGTTGTCCAGGGCGCCTCCGGTGAGTTTCGTTGCATACAAGCTGACCACCTATAGAAAAAAAAGAAACATAGATATAAAATGATATCTAACTAATTGATTTCGGTAAACAAATAAGTACTTTATATATGAAGTTATATTGCTCCTTAGTTTGTACGGCGTTAGCTCTGTCCCTACGTATCCGATAAACTATCTTCGGAATATCCACTAGTCTGGTAGTTTCGAACTCTCTTATAGCGATATCGCAGGCGATAGTTACTCCTGAAGAATAATTTCAACTGAATATTTCACTGTGTCATTGACGCTCTTTTTTTACCTGTTCTTCCTGTTCCCGGACTGCAATGGACTACGACGGGACTGTGTTCGCTGTGACCCATACCGTTTTGGACTCCATTAAGGACATCCTTCTGGAATAATTAAAATTTCCTCTGATTTGTAGCAAGAAATCTTATGGAAATATGAAAGCAAATCAGACTTTGGTCTTTTATTCATTTATAATACAAAAAAATTGTGCGCCCAAGTAACTTAATACTTGCGTATGAAAAAATCCGTCAAACTTTACAATATTTGGATCAAGGAATACAGTACACTATACAGGGTGTAACATAAGTGATGACTTTAATTTTAAGGGGTGATACCTTGTCATATTTTAAGTAAAAAAGTTCATATAAACATATGTCCGCAAATGCTTCGTTTTCGAGGTGTTTTAATTCGATTTTTTATTAATATCTCATAAACGCATTTACCGAATTTGTTGAAATCTTTACATTTCGTTAGTCACTTTATAAGGTACCTTTTGGAATTCTCACATCTGGCCTAGAAATGTCAGGGGCGTGCCCACGGGCTAAGTCGGATGATTTTTTTGTAAAAAAAATATCGCCTGGTACATTTTTTGTAAGTATGATATTTCTTTTAAATAAAGCATCTAAAAATGAAACTTTTTTGTCTCTTAAATTTTTTGCGTATAACAGAATTTTTTGTTTCGTTTAGAAATAAATAATTAAAAATCATATCTCAGCACGTCTCGGGCCTCCTTAAAAAAAAATAAAATGCTTTAAAATTAACTGACAAATTACCAGCATGTTTATTATTTAACAACTAAGAAAAAAACCTTAAATAAATTTTTTTGCAAAACGCATACTTGACCGAAAACAAAAATTAATAAGAAGCTATTTTTGATGTTTAAATTTTAATGCAATGGCGTCGCAAATGGTTACCTATTTAAAATGTATTTGTTGTTTGTGTACGCCACCATTTTTTTTGTGCGAGATATTTGTACAAATTTAAGCAATTAAAAATACGATCGCTTAACTTTTGTGAAAAATAATAAAAACTTACTTTAGTTTTAAATATCATCAAAATTTTATTAAATCAAAGGCTCGAAATGAGAACCACCACTGTCAATACAAGCACGCAATCTTCTTCCATCGACTGGCGCACACGTTCGAAAATTCCTGGTGTGTTGCGTATGACATTAGAAGAGTTTACAATCCGGTTTTTCAAATCGTTTTCATCCACAACTGGCGTCGCATAAACAAGCGATTTCAGATATCCCCAAAAGAAATAGTCCAGAGGATTCAGGTCTGGAGATCGTGCTGGCCATAGCTGAGGTCCTCCCCGACCTATCCATTGCTGAGCAAAAGTATCATTTAGATAGTTTCGAGCGACAAGACTAAAATGAGCAGGTGCACCGTCGTGCATAAACCACATGGTATTTCTTGTTGCTAGTGGTACGTCTTCTAATAAATCTGGCAATATTTCTCCTAAAAATTGTCTGTAAGTTTGTATCAACATTCAGCCTAGGAGGGAAAAAGTGCGGTCCGATAAGATGATCACCGATAATTCCGGCCCGAACATTCACGGAAAACTGCTGTTGAAATCCACCTTCTCCAATGGCATGGGGATTTTCAAGTCCCAAAGATGGTTATTGTGGAAGTTTCTGATGGCTTCCCGTGAAAAACAGGCCTCATCTGTGAAAAGAATTTTAGCCGTAAAAGTTTTTTGAAGAAACCACTGGCAAAACTCTAATCGTGCAGGAAAATCTGTTGGCAACAGTGCTTGCACCAGTGGATGGATGATGTGGAATGGATAAAGTAAATTTGTGTGCAAGACCCTCCAAACACTTTCGTGGCTGATGTTAAACTGTAACGATAATCTTCGCGTGCTAGTTGACGGATCGTCTTCCACTGCTTGCAGAATTGCTTCCTCTAGTTGTGGCGTCATTATTACCCTCGGTCTACCAACGCGATTGACAGATCCAGTCTCAGACAGACGGGCATGGAGTCTTATGAAAGTTCTTTCTGCTGGAATGGTCTATCGGGAAAGCGTTCATGATAAATTCGACGGGCTTCTGCACCATTTCCACCATGAGCAAGGCCATAAATGAAATGCATTTGAGCTAATTCGGCGTTATTCATAGTTATCGACACAGTAAAACACATTCAACTAACAGTACCCAGTACCTAATAAATGTTAATGTAAGACATAGGAATGTTCTTATCAGAGAAAATGTTATACATACCTGCATAAATATGTAGTATTCCCAATAAAATCAATTTTGAAGCACAGTAGAGTCTCGATAACGTGAACGTCCCATAACGTGAACATCCCTAAACGTAAACAGCCTATTCTAAAACGTGAACGCCAAAAATATCTCGCCTCTATAACGTGAACAAAAAAATATTTATATCGTTTTACCCGTAGGCATTCAGCGGCATTTCCTATGTTCCCCTTGTCGGCAACTTTAGTACTAACTTAGTGCTTTTGCATATCGCCGCCAAACTGTATATCTTATTTGTACATGTTTGGAAGAAATATAAAATTTGCGTCTTATTCAGTGTTTGTTCGCCGATCAATACGAAACAAGCACGATGTCTACTAAGAAAGTAAATTATTTAACTCTGAAAAAAAAAGCCCAACTCTTGTCCGATGTTAGTAGAGGTTGCGGAGTTACCTTTTTAGCAAAAAAGTATGGAATAGCCAAATCCACGGTGTGTGCAATTAAGAAGAAAAAAGACCAATTATTTACTTCAACAGTTGCCTTGACTTTTTCTGGACCAGGTAAACGAAAATCTCTTAGACCTTCTGAATATCCATTAATGGAAAAAGCTTTGTATAAGTGGTTTTTGCGACAACGAGAGAGGAATGCACTAATAAGGGTATTAATTTTAAAAGAGAAAGCGAAATATTTTCACGAAAAACTGTACGACAAAAATTCCACTTTTTCTGCGAGCTCGGGGTGGTTGCAAAAGTTCAAGAAAAGATTTGGCATACGCTTCCTAACAATAACTGGTGAAAAACTATCTTCTCAGCCCGAGCTGGTTTCACCATTCTTATGTAAACTTGAAGAAAAAATCAAGGACCTAAACTTAGACTATAACCAAGTGTACAACGCCGATGAAACCGGCTTGTACTGGAAGCTTTTACCCGGAAAGACTTACGTATCCAGTGAAGAAAAAACTGCCCCTGGAAGAAAAACAGCCAAAGAAAAAATAACGTTTCTAGCATGTACAAATGCGACTGGACTACATAAATTGACTCCTTTGGTAATAGGGAAAGCTAAAAAACCACGAAGTTTTAAGAACTCTTACATTCCTGTACACTACAAAAACTCACAATCTGCATGGATGAAAGCCGGAATTTTTAAGGAATGGTTCAAAGAAATTTTTGTTCCTGAGGTAAATTTCCTGCCATAGCTATACATTTCAAAATTAAAAGTTTGTTTTAATTTTAGGTGAGAAAGTTTGTTAAGAAACAAGGTCTTCCAGAGAAAGCACTTCTTTTATTGGCTAATGCCCCCAGTCATCCCCCAGTAGAGGAACTTTTATCTGATGATGGACTAATTCATGTTATGTATATGCCTCTCAATGTGACTCTCTATGGACCAAAACGTTATTAGGTTGACTAAACTGCATTATCGCTCCATGTTTTTGGCAATAATTGTAGCTAATAAATCTAAGGACATGAATGTCATTATCAAACAATACAACCTCAGGGATGCTATTTTAAACTTATCACGAGCAGGGAATAAATTAGAACCAGCAACCATTAAAAAGTGTTGGAAAAATATATTCGAAAGCCAAAGCAATGATGATCGTGAAGACACTATTCCCTTGGTAACTCTTCGTCAAGAATTGCTAAGCCTGAATAGCCTTGTAGAGACTAACCTCAATTTATTAGAAGAAATTGATCCAGGGCAAGACTTCGAACGTGGAGATATCGAAGAATGGAGTAAAGATGACTTCGTTGAACATGATGAGAATTGTACTGCAGTGTCTAATGATTCAGAAACCGAACAGGATCAAGATCCAGAGGTTTCTCAGGCTATGGATAAAATCACTCACGTTGAGGCAGTTTGTATATTTAACAGAGGTCTAGAATGGGCGGAGCAAAACAATGACGACTTCGAGGATATTCAGTCTTTACACAAATTACGTGAATGTGCAACTATTCTTTCAAACAAACAACGTATCCGTCAAACAAAGTTAGATAACTTTTTTCTAAAAACAACGGATTAAGTATAAATAATGTACATTGTACTTACTTATATACATATACTTACCTATATAGTAAATATTTTTTTCTTTATACCATGTATAAACATATACTTATTCATTTTCAACTATGTATTACTAACTGTATAACATGTTTTTGTTTGATTTTCCAATAAAATATATATTCAAAGTACATATACGTGTTAGTTTATCATGCGATTAACTTTATCCAGTAACATGAACTCCTCGAAAACATGAACACAGTCATCTCTAATTCGTTCACGTTATCGAGACTCTACTGCATTTTAGGTTTTTTTTATGGAGGCCCGAGACGTGCTAAAATATGGTTTTTAAAATTTATTTCTAAACGAAGCAAGATACGAAAAAAAATTAAGAGACAAAAAAGTTTCATTTTTAGATGCTTTATATAAAAAAAATATCATACTTACAAAAAAATGTACCAGGCGATATTTTTTTTACAAAAAAATCATTCTAGGCACGCCCCTGAAATTTCTAGGCCAGATGTGAGAATTCCAAAAGGTACCTTATAAAGTGACTAACAAAATGTAAAGATTTCAACAAATTCGGTAAATGCGTTTATGAGATATTAATAAAAAATCGATTTAAAAAAAAAACGTTTAACACCCTGTATCTCGAAAACGAAGCGCTTCCGGACATATGTTTATGTGAACTTTTTTACTTAAAATGTTACAAGGAATCACCCCTTAAAAATTAAAGTCATCACTTATGTTACACCCTGTATAGGTATGTTGTGTATGTAGGTTGGAATATAATTATATTGGCGACTTTATGTGTTTCGACATGAAAATTACGAATTTTGTGGTGAACTTAGCATTATTTATACAGGGCGTTAGTTACACCCTGTTACTTAGGTAAATTACAACATATCTTTTTTGCCTAATCAGTTATGGCTAGAAAAATTTAAAAGGCAGTTCAATTTTGAATAAAAAAAGGTACTCTTGTTTATTTCATGTAACTCTATCAGTTTTTAAGTTATTTGCATTTTAAACATTCAGCGTAAAGAATCCTAAGCCACCGTTATTTCATTGGCTTAATAGGAGTTTATTCTTTTAAATTACTACTATGCTGGATAACAACACTAAAGACAACAAATAACAACCAGTAACAATATTAAAAGAAAACGTCAAAGTAAATGCTCAAAATGCCCGCCCTCCACTTCTCCACGTCTCCTTAAAGATCTTTGCATATTAAATAACATTTGTCGAATATTTTTGATAATATTAGCAGCTTCTTGAATTTTCTGTCGTAATTCTTCGATGGAATTAATTGTATCTTTGTAAACCATGTCCTTCATGTGTGACCATATTGAGAAGTCTAGAGGGTTAAAGCAGTGGCGCGGCTCGTGGGTCAATCTTCAGGGGGGTCATTTTGGTTTGAAAACTTATAGTTTACTCTAATAAAAAAAAACAAATCAAGCTATTAATTTTTTAAAGTATTTGAAAGATCTTTTAGCATTTATATTTTAGATAAAAAATACAGACTGGGATAAAACTCAATAATATTTACCGAGATTTTTGGAATGCTTTTGACAAGCGTTTTCTCGATGCTCAACATAGACAAGGCACTAAGTCTAGATTGTCTTATCGTATTACGCAGGAATGTTTTACTCTTTTTAAAGTAGAAAAACATCTCTCACTTTCCACGGTTGTCAGAGAGAGTGTGCAAAAAATATTTAATAATTTCACTGCTTCAGAAAATGTTTCAGACAAATTCATGTTAATAAAAAGCTGAAGTATGGCTACTGCACCGGCACTATTGCGAAAATCCTCACGACAATATATGACTTCAAGTTCCGATTTTAGTTTGGAAATATTTACTGTGGGATAATGATCCTTCATTATATTTAAAATATTTTGCGGAAAGTTGGTAGTGTATGCTTCAAATTTCTCTGTGTAGAATAACTGTAAAATCATGAGATGATCATTGAAATCAAACCTGTGATTTATTTCAGATATAATAATATCACAAATTTCCAGTGTAGTTCGTCGCTTTGGATCCTCTGTAGCTGTAGTACTTTTTCTTTTTTTTTTGCTGTTCATGTGCTTGGTTCTGATTCCAATATAGTATTTCTAATTATTTGAATATTGTTGTTAAAAGACAGTATATAATTTTTAACAGATATGACATCAATATCTCGCATTTGTAATTGTTTAAACAATATATCAACATGGGGCATTATTTTATGGAAAAAATTCAACCAAAATAAAAAAAGCTCATCTTCCAAATGTCTTTTTAAACCAGTTGCTTGATTTATATTGTTACCATCTTGCTCCTCATCAATAATTTCCTCTAAGCAAGATTTTAAATCATCTTTATAAGTGTATACAATTTCAACACATTTTGTATTGAAAGCCCATCGAGTGGGTGCAGCTTTAGGTAGCCTTACTTTAACCACTCTATCCAGAACCATCGTACGTTTTGGAGATCGGTCGAAAAAGGACGAAAATGCGTGTAAATTTGCAAAAAATATTTTTATACGTTTATGTTGACTCGCCGCTTTTTGCAGGATAAGATTAAGTTGATGGGCATAGCAGTGAATAAAGTGTGCATTTGGGTATATTTCTTTAATTTTTGTTTGTACTCCTCCCAGTTTACCGCTCATGACTGATGCACCATCGTAACTTTGGGCAATCAATTTTTCAGGTGCTTCATTAATTTTTAATAATTGAAGTTCTTCCAATATTACATTAGTTAAATGCTGTGGTACTTGGTGGGTTAACAAATTTCTAAAATCTTTCATGTACAATACCAGTTAATACATATCGTAATATGACAATCAACTGCGTTTTATTGGAGCTGTCTGTGGTCTCATCTACGTGAATTGCCACAAAATTTGTCTGGCCAATCTCCTTAATTATATGAGTATGTATGTACAATGGCTAACATTGATTCTAAAATATCGTTCTGAATTGTTTTTAATGTTGCTTTAAATACTGTACTTTTTTCAATATATTCCTTAAACATTAAATCCAGTTCAGAAACAAAATCGATAAGGCCCAGAAAAATTCCAGGATTATTGGAGCTGTTACTTTCGTCATGACCGCGCAATGCAATTTCGAAAACTCCGCAAAATTTTACACAGACGATTACTTTGTTTAAAATACAGTAACTAACTAAAACATAACATTCATCCAGTCGGGCCGTCGACTACGTTAGCGATATAGGACTGAAAGGTGACTCTCACTCCCGCTCACGAAATGCTAATCTGCCTTCTTTGTTCTATTTTACATGCATTTCTCCATAAGCCATAAGAACTGTATAGGGACAATTTAAAATACGGCCCAGCCACGGGCTTGTGTGATGAGCGCGAGGCGCGACGTTAGTAATATATTTATTTGTTTTGCCAATGCAGACTGCTTAGAGATTTTTATAATTCACAGTGAAGTTTTAGATAAAAGATATTTTTAATAAAATTGGTATTTTTATGAGATTATTTTAGGGGGGTCATTGACCAATTGACCCTAAGAAGGAGCCGCCATTGGGTTCAAGTCTGGACTTCTAGGTGCCCAAACAAATTCACTGCCACGCCCAATCTACCGGTCAGAAAAATGTTCATTCACGACCCTGTATAATGTTAATTGAATCAGGCTATAGGAAGTTAATCAAGATAATCTCTTAGAGTGATGTTTAAAATTTTAACTTAAATAGCCGAGAAATAAACTAGTATTATAAAGAAGCATGATTAAAAAAAGGTCAAAATGAAGCAGGGAATCAAAGGTGTTGCCATTTTTCTATATAAGTAGCAACGCTGCAGGGTGGAAAATAGAGCCGATAGAGCATTGTCTGTTACCATCGTTATCAAATTTTCAGAAAACCGTAATCGAACGTCAATCACCACCAATTTTTCCTAGACTTAGTTCATAAACTTGTGCAGATACGTCAAATTCCTTGTAGTAAATAAACTTTTCGTGTGTTCTATAATTATTCACTTTTGTAAGAGTATCTCTATTTTTCAATATATTAAATTGCACATTGTATCCCTATTTGTACCTTTTTTTATAAGGAAAATTGCTCACAGCATTTTTATCACAGTACTTACCTTATCTATGGTGGAGGATTTCATGTAACTTCTGGCCTCTATAAGGAAGGCTATCAAGGAATTTCCCTCGTTGGGCACCCCCTTTTCCGGCCAACCCAGGTACCAGAAATGGGTGACCTCCCTCCAACTGTTCGACACCATATTCTAAAATGATTTAACTTAAGAAAACACTTTAGGGTTTTAATCTATGTTACCTTCAGCTGTAGGCTGGATATGATGTACTTTTCCTTCACCTCTCGCTTTTTCAAGGTGATCTGAAAGTCCCCGAATATCCTGCTGCACTCTAACACTTCCGATTCCGGAAGGTAGTCAACGCACTTTTCCTGTAAAAAATAAATTTTAATTTTTAGATAATTTGAAACAAAAAAATGCCTTCTTCTGTTCTTGTTACCAATCCGTTCTCGACCAGATGTGTCAGCATTAAAATGACTTTCGCATGCTGTTCCCACACCATTCTCCAAAAATCGTCGACGGTGTTGTGCATCGGACCTTGGGTCGCTATGTAGTAACCTTTGGTGTTCTTGGGACCCTGTGACAGGTTGAAAATGTGATCAGACGAATTTAAAAACGTTTGGTTTATGATCTAAGAAAACACGATTAATGTTCTAGGGAAGTGATCCGAGAAATAGCTTAACAGGAAGTTCAGTTTTTAAAAATGAATCTATTCAATGGAGTCTCTTTGAAATTGTCTATAAGAAAATAATATAACTTGGAAGTATATGCACTAGTAAATAATTTTAGTTACTTCGAGATCCCTTTGTTTTTTCCCTATTGTTCACCTACTTATCCAAGCCCCCCTATGTTTTGTCTTTAAAAAAAATGTCCTGCATTGGCTCCAGGACGAGAATAGTAGAATAATAATTTGTAGAGTATAACCAGTTTGTAGAATATAATCGATTTAGGTCATTTGTTTATAAAGCATATAGCGGTGCCCTCATCAGGGTAGCAATCTTGCTCCTTTTTTGTTTTCCATTTTTATCAATGACATATCTGTTAACATTTTAAGCAATAGTATTCTGTTTGCTGACGACCTAAAGATATTTCTCATTGTAACTAATTGGAATGCCTGTTTGCTTCTCCAAAATGATATTAATTCAATCTACAACTGGTTCAAAATTATAATAGGCTTCCTCTCAATATTGAAAAGTGTAAAAAGATGCCCATTTCTTTGCCAAAAAATGAAATTAGCTTCGATTATACATTAAATGGTACAATTCTTTCTAACTGTGATTATGTTCGCGATTTGGGTGTCACTATTGACAAGTAGCTTAATTTTTGCAATCATATCGATAACATCATTAAGTCGTCTTTAAAATCTCTTAGTTTTATTATAAGAGCTTCACTAATATATCAAGTAACATCATCTTATTTAATTCCCTAATAAAATCGCGATTACTTTATGCTCCATTGTTAGACTTGAATTTGTTCAACGTAAGTTTCTGAAACATATCGCTTTTAAAACTGCTGAAATCTATCCGGAACAAGGATACGATCAGCACTTGTTACTCAGCAGATCCAATCAAAAGCTTTCCTTTCATCCAGAAACCATTGGTGCAGATTTGATTTTTCTTTTCAAATTATATAATGGTCGTATGTAACTGCCCGGAATTGCTAGCAGCTCTACACTTTTTTGTGCCTTACATTGATACTAGAAGACAAAACATTTTTTACTTACAAACATAGAGCACAAATTTAGCAGAGAAAGATGCTATTGATTTAACTTGGTCCATTTGAGTCTGGATGTCGCTCTCTTTAATATGTCTTCTCGTCATTTTAAAAAATTATTGTCAAATAGTATCGTAAACCTATTTAGTTATATTTTTATGTATGATTATTATTATTTTTCATGATGTATGAATTGTTATTACTTATATTTTGATATATTGTCTTAGTGATTAGGATTAGATTCCTGTTAGACCATAAATATATTTGAATTTGAACTAATCTTTCTTGCACTATTCCTTTTTTTATACTCTATAGAAATTAGAAACAAGGAGAATACAATGTTATACTCTACCCAATAGTATAATTGTTTAAATACTAAATTAGCAACCTGTCTTGTTATGAATGAGTTCCTATATTGGAATACGTGGCTAAATGTGCCAAGCAAAAACGAAGAAAAAAAAAACGAATCGGAGAAAAACGGGAAAAAATGTCGTTTGTTGGTGTTTTTGGTTGAGTTGGGGTTTTGAACTTTAAGTCATCAACTTAATCCCAGAAAACGCAGCGGAAAAAGTTTATTTTTGGAATTTTTAAGAAAAAACTACTATTTTTATAGCGTTGTTTTTTGATACTATTTTTCTAGTGTTTCTTGGTTTGGATGAGTGTGTTTGTTAAATTTATTACAAGAACTTAAAGTGGATACAGGTAAACCAAGAGAAGAAGTTTATGTACTATGTTTTTAAGGCTTAATCTGACAATATTTATAAGAGAAGTTTTTTTAGCTTTATGTGTGTTTCGGATTTTAGAATTAATCCGAGAAATTAAAGAAAAACCTCCAATATTTTCTTTTAAATTTTGAGACTTAATCTACGATATCAATTATCAATTAAACACAAAAAAAATATCCAAAAGTGAATATCTTTGGTTTTCAAACTTAAGGAAATCATTTTAATGCCAAAAAAAAAGACAAAAAGGCGATTTTTGTATGTGTTTTGTATGAAAGCTCAGAAAAATCCAAGAAATTAAAAAAAGAAAAATTCTACCAAGAAAAATCTTAACAACATAAAAAAAAGTAACCCTATACATATTAGGGCCTAAAAATAAAATTACACAAATAGTTCTTATAAATAAAATTATCGCATACTCAAATAAAAAGAATTACGAGAATTTCTTTGGGTTATTGACAAAGAAATTTAAGAAAAAAATCGGTTTTTAGAATTAACGCCAAGGAAGTGAAGTATATCCAAGAAAATAAAAAAAAGTTGAAAAAATTTATTGTTAGTGCTCTTATTTGGTCCTAAAATTGAATCCAAGAAAAACAGTCAGAAAACGAGTTTTTTTTTTTGGGTAATCCAGGAAATTTAAAAAAAATCTGCAAAAATGTGATTTTTTTTAAAACTTAATTCAAATAAATATCCAAGAAAAATTACCAAAATGTGAATTTCTTTGATTTTCGGACTTGATCCGAAAAATCTTTGGAAATCCAGCAAAAAAACGTGATTTTTGTGTGACAAAAGCTCAAAAAAATGAAAAGCTCCTTGAGAATTGTGTTAAGGAACAACTTGTTGAGTTTTGTGATAAAGGCAAAATAATTATTGTTTCTGGACAGTCGGGACTTCGTGAGCATCATTCTTGTGAATCCGTTGTCGTTAATATTTGTGATGATTTTCTCACAGCTATCGATAATCTTGTTTTAGCGGTATTTTTAGATTTTAAGAGAGCCTTCGAAACGATAGATGATAGACAAATTTTAATTACCAAACTACAGCAATTAGGAATTAGGGATAATGCTTCGAGTTGGTTTAAGTCGTATGTGTCCAACACGTAATGTTTAAAAATAGTATATCTCAGTGTGTTTCTGTTAATTATGGTGTGCCTCAAGGAACTGTTTTAGGACCATTGTTATTTCTACTGGACATTAATGATATGGTAAAAGTTTTTGAAAAGTGTAGGGTGGTATTATTTGCAGATGATACAATGGTGTATATTATAGGCAAAAACTTACAGCAAATGCAAATCGACCTAAAAAATTAATTAAATAGTTTGTCTGGCTTTGCACTAACAAATTGTGTTTAAATACAGCTAAATCGAAGTTTTGCATATTATGTATTATGTATCATTTTATGGCAACAAGATATCTAATGTTATATATACCAATGGATTTTATCAAATAGTACAGACCCCTACTAGAATGGTCCCAAGAAGCCAAACATTAATAGACTATATCGTAACAAATAATAAAAATCTCCAATATAAAGTTCACCTTACGCCTAAAATCAGCGACCATTCAATTCTTTCAATAACACTTCCCCAAGAAAAAACTCAAAATGATAAAAAAATTACATTTCAGAGGTCTTTTAAAAATTATGATCCCAATGAGTTACAACAAGAATTATCACATTCTGTTTGGAATAATAATGTTTCTGATGTAAATATTTTGGCTACTTCTTTCATTGGAGATATTGAAAATATTATTAATCGTATGTGTCCCAGGGTCAAGATAGTCCAAAATCAAAAATATCTCGACAAAAAATGGATTACTTCTGAAATAAGAGAAATGATGCGTGAAAGGGATCTATTATACAAAAGAGCTGTTATGAGTGGAAGTGAAAATAACTGGCAAGAATACAAGAGGAAAAGAAATATCATTGTAAGTAAAATAAGAACAGAAAAAGAAAAATTTTACGCAGAAACAATAGACTTAAATAAAAGTAACCCAAAAGAACTGTGGAAAAACCTTAAAACTCTTTTACCTGGGAAAAAGCAAGAATTGCCAGACGTAATCAGGTTTGAAACAGAAGTAATCAACCAAGAGGCAGACATAGCTAATAGATTTAATAAGTATTTTGTGTATAGCATTGACGGTATAATTGGGGATATACCACTTCCACAAAATGCTGTACCCTTTTATATTGGACCCACAGTGCATAGTGGAATATTTAGTAATTTTGAAAAATTAACAATGGTTAGAATGAAGGAAATTATAAAAAACCTAAAAAATGTGGGTGGGGGTGAGTGTGGCATCTCTAAGCAAGTCCTTTGTGACGTAGTATATGCAGTTGGTAATCGTCTTTTAGATGTTATTAACACATCACTTAGCAATGGTGTTTTTCCAGAATCTTGGAAACTAACAACTATCATTCCTGTTCCTAAGGTAAATAACACGAAATTATATAATGAGTTTCGTCCAATAAATACGGTGCCAATATATGAGAAGGTTTTAGAAGTTGTTGTTAAAGAACAGTTGCTAAACTTCTGTGATTCAAATAAAATAATTATTCCTAACCAATCAGGTTTTAGAGAGAACCATTCTTGCGAGTCTGTTGTTGTTGGTATGTGTGATGATTTTCTTAGGGCCGTCTGTGATAACTATGTCTTAGCCGTTTTTCTTGATTTTAAGAGGGCTTTTGAAACAGTAGATAGGAGTATTTTAATAAACAAATGAGAGCATATAGGAATCAAGAATACTGTTTTAGAGTGGTTTAAGTCATACTTGAATAAAAGATCTCAACGTGTGTCTTATAAAAATTGTTTGTCGGAGTCTGTAAATGTTAAATATGGTGTACCACAAGGAACGGTTTTGGGTCCGCTGTTATTTTTAATCTATATTAATGATATGGTTAGAGTAACACTTAAGTGTAAAATTATTCTTTTTGCTGACGACACAATGCTTTATATTATAGGTAAGGTAGTATAGGTAGTATAGTAAAACTTAAAACAAATGCAGAAAGATTTGAATGATGTTATATTGAATGATGATTTGGAGCGTATTTTTGATTGGCTGTGTGTAAATAAGCTATGTTTAAATACTGGTAAATCCAAATTTTGCATATTTAGAAAGAAATCAAAGCTTAGTGAAGCGGAAATCCAAAGTATGCACATAGCTGTAAATGGGGAAAATATTACTTATGATGGGGAAATTAAATATTTAGGCATAATGTTGGACTGCAATCTAAACTTTCAAGCTCATGATGACTATGTAATGCGAAAATTTTCAAAAAAAGTCGGTTTTATAACTCGAATAGGTAAGTTGCTATGCAAAGCTGCTGGGAGGATCTCAGGAACCTCGCCGAAGCGCAAAATAGGCCAGAGATAATCCTAGCAGAGAATATGGGCAACAATAAGGCTGCAAGAAGGGCTAACCAACTTGCAACCCAGGGAGCCAGCAACAGCCTGGTAGGCCCTGAACCAACATGTTATGTCAGCGATAAGACCTGGAAGAGGGAAATCGGCAACTGGCTAACAAACCAGAACAAATTCTACTGGGAGCAGCTGCCAAAGATGGAACAATCCAAACAACTTATAGGCAGCCCACCCTTCAAGAAGGGTGAGAACATACTGGGCCTCTCCAGACAACAACTGCGAAAGGTCGCAGGGCTACTTACAGGCCATGCACCCAGCAGGAAACACCTGCATACGCTAGGGAAATCAGTTACCTCGCTATGTAGGGGATGCAATGAGGAGGACGAAACAACTCTTCACACTGTGCTTCTGTGAAGCATTTAATCAAACCAGGGCAACATTCCTGGGGGAAGAGAAACCCGCACCAGAGGGTATAAGAAATCTACCACTGGGCACAATCCTGAACTTCCTTGAAGCTACAGAATTGAACCTGTGGGACTAAACATATGGGACACAATAGGACTGCTTCTTAGCAGACCGC
Source organism: Anthonomus grandis grandis (assembly GCF_022605725.1). Classification (NCBI taxonomy): domain Eukaryota; kingdom Metazoa; phylum Arthropoda; class Insecta; order Coleoptera; family Curculionidae; genus Anthonomus; species Anthonomus grandis. The sequence goes on along the minus strand of NC_065555.1, from coordinate 5,720,011 downwards.
AGTGTAGGGAGCCACAAGGCACCACCCAGCGGTGGAGTTTTAGTGGGTATAGGACGAGACAGACTCGACACTGAGTCCCACACTACTGGGGGCGGCGCCGCGTAACCAGTGTTCATAAAGAATCTCTCCACCGACCCAAAAAAAAAAAAAAAAAAAAAACTCGAATAGGTAAAAACTTAAGCATGCATACAAAACTACAACTCTATAATATTATTGCTCTCCCACACTTACAATTCTGTTCGACTTTGTTATTTAATCTACCTCAGTATAAAATAAACCAAATGGAGAAAATACAAAATAGAGCTATGAGACAAATTTTAAAATGTAGTTGGTGTACGCCAATTAAATGTATGTTGAATGTTTTGAATATGTTGTCTGTGAAGCAAAGGGTTTTATTTAATGTGTATCTGTTTGTTTTTAAACTTAAATATAATTTGTTACCTAACTATTTGTGTAATGGATTGAAGGTATTTAGTGATATTCATGGTTATCATACGAGAAATCGTACAGATTTTATTTTATTGGAACGGTGCAATTCGACCCAAATGCAAAACTCGGTTTTATATAAGGGATTATCTGAATTTAACAAATTACCTGTGATAATAAAAAACTGTGATAATCTAAACCGGTTCAAAAGGCTCCTAAGAAAATTTCTTTTAGATAACTGTTAGTACAGATAGTTATGATTGTTTATTTTAATTTTACAGATTTTAGCCCGTTTTTATTTATTTTATTTATACATCTTAGCACTGTAGGTTTATTCTCGTTTCTTTTGTTTCTCGTCCTTAATATAAATATTTTACATGTTTATTTTTAGTTTTACACATTTTAGCCCGTTTTTAATTATTTTATTTATTATTTGTTAATAAGTTAAGTTTTATCTTTGTTTAATTTTATTGTTGCCCCCTGGTATTTGTATTTGTATTAAATTTGTATTTGTATTAATAATGTTTTTGTTAAATTAGGTACTGTAGGTTTATTCTTGTTTCTTTTTGTTTGTGTCCTGTACATACATTACACTTTTTATTTTTATCTAATTTTCACATATTTACAAATGTTGTTTTTTTTTTTCTATTTCTACTATTGTAATAAGACTAATAAGGCAAACTTGTACTTATATGTAGCTTTTTTATGCTAAATAAATGCTTTATTATCATATTTGGCAAAAAGTCACGACTTAATCAAATAGACATGGATAGTGTGAGCATTACTGTAAATGGGGATAGCATTCTCTAGGAGAGTGAAATTAAGTATTTGGGTACTATTCTAGATGCCAATTTAAACTTTTGTGCACATGCAGACTACGTCATGCGAAAATTTATCACCAGAGTGGGAAGAAACCTCTCCATGAGCACAAAGTTGCTTTTATTTAAGTAATAGCATTGCACTTCCGCATTTGCAGTACTGCTCCACGTTGTTGTTTAATCTGCCACAATATAAAATACACCAGTTGGAAGTAATACAGAATAGAGCTATGAAACTGATTTTAAAATGTGATCGATATACACCAATTAAATGTATGTTAAGTGTCCTAAATATGATGTCTGTGGCTGAAATTGTTACCCAGCTATAACTGTGATAAGTTAAAATCGTTTGAGGATGTACACACATAAAATACTAGACATCGTCAAGATTTCGCCATAGTGGATAGGTGTAACACTGTTCAGTTACTTAATTCGATTTTATTTAGAGGCTCAATAGAATTTAATAAATTGCCTGTGATAATGTAAACCAGTTTAGGAGGCTATTGAGAAAACATCTTTTAAATAGGGATAGCTAAGAGTATTTCTATTTATTTTTTTTTGTGTTGTACATTATATTCTTTTTATGATTTTAGTTATAAGTTTTATTATACCATTTGTGTTGTCCTCGGTTAGGTTTTATTTATACCAATAATTGTTGTGTACGTTTTATTTTATTACGCTGATCACCACTCTATTATACCTAATATAGCCCTGTATGTAATGAACTTTTATTGGTTTATTATTTATTATTATTGTAGTTTATTGTCTTTGTAGACTTTAGTACTGCTTTATATTATAATTATTGTGCTAAATAAACTTTTTAATTATTATTAAAACCAAGAAAATTCGCGTAAAAATTAATTTTCTTTGATTTTCAAACTTAATTTAAGAAATAATTAGTAATCCAAGAAAAGCAACAAAAAAGTGAATTTCTTTGGTTTTCTGCACCTAAGACAAAAAAAAATAAGAAAACAGAAGAAAAACGATCAAAAAAGTTTTTTTTTTAACTTTCAAGGGTTTTTAGACTTAATTAAAAAAAATCCAATAAGAACAACTAAAAATTGAATTTTCTTTGGTTTTCAGACTTAAACCAAGAAATAAACCAAGTAAATTCAAGAAAAACAGCAAAATTGTAGTTTTTTTTTGGTATATTTGGTTTTAGATAATTAAAATTTAATGCAAAAAAAATGAATAAATACAAAAAAATTCGACAATAATTAAGAAATGCAAGAAAAACAGCGACAAGGAAGATTTTTTATATATTTGGTTGTTCAGACTTTATCCAAGAAACTAAACAAAATGGAATAAATCCAAGAATAATGGGCAAAAATAAATTTCCTTGATTTCGAGACTTAATCCAAAAAAAACAACAAAAGCCAAAAGTAAATTTCTTTGGTTTTCTGCATGTAAGACAAAAAAATAAAGAAAATAGAAGAAAAACGTCCAACATTTTTTTTTTTTAATCTTGTTGGGTTTTTAGTCTTAATTAAATAAAAACCAATAAAAACAGCTAAAAACTGAATTTCTTTGGTTTCCAGACCACAAAAAAAAAAACAGTAAAAATTGTAATATTTTTTTTTCGGTAGGTATATGTACACATTTGGTTTTGGATGATTAAAATTTAATGCAAAAAAAATGAAATAAATAAACGAAAAAGGTGGATTTTTTCATGTTTGGGTTTTCAGACTTTATCCAAAAAATTAAATAAAATTGAAGAAATCCAAGAAAAACAGTCAAAAACGTGATTTTTGTGTGTGTTTTCAAGCTTAATCCCAGAAATTGAAGAAAACCAAGAAAAATCTCCTAAGAATTAATTTCATTGATGATTTTCATGAAACAAAATCCAATAAAAACAGCTAAAAATTGAATTTCGTTGGTTTCCAAACTTAAGCCAAGAAATCAAAGTAAATTCAAGAAAAACAGTAAAAATTGTAATTTTTTTTTTGTATATTCGGTTTTGGATGATACAAAAAAAATTAAATAAATACTCAAAAATCCGAAAAAATCACGAAATCCAAGAAAAACGGCAAAGAAGATCGATATTTTTTATATATGTACAATTTGGGTTTTCAGACTGTATCCAAGAAACTAAACAAAATTGACGAAATCCAAGAAAAATGGACAAAAATGTCTCTTTTTTTTTGGTCTTTCTTTTAGTCTTTGATTCTGGATGAATAAAATTTAAAGCCAAGAAAATCAGGAAAAAATAGCACAAAAGAATATATTCCTTAGCCTTTAGATACATTGAAAAACAATCAAACAAAACTGTATTTTTTGATACCTTTAGATGAATCATGTTTTTACATTTAAGCAAAGAAATTAAAATAAAATGAAAATCCTACAATCTCTCTCCACTTATTTCAGTTTTTTATAATTCCCGACATGTTTCGGACACAGCGGTGTCCATCATCAGGGGGTACTAAAAGGAAATAGTTCTGAACAAAAAAAAAACAAACAGACACAGAGAAAAACTCAAAACCAATATAAGGCGAACATACAAAAGTTTTAAATTGGTATCAGTTATACGCCCCAGGGTTTGATTCCACTTAAAAAAAAAAACCTTTATTTATTATCATTATTTTTAATTTTAGTTCTGTTGTTCACAAGGACCGAATATGTCGGGAATTTTAAAAACTGAGTCATGTTTAATAAATAAGTGCAAAATTATCATTTTATCTTAATCTACGACTCCACTGCATAGACACAATGGACTATTTCTGCACTATAAAGAAATTTAAGTGAATTAAGAAAAACAGCCAAAAATCTCAAGTTTGTTTAAGTCTTTGCATGATTAGGATTTAACTAACTTTAAAGAAATACAGTAAATCCATGACAATTAGAAGGGAAAGTTCAACAAATTGAATGTTCTTAGTGTATTTTAGTTGAATTTTTTTAAACTAAGTCAAGAAAATCTACTACACACACTAAGGAAAACAGTCAAACAAGTAAATTCTAGCGATGTTTTTCGATTTTGGAAGATCAGGGATTTCAGACTGAAAAGACGAGAAATTCTGACTAACAAAGTCAAGAAACCAAAGCAAATGGCCAAAAATGTGATTTTCAAAACTTTTTTGATTAAAAAAAAAATTAATTTTGTGGTTACTATTTAGGAAAAGTGTACTCTTTTAATTGCAGACAAACCTCAGTTGATTATGTGACATATTGATCCTGAACGGAATTAAAAATTCTCTACGCATTAGGTAGAATTTCTAAATATACATTCCGTGTATAAATTTTCAAAGTTAGAAACTTGATGATATACAGATTCACATGCTTCAATAAGTTAAACATTCATCTCACATAAGAGAAATACAAAATGTTCAGACTAAAGATATCATTAAAGGTCTGTGCGGTCCAGTATTGATTTATAATGTCCTGGTCATCCCTAAATCTTCGAATTCCGTTGCACAGTCTTATATTCACTAGTATAGTGCCAAGGTTTGAATTATTCAAAAAATTCATTCATTATTCTCATAGAGACTTTAATAATATGTAACAAGGAGGAAAACAAACTCAAAGTCTCACAAATGTAACGTTTATTAGTTTGGTTACGCATTTCGCCTTACGGCATCATCAGACCTTATTTTAAATACGAAAACACACATTAAATATACTTATACAGGTAAACGTGGTAACTACATCGTGTATCTTTATTAATCTATATTATCATAAGTGTATTTAATGTGTGTTTTTGTACTGAAAATAAGGTCACATGATGCCGTAAGGCGAAACGCGTAACCAAACTAATAGACGCTAGATTTGTGAGACTTTGACTGTGTTTTCCTCCTTGTTACATAAATTTCAATTAGTTTTTGTTTAGTTATTTTGTATATGATAATAGCCCTTACCGTAACGTAATTGGCATTAATGTAATCGCTATTCGGATATCCGTCGATGAAATTCAAATATACGCGGGTCTCGGGCAAAGGAATAACATTGGCGTAACGGTTCTTCGTGTCGCAACCTTCGGGCAACTCGGACGTTTTCGCGGTTATTTGCGGCACGTCTTCGAACTCCGCTTTGATGTCTTCGTGGTTCGTTGCGAACTTTACTAGGGCGGCGAAGTTTAAGGGATGGGAGGGCGCCACCTGAACATAAGAGAGAGCAAAAAAAACATTTTTATTAGTAACATAACGGATCAAGAAAAAAAGATACTTTCGTATGAGACAACTCTAAGGTTGTAATTATCGAAACTAAGCGTTAAGGCCACTGATGATGAGTTATTTCATAGAAATGCATCACTCAGAGAGTATCTTCCTTGTTCATCATTCTTGAATAAAAACTTACCGGATCGTCAAACGCGGGGTTGCCAAACGAGCGTTTAGACATACGAGCTGCCGCACCTTTGCGTCTCACGCTGTTGTATACCGAGAGATTATCGATGCTGTAATCGTCCAAACTTACTGGTCTACATCTCGGGCCGTAGTTCAGCCTTTTTTGACGTTTTTTCATCACGTACTGAAAGGAATCGACAGATGTATATATATATATAAGTTTCGCAACTTAGTAATATCAACTAAATCTTTTACAGAAAATACAAAACATTTTTTTTCTGTAATAAATAACTGAATAAACTACAACAATGGAAAAAAATAATATAAAAACGAGTATGAAAAGAAATATGATTATAACTGTATAAATAGGACTCAATCTAAGGGTAAAAATGTAAAAATAAAACACTACAACTAAAGCTTAAAAACAACAACAGCTTACTATGCCCTAACTAAAATGAATATTCTCAAAAGCCTTTTGAACCGGTTCAAATTTTGAGACTTTTTAATAATCACAGGTCATTTGTTGAACCAAACTAGGCCTGAGTTAAGTATTTGACGAGTGTTGGATCTATCTATTAGTATGAAGGCTGTACGGCATCTAGTTTCGTAAATATGAACATCTCAAAAAACTCTCAACTTATTACAGAAATAGTTTGGTAACAAATGACGTTTTAATTGATATATTTTTTAACATTATATAACCAACATAGAATTGACAGGTTATATAACGATTAAATTTTAATATCAGTCTCCCAGCTCTATTTTGTATTATTTCTAATTATGTAGTTGATTCTATATTAGGTAGATTATACAATAGAGTTGAACAATACTATAAATTAGGAACTGCAATGGTATTGAAAAGAAGCACTTTTAGATGCATTGAGAGATTTTTTCTTACTTCCCTAATAAATCCGACCTTTTTAGAAATGTTTGCATCTAAAAATAATGCCCAAATATTTAATTTCTTTCTCATAATGAATGTTTTCCAACAATATAACAATATAAAAAAACTTAATGGTCATTAAACTTGACCTTATAAGCATTTATATATCGTGTATAAGCTCAAAAAGGGCCCACACTAATGAAATATTTTTATTTAATTAAACTCGTTTAATAGTTCCAGTCCATAATAAAGCATTTTAAAAAATATTTTATTAATGTTATATTATTGTTTTATTACTCACTTATAAGACTATAAATACAATTAAAAAATATAAATATTTCAATCAACACAATTTGTATTGAAATTATTTTATCACACTCATAGAGATTAATAAAATTAACAAAGTTTATAAGCTCCCATACCTATTGTAAAAAAAAGAGAAATGGCAAAATTGAAAATAATCTATCCCTTATCATAGCGGTTTACCTGATCATTCCTGTAATGATTATTATGTAGAGAAACATTGTTATAGGTGCATATTCGTATCTCATTTTTGCTGCCCCTTAGGAATATCAAATATTTTAAATGAGTAAAACGAATTTCCTAAAATTAAGATTAGAAAATTGTAATTTTTTCGCTCAATTTCGTCCTACATTTATGCTATATGCATAAATAAATGAGAAATATCACAAACTGAATTGTAATTCTAGTATGTTTTTTTCTAAAATTGCACATGCATTTAGTTTAATTCATAAAAATCGACATGGAAAAAATTAACCTAAATAAATATCTATCTATTTCGTTTTCCAAGATACACTAATTAAACATATTTATTTTATTTCTAATAAAAGTGATATCTCCCTATCTCAATCTGAAAATTAGAAAAAGATGAGAATAAAATGATGTTTTTCGGGTATAACTAGGCACATAATAAGAGAAAAACACTATCTCCAAGCGATCCAAACACTATGGAGAAAATGAAACGATGATATAGAAAATAGGTGAAAATAATCGAGTTCTTATTTATATATCCCTATTTTATTCTATACATTCTAAACGAGGGCTTTTTAGAGTTTAATAAACCACCCACGGATATTAAGCTGTGATAACCTAAACAATTTAAAACATTATTAAGGGAACATGTTCTGGCCAAATTTTAACTCTTTTATTGTATTTAACTCTTGGTTTTGATGTCAGTCTTACTCTGTCACTTTAAATAACATTTGTAATTTACACCATATTCCAATAAATTGGGCTTGACTGCTTGTAAGTAGTTGAACCCGTTTGCAATATTATCCAACAGTAATTTATTTTTCTAAGGCATTTTCAAAATTTTTGTTACAATTAGAGTAATTAAAAAAATATTATACTTACAGGCAGTTGAAGCTGATTTTTCTGAGAAATTATTACGGTGGACTTAATTTTTTTTGGGTAGTATTTAATCGAACATCAGTTTTTATACTTTTTAGCACGTTTAAAAACTGGGTGGAGCAACAAAAATACTTATTGAGCATCTAATCTTTAGCATCTAATAAAGTTAATATTGTCCACTGTTTTATACAAATCTGGATAGCTATTTAAATAATAAAGCTTCTAAAAACTGTTTGAACTTCATACTTTATAATATGACAAAAGCTAGTGAACATAAAATAAAACAAAAATAGGCATCACAAATATACTTTATTGTCTTCTATTTATAAAACAAAAAGAACAAAAAATGCCCTTTTTAAAACAGTATTTAAACCACAAAACAAAAAAGAGTGAACATTTAACAAATTATTAATAAGACTTTAATAAATTAAAAACATCACTGAATTACCAAAGCAGGTTTGGATTTTGATGGACGTCCACGCTTTCTTTTTTGTCCAATATGGATATTTTTTGCCTCTACAGGCGAAACTGTATATTTTAATCTAATTGCTAGGCCCAAAAGATGTTTGCACATATACATCTTAAAAAACTGTGGACAATTGCAGCTACCATTCATCCAATCATCTTTTTCTTTGGGAATTGCTACTCTCCAAGTGGAAAAAAAAATTCTTTGAATACATCAAAAGTTTCCCAAGGTTTTTCAGCCTGAACATCCAATACTTGACCTCCTGGTACTATATAGACATTGTTCTTCGTGTCAGCATCTAACACCTTTATTTTTTTGTCTAATTTTGCCCATTGATATGCTTTTGTCCAATCAGGAAGTTTAATAAGCGGAGTAATTGCAAAGGACTCCTCTGTAGTTTTGCAGAACCATTCGTTAACCATCTCCGATGCGATAACCAGAAAACGAGACAAAGGAAATCTTTCGCGTATGTATTGCTATCTTTTATGGTTCTATTAAACGGTTCCAGTGCGTTGTTTGTGGCTGGTGATCCTGGGGCAGCAACTAGGTACCAATTGCGATTTTGAGTTAACCACTCTTCTTTGAAGTATTTAATAAAATTAGTTTGGGTTTTCCAGTTCCTCATAAAAAACTGTGATGCGCCAGTACAATGTTCAGGAGAAGTAACGGACTGTAAAGCATTGTAATATATTGTTTCGGGCGTTTTTGTCTGAGCAAGTTTGTTCAACCCTGGTTTGCATTTTTGTTTTTGCATATGCCCAACACATTCTCACAATGGGTTCAGGACCAAAGACTTCTGTAAAAGCATTTTGGATGCCCTTTGCGGCATTACAAACTAATACCGACGGTTGTAGAGAATGTCCGTATACAAACAAAACCTGTTCTTTTAAACTATTAAATAACATGGTAAAATCTTCCTGACGCTCGTTTGTCGAAACTCCTAGACATATCGATATCAATAAGAGAGATATCAATAGAGATATCAATAAGAGATATTAAATTATGCTTTCCTTATTGTAAATATGCTTTAATAAATATTATTAATACTTATATTCTAGAAAATAGTTATCCGGACTTATGGAAAAAGTCTATTATTTTACCATTACCAAAAGTTTCAAATCCAGGAGACTTTAAAGATCTTCGACCCATAAGTATTTTGCCGGCTATATCAAAAATTTTGGAGAAGCACATTTATCAACAGATTGTTTCATTTGTCGAATCTAAAAAAATAATTCCGCCTAGCCAATCTGGATTTAGAAAAAATTTTAGCACTAGTACCTGCCTAATTAACTTGGTGAATGATGTAAGGCTTGATCAGGATCGGAAAAAAATCACGTGCCTCTGCCTATTAGACTTCAGTAAGGCCTTTGACACACTGTGTCACCGGATGTTGTTGGCTAAGCTTCACCATTTTGGTTTTTCTCAGGAAGCTGTAAAATTTTTTGAATCTTATCTAGTCGGGCGTGTTCAGAGTACACTTCTTTATAATGGGCCCAACAAAATTAAATCTGATTACATACCGGTGACAACGGGCGTCCCACAGGGGTCGATATTAGGGCCATTATTGTTTTCATTATACGTTGCAGATATGAACAAAGAGGTTATAAATTCCAAAATGCAACAGTTTGCTGATGATTCCCAACTGTACATTTCATTTAATCAAGATCTATTGCAGCATTTTCAGAAAAATCTTAATGATGACCTAAAAAAAATTCGAAGTTTTGCAAATAATCATAATCTTAAGCTAAATGCTGCAAAATCATGTGTAATATTGTTGGGAGAGAACAAAGCCAGAATAGCAAATATTAATCAACATTTAAATATTATGATAGATAATGAAAGGTTGCCTGTTGTCACAGAAGTCAAGAATTTAGGTGTTTACCTTGACACAAGATTAACTTTCGAAACGCATATAAAAAAGAAACTTTGCATTGCCTATTTAAGATTGAAGAAAATATATCAAGTAAACAGATTTTTGCACTCAACAACAAAATACTATTTATGTAACTCTCTTGTTTTATCTTTGTTGGATTATGGTGACATCATTTATCACAGCTCTTTGACTAACAGAATTTCTAAATCTATTCAGAAGTTGCAAAATGCGTGTTTGCGATTTTCATATAATATTTTGTATAGAGATCATATTACTCCACACTTAAATAAACACTCAATATTATCTATGGCTAATCGACGTACGCTACATTTAACCAATTTTATTTATAGAGTTTTAAAATCCAAGCAACCGCCATATTTATATCAACTTTTCATATCTAGAGATCACTATCACCAAACCCGCTATACTGGCAATTTTCTTGTACCGCAACACCGTTCTGCAAATTTTCAAAAATCCTTTGCTTTTGTTGCACCTCAAATATGGAACAATATTCCAATTGAAAAAAAAACTTTAGCAATATCTACATTTTTAAAACACATTAAAAATAAACTTTTGCAAGAGCAACGTACAATTTAATGAAAATGTGAGAAAATGTTGAAATTATCTGACTATTTGTGGCTAGATCTGTGCGTTCTCTGTCAGTCCAATTTATAAATAATAATGAATTATTAGTGCTATTCTCCTAGTGACCTATGGGGGGTTCTTGTGCTTGACCGGATACCAAAATTATTGTCATAAACTGAAAATTATTAACTTTATTGTTAAGTATAAATAGTGATTTTTTTTTCTTTAGGTTTTAGTTTTTTATAGGTTTTAGTTTTTGGGGCGCTCTACACATTTCTGAAAATAAGTTCCAGACTTGTGAATCGGTTTATTAATCGCAGGGTAGTCCTTTATTTATCATCAACCGAGATTATTGTTATATTTAAAAATGAAGTGTAATTTATTTTGGGATAAATAAAAAGTTTTTGAATTTGAATTTGAATTTGAATATCGGATGAAATTTTCTACGTTTATCTGTAGTTCCTACAACTAATACCGGGAACCCTTGCCAAATCAACTTGTATGTCACATCAGCATGGATAATATTTGCATGATGCTCTGCTAACCCCAGTAAATGTTTTGTAGACAATGCAAAGCGAAAGGACATTGGTCATCCTCGAATATACAGTGAGAGCCAAAAGTCCGGAATAAATTCATTTAAAATTCAGGGGTATGTTCAAAAAAAAAACGCTCGGACACGTCGATTTTTATTTTTAACTGCGGGTTTTCTTACTATAATTTTATGTATACAGGGTGGTCCAAAAATAAGTGACTTCAATTTTTGAAATGGAAATACCTATTTTTTATTCTGTATTCTTAAAGAACAGACAATTCTAGACATATTTCATGTACAATGTCCTATACCTATCTTCATTTGTTTTTGAGTTATTGACAGTTGAAGATCGGCATATTTGCACTTTTGACATGTTATAAATACATAGACAAATGCGGTTTGCACTTTTTATCGAAGCTTTTTTAAAACCATCTGTTGACACTAGCTAGTAAGTGTTAATAGGTACTGAGAAATTTACGGTTGAATTTCTAAAAAAACATTCAAAATATTAATGTATTTAATCAAAAGTATTGTATAAACGTTGAACAAAAAGAAACTATTCTAATCTAGACCGAATTAAATGTTCAAATTGAGCCCCATTAACTTCTTGACAGTAAGCGAGTCTTGATTCGAATTCTCTCAGAACGTTGCGTATCATTTCTTGAGGTATTCGTTGAATCTCATTTCTTCTATTATTTCTCAATTCTTCTAAATTGTTGGGTTTATTTACATACACTTTATGCTTTATACACTTTATGCTCACTTAAATATTGACGCACGGCTTTGCTGAAGTGGGCGGCGCGCCATCTTGCTGGAACCAAATTGAAGCTTCTGGAATATTGGGATTATTTGCATTTGGAAACATCAAACATAAAGCGGGAATCAGTTCGTTCCTTAAGAATCCCAAATAACGTTGACCTGTTAAGGTACCTTCGAAGAAAAATGGACCTATGACTCTGTCATTGATAATGCCGGCCCAAACATTCACAGATTGAGGATATTGGGTATGAGCTTTAATCACCCAATTTGGATTGGAGGAAGACCAGTAACGGCAGTTCTGTCTGTTTACTATACCATTGAGGCAGAAGGTCGACTCGTCAGAAAAAATTATTCTACAAGTAAAGAGACAGGCATTCATTACAGTTTCGCAAAACTCTAATCGACGATCTGTATCATCTTCGTTAAGTTCGTGGATTAATTTTAATTTATAGGGATGATATTTTGCCTTTTTCAAAATCCTTCTTAAAGATGTTTTTCCATCATCGTTATCTAGTGCTGCCTGTCTAGTCGGTGTATGAGAATTTTCTTCAATGGACAAAACAACATTTAACTTCGGACTGGGTCGATCTCTGACGTAACCTAATTCCCTAAATTTTCTTTCTAGTTTGCTAACGGTAGACTGAGATATTGTCTTATTAGGATACTTGGTATTAAACATTTCACAAACCTGGTGTTGGGTCCTAATGCGATCACCACATCCTATTATACATAGTATTTCTATTCTCTCAGTTTCACTTAACTTATTCATCTTTTCAGGCAATATAAAATTTTACAATAAACAAGGATAAGACTGCTTGATACCTGTCACTTCAAAAAATGATGACAACATCATTGCAACAATGGATAAAAAAACACAAAAAACAAGATTACCTTAGTAAGGGTGTTACATAGTTGCATGAATTATTGTATGTTCAGAAATTCAACCGTAAATTTCTCAGTACCTGTTGACACTAACTAGCTAGTGTCAACAGATAGTTTTAAAAAAGCTTCGATAAAAAGTGCAAACCGCATTTGTCTATGTCTTTATAACATGTCAAAAGTGCAAATATGCCGATCTTTAACTGTCAATAACTCAAAAACAAATGAAGATAGGTATAGGACATTGTACATGAAATATGTCTAGAATTTTCTGTTCTTTAAGAATACAGAATAAAAAATAGGTATTTCCATTTCAAAAACTGAAGTTGATGGTCGTAACTTATTTTTGGAGCACCCTGTATACATAAAATTATAGTAAGAACCGTAAACCCGCAGTTAAAAATAAAAATCGACGTGTCCGAGCGTTTTTTTTTGAACATACCCCTGAATTTTAAATGAATTTATTCCGGACTTTTGGCTCTCACTGTATAATAAGAAAGTACAAACACTTGGTGTATGTTCTCGGGAACTGCTGCATGATTTATTATCCATCGCTTCAGTTTCAATCATATTTAACACGTCTACGACTTGATAGTTGATTGTTCAATTGTTTCATTGATGGTAATTTTACTCCCTCCATCTTACTAAGACTTTTTAAAATAGCTTTAGGCTTCAAATGTAAATCAAATAGTTTGTTTATTTCTGTCTTAACTTCCTGACTTATTCCGTAATCAGAACGAATTCGTTATGGGCAGCTCTACACGATAGAGCAAAACAGCATTTGATGTAGCTTCAAACAGTAAATAAATTTGTGCCGCACACTGAGGGCCACGAACTTTTACAGCGTTAAAACCTTTTCTTTACTTCTTCAGTCATACGTGTTATTAAAATAGACCAAGTATTTTCTGCACGAACAACTTCCTCCGCTTCTTTAACACATGCAAATTTTCTTACAAAGAGCCACTGCAGTGATTCTTCAATCTCCGAATCACTGTCCGAACGATATGAAGGAATTTCTATTTCATTCTCCACTTGAGTATCGTCATCAGAACTATTCCCGGGTAAAACAGTATCGAGTTCCATGATTATTTGGTTATTACATGGTTGATGCTATTTTTATTTCTAAGTCATTGAGTCTCAAAGATTGTGGAACGGTTAATGCAGATCTAATTTCCGATCATAGACTTACATACTGTGAAATTTGTGCTCCTAAAATTAAAGTCACCCCAAAAATGTTAAATTACCGTTGTTTTAATACCTTCAATTATCAAGACTTTCTTAAAGACTTTCAGTCTTTGGAATGGCACTCTATAATAACAGAGAACAACATTGATGTTAAAATTAATATTTTAAATAGCTTTATCTTAACATTGTTTGATAAGCATGCTCCACTAAAAACACGAAAAATCACAAAACCAAAAGCTGAATGGTTGACACCCAATTTAAGAATGCTTATTAGTGACAAAAATAAAGCATTACAAACTTTTAAATCCACAAAAAGCATTCAAAATTGGAACAACTATAAACAACTTAGAAATTTATGTGTTACTATGATTCGCCGGGAAAAACAAAACTAGCTAAATCATATTACATCACAAAATAATAGCAATAAAACCTGGTTAACACTTCGAAATTTAGACGTACATTTTTCTGATACTACAAACAAAGATTTACCACCTCACGTTTCTAATCCTAATGCAATTAATGCTTATTTTGCACAATTTTTTCAAATCGTTAATAATAACTGTGACAACAAAATAAATTTTTATGACACAAACGTTTTTAGTGCAGCTTACCACTTTTCATTTGAGTTAACCGATGCTGCGGAAGTTAATAAAATATTACATAATTTAAAAAAGAATAGCTCGGGAGATGACGATATTTCTCTTAGAATGCTTAAATATTGTAGCCCGTACATTGATATTTTCCTGGTTCATATAATCAATTGTTGTTTTGAGCAAAATTATTTTCCACTTGCATGGAAAAGTGCCATTGGAATCCCACTAACAAAAATTTCAAATCCTAATGATTTTTCCGATTTGCGTATCATAAGTATTTTACCTACAGCGTCTAAAATTTTTGAAAAAATTGTGTATAAACAAATTTATGACTATTTCCTATCTAAACATTTATTGCCAAATAATCAATGTGGATTTAGGGCAGGATTAAGTGCATCTACAGCGCTTACTAAAGTAACAAATGACATTTTTGAAAATTCGGATCGCAGCAATGTCACAGTGCTAGCCCTGCTTGATTATTCCAAAGCATTTGATACAATTAACCATAAACTTTTAATATCTAAGCTAAAATACTTTGAGTTTTCTGCCGACTCAGTATTCCTAATAAAATCATATTTATCCAATAGATATCAAAAAGTTCGGTACCATAATGAGTCTTCTAGCAAGCTGGATATTTTATCTGGTGTTCCACAAGGGTCTATTTTGGGACCCTTGCTTTTCATAATTTACACTGCTGATATTTTATTGTCCTTAAAAAACTGTCATGTAATGGCTTATGCTGATGACACGCAGCTTTACATTTCTTTTCATCCCAATGAGCTTAACGCTGCATCTGCTCACTTAAATGAAGACTTAGAATTGCTAAGTAAGATCTCGTTTGAACATAACCTTAACTTAAATTCAAAAAAATCAAACCTTATGGTCTTTGGTAACAAGAACGCGGTAGAAATAGTCAAATTAAATATGAATATTTGCGTAAATAACAACAAACTGCCCTTTGTAGAGGTAGCCCGTAATCTTGGTATTATTATTGATTCCCAATTACGTTTTAGTTCTCATGTGGAGATGTTAAGACGTAAGGCTTTCTCGAGGCTAAAGATTCTGTTTACAAATAGACACTTTTTAAATTTTAAACTTAGAAAAATGTTAACCGAATCTCTTGTTCTTTCAAATTTTCCATGCCATATTTTCCATGCCTTGACTCGCTTCACAAAAATATGCTTCAAGTAATGCAAAATGCTTGCGCTCGTCTAATTTTTGATCTTAAAAAACGCGATCACATCTCTCAAAAAATAATCGATTTAAAATGGTTAAGAATGGATAATATTTGGAAACATCACTTAAGTAATTTTACATATAAACTTTTATCTAATCAAGATCGAAATTTTAATATCTTGCGTACCATTTTTAAAACAAGACGTTCTGCTCACTCTGTCAATATAAGATATAAGTTAAAGTTTTCAATGCCACAATTTCGAACTGCTCTCTATACTAGATCTTTTTCTTATAATGCAATTAGCTTGATTAACTCACTTCCTGACGAATTTCGACTTTTCAATTTTAATAAATTTAGTAAAAAATAAGTAATAAAGTAAAAAATTATCTTTTAGATACACAAAATCGTCCAGTGAATTTATGATCTGATTTATTTTTGTTCTTTTTTTTGTATCTTTAAGACGCTTCTCGCTGCTGCTTCATAGATTGTTCAGAACTGTATATAGGTCTCCCCTCACATTGATACTGGAAGTGGTGTATTGAATGGCTCTGTTATGTTTTTGTTTGTAATATGGCTAACAGTTTAGGGATTGATTCTCTTTTTTTCTTCTCTTACTTTTAGTAAGCATAGGTACATGCACATGGTTAAGTAGAATAGCATTTATTTGCTAGACTTCGCCATTCCTGTACTATTTAAATTACATTATTTTGTATATTATTATTTGTTAAAAAAAAAAAATTTTGTAACTTTGTTTGACTTATTAAAGACCTTATTTATTTATTTTATTTATTTATTTAATGTTTAAAACGAATAAAACGGTGCATAAAACAACTATTTATACTACTGAAATATTATATACACCATAACCAATAAACGTATATGGGAATCCCAAACGCAGTTAACTGTTGCTCCAGTATAAACGCACGTTGCCGGCTTTTTTTGTAATTCATTAACGAAAGCTGTTGCCGAATGCAAAATAAAAACTTTTAAGAAAAAAAATTGATGATTATATAATATTTTAGTTGAAATGAATTTGAAAATTAGATGCTCATTTAGAGTTTTTGTAAGCTTTGTGTATTTTTTGGTGCCTGCTTTTGTTGGCAGATTAAAAATATAATGATGCCTTAAGTTTTTTCACCGATAAATTTATTTGATATACAGAAATATAAAAGTTGCCATGTTAGTTAAATTTTTCCGCATTTTGTTGTACATCCATAATATTTGATGCTCATTTAAAAATTTCCCATTTTTTTTAGATGGTCGAATTACACTTTAAAAAAATAAAACTTGGTAACTCTTGGTAATGACTACTAAATTCTTCAGGAATTAAACTTTCATTTGTTTTTATTTATACAGAAAAAACAAAAGACTCAATTTTTTTCTTTGAAAATGTTTACATACAGAAAAATGAAAATATTTGCAAATTTGTAATAGCAGCATAATATTCTTTTAAGAATTGCTTTTTCATATGTTTTTATTTATCCAGGAAATATAAAAAAATCTATTTTTTTAAACTCCCTAATAGCAACTATTTTCTTTCCAGAAAATACAGAAATATGAAAAGTTAGATTTTTAGGACATTATATAGTTTGTTGTAAATATTCCAGAGTGATGTACCACCCATTTAGCCTATAAGTTTCAGTGTATTATTTTTTTTAACAAAAACCACCTAAACTAAGGTGCTATAGCTGCCTCCCCTGAAAGTTTCGCATTTCTAAACCTCGATCAGTCAACAGTTACTTACCAACAATCCGGCCAATAGAACGAGACAGACCGCACCCACGGCCGAGATAGCTATAGCGGCGATTTTCCCTTTATTATCACCACCGTCGTTTTCTTTGGTGAAACTGTCAGACGGACTAATATCGGTATCGTTTTCGGTTGTCGTGACAATGGAAGCGGTCAAATCATTCACCTCCACACTAAAAAAAATCAACGAAAATTGTCTTTTGTGCACTAATTAAACCTACTACCTAGGAGTAACGGTAACAGTGATTGCCTCAGTAAGATTTGCCCTTACGTTCACCCGATTTCCTACTGTGCTACTAGAAACGTTCGATTCTGGCAAAGGAGTTTCTGAAGTTTCACTCTCACTCAAAGAAACTGCGAGTAAAGTAGTTGAAGTAATCAACTCCTCAGTTGTAGTTGAAGAGATCTGCAAAAGGAACATTACTAAGACACTTGAGACACCCATTTAAACATTTTACCATTATTGTAGTCGGTTCATTATCCTTAACAGTCTCTTCTTGTAACCCTAAGGTAGTAGTAGTAGTAGTGGACTCCATGGTGCTAGTACCATCCACCTCAAGGGGAGTAGTATTGACGTC
Organism: Anthonomus grandis grandis; assembly: GCF_022605725.1. Lineage (NCBI taxonomy): Eukaryota > Metazoa > Arthropoda > Insecta > Coleoptera > Curculionidae > Anthonomus > Anthonomus grandis. The sequence goes on along the minus strand of NC_065555.1, from coordinate 5,701,863 downwards.
CACAGTAGTACTTTCAAGCTCTACTGTTTTTATAGTGGTTTCCTCAATAAAACTCATGGTTACACCCATATCCAAAGTGGTCTCCTCTGTAGTAGCATCAGTTACTGAGGAAGTTTCTTCAATAGTGCTATTAGTAGTAGTTTCTGCCATTTCAGGGGTCACAGTGGCATCAGACATTATAGGAGTCAAAGTAGTGGCTTCTGTAGACTTTGAGTTAGCGGTAGTCGAGCTGATGTCGTTAAAAGTGGACTCCGAAAAGGGTTTTCTGGTGCCGAGTTTCAATGGAATAAAGTTTTCTTGGTCCGATACGTTGGTTCTTGTAAGGATCGTTATAGGTGTCGAGGGAGTGGTGGTTGTTGACACCTGGGTACAAAGTGTCAACAGTGGTACAAAAAATTAATACTTACAGCTTAGTACTATTGAAAAATTTGCACTAAAAACGATTTTTAATTAAATAAAGTTTATTTTATGGTTGTGGCTTACGTAGACTAATTGAGCAAAAACCTTGAGCAAGGTCCTACTGACATAAAGCCAAATTCAAAGTATATAACTTCTTACCTGTTAATGGTATTGAAGAAAATCAAAGAGATTTTGTTAGCAAATCATACACTCTTAAACTATTAAAAGGATGAAACCATAATATAGAAAATACCAAGACAAAATTGAATTCTCATTTATGAATCCCTATTGCAGTCTGAAAATAAGAAGAGGATGGGAAGAAAGTGATATTTTTCTTGTCTAATTAGACCAACTAAACTCAAAGAACACCATTTCCAGATGATCCAGAGACTATTAATAAAATGAAACAATGATATAGAAAGTAGGGGGACCAATTGAATTCTCATTTATGAATCCCTATCTCAGTCTGAAAATTAGAAGAGGAAAGGAATAAAGTGATATTTTTCTTAAATAATTTGATAAATTATGTGAGGACTACTATTTCAAAGACTATTAAGTTATTATCATCATGACTGTAGAACATGCAATTCCCTCAATGATCACAATTCTTGCATCTCGATACAAACACTGAAAGTTTCCTGTTAATGTGAGGCTTCTGGCCACAACCTTTGTGACAAATAGTACAAAACATTAACAGATCAAAAAAATTTGAATTAAAAAATAGAACACTTACTGGTATACTCTCCGTCTCTCCCTTGTTTTTCACAGTTGTATCAGGCAGCATAGTGGTGGTGGTGGTGGTGGTACTACTCCCTTTAGCAGGCCTATCTAATTCACTTTCGATTTTATTACTCAACAAATGTAACGTCGTTCCCTCCTCCTCTGACTCTTTTGAACCCGCACTTTTCCTTGTCGACACGTCTGCAACGATCGTCGTCACCTCCATCTCACCTTTGGCACCCTCCTCGCTCTCATCATAAACCTTCGTCTCGTTAAAAGCGTTTTCAAAGTTGACCCGTTTGGTTTGTTCAAAGTTTACGTCTTTATGTATAAAGTTTTTTTCGATCGTTTCATTGTTAACTATCGCTTTTGTTTTTTCAAAATCCAAGGTGGCGTTTTCCGGTTTATTCTTTAGTAGATCTTCGATTGTAAGTTCCGGTTCCACATCCTCCTCTTCCTCGTTTTCCAGATCAACATTGTCCAGTTTCTGATCGACACTCTCGACTGTTTCTTTAAATTTGTCATCGAAGAGGGCCGATGTTGGGGTGGTGAGTTCGGCATTGCTTTCGAAACTTGGATGACGTGTTCCTTCGAATGCTCCCTCTGTTGTAGTGGTGACGTGCAGCAGAGGTGATAATGTTAAAGCATTATGCTTGCTGTGGAACTCGGAAGACCAATATTTGGATGAATCTAGGGCTCTAGAAGATTCATTATAAGCAGTTTCTTCATCAAGTTGCCCAAGTTTTATGGGAAACTGATCATAAGTGTTAATATGGTTAATAAGAGATTTATCTTTTGGATCAAGGGTTTCAGTCTTTGTGTCCACTCTGACAATCTTGTTTAGGTCCCTGTTATTGATTTCTGTTACATTTTGAATTGATTGTGGAGTGGTTGCGAAGCTATATGTTGCCGAGAGTAACAGTAGACCTAAGAGTAAATTGCAATAGGAATAGCTTGAGAAAAAGTGTAAGTTACACTTACCTATGATTGGTTGAAGTGCAACTCCCATAGTGCGGCATGTTTGCTGTCCCTACTGTATCTGCAAGAATAAATGTGATAGTTTAAGATGCATTCCATGAACCGATAAATAATTCGAATTATTATATCAGTGTTTCTAAAAAGAGGTGGCTCTTATTTGCTCGTTAATGTGTCATGTTACATTTACATGAAAAAATATACTATAACGCCCACCACACGGTTTTTAATGATCAAATGATATATTAGGAGTGTCTGCCATCTGTAGATCCCCTAAAGATTGTCGAATGTTTTTAGTTATTTTATAGCATGTCCTACAAATTATATTGATTAAGTTAAAAATGGGCATGAACAACAGACATTTATATAAATAAAAATATATAAAAGGAAGCAATTGAGGGATATAAGTAATTCTTATGTAAAAGAAACCGAGTCTAGCCAAATCAATGATTTATTTGGTAAAATATGTATTTAGTAAACTGAAAAAGTTGCTTCCCTGGGTTCAAAACAAACCAATTGGATTATTTGATAGGCAGTTGTGGACTCAGCTCTCCTTTTACAGAGATGACCCATGATTAAGTTTGTCAACAGATTGATGGTTTGAAAAATAGTAAAAGTACTTGAAGATGTTACATAATGATGTCTCTGAATCTTCCATAAATGTTCAATATAGCAGTAGTTTTATTAGAAAAATTATATATAAGGAAAAGGTGGATCTGAATCATTTGGCCACACAGTGCAGCATTCATGGGCATTTTTAAATAACAAATTAGCTTAAAAGATAAAAAATACGACTTACTCGTAAAGAGAATACTTAATAATAACGCCTTCTTATGATCTTTTTGCATTTTTTAGGTTTATTTTCACCTAAAACAGCTCATAAGCAATAATATTTGAAAAAATCATAAACAATAATATTTGGAAACCGACACTGACAGGTGACACTAATGACAGTTCACAATTGACAGTGTGTTGCCAACTCGTCAGCAAAAGGGAATAAACAATCAAAGATAATGCCATATCTTATGAAAATATTATCACATTAATATATAATATAGCAAATTTAATAATTTTTATTAAGGTATAGTAAAACTTGATAGTTCTTGTCGTGCATAAAATATTTAATATTTATAGACTTGGCAACGGCGCCTCCATTTGTCAATAACAATTGTAACTTACACTGACAGTAATAACAGTTGACACTTCAACAATTGCGGATAAACAAAGATAATTGCATCTTTTAAACATTAAGTCAAATTGGTATATCATAAAGAAAATTTAATAATTTTTATTAAAGCCTAGTAAAATTTAGTTGTTTTTGTTGCGCCTAAAATATTTAATATTCGTCGACTTGGCACTACCGCTTTCATCTGTCAAAAAAGTTAAAATGGCGTCCTATTATTTATTTTTTATTAATATATTATGCGTGCATGGTCTTGAGAACACAAAAGTAAATAACATATACGACGCAGATACCATGTAGTACATACATCCTGTGAATATAAATGATCATTAAGAAATACGTGAATTTTTAATGTTTAAAACGTGCATCATTATGCGCCGTTTATCTGTATTCTTCGGACGTATTTTGAACTTTATTTCTCCGAATTTCATAGATAAACCACTCGAGTCCCGAGATGTAAATCTTATTTAAGTGCTTTATGCTGCGGGTCTACTCATGTTAACTGTAAGCTTCATTATTATTTTTTGAAAATCTCCATTGTGGTGTCGGTAAAGCAGTAGCCTTTATCATTTTTGACATATTGACAGCCTTAAATACAATATGGCCACCGTCTGCTTTTTTTTTTTAAATAATTTTTCCGTTTATCGGAACTCAAGTAAAATAAGGTTACCAATGTAAACCAATGTGTTTTTTCTAAACCGGTTTCAAGATCAGATATTGCGCATTTTTTTCCTTTACGACATACCATTCAGTTAACCGTGGATAATAATAGACAGATAACCTGGGTGCGCTTATAAATTGCTTAAACGGTATTTATCAGTCGCTCTTTGTCTTTCTTGTAAAACACTTTTTTAGTGGATTTAACTGTCGTGGCCGATACATTGAAAAAGGCGCCCTCTGGTGGACAACTGTCATAATTGACACACCGTAATAAAAATTATCATTATTATTCTATTCAGGAAACGATGTATCCGCATAAACATTATTACAACAGAGAAAATCGTGATGATTAACTTGTTCTAGTACTAATAATATATAATATACGCATACATCAATAGATAATAGTGTTTTTTCGTATTGAAATTTCCTGGCTTTTGTTATGGTTAATTTATTACATAACAAACCCTAGAGACATAACCTTAAAATGTCAGATATGTCCTTCTTCTTTGTTTCACACATTATTATTGGCATAAGTCTCTCTTTCACTAACTCATGAAAGCGAACTTAACCTGATCAAACCTTATAAATATTTCATACCGTAGTGTAGTGATTACAAGTACCAAACAATTAAAATTGTTAATACAATACAAAGTTACCCACGATTAAAGCGTTACATAATTGTCGACAAAATGCAACGCCATTGTCTTCAGATATTATACAAAATAATGGTAAGATAAATGAGAATAAATGGTATTGTTGCATTCTTTGCCTATTAAAAATCATAAACTATACAGGGTGGACCGTTTCTTGAAACAAATCCTAACCTATTAAGTAACGTGTTTAATTTCATTAAAATGATTACCCAATGCTTCTTATTCTTATACCATTGAACAATACGCTGTTAATATACATTACGGTTAATACATTTCTGCATTTTAGCCTTGTCGTTTTAGTTTTTTTTACTTAAAACCTGACTGACACACTTTCCATAGGCCAATTTATTGTTTTTATATAAATAATGGTTTTGTCATAGACGTTGCACAATAATTGAATGATTCGAGAATGTTATTTATTTACAATAAAAAAAACATTTAATGCGGTATATACAGTTTCACTTTGGCGGTTAATGGCGCCAAACGTTTTAAGAAATCCGGATATACACGAGAGAGAAAACAATCTTTGTTTAAAGTTCTCTATCTAGTTATCTCTTTCTAGTATACGGTGTTCTCTATAAGTCGTTCTTTGTTTGATACATGACACACGACATTGTTTTGACAACCGAAGTGTCGAACGAGGGTAGACTTATAAACAAAACAATAATTAGGAGAGAGACGTAGAGGGCTTATAGAAAAAGTGTCGTGCGTAATTTCAAATGAGCTCGTTTTGAAAAAAATTGTAAAATTCTATTGGTAAATATAAAACCCCGTGACGAAACGATAAAAGTGTAGCAGCAAATTTCAATTATGTATACAGTGAAAACATCACCATAAACGTTCAGGAATGCGCCCAAGCAGAAAACTGTAGTAACGCGGCATGTAAATATTCGAAAATGATCGCTTTAAAAGTCATATGGCACTTTCACTGTCCGTATGTCTTGCGATATTGCAATAGAAAAATGTGAGGTTGTGTTATTTTTGAAATAAAAAATTTAAAAAAAAAAATAAAGTCCAAGAATCGAACCCGGGACGTCCGCTTGACGTCCACGGCGCACTACCATTGCGCCACAACCCCAGGTCCGAAAAAAAAAATTAGCAACTATTTAAAGTTCTAGTGACTGATGACGGTTTTGTGAATGACGAAACTTGTAAGAACAATCAAATAATTTTCCGGTTTCCACTTTATAACGCTTCAAATACCGAAAACTGTACACGTTCATGCTCTAAATCACCGTCGGTTTTTAAAAAATATTTTGCAATATACTGATGGTTCCGTAGACGCACATGATAAACGTAAACATTTTAAAGTAATTTCTTCCTAGGTTGTAGGATATAATTAATATTATACTATAATATAAGTCTTGTTACCTTATAGAGCAAATTGTTTATAATAATCACAATTAATATCCTACTCTATGGCAAATTGCCAATCGCTCCACCGTGAATAATTTTTTTTTACTGGCTTTAATATTCAGAACTGTTCGAGCGTGGCATTTAATAAACCTCCAAACCAAAGTTATTCAGGTATGTGGTGTAATAGTGGTTTTTTCCCCTAAATTCCCTTAGTTGCTTGGGTTTTCACAACTCTTACTATCAAACGCCTACCTGTCTAAATTATCTACTTATATTTGGCAATAATAGCGACTACATCTAATAATATGGAGCAATTATTAATCTATGTATTTGCTTATTATTTACACATAGCAGTGAAAAATAATACACAAATTGGTCATTGTTATATAATAAAATATTTTAAAACATAACCTCTCTAAACAGCCTCACATTGTTTATTTGGGTTAAAATTTGAGGTTAGTGTTAATAATAAGTAACTACTTATTGGCGCCAATTTCAAATAAGTAACGATTAAAATGCACCTTATTGTCCATTCTAGACCCATAAAACCGACCTGAGGTATTGTGTCAATGACAAGTCCATTTACGGACCTGACGGTCATTTAATCGAAAAAAATAAACAGAGCCCGAGTTTATTTTCGTGACCTTTTTATGAAATTAATGTTCGTTTATTGTTACTTAGTATAGTAATAATAATGGCGGCAATTGGGCAAATGGCCGTGCCATTTTAGTTTTAATTTAGAAATTGCGCCTCGGCACTATTACTATGCGCGTTACTTATTTAGGTGTGGAATATTTTCGTATTATTATTATTATTATAAATTATGATAACCCCTATACATGTATTATATTGTATATTGGAAAGTTTATTCAGATTAATGTTCAGGTTGATGTCTTTCTGTCTCTTTATTATTTGTCGCGGCTGGAATTAAAAACATGGCCTATGCCTACTTGAACTATATAAAATTTTGTCGTAGTATACTGCCGTGACGTCACTGATTCAGAAAAAAAAATTATTTGATATAAACTTAATTTTTAGTTTATCTTCCTCTCTTTTTTCTTTTCTTTTACTCGTATTTAAGACATGGCGGCCATTTTGACATCAGCCGATGAATGTCAGTTTGACGTCAAAGTCTACGCCTACTTATAATAGTAATAAATAAATAAAGGATTTATTTTTTTGTTTCCGATAATGCACATAGGCGAAGTCTGCCCAGAGGTTAATCTACTCTTAATCTATTGCTGTGACGTCACTGGTTCAGAAAAAAAATCGCAAATTATTAGTTTTTTATATAAACCTTAAGGAACTTTCAGTTTATCTCTCTCTCTCTCTCTCTCTTTTTATTCTTTGTTCATATTCAACAAAACATGGCGGCCATTTTGACATCAGCCGATGAATGTCAGTTTGATGTCACAGTCTAAGCCTACTTATAATAATAAATTAATTAATGGCTTTATTTTTATTTTCTAATAATGTATGTATGTACGGAGGCGAAGGCTACCCAAAGGCTTTTCTACTCTTAATCTATTCCTTTGACGTCACTGGTTCAGAAAAAACACCGCAAATTATTAGTTATTTTATATAAACCTTAAGGAACTTTCAGTTTATATCTCTCTCTCTCTCTTTATATTCTTTGTTCATATTCAAAACATGGCGGCCATTTTGACATCAGTCGATGAATGTCAGTTTGACGTCACAGTCTAAGCCTACTTATAATAATAAATTAATTAATGGCTTTATTTTTATTTTCTAATAGTGTATGTATGTACGGAGGCGAAGGCTACCCAAAGGCTCTTCTACTCTTAATCTATTGCTGTGACGTCACTGGTTCAAAAAAAAACACCGCAAATTATTAGTTATTTTATATAAACCTTAAGGAATTTTCAGTTTATCTCTGTCTCTCTTTATATTCTTTGTTCATATTCAAAACATGGAGGCCATTTTGACATCAGTCGATGAATGTCAGTTTGACGTCACAGTCTACGCCTACTTATAATAATAATAAATAAATAAAGGATTTATTTTTTTGTTTCCGATAATGTACATAGGCGAAGTCTACCCAGAGGCTAATCTACTCTTAATCTATTGCTGTGACGTCACTGGTTCAGAAAAAAAACCGCAAATTATTAGTTATTTTATATAAACCTTAAGGAACTTTCAGTTTATCTGCCTCTCTCGCTCTCTCTTTTTATTCTTTGTTCATGTTCAAAACATGGCGGCCATTTTGACATCAGCCGATGAATATCAGTTTGACGTCACAGTCTAAGCCTACTTATAATAATAAATTAATTAATGGCTTTATTTTTATTTTCTAATAGTGTATGTATGTACGGAGGCGAAGACTACCCAAAGGCTCTTCTACTCTTAATCTATTGCTGTGACGTCACTGGTTCCGAAAAAACACCGCAAATTATTAGTTATTTTATATAAACCTTAAGGAACTTTCAGTTTATATATCTCTCTCTCTCTTTATATTCTTTGTTCATATTCAAAACATGGCGGCCATTTTGACATCAGTCGATGAATGTCAGTTTGACGTCACAGTCTACGCCTACTTATAATAATAATAAATAAATAAAGGATTTATTTTTTGTTTCCGATAATGCACATAGGCGAAGTCTACCCAGAGGCTAATCTACTCTTAATCTATTGCTGTGACGTCACTGGTTCAAAAAAAAAACCGCAAATTATTAGTTATTTTATATAAACCTTAAGGAACTTTCAGTTTATCTCTCTCTCTCTCTCTCTCTTTTTATTCTTTGTTCATATTCAACAAAACATGGCGGCCATTTTGACATCAGCGAAACTCAATTTAACTTCTAGGCCTACTTGACCCAATTATTGTACGTTATAGTCTACTACTACTGCTGTGACGTAAATTATTTTATAAAATTTAAGGAACGAACTTATTATATTCGGTCGTGAGTCGTGGGTGCTCCGTAAATGTTAATCGTCCTGTATAGATTTGACCTCCTTTCGTTCGATGATAGATCGAATCTCGGAAAATGCCTCGGCTTTATGGCCATCACGATATTGATATTTTAAATTAAGGCGGGAAAATAATTGAACCTTTTTTTATTTAAAATAGTAGTGAGTGATAATGGGCGTGGCTCTTTTCTCCCCCAACTAATTGAACCTCAATGAGTAACAATGACAAAAAAAGACGGGAAAAAGAGGGTTACAAATAAACCCATTTACAGAAGACGAATTGTACTTTAATGACCAATGCAAAGCCAAATTACCTAAAGAAGGAAGAGAAAGTCCGGTCGCAGCCTGTGAGTCATTCTTCTTCTTGCTGCACTATGAAACCTATACGGTGTAAAGTAACTAAGCAGAACGTCATGAATTGTCTTCGTTTCAGAATGAATATATAGGCAAGAATATTAAAATGCAGTGAGACAAACTATGCAATTTCAACAGTCACTAACGCTAATTAAAAATCTTCTTATCTGAGATACGGTCAGTTAAATGATAATTTCAGGGTTTTTGCCGCATAATTATACCAAATAACCTTTACAGTATTAATTATATTATTAAGAGAGTAAGAAGGTCTCAAGCAGGAAGGCCTACCGACTGTGGAAACCGTTATTATTATTACCTTCTAATGCTTCATTAACCATTGCATGAAAAAAAAAAAACAGGTTTTATCTCTTTTTGTCAACAAGTCGAAATACCCAACCCATGAGGATGTTGAGTGTACAATTAACGGGTAGATAAGAAAATGGGTTATTAACTCTTAATCAGTGGCTTATGGAATATTCCTTATATATATACCTGTCAGATCTAAATCCTGCTGAAAAAATTAATTCAATTTTTTTGCTTTAATTATGCTGTAATAACCGCGTATAGTTACATAACGTTTTACGACTTACTAATAGTCTTTTTTTTTTGCACTGGCTTACGTAAAATGTGTAGTTATCAACATGGTTATCGCAAGTTGATCGTGGGATTACCTATGGAGTTTAGAGGGTATATTTAAGATATATTAAGGTCTATAGAGTAGTTTTAAGCATATTTTCTTAATTTGAAGGCATTTTACTGTATAATTACTGCATTTTAATAAGCCATTCAGGTCGTTTATTCTGTACAATTATACAGGCAATTTTTGACATTTAACAGAATTTTTTAAGGTCTTTTTTAATGTACAGATGCTTTAGATGTTTTATTGTACAATTTCTTTTTAGCTTATTGTTCTCAAAAATTTTTTAAAAATGAGAAATTAGCCTTGAAAGTAGAAAACATTTTGTCAAAAAAAAATTCACTCCCAGGAACAAAATGCTTATATCTCTGAACCCATGAAAGCTAGAGACTTGAAAATTGACACACAGATTCTCCACATAAATTCGTTGAACACCTATTTCAGCATTTTTCTTAAAAGTTTAAAAAAACTGAGTAATAAGCCTTGGAAGTTGAAAACATTTTTTGAAAAAAAAATTAAACTCCCAAGGACAAAATACTCATATCTCTGAACCCATATAAGCTAGAAACTTGAAAATTGGCACACAGATTCTCCACATAAATTCATTGAACACCTATTTTAGCGTTTTTCTTAAAAGTTAAAAAAAATTGAGTAATAAGCCTTGGAATTTGAAAATATTTTTTTATAAAAAAATTTGACTCCTAGGGACAAAATGCTTATATCTCTAAACCCATAAAAGCTAAAGACTTGAAAATTGGCACACAGATTTTCCACATAAATTCATTGAATACCTGTTTCAGGATTTTTTCCTAAAAGTTTACTTTTCGACATTTTCTCAAAAAAAAAATTTTACTCCCAGGGACAAAATGCTCATATCTCTGAACCCATATAAGCTAGAGACTTGAAAATTGGCACACAGATTCTCCACATAATTTCATTGAATAGCTATTTCACCGTTTTTCCTAAAAGATTTAAAAAATTGAGAAATAAGCCATGAAAGTTAAGAACATTTTCTAAAAAAAAAAATTCACTCCCAGGGACAAAATGCTTATATCTCTGAACCCATGAAAGCTAGAGACTTGAAAATTGGCACACGGATTCTCCACATAAATTCATTAAACACCTATTTCAGCGTTTTTCTTAAAAGTTTAAAAAAATTGAGTAATAAGCCTTGGAAGTTGAAAATATTTTTTTATAAAAAAATTTGGCTCCCAGGGACAAAATGCTTATATCTCTGAACCCATAAAAGCTAAAGACTTCAAAATTGGCACACAGATTCTCCACATAAATTCATTCAACACCTATTTCAGCGTTTTTCTTGAAAGTTAGAAAAAATCGAGTAATAAGCCTTAAAAGTTGAAAATACTTTTTAAAAAAAAAAAATCCCTCCCAGGGACAAAATGCTCATATCTCTGAACCCATTAAAGCTAAAGACTTGAAAATTGGCACACAGATTCTCCACATAAATTCATTGGACACCTATTTCAGGATTTTTTTCCTAAAAGTTTCAAAAAATTGAGCAATAAGGCATGGAAGTTAAGAACATTTTCTCAAAAAAAAATTTTACTTCCAGGGACAAAATGCTCATATCTCTGAACTCATAAAAGCTAGAGACTTGAAAATTGGCACACGAATTCTTCAAATAAATTCATTGAACACCTATTTCAGCATTTTTCTTAGAAGTTAAAAAAAATCGAGTAATAAGCTTTGGAAGTTGAAAACATTTTTTGAAAAAAAAATTAAACTTCCAAGGACAAAATGCTCATATCTCTGAACCCATAAAAGCTAGAGACTTGAAAATTGGCACACAGATTTTCCACATAAATTCATTGAACACCTGTTTCAACGTTTTTCTTAAAAGTATAAAATAATTGAGTAATAAGCCTTGGAAGTTAAAAACATTTTCTTTAAAAAAAATTTTCACTCCCAGGGACAAAATGCTTATATCTCTGAACTCATAAAAGCTAGAGACTTGAAAATTTGCACACAGATTTTCCACATAAATTCATTGCATACCTATTTCAGGATTTTTTTCCTAAAAGTTTTAAAAAATTGGAAAATAAGCCTTGGAAGTTGAAAACATAAAAAAAAACTCCCAAGGACAAAATGCTTATATCTCTGAACCCATAAAAGCTAGAGACTGGAAAATTGGCACACAAATTCTTCAAATAAATTCATTGAACACCTATTTCAGCGTTTTTCTTAAAAGTTTAAAAAAATCGAGTAATAAGCCTTGGAGGTTGAAAATATTTTTTGAAAAAAAAATTAAACACCCAAAGACAAAATGCTCATATCTCTGAACCCATAAAAGCTAGAGACTTGAAAATTGGCACACAGATTCTCCACATAAATTTATTGAACACCTATTTCAGCGTTTTTCTTAAAAGCTTAAAAAAATTGAGTAATAAGCCTTGGAAGTTGAAAATATTTTTTTATAAAAAAATTTGACTCACAGGGACAAAATGCTTATATCTCTGAACCCATAAAAGCTAGAGACTTGAAAATTGGCACACAGATTCTCCACATAAATTTATTGAACACCTATTTCAGCGTTTTTCTTAAAAGTATAAAATAATTGAGTAATAAGCCTTGGAAGTTGAAAATATTTTTAGAAAAAAAAATTAAACTCCCAAGGACAAAATGCTCATATCTCTGAACCCATAAAAGCTAGAGACTTGAAAATTGGCACACAGATTCTCCACATAAATTCATTGAACACCTATTCCAGCATTTTTCTTAAAAGTTTAAAAAAAATGAGTAATAAGCCTTGGAAGTTGAAAATATTTTTTGAAAAAAAAATTAAACTCCCAAGGACAAAATGCTCATATCTCTGAACCCATAAAAGCTAGAGACTTGAAAATTGGCATACAGATTCTCCACATAAATTCATTGAACACCTATTTCAGCGTTTTTTCTTAAAAGTATAAAATAATTGAGTAATAAGCCTTGGAAGTTGAAAATATTTTTAGAAAAAAAAATTAAACTCCCAAGGACAAAATGCTCATATCTCTGAACCCATAAAAGCTAGAGACTTGAAAATTGGCACACAGATTCTCCACATAAATTCATTGAACACCTATTCCAGCATTTTTCTTAAAAGTTTAAAAAAACTGAGTAATAAGCCTTGGAAGTTGAAAATATTTTTAGAAAAAAAAATTAAACTCCCAAGGACAAAATGCTCATATGTCTAAACCAATAAAAGCTAGAGACTTGAAAATTTGCACACAGATTCTCCACATAAATTCATTGAACACCTATTTCAGCGTTTTCCTTAAAAGTTTAAAAAAATTGAGTAATAAGCCTTGGAAGTTGAAAATATTTTTTGAAAAAATAATTAAACTCCCAAGGACAAAATGCTCATATCTCTGAACTCATATAAGCTAGAGACTTGAAAATTGGCACACAGATTCTCCACATAAATTCATTAAACACCTATTTCAGCGTTTTTCTTAAAAGTTAAAAAAAATCGAGTAATAAGCCTTGGAAGTTGAAAACATTTTCTGAAACAAAAAAAATTAAACTCCCAACGACAAAATGCTCATATCTCTGAACCCATAAAAGCTAGAGACTTGAAAATTGGCACACAGATTCTCCGCATAAATTCATTGAACACCTATTTCAGCGTTTTCCTTAAAAGTTTAAAAAAATTGAGTAATAAGCCTTGGAAGTTGAAAATATTTTTTGAAAAAAAAATTCCCTCCCAAGGACAAAATGCTCATATCTCTGAACCCATTAAAGCTAGAGACTTGAAAATTGGCACACAGATTCTCCACATAAATTCATTGAAAACCTATTTCAGCATTTTTCTTAAAAGTATAAAATAATTGATTAATAAGCCTTGGAAGTTAAAAACATTTTCTTTAAAAAAAAACTTCACTCCCAGGGACAAAGTACTTATATCTCTGAACCCATAAAAGCTAGAGACTTGAAAATTGGCACACAGATTCTCCACATAAATTTATTGAACGCCTATTTCAGCGTTTTTCTTAAAAGTTAAAAAAAATTGAGTAATAAGCCTTGGAAGTTTGAAAATATTTTTTGAAAAAAAAATTAAACTCCCAAGGACAAAATGCTCATATCTCTGAACCCATAAAAGCTAGAGACTTGAAAATTGGCACACAAATTCTTCAAATAAATTCATTGAACACCTATTTCAGCGTTTTTCTTAAAAGTTTAAAAAAATTGAGTAATAAGCCTTGGAATTTGAAAATATTTTTTTATAAAAAAATTTGACTCCTAGGGACAAAATGCTCATATCTCTGAACCCATAAAAGCTAGAGACTTAAAAATTGGCAGACAGATTCTTCAAATAAATTCATTAAACACCTATTTCAGCGTTTTTCTTAAAAGTTTAAAAAAATCGAGTAATAAGCCTTAGAAGTTGAAAATATTTTTTGAAAAAAAAAATCACTCCCAGAGACAAAATGCTCATATCTCTGAACCCATAAAAGCTAGAGACTTGAAAATTGGCACACAGATTCTCCACATAAATTCATTGAACACCTATTTCAGCATTTTTCTTAAAAGTTAAAAAAAATCGAGTAATAAGCCTTGGAAGTTGAAAACATAAAAAAAAAGCTCCCAAGGACAAAATACTCATATCTCTGAACCCATGAAAGCTAGAGACTTGAAAATTTGCACACAGATTCTCCACATAAATTCATTGAATACCTATTTCAGCATTTTTCTTAAAAGTTAAAAAAAATCGAGTAATAAGCCTTGGAAGTTGAAAACATAAAAAAAAAGCTCCCAAGGACAAAATACTCATATCTCTGAACCCATGAAAGCTAGAGACTTGAAAATTTGCACACAGATTCTCCACATAAATTCATTGCATACCTATTTCAGGATTTTTTTCCTAAAAGTTTTAAAAAATTGGAAAATAAGCCTTGGAAGTTGAAAACATAAAAAAAAAACTCCCAAGGACAAAATGCTTATATCTCTGAACTCATAAAAGCTAGAGACTTGAAAATTGGCACACAGATTCTCCACATAAATTCATTGAACACCTATTTCAGCATTTTTCATAAAAGTTTAAAGGAATCGAGTAGTAAGCCCTGGAAGTTGAAAACATAAAAAAAACTCCCAAGGACAAAATACTCATATCTCTGAACCCATGAAAGCTAGAGACTTGAAAATTTGCACACAGATTCTCCACATAAATTCATTGCATACCTATTTCAGGATTTTTTTCCTAAAAGTTTTAAAAAATTGGAAAATAAGCCTTGGAAGTTGAAAACAAAAAAAAAACTCCCAAGGACAAAATGCTTATATCTCTGAACCCATAAAAGCTAGAGACTTGAAAATTGGCACACAAATTCTTCAAATAAATTCATTGAACACCTATTTCAGCGTTTTTCTTAAAAGTTAAAAAAAATCGAGTAATAAGCCTTGAAAGTTGAAAACATAAAAAAAAAACTCCCAAGGACAAAATGCTTATATCTCTGAACCCATAAAAGCTAGAGACTTGAAAATTGGCACACAGATTCTCCACATAAATTCATTAAACACCTGTTTCAGCGTTTTTCTTAAAAGTATAAAATAATCGAGTAATAAGCCTTGGAAGTTAAAAACATTTTCTAAAAAAAAATTAAACTCCCAGAGACAAAATGCTTGAGACTTGAAAATTGGCACACAAATTCTCCACATAAATTCATTGAACACCTATTTCAGCGTTTTTCTTAAAAGTTTAAAAAATCGAGTAATAAACCTTGGAAGTTGAAAACATAAGAAAAAACTCCCAAGGACAAAATACTCATATCTCTGAACCCATTAAAGCTAAAGACTTGAAAATTGGCACACAGATTTTCCACATAAATTCATTGAACACCTATTTCAGCATTTTTCTTAAAAGTTAAAAAAAATCGAGTAATAAGCCTTGGAAGTTGAAAATATTTTTTGAAAAAAAAATTAAACTCCCAAGGACAAAATGCTCATATCTCTGAACTCATAAAAGCTAGAGACTTGAAAATTGGCACACAGATTCTCCACATAAATTCATTGAACACCTATTTCAGCGTTTTTCTTAAAAGTTAAAAAAAATCGAGTAATAAGCCTTGGAAGTTGAAAATATTTTTTGAAAAAAAAATTAAACTCCCAAGGACAAAATACTCATATCTCTGAACCCATGAAAGCTAGAGACTTGAAAATTGGCACACAGATTCTCCACATAAATTCATTGAACACATATTTCAGGATTTTTTTCAAAGACATTTTGAAAGTTGTGAAATTAGTCTTGGACCCTTATTCTAAATAGTTACAATACAAATTAAAACTTTTCATTAAAATTTAAAAAGCGTTCTCTTTAAATTCGTCGACCTGATATCATCTTAAAATACGAAAATAATAACCTTATCTACAACTCACCATTATTATTATTATTATTATTATAAGTAATTCGCAATCAATAATCGAAGCTGTTCGCGAAGGTTAACCAGAAACGAGCAAGAATTTCTATAAAACCGCACCACTATTACGAAAAAAATCCTTTTTTTTCTTAATTTTATTCAACACGGAACCGCTCGGTACCACCGATAAAAGAAAAATTCAATTTTAAAAAAATATATATATTTCCGCAAAAACTAATCGTCTTTTGGCCCGTATATTATGCAAAACACGCGGATGTATAGTATAGAGCAAATACCAAAGCGCGTGACGTCACTGATACAATAATAAATCGGTAAAATAAACTCGTTTTGAAATCGTACGGCGAGGTACTCGACTCGACCCGTCGAGGTGCGTTTTGGTACTAATCGAATCCGACCGACCGTTCACGAGTACCAAATGCGAACGAGATCAAGCAAGCCGTGACTCAGGTGTTTATCGTTTGATAAGCGTTTGTTTGTTATTGGTATTATCAAGGGTTGCCATGGTTACTTATACATATATATATAGAACACATTAGGGATGTTCTGTGAATGTTAAAGAGGGAATGAAGAAAGATTGGATCAAGCAAGCGATGACGACTAGGCGTCGAGGTCTGTATTTGCTTGTATCAAAGGTTGCCATGGTTTCTATTGGCTCTAGGCCCCTAGTAAACACTCTTATTTAGTAATAAATATTCCTAATATTTAAAGTTTATTGGCATACTGGCCTAGAAATTCATTAAACGCCCACCCGAATTAAATTTCGTTTATTTTATTCGCCGCATTGATTGACGTCAATAGGACGTCGTTAAGGTGTCAATTTCGATTTGATCAGTAAATTCCACCGTAGCACTAAATTAGTTTAAAAAGTCCTTATGGATAATTGAAAGCAAATCGACCGCTTATAAGGGGCCGTCTTGTTGTATAAAGGTAAAAGTACGCGAAAATCTCCTCGTGGACGCTGCGTTCCTAATGAAACGGAGGCCCAAAAGGCGTTCCTAGGGGGTTGGACGAGGCGTAGCCCCGAATATCGCGTGGGTCGCGACGTAGCGGCTCCTTAACGCCCGCGAGGTCCTCGCCAAAGGCGGGGTCCCTCCTATTATAGCACTTTCTATGCCCCCAATGAAGAATAACTTAGGTAAACCCAACGAATGTGGCTTTTTACCAGGTTATTTGGTCATATATAAGTGAAGATGTAGGTATCGTCATCAGAGGTAAACGTCAAATTTAAAACTGTTTTTAAGGGACAAAAAGAGTTGATCGACAACTTATTTATGGTAAAATCGAGTCCAAGGCTCCAAGGCTCCATAGTCCAAGTCCAAGGCTTTATAATTAACAAAGTAACACTTTTAGGGTTTTTTTATGCTACTGTTTAACTAAAAAGTTAAGTCATTTTAAGGGAGTTTTTAAATCCAATATGGCCGCCATCGCGGTAAGAACTGTCATGGCGTCGAAAATAATTTTACCCAAGTAATCGGTAAACGTCAAAATTGAAACGGTTTTTACTGCCCTTAAAAGGCCTCGTTTTATATGTCAAAATCCGCAGCGTAAACCCTTCAGATTACGATGACCCTTTTAGGCCCCATTTATGTAATTTTTTAATGAAAATCCGAACTTTTGAAATAATGTAAATCCAATATGGTCGCCGTCGCGGTCGCCATGGCGACGAGCGCAACAGCTGTAATGACGTCAGAAATAATTTCACGGATTACTTTAATGACCCCCAAAATTGAAATGATTTTTAAGGGTCCAAGAAAGACTCAAAAACATTCTTTATATGGCAAAATCGAAAGCCCGAGGCTCTATAGTTACCATATAAACCTTTTTAGGTTCTTTTATGTCCCTTTCATGCAATTTTTTAACGAAAATGTGAAGCCATTTAAACGTCAAAGCTAACACGATTTTCAAGGTCACAAAAAGGCCTAAATCCATATTTTATGCGATAAAATCAACGATCTTGACCCTTAGAATAATCACAATAATCTTTTTAGGCCCTTTTAAGTTCCTTTCATGCGATTTTTTTACTTCAAATGTTAAGTCATTTAAAGGGTCTTTTGTAATCCAATATGGCCGCGATCTAGGTAAACGTGAAAATTAAAATGGTTTTTAAGGGCCCAAAAAAGTCTAAACCTATGTTCTATACGATAAAATCAAAGGCGTAGAGCCTTAGAATTGTCACAATAACCTTTTTAGGGCCTTTTATGTCGCTTTTACGCCCTTTTTTAATGAAAGTCTAAACCCTTCTAGATCTTTTTAAATAATATCAAATCAAATATGGCCGAGGTGGTTGCCATGGCTGCATTGAAGTCATAAATAATTTCACGGGTGTGTTTGGTAAACCCCAATATTGAAACGATTTTAATGGTTCAAGAAAGACTTAAACACATCCAAGCACAGCCGAAGACACTTTAAGACACTTTAATGGCATTTTTCAACGCAAATTTTAAGCCATTTAAATCCAATATATGTAGTAAAAAACGTTTTTTAAGGGCGCAAAGAGCCCTAGACTCATGTTTTATGTGATGAAATCAAAGGCCTAGACCCTTAGAATTATCACAGCAACCCCTTTAAGCCCTTTTAAGTAGTTTTTATGCCACTTTTTAACGAAAATCTGAACACATCTTTCTAAATAATGTAAATCCAATATGGCCGCCATGGTCGTTGTCATAGCGACAAGTGCGGTCATAAGTAAGTTCTCTCTGGTAAACGTCAAATTTTAAACGATTATTAAGGGCCCAAAAGAGGCTTAAAGGCATTTTAATATGGCAAAACTGAAAGTCTAAGGCCTCAGAACTACCATCACAACCTTTTAGGGTCTTTTAATACCAATTTACGAACTTGAACCGAATTAAATAAAGCCTATTTAAAATCCAATATGGCCGCCCTCTATATAAGCAAAGCATACATACTTTGTAACATGTTTTATTTTTCGAACTCTCTTGTATTACACGTATGACGTAACGACGGTTACACATGGTTGCTAAAACTCGAGCGCTTTCAGCAGGAGAACATAATCGCGTGGAAGAAACCTGTCTCTCTAATCTCTCTCTATCTCACTCCCTCCCGTACGCTTCGGCATCTTCCCTCTTTATCTATAACAGCATCAAGTAATGTTGTAAAGCAGGGAAATCGGCGATGTAAATGACAACCTATGACCAGGCGTGTCTGTCTGTTCTCCTTGTCTAGTTTATTGGAACAGGGCATGTGGAA
This sequence comes from Anthonomus grandis grandis, assembly GCF_022605725.1. Classification (NCBI taxonomy): domain Eukaryota; kingdom Metazoa; phylum Arthropoda; class Insecta; order Coleoptera; family Curculionidae; genus Anthonomus; species Anthonomus grandis. The sequence continues at coordinate 5,682,423 of NC_065555.1, read as the reverse complement.
AAAGAGATGACAATAATAATAGCATGTAATTTATTAATCTGGATGTATGGATAGAGCTGTAATATACAGGCCAGGACTTTAATAAGAATTACAATGATACGAAGTAGTTTTGTGTGCATTAAAATTATGTAAAATCTTTACCTGTGCTATGGAATGAATGATGTCGCCCTGACAGTTCTTGTGCTAGATCAAATTAGCCATGGCCAGGGCGGCCATATTGGTTTTCAACTAAATATAGGAATGCAATGGTTTAAGGGCCTAAAAGGGTTATTATGGTAATTGTAAGGGCCTATTAGGCCTCTGATTTTGTCATAAAAACCATGTTTTTGGGTCTTTCGTGGACCCTTAAAAATCGTTTCAATTTTGGGGTTCACCAGAGATATCCGTGAAATTATTTCTGACGTCATTGCAGCTGTTGCGCTCGTCACCATAGCAACCGCCACGGCGGCCATATTAGATTTACACTATTCAAAAATATTATACAGATTTTCATTAATCAATGGCATAAAAGCTATACAAAAAGGCCTAAAAAGGTTATTGTGTTAATTCTAAGGGTCTAAGCGCTTGATTTCATTGTATAAAGCTTAGGTTTAGGTCTTTTTGTACCCTTTAAAACCGTTTCAACTTTGACGTTTACCTCCATGACGGCCATATTGGTTTTTAAATATCTGCCTCTTACAGGCACTCCTGGAATAAGAATTTCAATATCTGGACTTTTAGTGCATCGATTTTAGTCATTTCTTTAAAAAAGACTAGTTGATAAATCAATAATTTTCAAATGTTGACTACGAGAACCTAAGATATTCTTTCTGTCAACAACAGACAAAGTCTTAAGCAGTTATATGTACCACTTGTGGCGTCCATGTTCGCTAATATTCTTGGACTATAAAACTGTATTTCACCAACAAACGTAACCTTAAACTGCTGCTATCCTGCTCTCACTTTCTCTAATAATTCCGAGGGATTTAGTTTTTAAACCCGTCTCATATTTATGGGGAAATTAATTGTTATCCCCCCACGGTTATTTTATTTATTTTATTTATCATAATATATAATAAGTTATATTTCGCTAAATTTCTTTCTAAGTTGTTCATTAATTATTTATTAAAACATAACCTTAATACGTGGAATGAGAAAAAAATTAATTAAATTGATAAAAAGCGGTTTCTCCCCATTATTAAAACAAACAAAATGACGGGTATAATAAAATAAACAAATCAATTTTGTTAAAACAAATATGGATATATGCAAATTTAGAACAGTTCGGACCAGGAATGCATAAAACGATGCCGAGCTCTAGAGCGTGCATTTGTCGCTTTTAAACTTTCATAAAACGCCATTATTCCGTGGTTACCTAATTATAATTACCCACTTAATCTTAAACCCCCTTTTAACCTTTAAATACCTCACTAATTATCAACTAAATTTAAATTAATTCCTATTCAATTACACGCCGTTTATTAAAAGAATGATTAATGATTTTATTGTAAAAGCTATGACGAATGTTTCGTGGTGTGGGCTTAATTGTATTAATATGGATGAGCCAGTAGAGGTTTCAGGGTTTCTTATCGTACCCTTTAGAGGTTTACTAAGGGATTATTTGTTTAAACAAATAAATTCGCCTATCATAGTTGACCAGAAGGTGAATTGAGCGTTCACTTTCTAATGGGTTCTGCGACCCTGGTGCGTTATATAAAAATTTTCTCGAAAAAGCCCCAAAAGTGAATCCGCGATTTGTGGAAACGAGCGCCCATATAGTAATTTTAATAAAATAACTAATAAATTTCTTTTTTTCCTCACTCAGTGGATCAGTGCGTAAAATCCGACCAGATTTGTTTGAATTTATTGTTTATGTTGAGGGAGAGAGGTGACGTGAATATTGAACGTGTGCGAGTGAAACAATCGAGGAGAGGAGAAATACGTTGACAGAGCAGGATCGAGGAATATCGATTGTAATGTCATTATTATTATAGTCCTTGTCATCCACATAAAATGTATTTTTTTGATTATATAAAAGCCCTTTGACATAAAACTGACATCTGTCAAAAAAAATTCATTGACAGTTAACCTTGAGGTTATAATTTTTGACAAATGTCATTTGACGTTTTACCTAAGTCAAATGACGCTCCCGGAAAGTCCGTTTATCGTTTAATTTGCCCGGACTATAGCGTTAACGTTACGTAAAACGAGCCCGTAAGCGACGCTAAAAGTGGCCGCGCCCTCTCTTATCGAAAATCCGCGCTCGCTTCTGTTCTCCCGATCAAAGTAGAGAAGATGGTCGCGAGAACTCGCGGTTTTCCACTTCTTCCCAGCATCCGAGGCCACTTTATCTTCCGATCGCGTTGTTACATGGACCTGCGAGGCCACGTTGCCCCATTTACAGTTTATTTCCGACTAAAATTGACAGGCATGAAAACAATAATCTTCTTAAAATAAAAGCACAACGGCAACGTCGCCAAACCCTCCGTCCACTATCGTTAATGAGCAACGGGGGGCTAGTTAATAAACAATAAGGGTCCGGCTGCGCCCCACGTGACCCCACCCCTCATCCCACGCCCACTCTGGGCGTCTTCAGAACAATCGAAGGCGACGACACCTGTCAGCCGTCTATCATCCGTGGCAGCGTTACGTCACAAGATCGCGAATACTAGCCGGCTAACAGAAACACCGCGGAGGTGTAGAAAACGCGAACGATTAAAACGGGTGCGAGTGAGATGGAGCGAGGAGCTTGGGAACGCGTTAGGGAGGTATTGTTGCATAGTTAACGTTAACATTACCGTATCGGTTTAAGTTCGTCCAAAATGGTGTGCTAAAAATGTCAACGTTGTGACAATTGTCAGTGGGTATCGTAGCTATAGCGCCATCTATTTGCCGTGTAGCTTAATAAGAGGTTATTAGCTCAATAATTGTGGAAAAAGGGGCGGAGTTCAGAGGGGGTACACTCTTGGACGCTGGCAATAACTTTAAATTCATACTAAATAAATGAAAGCAAATTAACTGGTTCTAGGAATTTTGTTACATTATCAAAGTCGTGCGGCAACATTGCATATACTTAAACGAACTGACAATTGACACTAATGACAGGCATATGTTAGGTTATGTTACATTGTTTTGGTGCTTTTTAGTTGTTTTGAAGAAAAAGACGCATATTTTGATTAAACTATGAGTTTTCGTAAAGATATTCTTATTTTTTAAATTATTTGCATCCCGGACAAGGGAAAAAATGCAAATTAACGGATTATCCTCTAGATTAACCAAGTTTTTACTGAAAACTGCACCCTAGTAGTACCCCTTTACCTGTCAGGTATTTTTTTTTCATGTTTTCTTGTCAGTTGTCAGCTTGAGGAACCAACATCCCTCCAAGCGTTTAGGCCCCAAAAGTCAAAATTTCAGCGTTTTAACACAACAATGCAGAATATACACCGCCCATTGAGGTTTGTGCCGCAATACAGCAGATTTCTATCAAGTAAACCTCAATTAAAAGCTGTATGTGCTGTTGACAAAAATAAACAGGTGATTACCAATAATGGAGATTTGGCAAAGATTCTGAAGGCTCGTGCAGGTTCGAAGCAGTATGAGCCTTGTATAGTTAGGAATAGCGGTATTATGTGTAGTGGTAAGTACTCATTACAAGTGTGATGTAGGCTGAGGTAAGTATTTTTTTTAGCCAAAACCCCCTCGAGAAAAGTTGACGAGGAGTCCATCGTATTTAAGCAGTACAGGCTCCTGGAGACTTTGAAAGGTAAACTGAGTGAAGAAAATGCCTTAAGGCAAGCAGAAATTAGGAGACAACGCGAGGCAATAAATGAAAATTTGAAACTTTGTGCAGAAATTGACACAAAACTGCAGACATTCTTTTGAAAACAAGAACAAAATGGGCAGCATTGTCTAGGTTCTTGTACTTAAATAATTAAAAAAAGAAATAAAACACATTATAATTTGCATTAAACATTTATTTGAGCATTTGGGCATCATGTTAATATGGCACAGTGGCCTTAAGGTAAAAATTTAATGGTCATTATTTCTTTGAACTGCTAAGCCTAAATTAACTTCTGACACTAATCCTAAAATTACCCCTTATTACTGTATATACAGGGTGTTTCAATGTCTACTTAATACTAAAATGTATTTTCTTTCACAACTAGAAGCACTATGGCAAATTACCTAAAGCTACCAAAAGTATAACAACACAATCACAATAAACATAATAAATTGGTCTCCCCAAATCTGGGAGAAAAAACAAATTCAAAAAATCCCTAAAAATGACCTTCCGAGCCACCACTTATGTTAAAAACCTAACCTAGAAAAAGCAACAAACTTATGGCAAAAGTATACAGTGTTTACACGGCTATTTTGTCCCTAAGGTACGACAAAATCGACTCGGTTCCTTTATCCAAAATGGCGTAACGTGGCTGACGAAAACTGTTTCCTCTCAGTTCCAAACATCTGAAAATAACGTTAATAAATAACCAAAAAAAAAAAGTTTTTAGTGGTTTTTGGTTTGTTAGGGACACTTTCAGGTAAGTCTGACCATTATTACTCCACTTCTAGTGCTTGGATCGACTTGATTTTTGCTTTAAAAAATTCCTTAGAATGTTCTTTAACTTCCATTAAAACATTTTTAAAAATCCATGCATTAGAAGTTTTTCTATTGAAGTTTTTGGAAGTTATGTCCAAGAGGAGGGGCAGTTTCAAGTAACTTGAGTCATAACTCCACTTCTAATTCTTAGATCGACTTGATTTTTGTTTTAGAGGATTCTTTGGAATGTTTTTTACCTTTAGTTAAAAAATCCAAGAAAATCTATGCGTTAAAGGTTTATTTATTCACATTTTTGGAAATGATGTCTAAGAGCAGAGACACTTTCAGGTAACTCGGACCATAACTCCACTTCTGGTGCTCAGATCGATTTGATTCTCGCTTTAGAGGATTCCTTGGAATGTTTTTTACTTCCATTGAAAAAATAAAATATATCCATGAATTAGAGGTTTTTTTATTTAAGTTTTTGGAAATCATGTCCAAGTGGAGGGACACTTTCAAGTAACTTGAGTCATAACTTCACTTCTAGTGCTTAGATCGACTTGATTTTTGCTTTAAAAGATTCTTTGGAATGTTCTTTAACTTCCATTAAAAAAATTAAAAAAATCCATGCATTAGAAGTTTTTTTATTCAAGTTTTTGGAAATCATGTCCAAGGGCAGGGACACCTTCAGGTAACTTGGACTATAACACCACTTCTAGTGCTTAGATCGACTTGATTTTTGCTTTAAAAGATTCTTTGGAATGTTCCTTAACTTCCATTAAAAAAATTAAAAAAATCTATGCATTGGAAGTTTTTTTATTCAAGTTTTTGGAAATCGTGTCTAAGAGCAGGGACACTTTCATGTAACTCGGATCATAACTCCACCTCTGGCGCTCAGATCGACTTGATTCTTGCTTTAGAGGATTCCTTGGAATGTTTTTTACTTCCATTGAAAAAATAAAATAAATCCATGAATTAGAGGTTTTTTTATTCAAGTTTTTGGAAATCATGTCCAAGTGGAGGGACACTTTCAAGTAACTTGAGTCATAACTTCACTTCTAGTGCTCAGATCGACTTGATTTTTGCTTTAAAAGATTCTTTGGAATGTTCCTTAACTTCCATTAAAAAAAATTTAAAAATCCATGCATTAGAAGTTTTTTTATTCAAGTTTTTGGAAATCGTGTCCAAGAGCAGGGACACTTTCAGGTAACTTGGACCATAACTCCACTTCTAGTGCTCAGATCGACTTGATTCTTGCTTTAAAAGATTCTTTGGAATGTTTTTTAACTTTAGTTAACAACTTCACGAAAATCTATGCCTTAAAGATTTATTTTTTTAGATTTTTGGAAATCGTGTCTAAGAGCAGGGACACTTTCAGGTAACTCGGACCATAACTCCACTTCTGGTGCTCAGATCGATTTGATTCTTGCTTTAGAGGATGCCTTGGAATGTTTTTCACTTCCATTGAAAAAATAAAATAAATCCATGAATTAGAAATTTTTTTATTCAAGTTTTGGAAATCGTGTCTAAGAGCAGGGACACTTTCAGGTAACTCGGACCATACCTCCACTTTTAGTGCTCAGATCGACTTGATTCTTGCTTTAAAAGATTCCTTGGAATGTTTTTTAGTTCCATTAAAAAAATAAAATAAATCCATGAATTAGAGGTTTTTTTATTCAAGTTTTTGGAAATCATGTCCAAGAGCAGGGACACTTTCAGGTAACTTGGACCATAACTCCACTTCTAATGCTCAGATCGACTTGATTCTTGCTTTAAAAGATTCTTTGGAATGTTTTTTAACTTCCATTAAAAAAATTTAAAAAATCCATGCATTAGAAGTTTTTTTTATTTAAGTTTTTGGAAATCATGTCCAAGTGGAGGGACACTTTCAGGTAACTCGGACCATAACTCCACTTCTGGTGCTCAGATCGACTTGATTCTTGCTTTAGAGGATTCCTTGGAATGTTTTTTACTTCCATTAAAAAAATTAAAAAAATCCATGCATTAGAAGTTTTTTTATTCAAGTTTTTGGAAATCGTGTCCAAGAGCAGGGACACTTTCAGGTAACTTGGACCATAACTCCACTTCTAGTGCTCAGATCGACTTGATTCTTGCTTTAAAAGATTCTTTGGAATGTTTTTTAACTTTAGTTAACAACTTCACGAAAATCTATGCCTTAAAGATTTATTTTTTCAGATTTTTGGAAATCGTGTCTAAGAGCAGGGACACTTTCAGGTAACTCGGACCATAACTCCACTTCTGGTGCTCAGATCGATTTGATTCTTGCTTTAGAGGATGCCTTGGAATGTTTTTTACTTCCATTGAAAAAATAAAATAAATCCATGAATTAGAATTTTTTTTATTCAAGTTTTTGGAAATCGTGTCTAAGAGCAGGGACACTTTCAGGTAACTCGGACCATACCTCCACTTTTAGTGCTCAGATCGACTTGATTCTTGCTTTAAAAGATTCCTTGGAATGTTTTTTAGTTCCATTAAAAAAATAAAATAAATCCATGAATTAGAGGTTTTTTTATTCAAGTTTTTGGAAATCATGTCCAAGAGCAGCGACACTTTCAGGTAACTTGGACCATAACTCCACTTCTAATGCTCAGATCGACTTGATTCTTGCTTTAAAAGATTCTTTGGAATGTTTTTTAACTTCCATTAAAAAAATTTAAAAAATCCATGCATTAGAAGTTTTTTTTATTTAAGTTTTTGGAAATCATGTCCAAGTGGAGGGACACTTTCAGGTAACTCGGACCATAACTCCACTTCTGGTGCTCAGATCGACTTGATTCTTGCTTTAGAGGATTCCTTGGAATGTTTTTTACTTCCATTAAAAAAATTAAAAAAATCCATGCATTAGAAGTTTTTTTATTCAAGTTTTTGGAAATCATGTCCAAGGGCAGGGACACCTTCAGGTAACTTGGACTATAACACCACTTCTAGTGCTTAGATCGACTTGATTTTTGCTTTAAAACTCCACCTCTGGTGCTCAGATCGATTTGATTCTTGCTTTAGAGGATTCCTTGGAATGTTTTTTACTTCCATTGAAAAAATAAAATAAATCCATGAATTAGAGGTTTTTTTATTCAAGTTTTTGGAAATCATGTCCAAGTGGAGGGACACTTTCAAGTAACTTGAGTCATAACTTCACTTCAAGTGCTTAGATCGACTTGATTTTTGCTTTAAAACATTCTTTCGAATGTTCTTTAACCTATACTGAAAAAATCACGAAAATCCATGCATTAAAAACTTTCTTAGTTGCTTTCTTGAAGCAGTGTTACCAACTGCAACGAATTCTAACCTTAATTGCGTCATGTATCCCAACTCGGGAGGCACATAACAAATATTATTATTGCCCAAACTCAACGTTGCCAATCTGGTCAATTGCTTGAGACCCTCGACGTTGATTTCCTCCAAACTGTTGTCGTTAAACATCAAAACCTCCAGGCCGACCATCCCGTATACACATTGGGGAATTTTCGTGAAACTGCAAACAATTAATTAATTAATTAATTAACCGGAAAACAACAACGAAATTCTTACCGATTGTTGGACAAAATCAACTCTCTTAAGCCCACAAGGATTTCCAGCTCGTTTGGTAATCCAGAGAGCATATTTCGACTTAAGTCCAGGAATTTTAACTTAGTAAAATTCGCAAACGTGCTGGGCACCTCCTTGAGGTGATTCGAGGACATATTGAGTTCCGTGAGCCAGTCTGAGAGCCCCAGAAGCCTTAAATTCAAATTTTAACGATAATCCGCAACGACCGCCTTCAAATTACCCGTCAGGCACTTGGGTGAACTTATTTTTACACAAATCCACCGTGGACACTCGCACCTCTTTGGCATCACGGAACACTTCCTCGGGTACGAAGGTCAGGTCCTTCATGGCCAAATTTAAGATGTTGCCGTGTCGCATTCTATGCCTTAAAAGTTAAGCGGGTTTATTTAAATAAATTGAAACGTTACAGACCAAAATTTACCTGTCAGGAAACACCGATTCATCGGCGGGTACACAAGAAAGACCCATCGGCAACATCTCCAAGTCCTCTTCGGTCAGTTTTTCCTTAAGGAATTGCATAATTCTTTGTGTCCCCGTGCGAATAACGTCCGATCGGATGCTCTTCAATTGATTCCCTTCTAGTTTTAGGGATTGGAGGTGCGGCAGGAGACTTAGGACGCAAGGGATCCTATAGGGGAAATTAAGTTAAAATTTGAGGTTATATGAGGTGCTCCTCCTCCCTCTTACTCTTCTAATGCGTTATTGGTGAGGTCCAGTTTGGTGAGCTGCATCAGGTTGACAACTTTCGGGGGTAAAATCGAGATTCTATTGTCGCGGAGCTCGAAGATTTTTAGATGTTGCAAGTTGTCGAACAAGTCTAGCGGGAGTTCCTGGAAACAATTGAAAATAAATCGGGCATTTTATAAAATGGTTTCCGATGGTCTGGAAAATGCATAAACTGTGTGAGAGGAACAGAAAATTTAAATATTATTAAGGAATTGAGAATCCGACAAGGATGAAGAAGTAGTCTTTAAATGACTGGAATTAAATGAAAATATTTGTCCAGGCAGTTAAGGGAAAAAATGGCCTCAACTGCTTGGAATAGATGGAAAATAAGAGGAACTAGCTGAAAGAAACAGAAAATGACCATATTTGCTTCTAAATGGTTAAAAACCTTCCAATAAAAAAGCAATACTTAGCTAAGCTTGACCTAAAGAGTGGGGCTAGGGTACCCAAAATAAGCCCTAGCTGAAGACTTGAATTTATTTAACGAAGTACCGAAAAAGTCAAGATCTTTTGCAAATCTATCACTATAGAAGTCATACTGTTAATAGGACTATTTAGTAAATAGGATGTTCTGCAAAAAGGGAAATATAGAGAAACCTCTGACCTCGTGTTGTGTAAGAGGATACATGTATAGAGAAAAGCTACAGACACTCTGGACTTCTAACAATACCATTCGAACATCAAAGAACTGCCTTCTGGTTGATAAAGAGTTAATACTCAAGTAGGACATGGTCTCAGAACAGGTAAAATTGAGGCCCGAATTCATATGAAAAATCGTGAGATGGCGCTGATAGAGTAGCGTACCCGCAAAGCACTGGCCGTGAATTTTTTACTAAATTTGTCAGTTTGTAGTAATAAATATAAGGGTTCTACATGTTCTGTGAATGACTAATGTTGAGCAGCAGTGAGTGCTATTACAGTTTGCTCCAATAGTGCCATAATAACATAGAAAAAGCAATTTAAACTAAAAGTAATAAACGTCCTAAACTGACATCTGTCAAGATGGTGTTCAAGAAGGCGGAACTGGATCAACTAAGGTGTTTAATTACAGAAATATTAAACGAGAAGCTTAGCGACGATTTTCGAAAGACTATCTCTCGAACGGTCGTTGAAACTGTTCGAGATATGTTTAATGACAAATTTAAAGAAATTAAGGAAAATATTTCTACCCTTAATGACGAAGTCTCCAAAATAAAAAAAGAAAACAATCGCCTGCGCAAGGCACTCGATGACCAGGAACAGTTTTCTCGCAATAAAAACATCCGAATATTTGGACTTCAGTACACAGAAGGCGAAAATATTAACACGCAAGTTTCTAATTTCTTTACCAAAAAAATGAATATAAACATTGCTCCGTCCGACATAAAAAATTCCTACCGAGTTTTTGCCAAAAATCGATCGCGAGAGGATCAGCCGCCGGCAGTACTAGTCTCATTCCGCGATATTAACAAACGGCTGCAAATCTTAAAACAGCGAAAATGTTTAAAAAACTCGGGAGTTGTAGTGAAAGAAGAGGCAAGACTGACACTTCTAAGTGCGGCAGTTTCTAAGTTTGGGGACAAAAGTGCATGGTGTCATTTTGGAGTTGTGTATGTGAAGGCTGGTGGTGAAGTACATAGGGCTGATGACGAAGGAGACCTAATAACAATAAGTGAACAATGCAAGTAGGTGACTTTTATGTTTTATTCATATATTATATCTTTTTTTTATTTTTTTTTTATGTTTTTTTTTCTATTGGGTTCATTCGCAGAAGTAGTTAATACCTGAGTTTTGTAAATTTTTATTGATAATGGTAGCATTGCGTATTATGCTTAGCTGATAGCAGTTAAGTAAGTTGATATAAATTAACCATAAACAGGGTTTTATTAAGTAAATAAGTTTTATTATTCTACCTTCGTTTGTTATTTCAAAAAAATTCACCTATTGATTTATCTGTCATCTATTGCTCTATTACTAAACCCTTAGGATTTTTTCTCATTTTATAATGTTAGCAAATAACAAAATTTTTCTTCTTTTTTTCTGTTACTACAAACTTATTTTTGTATTTAACTAAATAAACATAAATTTAATGTTTTATATAAAAGCTTTAATTAAAATAACTACAATTGTGAAAAATATGAATTTGGCTAGAAATTATTTGGATATTGTTTAGTTTAATGTGATTGGTCAGTGTTTGGTTTTGATGCACTTAAGTAGGATTAACGTTTACTACACTACAGTGGTTTTAGATTATTTTTTCTCCTAGGAGGCTTTCCTTTGTTTTAATATTATATATCCCATCCGATCCTTTTCTTACCACTCCCTTATAACTTATATTATAATTTGTTGAATTTATGTTGTGTGCTCATGTTAATGTCAGATCACTTCTTAATAACTTTGATATTCTTAAGAATCATGTGGCGGGCCAGGCCGCATGGAGGTAAGTAACACGCGGCATCGCCATTCGGGAGGCCGTTCGTGTTTGTGAATGTAACACGCGGGCTGGCAGCATGAAGGTAAGTAACACCTGGCATCGCCATTGAGTATCTTTCGCCATTGCGCAGAAGTTGTAAACATTTCTTACAATAATATAAATTGTATTGGAATAAGCTTGGAAAAATGGTTAATAAAATATTTAACGCTATTTTTCTTAGATTGAATTAGATCGAGAAAGATTGTAATATTAAGAGATATTTATTTTCGCGCTTAATTAAAAAGCTGCTCAAGCCAAAGAGTCCATTTAAAAAAAAAAAAAAAAATATATATATATATATAACATATATATAACATATAACATATATATATATATATATATATATATATATATATATATATATATATTCTATATATATATATATATATATAATTATGAAATGGATTATGAAATGGACCACTATAAAATTTAGTTTCTTTTATCGCTTTTAGAAAAGTAGAAAAGTCGGTAAAAAAAAGGATAACCATTTAAAAAAAAAGTTTATTAACAAAATGAAATTGAATGTATAATAATAATAATCATAAAAAAGGAAATAGTTAATTCGCTATTTTTCTGTCACCTAGTCCTTTATTGTTTTTGACACATTTGCCAAGCGAATGTGGTGCAACTGGCTTTTTCTTTCCCCATTTACCTTCACCTCCTTGGAATCTTCTTTTTCCTAAAGGAAATAAGAATTAGTATAATACCTCATAACATATTTTTCAGATTTTTAATAGCCATACTCACTGTAGCCATATCTGAATATTTCGAATGTCTTCTTGCTATGGCTGTAGGCTGCACTGATATTTTTTTCCCTTTCTAGTTGTTGGTGGATGACTTGGCTTATATATTGTGTTTTTAAAAGAAGTATGCAATAAACTTAATAGTTGAAGTGGCGTTTTAGCATTCGAGTGGTAATTTTTCATTAATGCTTCTATAGCCGGTTGAAAGTGTTGTGGATCGTCTTCCAAATTCTTTAGTAGTGTGTTTTTGAATTGATCAATAAATTCTTTTAATTTCTCCCCTGTTTCTCTTACATCAAAACCATCCTCAATATCCACTTTTAGTTTCATATAACACTTTTAGTAGTAGATTCTATTGAATGTGGTTGTTGATTGCTTGGTGCAGCTTCAAAAGTATCTAAGAGCCCAATGTATGGTAGATGTTCAGCCTGAGGCTTTTCCAGACAAGGTTCTTCTAACAAAGGAACAAAAAAAATTGGTGGTGCGTCATTTCCCGTAGCTATATTATATAGCTATATAATGTAGCTATATAATATTTCTTTGCTTCAAAGGGTTAGTGTATTATATGCAGATTCAAGTTTAAATACATCGATGATTGCCGATTGATGTTTACAGATCTTTCCCGAGTTGCCAACCGGACATGAACAGATGCCGATACTCATATCCACAAAATAACTTAGAGTGGGATCAGAATTACTTTTAACTACATATTGAAAGTTGCCAGGTACTACTTCAGTAATGTTTTCTTTATTTACATCCTTGCAATCTAGCAATAACTTTAACATTTTTGTTCGATCAAGTTTTCCCATTATGACATCTAATATCCTTTGTATATAATACCTACTAATGCTAATCGTTATAAAATCTACTAGTTGGGTAAGACTATAAGCCTTTGTTCTTTCAAGAGGTATATCTTTAAACAGCCGAAACATTATTTCAACATTGTTCGTATTAGTGCCCCGAGTCATGAGATTTTTGCCGTAAAAAAGACACCATAACTCCTTTCGCGCCAAATAGTTTTCAATATATTTATTAAATTTTGAATAATTTTGGGAAGATTTTATAAAGACTTTAATATTTTCTTGTACATCTTCTTCTTTGGATGACATTAAAACTGCCTTGAACATATTATATAAGGTATGGCGGTGGTCTTTTTCGACGCCATTATGCGCGCTCAAAAGCTCAAGCGCAAAAAGCGCTTTTTCTTATTACTTTCAGAAATTTTTCTTCCACCTCTGGTGTGAGAATGGCAATTATAAATTCGTTTAAAGACACTAAATCGTGCTAATGAAGGAGGCGTTTCAATTGTCATCATTAAAATTAATAAATAATTACATAATGTGTAAACAAAATTTAAATTAGCTTAATCACTCGGTATCTTTGTGGTAGTTGACATTTCGACTAGGAAAATTTGACTTAATATTAATATTTTTTATATAGAGCCGACTGTCAAATTATTTAATTATGGGACAACACTTATGCTTTTTCTAAAATGTTTTTAATATATACCATATAGAAATATTTCCTAAATATTTCAATTTCGCAGTGGCACAAAAACGTTATGAACGATGACAAAATATAAAAGAAGGCCCTGGGATCTATGTTGCTTGAACCATTTAAACTAAATGACATAAATCGTAAACAAGTCTAAAAACTCCTTGATTAAATGGGTATTAAAATAATGCCTAGAACGACAAAATCAATGACGACTCAATAATTATCAAACTTTTCTTTGTCGGCAAATTAGTCCGACAAAGAGCTGACAAGGACAACTCAAATATGTATGGGACAACAATAAGTCTAATTTTTAAGTCGTAAGAGTAAACTTAATTATTATTAATGCTACTTACATCTACTTCTCCTTTATTCTTTAACCTGCAACGCAACAAATTATTTTGTTCTAAATAACAATACCCATCTGGTAAGCACGACAAATCCATGATTAATAAAATCAGACAATACAATAAAATATGCTACCTTTGTAAAATCACGAAGACAAATAATGACTGCATTTTCCATGTTGAATCAGCCATTTTTCGCAGTAAAAAGTCTAATGCAAAGTAGCACTCGATATCGCCAGTAAATTGGCCAGCCCGCGTGTTACATTCAAAAATGCGAACGGTCTCCCGAATGGCGATGCCGCGTGTTACTTACCTCTATGCGGCCAGGCCTACGGTGTTATTGGCATAACGGAGAGCTGGTTGTTTCAGGGCATTGACGATCAGGCTACTTTCATTGAAAACTACAACTTTGAAAGGCAAGATCGATACACTAGGGGTGGTGGGGTTGGTTTATATATCCACAACACATTAAATTACTCAATTATATATCGCGAGTGTGCTGATGCAATCGAGCATTTATGGGTTAAAGTAAAGATTGAGAATGAAATAATTATAGTTGGAGTTATTTATAGGCCGCCAAGGGGAAATTATAGTGAATTTTTGTCAATGTTTGAGGACACTTTAATAAATCTTAACACATTATGTGATAAAATTTTATGTTTTGGGGACTTTAACGTAGACATGCTTAAGTTGGAGTCGAGTAAATGGGATTCTTGATACTTTTGATTTAAAACAGTATATTTCTGAACCAACGAGAGTCTCTAATGGTTCGTTAACTCTCCTCGATCTAATATGCTATAATTCGGATAATTTAGTTGACTCTGGTATTATAAATATACATATATCGGATCATTTTTTAACATACTGTAATCTACAACTAAATAAATTAAATAAGGAAAACAATATGTTTTCTTACAGACCTTTGACAAGAATTAACTTTGATAATTTTCAGATTGATCTAGAAGGTGCACCCTGGCATCAAATTTATGATACTGAAGATATTGATGAAAAGGTGTCTATACTTACTAATCATATGCTTAATATACTAGATATTCACGCACCTCTTACTGTTAAAACTTGTAAAAATAGACCTTACTGTCCATGGATTACTGATAATATAAAAATAATGAAGCAACACAGAAATCGGGCTTTAAAGCGCTTTCGAAAAACAAGAAATTTGGAACATTGGAACTATTATAAGCAGATAAGAAATTTTACCACCACCGCCGTACGTAATGAAAAAAAGGCTTATTTAAATAACAAATTTCAAAACTGCACTACTCGAGACAAATGGAAGGAGCTTTATAAACTGAATATAATAAATTACAAATCTAGACAAATTCCCGAACATCTAAAAAAAGTCGATGAACTTAACGACTGGTTCAGTCATTTAACTTCTAATATTACTCCTCCGACAAAAGAAACCTTCAATTTCTATAAATCTAATCAGAAGTTTCCACCATTATTTTCTTTTACACCAGTGGATAAAAATTTAGTATCAAATTTAATTATTAAACTTAAATCTAAGGCGTTTGGGCATGATAATTTAAACACAACATTAATAATTCTTTTTTGTCCATTTATAATACCATTTATTACCCATATTATAAATAGTTGTTTGTTAAACTCGTACTTTCCAAAATCTTGGAAATCTGCTTTTATTTTGCCACTTCCTAAAAAAAATAATCCCTTAAATTATGGCGAACTTAGATCAATTCAATTTTACCAGCCCTTTCAAAAATCCTGGAAAAAGTAATGGAAAAACAAATTACCGCCTATGTTACTGATAAGAATATTATATTACAAAAACAGTCGGGATTTCGAAAGGGATTTAGCTGTGTTACCGCTCTTACTGACGTCACTGATGAGGTTGTCGCCAGTTTGGACAGGGGTGATGCAATAATTTTAATACAGCTTGATTACTCTAAAGCATTTGATATGCTAAATCACGAACTTTTGATTAATATTTTACATTATTTCGGTTTTAATACTACAGCTACTAAATTAATTTTATCTTTTTTAAGTGATAGAATACAACGAGTTTTAATTGGAGAAGATAAGTCTAGGGTGGCAATAGTAAGGTCTGGCGTCCCACAGGGTAGCATTCTGGGTCCGTTGTTGTATAGCATTTTTACGTCGGCTTTTATGGATAAATTGCAATTCTGTAAATACCATCTCTACGCCGACGACACACAATTATATTTGTCATTTAATGCTAGTTATATTGAAAGAGCTAATTTTTGTTTGAATGCTGACCTTGCTCTAGTAAATAGAGTCTCGACAGATCATTCTCTTAAATTGAATCCAGCCAAGAGCGTGGCAATGTTATTTTGTGGTGATAATAGCAGAAGGGCGGTTTTGGATCATGTCCAGCTAATTCTTAATGGAGAACTTATCCCTTTTCATGTCTCAACTAAAACTCTAGGCCTAATCATAGACGTCAAGCTAAAGTTCACAGATCACATTACAAGTTGTCTTAAGAAAGGCTTTTCAATGCTAAAAAAACTTTACAAGCATAGATCTTATTTGTCAAAAGAAACAAAAAAATTTTTATGCGACTCATTAATTCTATCCCATTTTAATTATGCAGATACAGTATATGGACCATTTTTAGACTGCGCTAACTCTGCAAGAATTCAAAAATTACAGAACTCTTGCATAAGGTTTATTTGTGGAATTAGACGTAGGGAAAGGGTATCACATAAATTAGTCGATCTTAAATGGCTTAATATGTTAAATCGCCGAGAGTTGCACTCCATATGTTTTTTTTATAAAATAATAAAATTTAAAGCACCACCATATCTCTATAATAAGCTCAGATACCGTACTGACGTTCACAATATAAATATTCGCAGACATGACCTTTTGTCTATACCTTTACATAAGAAAGAAATCTTTAAAAAGTCATTTTCTTACAATATTGTGTCCAAAATTAATAAATACAAAATTTGCGATTTTTCTAAATCTACATCGGCTTTTAAAAAATCAATAAAAATGGTTCTTTCATCTAAACAAAATAATATTTAATGCATTGAAATAATTTATGTTATTTCTTTTTAATACTGACATCTCTGGTAAATCAGTCGCCCTGGTTTTGCTCTCTTTTGTGTCGGGATTCCGTGTTTGGATCTGGCGCGCGTTTGGAAATATAAATTTTTATATATATATTTTTCTCTACTATAAGAGTCTGCAACAGAAATATAGTTAATATACCTGTACCCCTCGTTCCTCCTTTCCTGCCTCCTATTAGTAAATAATAAGTAAGCTAGGATAATTTAGATTTCTTTTCTTTTCGGTTAGTTATGGATGTAGGGTATGCATGCTACTCGTACAGTTTATAATGCGGTTCGCGATATTTTTTTTTAAATTATAAGTGTAATATTCAAGGTCTTAACAGCTCCTTCTTCTGAGGGTAGCTGAAACATGACCTTTATTTCCTCTTTACAGTTACATGCTGAATTAATATACACTGATGGATTTCTTTTTCTTTGTATTTATATTGTAAACTTATTTATATCTATGAGTGAGCATATGTAATATCTTATGAGGAAATATAAACTGTCTATTATTATTATTATTGTTATTATTATTATAAGAGCATATCTGGCAGACCCGATAAACTTGTACTGAACATTTTCAAGCCTCTCAATGTAAATGAGAAGACCAAATTATATTGAAAAATTCAACAAGAGATCTCACTACGTAAATATATAATGTCTCCAATGCTGCAAGATGCAGATGCCATCAACAGTGGTCAAATTTAAATTGTTCCCCCTAAAACCTTCACCACCTACCTTAATACAATTATTCCCAAAGTAGATTTCCTGGATAAAGTCACAGCCGGTAAAGTCTGGAATAATTTCAATACGATTATGCTGGGCATACAAGATTTGCAATTTCCTCATTTCCCCCAGGCTTTCCGGTAAGTGTGTTATTTCATTGTGGTTTATGTTTAACACGGTTAAACCTGTAAGTGGACACATTTAATTGGTGAAACGTGAATTAGGAAAACCCGTATTACTTCTTAAATTTACAATATCTGGTGGTAGTTCAGTCAATTTATTATTGGACACATCCAGTTCGACTAGACGGACCAAGTAACCCATGCCCGATGGGAGTTTTTTGATTTTATTACTGGACATTTCCTATATTAAAAGGAAAATTTAAATGTTACAGTTCGCCAGTGTTTTAGTGAGTCCTTACCAACTTTTCTAGCATTACCAGATCCACCAAACTATTAGGCAACTGCTCTATACAGTTATGGTTAAAACTCAACAGCCTCAACTCACCCATTTTGTAAATATCTTTAGGCAATTCAGTTAATTTGTTACGGTTTAATATCAGTTTGGTTAAGTCTTTTAAATAGGTTATATCCTGCGGTAAGTTTTTTAGACAATTATCTTGCAACTATAAGGGAATAACAATTAGGTTTTTAATTAAATTAATGTTAGGTTATAATGGAGTTTTGTTACATTCAAATAGGTTAGTCCATCCCCATACATGCATATTTTATTTGGTATTTCTGTTATAACGTTAGAACTAAGGTCTAGGCTTGTCAGGGGCTTATGCAGCCACCAAGGAATGTCTTGATGATCATTACTTGGGAATTCCAGTATGGGATCGGGTATATATCCAGGCTCCTCGTGCATCCCGAACAGTTTGTCTGGAACTGAAATTAGTGGATAAGCTAACCTGTGTTTACGGTTCATCGGAGTCATACCCGTGGACAAATGTTTCCCATGCAAATTTATCACTCCGGTTCTTTTCACTTCTTTAATGAACTCCTTAGTGAAGTGCTGCTCGTCTTCGACTTGAGTTTGCACATGGAAAACCGGCGTGATCATTTTTCTTCGGTTTTTCATTTTACTTCCCTTGACACTCATGCTGTATTCGTTTTAAAGAGGTTTAAGCGCGATATAATTCACTGACAACCGTTAAAACGGACCCACTGGAGATGAAAATTACCATATTACGTCACAAACGATCAAATTAATTATGTATAGTTCAGTTAATTGATATAAATATAAATAATTCAGTACGCTTTGTTTTTATTTATTTTTTTTGTTGTTGTGACAGTTGGAGTGACATTGACAAGTGAAAGGACACTCATGCAGCGTTGCCGGTTTGTGTAAATTAAATTTTACCTTTGGGGGATACGTTAGTGTTCTAGGGCCTCGCTGTCAATTACCAAGTTTATACGAGCATCTTAAAGTGGAAATCGGTTTAACATAATTCGCATGTATAAACACCCGTAAACCGGTTTAGCTTAAATCGATTTAAATAAATGGATAATCCGGTTTTGAACCGCTACTGTGTAAACACCTGTAACCAGTCAACCGGTTTAACTTCCAGTTCTACCAACACAAATGGACAAATGATTTAAAAAAATAAATAAGCAGATGTTTTAAGGTTAGATATTAATTATTTGCTAAATTATTGTTTATCACATGTTAAACTAGGCAACTTATAAACTAAGTAGTCAGATCAACCATTTTTTTAAAATTTCTCGGTTGGCAATGGTAAACAGCTGTTTAATCTTAAGGTGAAATCCCTTTTTTAATCCTCTCATGTAAACACTAGCCAAACTGAATTATCTCTAAACCGGCTTCAAAAACTAAAATAAGTCTCTCATAAGTCAAAAACTAAACTTACATAGGGCCCAACGGCCTAACCTAACTTAGCAATTTTAAATTTAACTTGTTAATGAGCTGGCAACGTTGCGCCGCAATAGCCACACTGTCAAAGACCTGACGTCATTATGGCGGGACATTTAAAAATTAAAGGTGGTTTTTCACTCAGTTCGAAGCTAAATATTTCGAAAACTAAAAGGCCTCTCGTCATGAAACAAGAAGTGAAATATTTTAAAAAATCTTTATAACTTCCATTAAGGGTTTATACTGGTCTATCAACAACGTGACCTCATTGGCGGAACATTTAAAACACTCATTACACTGCACAAATCGCTTTATTATTAAGCCCCGAAAAGTCAAAAACACTGAAAATACAAAAAATTCAACTTCATATTCGACAATCGCACCAGACACCTTAGATAGTTCACCTCGACGTTGTCCACGTCCCAACCGTTTAATGTGCCCAACTCGATCAGTCGATCGCAGTGATTCATCAACAAAATCACCGAATCGATCGTCAAGTGTTTCGCTAAAGTCAACCATAATTCCTCTAAATATTTCAATTTCTGTTTATCGCATAAGTCCTTGAGGTCCTTGTCGGTTAAATTGATCTCATTGGACAACGCTAACCTCTGGATGAGGTCGCAATAGTACAAAAGAGGTAAAATTTGACTCTTTTCGACGTCACAGTCGATCAGTTCGAGCATTCTTAAGTTTCGAAATCTTGACTCTTGGAAACCGCGTAACTGGCAGGAAACCAGGATCAAATTTTCCATGGTGAGACACAAATCATCAGAGTTCACTATGGAGTTGTTCAGTTGTAAGGTGGTCAAAGTAAGCGTCCTTAACCGGATGTTATCGGGGAAAACTTGGGAAATTTTCAACTTTTTTAAGTGCCTTAGCTCCTCTAGAAGGATGAGGCTCTTCTTCTCTGGATCTTCCAGAGAAAGCTCTTCCAGATGGGGGCATACGCCTATGATGGCTTCCATTTGACTCTGGCTAGTGTCATAATCACCGATGACCTTTAGTTTGGACACATATGGCTTTGGTAGATCCAGCAGTACTTTCCCAATGTTCTGGTACGTCCTTAACTCCTTTAAGTTGGGGAGTCTCATGATAACATTGAAAATCATCTCGTGAGTACTACAGCGACCAATAACGTGCGTCAGAGAGTATCCTATCGATAAAACCTGGATGGATTCGCTGGATAAATGTTCTAGACCTTCCGGGGTGAATCGGGAGATGCCGCTGATGTCAAGCATTTCCAGGTTTTTTAAGGTTTTAATTTGTTGTAATATGGCGTCCGTTGCCAGGTTTGGAATGAGCAGGACCCGTAGGTGGGCAGAGTGTTTTAGGATTTGCAACAGACTGGATTCGGAAATCTGGAAAAAGAGAGAGTTGGCAAAAAGTGAAAACGATGGAAATTTGCATATAGATTCCTTGATTAATTTCAGTTGACATCTATTTCAGCGGTTTTTAATTAATTTAGGAATTTTTGAGAAAAATGAGATTTTCGGGAAAAGAATAATTTTTTTCAAAATCAGTAGGAACAGCTCATAACTCAAAAACCAAATAAGGTGCAACTTTGAAAATTTGCATACAGATTCTCAAATTAATTTCATTAGACACCTGTTTCAGCGTTTTTTAATTAATTAAGGAATTTTTGAGAAAAATGAGATTTTTGGGAAAAGAATAATTTTTTTCAAAATCAGTAGCAAGAGCTCATAACTCAAAAACCAAAGAAGATGCAACTTTGAAAATTTGCATACAGATTCTCTAATTAATTTCATTAGACACCTATTTCCGCGTTTTTTAATTAGTTTAGGAATTTTTGAGAAAAATGAGATTTTCGGGAAAAGAGTAATTTATTTCAAAATCAGTAGCAAGAGCTCATAACTCAAAAACCAAAGAAGGTGCAACTTTGAAAATTTGCATACAGATTCTCTAATTAATTTCATTAAACACCTATTTCAGCGTTTTTTAATTAATTTAGGAATTTTTGAGAAAAATGAGATTTTTGGGAAAAGAGTAATTTATTTCAAAATCAGTAGGAACAGCTCATAACTCAAAAACCAAAGAAGGTGCAACTTTGAAAATTTGCATACAGATTCTCTAATTAATTTCATTAAACACCTATTTCAGCGTTTTTTAATTAATTTAGGAATTTTTGAGAAAAATGAGATTTTCGGGAAAAAAGTAATTTATTTCAAAATCAGTAGGAACAGCTCATAACTCAAAAACCAAAGAAGGTGCAACTTTGAAAATTTGCATACAGATTCTCTAATTAATTTCATTAGACACCTATTTCAGCGTTTTTTAATTAATTTAGGAATTTTTGAGAAAAATGAGATTTTTGGGAAAAGAGTAATTTATTTTAAAATCAGTAGGAACAGCTCATAACTCAAAAACCAAAGAAGGTGCAACTTTGAAAATTTGCATACAGATTCTCTAATTAATTTCATTAGACACCTGTTTCAGCGTTTTTTAATTAATTTAGGAATTTTTGAGAAGAATGAGATTTTTGGGAAAAGAGTAATTTATTTCAAAGTCAGTAGGAACAGCTCATAACTCAAAAACCAAAGAAGGTGCAACTTTGAAAATTTGCATACAGATTCTTTAATTAATTTCATTAAACACCTGTTTCAGCGTTTTTTAATTAATTTAGGAATTTTTGAGAAAAATGAGATTTTCGGGAAAAAAGTAATTTATTTCAAAGTCAGTAGGAACAGCTCATAACTCAAAAACCAAAGAAGGTGCAACTTTGAAAATTTGCATACAGATTCTCTAATTAATTTCATTAGACACCTGTTTCAGCGTTTTTTAATTAATTTAGGAATTTTTGAGAAGAATGAGATTTTTGGGAAAAGAGTAATTTATTTCAAAATCAGTAGGAACATCTCATAACTCAAAAACCAAATAAGGTGCAACTTTGAAAATTTGCATACAGATTCTCAAATTAATTTCATTAGACACCTGTTTCAGCGTTTTTTAATTAATTTAGGAATTTTTGAGAAAAATGAGATTTTCGGGAAAAGAATAATTTTTTTTCAAAATCAGTAGGAACAGCTCATAACTCAAAAACCAAATAAGGTGCAACTTTGAAAATTTGCATACAGATTCTCAAATTAATTTCATTAAACACCTGTTTCAGCGTTTTTTAATTAATTAAGGAATTTTTGAGAAAAATGAGATTTTTGGGAAAAGAATAATTTTTTTCAAAATCAGTAGCAAGAGCTCATAACTCAAAAACCAAAGAAGATGCAACTTTGAAAATTTGCATACAGATTCTCTAATTAATTTCATTAGACACCTATTTCCGCGTTTTTTAATTAGTTTAGGAATTTTTGAGAAAAATGAGATTTTCGGGAAAAGAGTAATTTATTTCAAAATCAGTAGCAAGAGCTCATAACTCAAAAACCAAAGAAGGTGCAACTTTGAAAATTTGCATACAGATTCTCTAATTAATTTCATTAAACACCTATTTCAGCGTTTTTTAATTAATTTAGGAATTTTTGAGAAAAATGAGATTTTTGGGAAAAGAGTAATTTATTTCAAAATCAGTAGGAACAGCTCATAACTCAAAAACCAAAGAAGGTGCAACTTTGAAAATTTGCATACAGATTCTCTAATTAATTTCATTAAACACCTATTTCAGCGTTTTTTAATTAATTTAGGAATTTTTGAGAAAAATGAGATTTTCGGGAAAAAAGTAATTTATTTCAAAATCAGTAGGAACAGCTCATAACTCAAAAACCAAAGAAGGTGCAACTTTGAAAATTTGCATACAGATTCTCTAATTAATTTCATTAGACACCTATTTCAGCGTTTTTTAATTAATTTAGGAATTTTTGAGAAAAATGAGATTTTTGGGAAAAGAGTAATTTATTTTAAAATCAGTAGGAACAGCTCATAACTCAAAAACCAAAGAAGGTGCAACTTTGAAAATTTGCATACAGATTCTCTAATTAATTTCATTAGACACCTGTTTCAGCGTTTTTTAATTAATTTAGGAATTTTTGAGAAGAATGAGATTTTTGGGAAAAGAGTAATTTATTTCAAAGTCAGTAGGAACAGCTCATAACTCAAAAACCAAAGAAGGTGCAACTTTGAAAATTTGCATACAGATTCTTTAATTAATTTCATTAAACACCTGTTTCAGCGTTTTTTAATTAATTTAGGAATTTTTGAGAAAAATGAGATTTTCGGGAAAAAAGTAATTTATTTCAAAGTCAGTAGGAACAGCTCATAACTCAAAAACCAAAGAAGGTGCAACTTTGAAAATTTGCATACAGATTCTTTAATTAATTTCATTAAACACCTGTTTCAGCGTTTTTTAATTAATTTAGGAATTTTTGAGAAAAATTAGATTTTTGGGAAAAGAGTAATTTTTTTCAAAATCAGTAGGAACAGCTCATAACTCAAAAACCATAGAAGGTGCAACTTTGAAAATTTGCACACAGATTCTCTAATTAATTTCATTAGACACCTATTTCAGCGTTTTTTTAATTAATTTTGGAATATTTGAGAAAAATGAGATTTTTGGGAAAAGAGTAATTTTTTTCAAAATCAGTAGGAACAGCTCATAACGCAAAAACCAAAGAAGGTGCAACTTTGAAAATTTGCATACAGATTCTCTAATTAATTTCATTAGACACCTATTTCAGCGTTTTTTAATTAATTTAGGAATTTTTGAGAAAAATGAGATTTTCGGGAAAAGAGTAATTTATTTCAAAATCAGTAGCAAGAGCTCATAACTCAAAAACCAAAGAAGGTGCAACTTTGAAAATTTGCATACAGATTCTCTAATTAATTTCATTAGACACCTATCTCAGTGTTTTTTAATTAATTTAGGAATTTTTGAGAAAAATGAGATTTTTGTGAAAAGAGTAATTTTTTTCAAAATCAGTAGGAACAGCCCATAACTCAAAAACCAAAGAAGGTGCAACTTTGAAAATTTGCATACAGATTCTTTAATTAATTTCATTAAACACCTATTTCAGCGTTTTTTAATTTATATAGGAATTTTTGAGAAAAATGAAATTTTCGGGAAAAGAGTAATTTTTTTCAAAATCAGTAGCAAGAGCTCATAACTCAAAAACCAAAGAAGGTGCAACTTTGAAAATTTGCATACAGATTCTCTAATTAATTTCATTAGACACATATTTCAGCGTTTTTTAATTAATTTAGGAATTTTTGAGAAAAATGAGATTTTTGGCAAAAGAGTAATTTTTTTCAAAATCAGTAGGAACAGCTCATAACTCAAAAACCAAAGAAGGTGCAACTTTGAAAATTTTCATACAGATTCTCTAATTAATTTCATTAGACACCTATTTCAGTGTTTTTTAATTAATTTAGGAATTTTTGAGAAAAATGAGATTTTTGTGAAAAGAGTAATTTTTTTCAAAATCAGTAGGAACAGCTCATAACTCAAAAACCAAAGAAGGTGCAACTTTGAAAATTTTCATACAGATTCTCTAATTAATTTCATTAGACACCTATTTCAGTGTTTTTTAATTAATTTAGGAATTTTTGAGAAAAATGAGATTTTTGTGAAAAGAGTAATTTTTTTCAAAATCAGTAGGAACAGCCCATAACTCAAAAACCAAAGAAGGTGCAACTTTGAAAATTTGCATAAAGATTTTCTAATTAATTTCATTAGACACCTATTTCAGTGTTTTTTAATTAATTTAGGAATTTTTGAGAAAAATGAGATTTTTGGGAAAAGAGTAATTTTTTTCAAAATCAGTAGCAAGAGCTCATAACTCAAAAACCAAAGAAGGTGCAACTTTGAAAATTTGCATACAGATTCTCTAATTAATTTCATTAGACACCTATTTCAGCGTTTTTTAATTAATCAAGGAATTTTTGCAAAAAATGAGATTTTTTGTGAAAAGGTTGACTTTCTGGCAATATTAGGAGCAACAGCTCATAACTCAAAAACCAAAAAAGTTACAATTTTGAAAATTGCCACACAAATTCTCTAATTAATTTCATTAGACATATGTACATCTATTTCAGCATTTTTTGAGTTATTAAAGAATCCTCGAGAAAAATTAAATTGTGCTCATATCACCTTAAAAAATTACCTACTAAACATGAAAAATGACTTCAACTGTAGAAAAGATCCTCTAAATTCCCTAGAGAAAATTAAAAGGGTTCAACAAATTTAATTGAACAAGTTGACGACTATTTCCAGGCATTTCTCAAGTTAAACAGGCCTTCGAATAAGTACAAAAAAACAATTAAACTACTTCAACTGCTTCAAAGAAGTGGGAGTTTCTTACACACTAAACTCCTCGTTACTGATAACTCATTGGTGCTAGTGCTCTGTAAGGTACCCACGTCAAATTATCAGAACATATATTTCCAAAACTCGTGGAATTCCCTCCCACAATGACACATTACATACCTTGGCATGCGTCAAGTTCAAATACAAAACACCCCTCAACTCCTCGGCGAACTTTTCGTGGTATTTCGGCGACAACTGCCTGGAATCGAATCTGGAAATCTTGCCGCCCAATATCTGGAAACTGACCCACTTCAAGTGCGAATTCAGTACGGCCAGGTCCAGAATCTCGTACAGGATCGCCTCCTTTAAGTGTCCCGGTAATTTTCGAAAATAATCTCTGAATACCGGGATTGCCTCCTCTCCGCGGAGTTTCACCATATCCAGTGTTAATTCGAAAAGGGTTAATTTACAAAAATCACTTAAATTTGGAACAGGTAGTCGAGGAGACATGACGGAAGTAGAGCGTGAGTTTATCGGGAATTTATCGTTTGACTGATGTTTTTTTTTTTTGACTTTGTTTTTGTGGAACGGTGCCAAGAAGGTTAGTTCGCCGTTCGGTGTATTATTAATAGAATGCGTTAATAAATTGGATGTTTTTTTTCAAATATTTGGTTTTCGCTAGTGGGATTTAGTAACTAGGAACTGTTTTTCAGTTTCACGTTCAGAGCCATGGAATTCATACGTAAGTATAATCCCTTAAATGCATAGGATGCAGAAAGCATTTTTTTTGTTCTAAAAGTCCCCCTAATGATTACCATAAACAGCAAAATTCGTTAGGCTAATTAATGGCGAAAAAGTTTTTGTTCAAATAATCACCGAGACCTTATAAAGTCATCGGTTAAAATATAAAACCGGGAATTACCGTGATTTATTGACCAGCAGCATATAAATAATTCGCGGTCAGATACGTTATATTATTTTCGGTGTTTACTAATTCGCCAAAGAGGTATTTTTTGCCAGTTATAAGTGTAAGTATCCATTTTAAACACGTTTATATTTAAATTAATCGATCACTTTATCAAATCTCCCGCCACCCCATTTGAGTGTATCCCTACACTGAATGTTACGAGTGGCGGCCATATTGGATTTTATGGTTGATTTCTTGGGCTCATATTCTCATTACAAAGTGGCATAAAACCGTAAAATTAAGTGCTAAAGGGTTTATGGGATCAAAGGGTTCTTAGGATACCGACTTTTCCATACCTTACTTAATTTTAAGTTAAATTTGACATTTAATAAGGTGATCATTGGAATAGTGGGCGGAGCTATAGATGGCGGGTTCCTATAAATCGGTCGCCATGGCAACCACGGCGGCCATAGTGTTTTTCATCGCTCACTATATATTTTTGAGATCTTTGACCCACATTTTTATATTAAAGTGACATAAAGGTGTGACAAATGGCAGTAAAAGAATTTCCATTAAATTTCTAGGTTCTCGACCTTCCGAATTTGACACATTTTTAAATCTTTTACCCGTTTAAAATTTGACCTTTATTAGTGTCATCCTTGAAGTGGTGGGCGGAGCTATGGTGGGCTGTTATACGTCAATCGTCATAGCGGCCATATTGCATTTCATGGCTCACTAAATTCTTGATTTCTTGAGCTCACATTTTCATTATAAAGTGGCATAATACCGTGGAAATGAGTGTACAAGAGTTCCATGACCTTGGTCTTCGGAATTTTCCACAAATAACATATTTTTAGGTCTTTTGCCCCCTTAACCCTTTCAAATGTGACGTTTAATAATGTCATTCTTGAAACGGTGGGCGGGGCTAAGGAAGGTTGTTATACGTCAATCCCCTTGGCAACCGTGGCGGCCATATTGGTTTTACCAAAATGGGGTAACAGAATTACTGAATTTAAACAATATTATTAAAAGATATTATGGTAATTTTAACACCTTAAGCTTTTTAATGCGCCATGCATAATCTTGTTTTCTTGCCGCCATTAATAATCGTTAAAATTCTAGTTTAATTACCGGCGCCTTGACAGATGCGCGCGGCGACCATATTTGATTTCATGGCTCACTATAGGTGTTTTATGATTTGTTGGGCCGAAATTTTTATTTTAAAGTTTCATAAAACCGTAGAAAATGATTGTACAAGGGTTTATACGGTATTTCCCCCCGTATTGTGACTTCGCATTTTTCCATCAGAACAAGTCTTTTGGCGCCTTATTAATAACCGTTGCAAATTTTACTCTTATCAATGTCATCCGTGAAATAATAGGTGGAGCTATATATATAGCTATACGTAATGACGCCATGGCGGCCTAGGATATTTTTTGATTTGCTAGGCCTACATTTTCATTAAAAAGTGGCATAAAAGCGTGAAAATGGAAGTAAAAGAATTTTCATTGCATTCTTATGTCGCTGGGCTTCAACATTTTTCATAAAATAAATATCTTTAAGTGTTTTGTTGCCTTTAAACAACAGTAATTTACCAATGTCATCCGTAAAATGATGGGCGGAGCCATGGCGGCCATATTGGTTTTACTTACCTTAAGCAAACTAAAACATAATATAACATAATATTTAAAGAAAAATAAAATTGAATTGAATCTTTACCATCACAATTTAACTAATTTGACGTATATAACCAATGTTTTTCATAAGTCTTTTTGGCGCCTTAACCGTTTTTAAATTTGACGTTTATCAATGCCATTCGAGAAATAGTGGGCGGAGCTACGGCAGGTTGTTATACGCCGTGGCGGCCATGTTGGATTTCAAAGCTCACTCTATTTTTTGACTTCTCGTATCCACATTTTCATTAAGAAGTGGCATAAAACCGTGACAAATTTACTTAAAAGGGTTATCATGTTATTCCTATGACCCTGGGCTTCGTAATTTTCCATAAATTAAATATTTTTAAGTGTTTCATTTGTCTTAATTAAACAACAGTTTACCAATGATATACGTAAAATGATGGGCGCATTCATGGAAAATACGGCGGCCATATTGGTTTTTAATTAATTTTTATACTTCCAGATGTTTGCAAACTTAACGATTCTTCTCTACTGCTTGGCCTTCTACAGTGCAATCCAATATGCTTCAGCCTTACCAGATCTACCATCTGACCCGCTGATTCTCTTACCAGTACGTCATAGAAGATTCGTTGTCGACGAAAACGCGGGGCATTTCCGTAAAGGCCCTTTAATTACCCCCACGAAGTCACCGTTTAACCCCAACCCCCCACAACCCTTCCAGACCTCCGGTTCCAAAGGTTTCCGATTTAGGAGGTTCGTCGACCGTAATAGTCAACCGCCGGTGTTTAGTCGACCCGGTGCGTCGTCTGTTGTCACTTTGCCACCGTTTCGACCCAGTTTGGACCGTCAGCAGGAAAAATTCATGTTTTAGGAGACGCACAACAGGTGTCATGAAACAATGTTAAAAATTTATATATTAATAAAGGTTTGAATTTATATATAGTAGAGATCTCTCTATGAGAAATAAGCAGATGGATAGAAAATGGATGAAACAACGCAATCCGGTATATCTTGTTATGCAAACCGGGGCATTATATAATGTTTGTTATGGTGTTTACTAATTCGCTAAAGAGGTATTTTTGCCAGTTATAAGCGTAAGTATCCATTTTAAACACGTTTATATTTAAATTAATCGATCACTTTATCAAATCTCCCGCCATCCCATTTGAGTGTATCCCTACACTGAATGTTACGAGTGGCGGCCATATTGGATTTTATGGTTGATTTCTTGGGCTCATATTCTCATTACAAAGTGGCATAAAACCGTAAAATAAAGTGCTAAAGGGTTTATGGGATCACAGGGTTCCTCAAATACAGACTTTTCCATACCTTACATAATTTTAAGGTAAATTTGACATTTAATAAGGTCATCATTGGAATAGTGGGCGGAGCTATAGATGGCGGGTTGCTATAAATCGGTGGCCATGGCAACCACGGCGGCCATATTGTTTTTCATCGCTCACTATATATTTTTGAGATCTTTGACCCACATTTTTATATTAAAGTGACATAAAGGTGTGACAAATGGCAGTAAAAGAATTTCCATTAAATTTCTAGGTCCTCGACCTTCCGAATTCTACACATTTTAAAATATTTTACCCGTTTAAAATGTGACCTTTATCAGTGTCATCCTTGAAGTGGTGGGCGGAGCTATGGTGGGCTGTTATACGTCAATCGTCATAGCGGCCATATTGCATTTCATGGCTCACTAAATTCTTGATTTCTTGAGCTCACATTTTCATTATAAAGTGGCATAATACCGTGGAAATGAGTGTACAAAAGTTCCATGACCTTGGTCTTCGGAATTTTCCACAAATAACATATTTTTAGGTCTTTTGGCCCCTTAACCCTTTCAAATGTGACGTTTAATAATGTCATTCTTGAAACGGTGGGCGGGGCTAAGGAAGGTTGTTATACATCAATCCCCTTGGCAACCGTGGCGGCCATATTGGTTTTACCAAAATGGGGTAACAGAATTACTGAATTTAAACAATATTATTAAAAGATATTATGGTAATTTTAACACCTTAAGCTTTTTAATGCGCCATGCATAATCTATGATTTGATTTCGCCATTAATAATCGTTAAAATTCTAGTTTAATTACCGGCGCCTTGACAGATGCGCGCGGCGACCATATTTGATTTCATGGCTCACTATATTTTATGATTTGTTGGGCCTAAATTTTTATTTTAAAGTTTCATAAAACCGTAGAAAATGATTGTACAAGGGTTTACACGGTATTTCCCCCCGTATTGTGACTTCGGCTTTTTCCATCAGAACAAGTCTTTTGGCGCCTTATTAATAACCGTTTCAAATTTTACTCTTATCAATGTCATCCATGAAATAATGACGCCCTGGCGGCCATATTGGATTTTATGGCTCATCATATTTTTTGATTTGCTAGGCCTACATTTTCATTAAAAAGTGGCATAAAAGCGTGAAAATGGAAGTAAAAGAATTTTCATTGCATTTCTGTGGCTTTGGGCTTCAACATTTTTCATAAATTAAATATTTTGACGTGTTTTGTTGCCTTTAAACAACAGTAATTTACCAATGTCATCCGTAAAATGATGGGCGGAGCCATGGCGGCCATATTGGTTTTACTTACCTTAAGTAAACTAAAACATAATATTTAAAGAGAAGAAAATCAATTGAATCTTTACCATCACAATTTAACTAATTTGACATATATAACCAATGTTTTTTATAAGTCACATACTTTAAAGTCTTTTTGGCGCCCTAACCGTTTTTAAATTTGACGTTTATCAATGTCATTCGAGAAATAGTGGGCGGAGCTACGGCAAGTTGTTATACGCCGTGGCGGCCATGTTGGATTTCAAAGCTCACTCTATTTTTTGACTTCTCGTATCCACATTTTCATTAAGAAGTGGCATAAAACCGTGACAAATTTACTTAAAAGGGTTATCATGTTATTCCTATGACCCTGGGCTTCGTAATTTTCCATAAATTAAATATTTTTAAGTGTTTCATTTGTCTTAATTAAACAACAGTTTACCAATGATATACGTAAAATGATGGGCGCATTCATGGAAAATACGGCGGCCATATTGGTTTTTAATTAATTTTTATACTTCCAGATGTTTGCAAACTTAACGATTCTTCTCTACTGCTTGGCCTTCTACAGTGCAATCCAATATGCTTCAGCCTTACCAGATCTACCATCTGACCCGCTGATTCTCTTACCAGTACGTCATAGAAGATTCGTTGTCGACGAAAACGCGGGGCATTTCCGTAAAGGCCCTTTAATTACCCCCACGAAGTCACCGTTTAACCCCAACCCCCCACAACCCTTCCAGACCTCCGGTTCCAAAGGTTTCCGGTTTAGGAGGTTCGTCGACCGTAATAGTCAACCGCCGGTGTTTAGTCGACCCGGTGCGTCGTCTGTTGTCACTTTGCCACCGTTTCGACCCAGTTTGGACCGTCAGCAGGAAAAATTCAGGTTTTAGGAGACGCACAACAGGTGTCATGGAACAATGTTAAAAATTTATATATTAATAAAGGTTTGAATTTATATATAGTGGAGGCATATATATTGGAACGTTTGCAATAATTATTTCGCAGTTATCATAAAGCCTCTATGAGAAATAAGCAGATGGATAGAAAATGGATGAAACGACGTAATTCTGTATATCTTGTTATGCAAACCGGGGCATTAGATAAATATTAAAACGGAGATTAATTCCGCAATTCCCTTCCTTTACCATAGCCGCTGACCCCAAAACGCATTAAAGCAAATTAATTATACATTTTCAACTTTATTACCTCTATCAGTGACAAAACAGACATTTTACTTTACATTAATAAATATATTGAGTATAATCAGAGGTTATGTTTGGGGCCATAGAGTTAAATCAACATTCGATAAAGCCAATAAGACCCTTAGGGAGTCGATTTGTTCCTGCGTCACCTCCCAGCCGGTTAAGGAGCCCAAAAGACGCAAATTAGGACAATTATCGGCCAAAAGTTCTACGGAAAAAACTGTTAAGAATCTGGCATCGTTTAGCAAGAGCTCTTCCAGGTTTTCCAGGGTACATTCAGCTAAAATCCTAAAAGATTCATTAAAAATTAGACAGGCCTAATTGTGCTATATTAGGCTCACCTAAACATATCGCCGTCGGTCATTTCAAGCGGACATCCGACCGTTATACTTCTTAAGAATGGTGCGTTGCTCAGCAGCGTTTTCACCACGTTATCACTAATATCACAGTATAAAATGTGCACTTTTTTCAAACACATAAAGAATGTCAGTGGATTTATGAATTTGAGGTGCATCTGGTAACATTCTAAGGTGCTAAGGTAGGGGGCGGACTCGCAGAGTTCCGAGAGGTCCAGGGAGCCGCCGCTGTGGTTTAACTTGAGGGTGTCAAGGTGACTTCTGGAGTCTCGAAGGAACGTTTTCAGTTCAACTTCTTCCCCTGCAATATTAAATAATAGCTTCTGAATCTAATGAGCCCTGAAAACTTACCCTTGGTAATTTTCACTGCTAACAGTCTTCCGACATCCCCCAGTCGAGCCACCACCCCTTCCCGAGGACAGTTCACATGAACATTTTCCAAATAAGGGCAAGTTGCGGTCATGGCAGTGAAGACATTTAAATCGCAATCTGTCGCGTGGATATACGTCAATTTCGTCTTGAAATTGCTGTTTTTCTCGTAGAGAAGTAACAAAGAATGTCCGGTAAATGAGTAGGTCTTCAGCACGTTCAAATTCGGTAAATTTTCCAGAATTTCGGCCACCAACTCGTAACCACTACAAGCGTCTTGGCATAAGTTCAATTTTCCAAAGCTACCGATATCCAGGATTCTTATCGAGGCACTTTTAAGTAACCTGAAATTACATTTCCCAGGAAAAATTGATGTTTCATGCTTCAGTATTAATCGCACCTAATTCCTGTACAGCTATAGCAAGCCTCGCCGGATATGTCAAGTTTAACCAGGTGCTGTAAACTAGCGATGGCCTGTATCACACGATCGTCAGCCATATGAGGTATCATCAGAGTTTTGAGGAATTTGAGGCTTAACAGTAAGTGCGTTAAGAGGTGAGGGTAGTCTCTGGCCCATACTCCTTTAAGGTTGAGGTGTTGCAGTCCAGTACCACGTTGCGCAATCACGTCTATTAAAACAAACCCACAATCCTGTCAAGATGGCGGCAAAATGGATTTTTTGAGTCTGAGAAAAATTTGTTTCAAATAAAACTTATTAAGAATGTAACAAGGTCATAATTAGTTCTGAGAAAATAGCGAAAAACCCTTAACTGTGACTGTGATCACGAACACTTTAGAGAAATTGAGACCTTTTATTTAATTAATAGTTGTTACTTACTAAGGGCCTTACTAAAAAACTGTTATTTGGCCTTAATGTAACGAGAAACCGGAGTTTTTTAGTATTTTATGACTTCTCTTAGTTGCATGGGGCTCTTTTAAGGCGGAAAACCAAATATCTTATATGAGAAATTTCGATAGTTTTATCACTAGACGATATCACCATCTTTTTTTAATCAAAAATAAAAAATTGCGCAGAAAAATTCAAAATAGAACCAGAATTATAAGAATTTTTCCTTGAACGGTCAACGAAGGTTTGGTGTAAAGTGTGAAGCTACCTTAAAAAGACCCGCATTGACAAATGACAGCAAGAAATTGTTGGTTATGTCATATAGTAAGTTAGGTTATGTTACATTTAAATGTTCAAAAAGCGGTTTTCATATTGAAAATTGATATATAAAACACTTTAAAGACTTATTTTGTCCAAATACACTTAAATTAAGACAATACCAAGTAAATATTGGGATTAATAAGTGGAACTACTAGCTATTGACGCATGACAACCTTTCGAAATAAAGTTAGGTTATGTTACGTTCAAAATTTAAGAAAAACCTGAGTAAAAAGACTATTAAAGCCTTAAAAACGTATAACTATTACATTATTCGATATTGTGCCAATTTTTGGGGTTAAACCAAGCGATGCAACCTTTGCAATAAGCCAATTTTACCTTGCTTACATGTATTCTTGGGTTAGCTGAGATAAACTTAGTACAACCACTTAAGATCTGTAACATATAATAGAACTATAAAATAATACAAAATAACCGTCTTTTAACAGTACGAAGAAGAAGGTGGAGATGAATAAGTCAAGCTACAGATAGTTTTGAACTTTTTAGCACTCATTGTAAGTAATTTTTGTAGCTATACCCATAAACCGAGACTTACTAATTGGAGTCACCAAATAAGGTTAGGTTTCCACTTTGGTTTAGATTAGTAAGAGGGTGAAAAAATTAACCTAAGAAGTGGAGGGCATTTTAAGGTTGTACAAAAGTGATATTAAACAAAAAGCACAGGCCCTGTGGAGAGATTGTTTCTAACAACTACTACCTAAAATCTTAACATAGTAAAACCTGGGAAATATTCCAACTTCTAAGGTTTTAACATCCTCCCGTAGGAGAACCTCCAGGCAATTATACCGGGTGTTAGCATCCAGATTAACATAACCTTAAAAAAACATTGTGAGTAAATTTACTATAAACATAAGTCACCTATTTACCTAAGATTTTATCGAGTAAAGACTGTAATCCATCAGAAGTGGACGAGGCCATAAACTTTTGAATATCCGAGCTGTAGATGCCCTCATCATCACTTAGCACTTCTATAAGTCGGTTTGACAGAACATCAATTGTGAGGCTGTTTAATGATTGGGGCTGTTTCTTAGGTGACATGCTAACTTTGCTAATGTAACGCGACAGTCAAATGGTTATAACTTATATGCCTCAATATTATACTCACCGATAACTTAAATTTTTACACCACAAATCTAAAAACCAGTTTGTTGATATTTTGACCCCACAATAAATAATGTCCACAGTCTGGATGGAAACACTGTTATGGTGCTAAAAATAGCCTCAGGGATCCAGGTGCTTTGTTTTCGCGTTTTATTTATAAACACTCTATGGCTCACGAGAAATAAATGATAAAGGAAATACTGAACTTATAGACTCCCAATTTAAAAAAAACAAAATTGACAACGTGAAAGTCCGAGTGCTGTCGCTGAATTTATGGCATGTCAGCTAAGGCCAGAGGTCCAATTTTCTTTATAGTAAATTTATGGGTAATAACAGTTTGCGTTTTAGGACCTTCTACGACCATCTTTTAGAATTATATTGGGTATTTCACCCCTAAAAAGCTGGAAATTTTTTTGGGACCTTCACCAGACTTTTAGAGAATATTCTGATTAATTTACTTAAGTTTGTTTCATGAGAATAGCTCAGTTAGTTTTTTAGATATTGGCATTTAAAGTCAAAGATCACCTTTAAAACTAGTTATTTTCAAAAGTGTTACCAAGATAAGTTTAAACCCTTAACAAGCTCCACTGAATATGCTCTTTTTTGAGAACATTCTTATTGGATTTTCAGATTTTGGGCTTTGAAGTGAGAATATTATTAGATTTATATAATTTTTTATTACAAAATCTTCATAATTCATTTTTTCCCCCTTGGAGTATCCTAGATAGCAATAATCACAACATTTTAGCCACTAGGAATCAAGATATTCAGTTGCCAATAAGAGATAAATTATTTTATTTCTTCCAGGCACTCCTGTGAGAAAAATATCAATATCTTGATTTTTAGTGTATGGATTTCAGTAATTTTTTTAGTAGTTGCTTAAAGAACCCTTGGAGTATCCTAGAAATCAATAATCACAACATTTTAGGCACTAGGAATCAAGATATTCAGTTGCCGATAAGAGATAAATTATTTTATTTCTTACAGGCACTCCTGTGAGAGAAATATCAATATCTTGATTTTTAGTGTATGTATTTCAATAATTTTTTTAGTAGTTGCTTGAATAACCCTTGGAGTATCCTAGAAATCAATAATTACAACACTTTAGGCACTATGAATCAAGATATTCAGTTGCCAATAAGAGATAAATTATTTTATTTCTTCCAGGCACTTCTAAGAGAAAAATATCAATATCTTGATTTGTAGTATATGGATTTCAATAATTTTTTTAGTAGTTGCTTGAAGAACACTTGGAGTATCCTAGAAATCAATAATCACAACATTTTAGGCACTAGGAATCAAGATATTCAGTTGCCAATAAGAGATAAATTATTTTATTTCTTGCAGGCACTTCTGTGAGAGAAATGTCAATATCTTGATTTTTAGTGTATGGATTTCAATAATTTTTTTAGTAGTTGCTTGAAGAGCCTTTGGAGTATCCTGGAAATCAATAATCACAACATTTTAGGCACTAGGAATCAAGATATTCAGTTGCCAATAAGAGATAAATTACTTTATTTCTTCCAGGCACTCCTATGAGAGAAATATCAATATCTTGATTTGTAGTATATGGATTTCAATAATTCTTTTAGTAGTTTCTTGAAGAACCCTTGGAGTATCCTAGAAATCAATAATTTTAACATTTTAGGCACTAGGAATCAAGATATTCAGTTGCCAATAAGAGATAAATTATTTTATTTCTTCCAGGCACTCCTGTGAGAAAAATGTCAATATCTTGATTATTAGTGAATGGATTTCAATAATTTTTTTAGTAGTGGCTTGAAGAGCCTTTTGAGTATCCTAGAAATCAATAATCACAACATTTTAGGCACTAGGAATCAAAATATTCAGTTGCCAATAAGAGATAAATTATCTTATTTCTTCCAGGCACTCCTGTGAAAAAAATATCTTGATTTTCAGTGTATGGATCTTAGTGTATATATACAGATTTATAATTAGGAACACAGAGCAGTGTAGTTAGATTGTATAACTCCTGGGTGAGACCTCATCTCGAGTATGCTTCTATAATTAGGGCACCACAAGTAGTTAATATACATCTTATTGAAAAAAGTACAGAAAAGATTTTTGTGGTGCAATGCTTTATCTAGATTTATACTTGTATTTTATTCCTTGTCCTTACATTTATATGCTATCTGAAATGTGTTTGTTGGAAATAAATAAATAAAAATAAAAAATTAATATAAAACTTGTATTTTTTTTATAACAAATAATATAAAGGACCACAAGTGTTTCAGGCCGAATTTCACCGGAAACGTGCTAAGAATATCGTTCATATTTATACAAAAGGTCACGTGGCTATTGTCGCATGTTCCCCGAACGTTTTCGGAATACTTTAGAGATGTTTTACCCTTTTTTGGACGCGGGGTTGGAACACAGATGTTGCTTTCACTGTGTAGGGGTTTCTTTAATGACGATCAAATAATGAAACAACCCTTGTACAATTTTCCACACGTCAATCCTTTAACCTTTGACCCTCCAGTCCAATATATCGAACCGAATACCTTCATAATTATTAGCCCCAAAAACGTACAACTGTGTACAGTAAAATGCCGGTGAGCGCGCATGTCCGTAAAATCTGTGCCTATCCGAGAAGAAACGTGCTTAAAAGAAAATCCATCAGTCGAAAATTTTCCGGCGGTCGGTCCTGTACGTTTTCGGGAGTTTTCCAGCGAAAATATCCGGAAAAATCATTCGTACAGGAGTAAATAAATTCCGGGTGTTCCAGGAACGTTCTTTTGTTTTTTTTTTCTTTACTCACGTGTTGTGGTGGTGTTTTCCTATTGATTTTTTGCGTGCCTTAAAAAAAAGGGTTTGTTAATAATTGTTGTTTGTATTTTCGGGTTTTTAACAAAGAAGTGGGGGTTTACAAGGTTAAATTGACAGATCTAATTGGGGGATTGTATGTAGGGTGTTGGGGCCATCAGTTAGTCAATTAAACCGGTTTTTGTTTTGGTAATATATAGGGTGTTCAAGTTTAGGATAATCATTCTGAGGGTTATGGCAAATTAATTCAATTTTTCTTAGGAGAGAATAAGTATCACTTTTCACAGGTGTCATTTTTCCCAAAAATGACACCTGTGAAAATTCGAGAAGAAATAAATGTCATTTGTGGAATTTTTTTACAAGAAATATCATGTCACAGGTAAAGTAGGACAAGAAAACAAACGTTACCATTTTTTGACCAAATTTCAACTTCTTGGAAAAACTATGTTATTCTTCTTCCTCTGTTCTGCCTGCCAGTTCCTGCTTTATTATATTTCTGAATTTATTCTTCCCCTTCCCTAATTTTATCCTGCTCCTCCTCTCGGCACTGTCTTATCTTTACCCTTTCCTAAGAATCAAAATCTAATTTTCCAGCCATTTTTCCGCTTGTAAATCAATGAGCTTGTGTTCTTGCATTCAATATGTCCAGATTTTTTTCCTGAGGAGTCCCTCATCATGGTCTTGTATCATGAATCATTTCTTCCAGACAGTTGAATAAGGAGACTTCAGGCAATTTGAGATTGTGAGCCCCATGGGGTTGAAAAGTCACAGTTTCAACTGCCTGGACGAGATAAATCCTTGTTCTTCTTCTTCTTTGTTTCCATCTTCATTCTTCTTTCTCCGTTTTTTATTGTGCACTTCTTCCTCTTCTTGTTTTTAATTCACAGGAAATAAACGAGAAAATGGCGGTTGTAAGGATAAATTGTGGCGCCCAACGTGTGTTATAAAAATCTGTAAATAATTTTTATATATAAATAGATAATAACCCGTCAAACTATCAACCCAGTTTTGTATTAAAATTGTACTAAAGAGGCCTTAAATATAGTCCAATATTTCCTATGCCCATAAGGCCAACGTTGCATATCGTCGAATAATTTTGTATTTTTTAAATTCACACAGTTTCAACTGCCTGGACGTATAATAAGGTGTGCTGTATTTTATAAATTGTTATCCACAGAACAAAATATAAGATGAACGAAAATATTTCAGGCAATTTGGGGTTGTGGGGCCAATGGGCTTGAAGAAACACAGACTCAACTGCCTGGACGAATACAGTTATTTTTCCTCTTCTTTTTTTGATATTTTCTTCCTAGTTGTAAGTACCTGGACTAAGAACAAAATTTACTTCTTTCAGGCAGTTGATAACGGAAATATTTCGGGCAATTTGGGGTTGTGGACCCAATGGAGTTGAAGAAACACAGACTTAACTGCCTGGACGAATGAAATTATTCCTCCTCTTCTTTTTTCGATATTTTCTTCCTGGTTGTAAGTACCTGGGCTACGAACATAATTTACTTCTTCCAGGCAGTTGATAACGGAAATATTTCGGGCAATTTGGGGTTGTGGACCCAATGGAGTTGAAGAAACACAGACTTAACTGCCTGGACGAATACAATTATTCCTCCTCTTCTTTTTTCGATATTTTCTTCCTGGTTGTAAGTACCTGGGCTACGAACATAATTTACTTCTTCCAGGCAGTTGATAACGGAAATATTTCAGGCAATTTGGGGTTGTGGACCCAATGGAGTTGAAGAAACACAGACTTAACTGCCTGGATGAATTCAATTATTCCTCCTCTTCTTTTTTCGATATTTTCTTCCTGGTTGTAAGTACCTGGTCTAGGAACATCATTTACTCCTTCCAGGCAGTTGATAACGAAAATATTTCAGGCAATTTGGGGTTGTGAAGCCAATGGGGTTGAAGAAACACAGGCTCAACTGCCTGGACGAATACAATTATTCTTCCTCTTCTTTTTTTCTTATTTTCTTCCCAAGTTGTAAGTCCCTGTACTAAAAAGATAATTTATTTCTTGTTGGCAGTTGTGAAAGGAAACATCTCGTATATCTTTCTTTTTTTTCAGAGGTCCGTTTTCTCAATTTGGGACTGCCTGGATGAATTAGGTAATTCTTCTTCTTCTTAGGTAATTTTTTTAAATGTTAACCCAACTCTTGTATGCTCATAAAAGATACCCAGAAAACAAACGTCGCACATCCCCAAATAATGGCGAACTTTCAAACAAATTTTGTCATAAAAAAGAAGAAAAATACCTGGCGACGTATGTACAATCCGCAGCAGAGACCAAAGTTCGAGAGCATGCAAACGTAATTAGAGTGCAACAAC
Source organism: Anthonomus grandis grandis (assembly GCF_022605725.1). Lineage (NCBI taxonomy): Eukaryota > Metazoa > Arthropoda > Insecta > Coleoptera > Curculionidae > Anthonomus > Anthonomus grandis. Next base: position 5,642,256 of record NC_065555.1, on the reverse strand, counting down.
GAGCGGAAAACCCGCGCACAGTTAAACTCCCCCAACTTTAAATTGGGAGTTCATGTAAAAATGGTCGCACACAAACACACACATCGAACTCCTTCCCTCTCTCTCATTCTCTCTTTGGTAATTTTTTTTAAGTAAAAATTGGAAAAATGCATTTGGGGAAAACGGGTTCGAGAGATGATGAAAAGAAGTTTTCGCGATAAAAATGGAGTTTCGGGTAAAACTTTTGGGGGTGTTGAAATAGAAGTTCGTAATGGAAGTGGGACCTTTATTAAGTTCACACTAGAAATGAATAACCTTTAGCAATTTAAGACAGCAAGCAAACACACCAGATTTCCATTAAAGATTAATAGCCTGAACAGAATTAGGCATATTTGCACACAATCCTCTATAACCCTGACCCTATTTTTTAACAGAACAATAAAATTTCTTGATCAGATTGGGTTATAGCTCAGAACCATTAATGCTTTTAAAAAATTGCTTTTTTTTGTCGAATATCATTTATAATCGCACAACGTTTCTTTTGTTAATTAGCTACATTTGCAAGGCGACTTTAGATTAAAAACAAATAATAATTTTAATAAGCCTCCCTTCTTCCTCTTGAAGGTCTTGTTAACAACAACAAGAAAGCGCCGTTCTCTTTTCAGCTCGTCCTCAATCAATCATCCCTCAAAAAAACGTAAAGCAACCCCTTCAAGGCACTCGAGTCCAAAGTTAACAACCGTCGGCGAGACAACACGGGGGCGAATAGAGGATGTCGACGATGATGGGGAAGTTTCTCCTCTTGGGGATGTTTTGGCAGGTGCTCAAGTGCGTTTGTGTCCTTGCAACGTTTCAGGGTGAGTATATCAAATTCGAGCACGTTTTATTTATTAAAAAAAAAAAACAAAAAGTTTTAGTCATAAGTCTCGCATCAAAATTTATATTCAACAAGTTATAATTTAGATGCGAGACTTTTATTTTTTATGTTTAAATTAAGTCCCTTTGAGAATTATGGAGGTTTTTTTTAACGTTATAGTCTATACCCGTATATATACAGACGAGACCAATTAAGTATATATAAGAACTAAAATAATAATTTATTTACTATTAATACAAAGGAAAGCTCTTAAAACTATCTAGGCATAGAAGAGAGTGTCTTGCCTGGAAATTCTGCTTGTTTTTTTAGGTTTATTTCATTCGTTTTATTTTTTGCTTATTTTTACCATAAGTGGGGTTCTATAAGGGCGATTTTTGTTTTTTTATGGTGGTATCTTGAGACGCTCAGTTTAATACAATGGTAATAATCAACATTGTTACTCTTGTTCAGCAAAGTTCTTCCAGCAAATCCAATAGTAAAATTGGATTTTTATTCCAGGCAGTCGGTTTTCCAAAAACTTAAAATTAGGTTAAATTCAAAATAAACCAATTGACATTGGTACTCTTTTACAGCTATTTTTTTCTAACAAGCCAATGGTAAAATTGGATTTTTAGATCGGATTGGACTCATTTAATTTATTTATAAAATTTCAATAAGCTTCATCAACACTATAATTATTGTTTATAATTTCTGCTCATGTTTCTCCAGGTCCTCAATTAGGTTAATATAATTAATGACGTTCTTTTTATTAATTATTTCAGTTTTTTTTCTCAACTATTTAGGTTGAATTATTCTTACCGGACTATTGGATGTTGGTCAACTAAACTTAATAAAAACGGTATTTCCCATAAGAACGTTACATCTTAACATCCCCTTTTAAGGAACACAAGTTTATTGCCAATAAAAATCCACTTTACCCAAGGAAAAAACCCAATTTCGGGACGATACAGTTAAGGAACATCCGTTCCCGGGGACGAGCTACGTGCCAACTACTAAAATATGCAAATAGTCCGAGAATAGATCGACAAATAGTGGAGTTTTCTCTCACCCCTTCCCTCGGAAAACTTCAGGAAGTGAAACACATCTGGAGCCTTATTTTTGTGGAGTAAAACTACTAATAGGGAATTATTTGGAACAGTTAAATAGTGTTAGCAGTTTTTAAGGAAAAAGCCGTATTTTATTACTGGTAAACCTAATAGAGTGCATGGAAAAAAGAGTTATTGGCCCCTTAGGTTAGTTCCGCTGTTATTCTTAGCCTCAAACTCTAACTACTATTTATTTTGTCGTTTGCTTTTACACACATCCATTTTTCTAATAAAATAACCTCACTGCCTCATTCCTCATTTAGTCAGGTCATGTGTCATGATTATTCCTTCAAATGTCAAAACTGTCAAAATAAGGGAGCAAAAACACTGGACCATAGTGAGGCAATTAAAGTTTAGCAGCATCGTTATTAAAATTTCCCTTATGCGCTTGCGTGAAGGTCAAGATACAGCTGGATTTATTACTGCTAGATCTCATATGAGTTCCAATATTCCCTAATAACATGATCACTTGCCCTTATCTGATTTGCTATAAGACCTTTTATAAATTGTGTCTTCTTTTAGACTACCTTTGATTCAAACACAAATTTATCTTCTATATATATTCTATTACGAAAATAACATTTTTAGATACCCTAAAACCTACAAAACTCCCCGACTTTTACTTCTTTTTGTGCACAGAACACAAATATAGGGTAGGTACATCGTTTACCGTAGATTAATATTAATATTAATTAATTAATCGTTTATCACACAGAACATAAATATAGAGAAGTGCGGGTAGCCTTCTTAACGCGCAGAAATTTACGCCCTTTTCTGAACGTGCTATAATTCGAACTAATTTTGACATTCGTAAGCCATAACTATTGGCAGACGCGGTCAGTTCCGGCACCAAATTTGAATTCAATAAAACGTGGGAAATTCGAATTTTAAGTTTTTCCACCAATATCCCTTGAACGTCCTGAGATTCTAGAGTTCATGCGTATGTAAGTACCTGGACTAAGAACATAATTTAGAGTAGGATAGTACAAACACGATAAAAATAAAGTAAATAAGTGTTTAATTTACTTTACTCGGTGTTCATTAAAAGGGAAAAATATATGTATATGTATGTATGTGTATATAATTATAGATAGTTGTTAGGTTTAATTTTGTTTTTTTTTCTCTTTTTTTTGTAAGCATATACTCCCTATTCTAACCCTTTTTCCCTTTTTTTTCTCCCTTTCCTGTACTTACTTACCTTAATTGTTTAACAAAAAATTTTCTATTTTGCTTTAAAATAATGTTTTCATGTGCACACATTAACGCAAGGTCCATCTTAAATAATTTTAATATTTTTCAAGTACATGTAGAGAGTTATCAATATGATTTGATTGGGGTTTCAGAGACATGGTTACATACAGGGGTTACCAACGAAGTCATAGAATTGCAAGATTATAGTCTCATACGGCAAGATCGATTAAGTAGGGGAGGTGGTATAGCTGTTTATGTAAAATTATGTATCGACTATCGTGAAGTTCTTAAGGAAACATGCGATTATCTTGAGCATGTCTGGATCGAATTAAAAGTAAATAATCAAAAAGTTTTAATTGGTAATATATATCGTCCTCCCAAGAGCGACATACATCTATTCTATTCCCGTCTTGAAAATATTATGACCGACTTTTATGTTAACTATGAGTCTATTTTACTTTTGGGTGACTTCAATATAAATTTTTTAGATTTGAATTTAAAGGTATCATTAAGCGAAATTACTGAATTATATGGTTTGCAACAGCTTATAACTGACCCTACCAGAATATCCAACACCACTATGTCTTTAATTGATTTACTTTTCTCAAATTTAGAGTCGGTGGAGAATTGTGGAATAAGGGATATTGAAATATCGGATCATATGCTAATTTACTGCAACATAAACTTTGATATACCTAAGCCTCAAATTTATAATTTCACTTATAGAGATTTACAAAATATCAACACTTGTTTATTTCAGTCTGATATTGAATCGATTCCCTGGCATAATATGTACAATATGGCCGATTTAAATAATAAAGTTTTTTTTTTTACTCAATCTTTATTAGAATTAATTAACTTACATGCTCCTATAAAAAACGTAAAAGGTAAAACTAGACCATATTGCCCCTGGATTACTCCTAATATTAGATTTATACAAAGACTTCGCAACTCGGCTTTACGTAAATTTAGAAACACCAAAAGTCGCGAGGACTGGGAAAATTATAAGCAGTACAGAAATCTTGCAACTAGTTCAATTAGGGCGGAAAAAAAGGCATACCTGGCTCACAGATTTAGAGTATGTAATAACAAAGAAACATGGCAAGAACTTAATAAACTAAATATTTCTAATAAATCAAATATACAACTTCCTCCTCTTATGCAAGATGTAGATAAACTTAATATTTTTTTTTCTAATATTAACAAAAACAATAATAACCCTGACGAAGAATTTGTTGGGTATTTTAAAAAACATAGGTTAAATTATTTGGCTGAATTTAAATTTAATTTGGTGACACAAGATATAATAATAAATTACTTAAAATCTATTAAATCTAAAGCATTTGGCGTTGATCAATTAAACATTACCCTGATTTTGCTTTGTTGTCCTGCCATAATTAAACCACTCACTCATATTATAAACGTATGTTTAGAACAAAACTGCTTTCCCGATCAATGGAAAGAAGCCAATGTTATTCCTTTGCCCAAAATAAAAAATCCTGTTGAATTTAATGATGTTCGCTCAATATCTGTACTTCCTATACTATCAAAAATATTAGAAAAAGTTATGGAATATCAAATAGTTCAATATTTAAATGTAAATAATTTAATTCCTAAATACCAGTCTGGGTTTCGTAAGGGGTATAGTTGTGCAACCGCTTTATCTAAAGTGACTGATGATATTTTTAAGGAACTTGATAAAAATAAAGCTACGGTGTTGATTCTCTTAGATTTTTCTAAAGCCTTTGACATGGTAAATCACAGAATATTACTGGCTATATTAGAATATATGGGTTTTGCTGAGTCTGCGTTGGCATTGGTGTCTTCTTTCTTGTTTAATCGAAAACAAAGAGTAGTGCTTAATAACAATAAATCAAATGCACTGGATGTTACCTCTGGGGTACCCCAAGGTAGCATTCTTGGTCCTTTGTTTTATACTCTTTATACTTCACAAATTACTAAAAAAATTTTACACTGTAAGCACCATTGCTATGCAGATGACACCCAGCTATTTTATTCATTTCATCACACTAATGTTGTCCAAGCTAATCAATATATAAATGAGGATTTAAATACCTTAAATATAGAAACTCAAAAATTACTTCTAAAGATTAACCCCACTAAATCAGCAGCTATTCTTTTTTGTAGTGACAATCATCGAACTAATATTTTAAATAATTTAAATGTACACCTTAATAACAATATAATAAGTTTTAAAAACTCTGCAAAAAATCTTGGACTAGTAATGGACTATAAACTTAGATTCAAAGAACATGTTACCCTTAAACTAAAAAATGGATATTCTGCCTTAAAAACAATATATCGTCAAAGACATTTTTTAAGCTCAAGTATCAAAAAACTGCTCTGTGATGCTTTAGTACTATCACCGTTAAATTTTTGCGACACAATTTATGGACCATGTCTCGATAACTCCGACTCAGGTAGAATTCAAAAACTTCAAAACTCTTGCTTAAGACTTATATTTGGTATAAGAAGACGGCAACATATTTCTTATAAATTAAAAGAAGCAGGTTGGCTAAATATGCACAATAGACGAATATTACATATTTTATGTTTTTCTTACAAAGTTCTTAAATCAAAAACTCCGCCTTATTTACTTGAAAAGCTTACCTATCGTACTGATGTGCATAATCTTAATATAAGACGTAAAAATCTTTTAACAATTCCTAGCCATAGCAAAGAACTCTTTAAGCGATCCTTTTCTTATGTCGTACCAAATTTGATTAATAAGTTCAAAATAATTAATTTGACTGTCACTGAAAAAACTTTTAAATTAAAAACCAAGCTTCTTCTTTTAAATCAAACTTAATTTTTCTTGAATGCCTTTCTTTATTAAAATACTACGCACATGCTAACTAACTGAATGCAACGTAAAATATTCTATTAACATTTATTATTCAAAAATTAACTGTTTAAAAAAAAAACAGAAGAAAAAAGAAGAATTTTTTCATTCCGTTTCATCCATTTTTCCCCTACTGCTTTTTCCCCTCATAAGTATATGCCTACCTATTTGTGTTTTTTTTTAGTTTGTCTATAAGAATTGTTTTTTTTTTTCTCTCACTTCTTCTATTATAAGCCTTAACAGAATCCAGGAAGTTGTTTCCTTCTTTTCTGGAAGTCTGAATGCATGGCTTTTTAGTTGCCTTACTTGTGTTAACTAAATTCTTTATATAACCTATTGTTTTTAATATGCTCTCTTTGTTTAATATTCTAATATTCAATTCCATGTATATAATCATATTACCTTCTGTAATTATGCTTTTTTTGTATTGGTGGCTAATAAACGTCTTATTATTATTATTATTATTATTATTATTATTATTATTATTATTATTATTATTATTATTATTATTATTATTATTAATTTAAACCCTAGACGAGGAAAGACCCTTTTTCCCTTTTTCCTTGTCCAAACGGAAGAGTGACATTTAAACTGTCAGTTGTCTGAATGTCATTAACGTAGATAGCAGGCATTGCACTAAGTAATAACTTAATAAAAAATCAAAATGTTGCTGGCGTCGCCCTTTATCACATAATTAAAAAACAAGTAAATTTTAAGATTTGCCATATAAAAATCCCATCAGCCTGTATCTCCGTTGTCTTTGACTTTCGGACTAGAAAAATTTAAATTAATCTCATTATTTCTTAATAGGAATCTGCTGTTTTGCTATTTATTATATATGGGACAAAATTTCGCTTTTTTTGTTACTCTGTCTGTCATTTATTTGTTTATTCGGCTACAACACAACTTTGTCATAGTGACCGCTGTCTAATTAATTGTCGTGGCGTAGTACGGCCCTGGTTCTAATGTCACCTGTCAAAAAGTTTCAATGACAAGTGACGTTTAGATTGTCAGTCTGAATGTCAATGATGTAGTGAGGTATTTAGTTAGCACTTTTTCATTAGTTGATTGATGTAGTAAATAACAATATCGGTTCTCGATGACTCCATTCTTCCCAAATGGTACATGCTACTACTCGTTCGTTTTACAGTGACATAAAAGTTTGGTCAACATTCAAAAACAACATATGATGCATAGTTCTTTCTTCCTTTTTCTTTAACCTAACCTTGTCTACACGTCATAATCCCTCTGTCAACTTCAATTGTCGCTTATGCTTACAGATGTTTGCCCCTGTGAAGCGCACCTCACGTTTATTAAGCTTCGTTTACACTAATGTCGCTTAGACTCACTGTTCCCTCGCACTACCTTAATCTAAAGAACAACTAACTACATGAGATTGAAGAGATATTCAACAAAACCGTTTTACTCACCATAATTCAAAAATAAAGCTATTTATTCTTTTATGTGATAAATGGGCGAAGTTTCGGAGCTAAAGCTGCCCCTCCCCCCTGTCCCCCCTGGATAAAAGCTCGAATTGTTCGATAATTTGCTCCATATAGCCGGGGAATTTGAATAATGCAAGGGAATTTGGCTTTTGAGTGATTTGTTTCATAACTTTATCGGGGGGGCGGTCTTTGTTTGACGGGAAGTCGGTTTGAACTCTATTTAAAAAGAGTTAAACGGTTTTGGAAGTTTTGATGTATTTATCGGGCCAGGAGTTAACTGCTGGGAAATTGAGAAGGTACTTTTTCGTTTAAACTACGTGCCTAAATTTCGATCTCAGTTTGAGGAATGAAACCAGAGGGCTGAATGAGGGTGTATTTTGATTTTTAGGGGAAAAATTGATTTTAAAAGAACCTTTGATGGTGTCAAAAATCTAATGGTACCGTTGGTTTAGTTAGAAAAAAGTAGTTGGACGAACCATGCCGGTAGGTTTATTTTGGTTTTTCACGAATTTAAGTTAACTTTTCTTTAAATCCCAGGCAATTGAATCCCTATTTTATCATGATTTTTAAAAAATTCCAGGCGGGGGGTAGTTTTTCCGTCACTTACCAGGCAAAGTCTGGAATAAAAATAAATTGTTGGGTCAACTGCCTGGAATTTTAAAAACAGCATTCAATTGCCTAGAATTTAACGAGTAATTAACCTGAAATGCTTGAAAGTTGAGTCTATTTCCCATAATTTGCCCAACATTCTATAAAATTGTAAAAGAAATATTATTACTTTACTGTCTGGAATTTTAGTCTAGAATTCAAAAACAAATACTCAAATTCCAGGCAGTTGAATCATTTTATTATTCCAGGCAGTTAATGGATTGTCTCATTCTAGGCGTTTGAGGAAAATTATGATTCTACTGCCTAAAATGAATGAATGAAAAAAAAATGAATCTAACATTCCTGAAAATTAATAAATTCTGGCCAAAAAAATTGAAACAGAAAATTGGTGACCCTGCTGCCTGAAATTGGAAACAAAATTAATTCAATTGGCTCAAATTTCAGAGAGTGAACATTGATTTCTTTTAATCCCAAGCACTTAAGAACAATTACGATTTTACTGCCTGTAATTGAAGGAAAACGGGACTGAACTGTCTGGAATTGAAAAAAGACTTTTGTGGAAAAATCGCGAATAAAAACTCGATAAAATTGAAAAAGAACATTTTTTTTTATGGTAAACACAAGCACAAGAAGAAAGTCCTATGTCACTCTTGGAGTGGTGCTTGCGCGAAGATATTTGTGGGCATTTATCTTGAATCGCTGTAGGTTGTATGCGTCGGGAAATATGTGAGGTGGGTGCCCGTTCCACAAAGAAGATGTTCTCCAGATGAATGAGTCCCGATACAGCGACGTCCTTGGGGTAGGCAGGTGGACTCGATGTTGATAAGCCGCAACTGCTAGACGCGTCCTGGGTAGAATCAGGCCTGCGAGCTCAGAGGAGCACTTACCGTGATAATAACGGTAGAATAAACAGAGATCAGCCACCTTTCTCCTGTGCTCCAGACTCTCCAGACTCTTTGTCAGTTCTGGTTTGTCAATAAGACGAATAGCTCTCTTCTGTATAGAATCCAGCAGGTTTAAACTATGCTTGGGTGCGAAGCTCCAGACATGCGAGCAATATTCGAGAGAAGGGCGTATTTGAGCCTTATAAAGAGTCAGCAGCTGTTCTGGTGTATACAGTTTTTTCGTTTTGAAAAGCACTCCGAGTTTTTTGGAAGCCACCCTGGCGACCTCGGCAACGCGGTCATGCCAGGATACACTGTTGGTGACCTCGACTCCTAGACGATGTAAAGATGATTTCATTGGCAATATTTTCCCTGCCATAACCAGCTCCGGGCCGCGTATTGGCGTTCTATACTATTATTCAGATCGGCCTTACTTTGAATCGTGGTAGACTATGTCTACGTGATATACCACAATTTTAAAGCCCATTCTATACTTCAATTTAGAGCGTAAGTAATATTTAGTATTCTGAAATGCAGTATATAATAGGTTTTATTTTAAAAGCAGTTTTGTAGTTCAATATATACTACGTCTCAGAAAAACAAAAACAGAGCGCGTATTCTGTATTCTCCTAGGAAGGAAATTTCTTTTTATGTAATACAAATTTATATGGCATAAAAAGATATTTATTTCTTTCCTATGACGATACAGAATACGCTCTGTTTTCCTAAATAGTTTTAGGGGTCATGTTTTATTGCCCATAATATTGCCATCTTGAATAAAGTAAGAAAACAGTATTATTTATTTTAAAATTATTACATAAAACATGAATTAAAATGATTCTTCTTCTGTTAAAAAATGTTTATTAAATTTATTTGTAAATATGTTTATTCATATTTACAAATGACATTAAGTAAAATAACATAAATATTAATTTATGAAACTATTAGGTGACTAAAATGTAACTTTTTTCAATCATTATTCTTCAGAGAAATCTGAAAAAAAAATTATTCGATCAAATGTAAATAAAACAATTTTATACAAAAATTTTCAATTCTGAAACTTTTAATAAAATATACATTTTCGTACTTGTAAGAAAACCTAAACTATGTTATCTATGTATTTACCTTAAAATGATATTTTTAGATATCAATAGTGTTTTCTGCTTTAAAAAAGAATAACACGGCAAAAAAATTAACAGCTATCAAAACTAGGTATAAAGGAAAATTAAAATGTAAGGTATTTTAATAGAAATATTAACATATACTGCTGTAACTCAGTTTTCTAAAGAAAATTTATAAAATTAATGACAAAAAAAAATTAATGTAAATTTTATTTTCTTTCGTGACATTTTGCATTTGGTTGATTCTTAAAAATATTTTCTTCTAATTTATGTTTCCTTTTATTGGACTTTTTTAGTTCCTTGTTGGAAGGTCTACCCGATTGAATACGCTTTTTTCCAGATACGAATCCCTGTCTTATTCTTCTTCTACTAATGGAAGTAGGTTGCACGCCTATATATTTTGAAGAACGTTCTTAACGATTCTTAAATTGCAGAAAAATATCGCCAGTTGTGTCGATGTGGTAATTTTATTTAACTCAGCATTTCCTTTGATAATGCAGTTTGTTAACTCCACAGACTCATTTTCAGATACCATTTTTAGCAGCCTGTCAAAATTATATTTTAAATTATTAAGAGCTGAATAGTGTTTTTTGCCAGCTTTTCAATCATTTGATTCTTTGTCTAGAACATTAGATTCATATATTTTTTCAGTTGCTGCAATGCTCTGCTGCGTTGCACTGTGACATGGTACATTACTTAAATGGCTTTCAGAATGATCACCTAAATTCATATTTTCAAAATAAACTTTTGAAAGACTGTGTCCAAGAGCTAGCTTTGCTAACATTTTTTTGTCAGTTGCAGTAAGTAAAGCAGCATTTAAAAGAAAAAGTCCAAATTTTTGTGGCACAGCACAAAAATGCTTACAAAACTTGCCGCCTATTCCGAATGTACAATCACACGTTTCCAAAGTGGTATCTACAGTGTAGACAAGTGTGTTATCATTACTGCTTGTTACATAATATATATTTTCATTATTTTTTTCACAGTAGAGCTTTTCAGTTTTATCGCAAAATTTACTATACAGAATTTCATTTTTCGATGATCGACTACTAGCAAATAACAGCAAACGTCTCTTATGATAAGATTCAAAGACGTTAATAACAAAGTCAATTAATGCACATATATGTTAAATGTCTTGCATCTTTGCAAAACGATATGTTTAAATATACGAATTGACGCTTCTACAAAGTTATTTGTATTATTTTCCCTAGTGATTAATGATGCCCGAAAAAATCACTCTTCTCTTCGTTGCCAAAGAGCACTAATGTGATTTTTTAAATGTGGGTACTTTAAAACAATATCATTTTTCATCAGATCATTTAAAGATTCTTCAGCTTCTCTTCTAAAGATGATGCATACATTATGGCACGAAATAAAATCATTACAGTCTTCCTATTTTCTTTGGGTATTTCATTGTGGCTATCCCACAACCAACGCCAAAAAGCTTGGCAAACATGAAAGATACAAAGAAGGAGCTTTGGCTTTACTTTTGCCGATGAAAACACAGATGTCAGCGCATTTATTTCTGCTGAACTTCATCAGTCATGAATATACTAGGACAGCCAGAATTACCAAAACCTTCATTACCTAATGTTTCTTTAAGCAAGTTAAAGGCTAATGTATAATTTGTTTCCGTCTGAGCTGTATGTAATACACAAGCTAATGGCAAGGCTCCAATTTTGGAAGCGCACTAGAGTCCACAAACACAATTTCTTTAGAAAAATCTTCCTTATGAGTACGCATCATGATTGGTGTGAGAATAATTACAATCAAAGGATTCTCTTTAACCGCTATTATGTTCTGTCCTTTTTTATGGTAAAATTCAGCCTTTTCTTTTAGGACCCTCACCACTGAAGATTCATCTCGGCCTCTAAAATTTAAATTTCTAAAACAAGGAGAAAGTTCTACGTAAAATCGGTAAAATTTAAAGATATTTTCAAGGCAAGGCGATGTAGATATACAAAAAATAACTTACCTCCATTTTTCATACAAATGTTTTATATGCCGTTCCGTGGGATTTAATTGTGCATTGGCTAATACTAAGGGTAATTTAGTGTGAATGTACATAGGTAAAGTAAATTAACATAACACATCCATTATAGCCTCGTATCAAATATCGATCGTTTTTTATGGTGTTTTTGTTGATAGATATTTTTTATCAAAAAATCAACGGTGGCATTACATTTCCTGTCTCTAACTCTAGTGTCTTCCCTTTTTCTGGTTTTAGCTTTATTAAAACCGCTGATGGGTATGTATAACGCACAATCCAGTTAGTACTTGTTTTATTACTAAATATAGCTAACCATTTGCCACAACAAATACTATTGTCTTCAACATCTGGTTTTTTAAATCGAATTTTAGCTTTAAAACCATCATTTGTGAGCTCAAGATATTCGGTAATAGAATCGTCCTCACTACACATTTCCACTAATATATTTTTATAATCCATTCTAAATTAAAAAAAAAACGAAAGAATAACTCCCGATAAACCTTGTTTGATCACGTAAAAAACAAAACAATAACAAATAATATAACCCAACTTTTATCCCACATGCATCACCGAATCTGAGTCGCGGTATAAATCGGCTACGTGAGGCGCAGCAATTGACATCCATTGCGTACTGCATTTCAGTATTTCAACGCGCTAACGTAATAGCGAAGCCCTGAATTGTAGTATAGGATGGCCTATGAAATTAGATAAAGCATATGGCCATAGTCTACCACGATTCAATGTAGTGCCGATCTGAATAATGGTATAGAATGCCAATACGCCTCCGGGCCACCAAGGTTAGTCTTCATCGTAAATACTGCAGCCTGCGTTTTTTAGCGTTAAAATTGACCAGATTGTTACTGCCCCACTCCAAGATTGCTCTAATATAGTTGTTGATTGAAGCTACTTGTTGCTGCCTAAGATTCTGAGAACTTGCGGCTGTCGTTGGTTTGGCGGACTCAAATGTGGAAATAAGTGTGCTATCGTCCGCAAAGCTGTAGATTGGATTGACAGTGGTTCCTAGCAAATCGTTGATATATATCAAGAAAAGAGTGGGCGATAAAATGCATCCTTGAGGGACTCCAGCGTTAATGTTAAATTTGTCGGAGAGGTATCCATCGACGGCTACTTGGATTGTTCGTTGTTCAAGAAAACTTTTGATCCAATTCAATAATGAGTTTTGTATGCCGATTGAGCAGAGCTTGGTTAGTAGTCCCTCATGCCACACTCTGTCAAATGCCTTGGAAATATCAAGAGCGACTGAGCGGGACTCGCCGTGCTTCTCCATGGCCTCCGTCCACAAGTGTGTGACGTAAGCCAGAAGATCGCCGGTGGATCTAAGCTTTCGGAAGCCGTATTGATGATCGCTGATTAGTCCAGATGATTCCAGATATCTTAACAGTTGTTGGTTGACTGCTTTCTCCATAATCTTTGATATTACTGGAACTAGTGCAATCGGGCGGTAATTGGAGGGCATCGGCTTCTTACCCTTTTTGGGTACAGCTTGCACTCGAGCAGTTTTCCTGCTTGTTGGAAATTGGCCCTGTTTATACGATGCCGAGGAGTCAATTTGTCTGCACAACGTTTTAGTATTAGGGCTGGAATTCCATCGGGTCCAGAAGCTTTGTTCGTGTCTACGCTTTTAAGAATTTTTTTTATAATTCGTTGAGGAAACGAAATTTCTCCCATCGATGAATTCACCCTTGGCAAATATGGCGATGTTTTGCCTTGCGAGTGCAGAGTAGAATTGGACGCGAAGAGTTTACCCAGCAAGTTGGCTTTTTCCCTTGCTGTTACCGCGATAGAACCATCATCTGCTGTTAGGGGTGGCAAGGCCGACTTAGCAGATCCTTGACTAACGGCTTTCGATACCGACCAGAAAGATTTGTTGTTGTGACTTTCTTTGCATTCATCAATAATTCGCTTGCAGCTATTTCTGGAGGCTAAAAAGTTCCTCCGATTTTCGATGGAACGATGTTGACGCCATTTGCGATATGCTGCGTTTTTAGTGTTTACTGCTTTTTTGCAATTCAGGTTGAACCATTGCTTGTTGTTTGATCCGCATTTAGTAAAAAAAGGGATATAAGCTTCCATTCCTGCCAAGATCGTCTCTGTAATTTGGTTTGCACATTCTGAGATGTTATTGGTTCTAAAGCAGACCTCTTTCGAGCGATAAAATTCCCGAAGATGGTTCCACTTTGCTGATTTATAGTGCCATACCTTCCGCGGCATCGGAGGATCCTGCGTTTTAACCTCCAACTGGCAAGACACTGTTATCAATTTGTGGTCCGATGTTCCTAGGGGGGCATGTACTGATACAGTGTACAAGTCAGGGTCTGAAGTCAAGACCAGATCTAGGAGACTCGCGAACTCGCCGTCTCGATCGGGGATTCTGGTAGGTTCCTCCACAAGCTGCGTAAGCCCGCATATAGTGGCAAATAGCTCAGCTTCTCGTCCTTCATCGTCGTTCTTGTTGCAGCCAGTTGATATTGTGAACATTATGACTCTACTGTCAAGAACTTTAGGATTAAAATTCCAGGCAGTTGAGTCAACAAAATCATTTTGCTTAAATTGGAAGCGGTTGATGGATTGTCTTATTCTCTGGCAGTCTGAGACAACAATTTATTTTTATTCCAGGCAGTTAAGAAACATTTTGATTCGATTGCCTGGAATTAAAGAAAAAATACTGAAATGCCGGAAAATTGAATAAATTCCGGAAAAAATTAATTCCAGACTGTTGATAATAGAAAGAAAAAGAAACAATTTCTACACATTTCTAACAGATTCGTAATTCTTCTTCACTGCCTGGAATAAAATTAAATTGTTGGCTCAGACTGCCTAGAATAAGACAATCCATCAACTGCCTGGAATTTAATCATTTATATATGTTAATTTTTCTTTAATTCCAGGCAGTTCAGTTTATTATTATTTTTCAGGCAGTATCATATTTGTTTTTATTGCCTGGAATAACAAAATTACTTTCCTTAATTTTATGGAGTTTTTATCGAGAATTTATTCAATTTTATGAAAATGTGGACCATTAATTAATTAATTTTATCAGGGTTTATTGGATTTCAGGCATTTGAGTTTAATTTTTTGTTAAATCAGGGTAGTTGATTTATTTTTCCTGTTTTATGAGTTCCTGACTGAATATGTGAATAGAGGTTCAATAAATTTACTGTAGTGGAGTAAATTTTACGTGTTACTTATGTAACGCTAAAGAATTGCGCGTAAAAACTGAGAACACTCCAAAACATATTGTAAGAGCATTATTTGTACTGCACAACTATAAGTTTTTGATCCAGTTTAGGTGGAAGTACAAGGTGCGAATAAACTGATACCTGAGGGTAATCAATCACAGTAGATCCTTCATGTCAGTGGCAGGTAGTAGGTATCAACTTTTTTTGTACCTCTGTTTTGCCAAATACTCTAGAATATTTAAACTTTGCCTAATTGATTTTCCAGATCTATAGAATTTGCAGATACCTGAGTTTTTTTTAAGTTCAGGCAGTTGATTTAGTTTTCCATTTCCCAAGCATTAGAATCGTAATTTTTCGTGTTGTCCAATCGTTTGTTTAACTGTTTGGAATCTTAGGTATTTCATTAAATTTTGGTACCCTGTTTCAGGCAGTTTGGTTCTCAAATGCTTGCATTTCCAGGCAAAAAAGTCATAACCTTTTTTTTCAATTTTATGGAGTTCAAGTCTGGAAAAATTCATTCGATTTCAGTGATTCGAAGTTGGAAGTTTCAGGCAGTAGAATCATGAGTTTCCTGAAATAAGTTCCATCAATCAACTGCCTGGAATTTGAGCCAATTTTCTTTTCAAATTTCAAACAATTTAATTTTTGCAGAATTTTTTTATTACCGACATTTAAGAGCGATGTTATTACATCCTTAAGTAAATTACCCCGAGAAAAACCCGACAATTCGTTCTGCTTCACTTTGCATAAACATCCATAATTCGCCATCTGAAACGAAAACGATTTCGATCCAGAAATCCATCCGTCATCCCCGTTTAACACCGGCAACAAATTTCCCGTTTTCTTTCCAGAAGAATGGATGATCCCGAGCAGGACAAACGACACCATCCATATCGGGAACATCACCGTGTCGGCGGGTAGGGAGGCCATTTTCACCTGTTTCGTCAACATCACCGAACGATTTAAGGTCAATAAGGTGAGTGAGGGCTTATTTTAGCTTTAATAAGACAGATATAGTCTCTATACAATTTATTATTCAGAGAAAATTAAAAAGAGAATAAAGAGCGAATGAGGGACTGACAAAAAGAGAAAGAGGAAATAATGTATGTTAGGGGCTTGTATCTCAATCAAAGTCTCTGCATAAGAGAAGCTTTCAAATATATGTACCATCAATTATTTATAAGAACGTTTGTCTCATGACTTACTGAATTATATTTTTTAATATACTAAAAATGTATAGAAGTATTTATTGAGTTATATCCGCAAGAACTGCTAGCTTCACTATAGACTTTTCCAATGACGGAGTTAACCAAGTGATCGTCGTGAGTAGTGTTGAATCTCCATAACTTGGTTGGCTACATCATCATATTTTTATTATATAAAACCTTAGTTTTAAGATAATAATAATAATAATAATCCTTATTTAGCAAAAAAAACTACATAAATAAAATTGAACAATAAAAAAATGAATACATTACATGATAAATTGTTAATCGTGCCTCCATTGCATTTCCAAAGAGCAAAAATCGGTGGTATTAATTGTGTTTCATAACAAGGTCGGCTCGTGTTGGCGGTTCAAGCAATTTCTCTCAATAGCCTCTTAAACTGATTAACATTTGTACTAGTTTTTACATAATTTGGTAATTTGTTGAATTCACTTAGTCCTCTATATAAAACATGATTATGTGTTTGACTTGGCTAATAGATGAGCCAAAATAAAATCCTTACAATTTCTGGTTTTATAATTGTGGACATTACGAAAAATTGTTCATTTATCACAGATATATTTAGGTAAAATGCCTCTTTTTAATTTGAATATAAATAAGTTAATATTAAAAAGAATTTTTTGCTGGACGGATAACAAACTTCGAACATATAATATAGTCTTGATAGGTGTGTAGCGGTTACATTTTAGGATTGCTCTCATAGCCGTATTTTGAATTTTCTCGAGTTGCTGTATTTTATTAAAACTGTATATGAGGAAGTGCAAGGGCATTGTATAGTGAAAGCTTGGTATGCATTGATAGATTTTGACCTATTCTGTTAATAAACTCGAACTTTTAGAAAACTTTCTTATAATATAATCATGCATGAAAATTCAAATTAGAGTCCAATATTGTACCCAAGTATTTAATATTCCCATCATACATCAATTTTTTTCCATTTATTATGATACCTATATTATTTATATCTACTGAACTCATTTTAGATTTTTTAGTAAATACGTAAAATTTCGTTGCTAGCAAAATAAACTATTAAGTTCACTATTGATACTATTTGACCTAGATCTTTGCCAATATTATATAACATTGTGTCATCAGCAAATAATACAATATTAGATTTTTTACACAGCATAACCATATCATTAATAACAAAAACAACAATCACAGTTCCCTGAGGCACACCATATTTAATATTCAGTTTCAGATATAGAATTTTTATATTTAACCCTTTGAACTCTATTGGATAAATATGAATTAAACCACCGTCTATAGATTACAACAAGTCAGACCACTTCCTATACCGCCCGTGTTAAAGCAAAATTGACCTTGAATCCCGCTGTTTGCTGCGTACGAGCGTTTACCAGGGTTTATCGTAAATATCGATGAAAGCAAATTCTGAGGCGCGCTGATTATTTTTATACGAGGAGTATTCATAAGAAGTATTTTAAGTCATAAAATAAGAACTTTTTTATAGGATTGGAATAGAATGTGTTTATATGACAGTGTTTCTTAATTATTAACGTTTTTACACATTTTTTATATTAGCTTCACTTCTTTGCCTTTATGTAGGTATGTATATAACAATTCTAAGAATTCTATTTAAACTATAACTTTTACTTGTCAGATTGTTTTCAAATTTTGTAGGTGCTTGGCTTTCGATAACAAGGACAGTTTTTAAAATGTTTTTGAGTTTCCCTTTTCTAAAATTGGTGTATCTAGAAGTTTTGATCAGTTCAATGAATTTGAACTTTTAAATAAATTGGGAGCGTTTAATATGGCGGATTGAAAATGGTTGCCTTTTAAGTCAAATATAATATATAAAAAGTGAATTTGAAAAAAACCTTACTTGTTGAATTGTTTAAATTTGCTACATTTTAAGGAGTCTTATCAAAAAATACAAGTTTTTGCTTAATATTTGTTGAAATTTTAGAGATAAATATTCAAAAAATAAATCTAAAGTTAAAATAAATAAACAATTAAAAAACACATTTAAACGCACTAAAAAATATAAAATAATTTTATTACGGCATGGGTTATTTTAATTTTTAAATTAAGTCGTTTTAAAAATACAAAAGCGCAAAAGAATAACAAACAATTATCATAATAAGCGCTAAATAAGTAGTTTTGTAAATTATATACTTTGTATTCATTTGTGGATATACCTAGTAAATATAAACTCCTGGACAAAATTATCGCACCACTAATTATTTTGTCAATAAAATTTAAATAAAAATAAATATCAGTTAAAACAGTTATAATTGGTGCAATTGCCTGGAAAAAAATAAAAAACATATTTTGACCTACCTGAAACTTTTTTTTTAATTCCAGGCATTTGAAGTGAGTTTTTTCTTGTAAAATTTACTTAAAAACAGTTTTTTTTTAATTTTTTTTTTCTTAAAGGCACTTAAAGTCATTTTTTCATATAGGATCTCATAAGAGTGATAATTTTTATTTTTTTCCAGGCACTTAAAGCTATTTTCAGGCAATTTAGTGGAATTTCTTGTTTCTTTTAGACTACCAAGGCAGTTTTTGAAAATCTCTTTTTTTTTAAAGATAAAACTGCGTCGATTGCCTGGAAAAAGTAAGAAATGACTTTGAAATACGTGCCACTTTTATTTATTTCAGGCAATTGAGGTTCAAGTTTGTTTTTGCACAATTGAGTTTAAAACTGAGCAATTTGGAAGGAAAAAAAAACATGTTCAGAGTGTAATGGCTTTAAAGAAAATAAATTTAATCTCAGGCAGTAGAAGCTATTTTTTATTGAAAATTACGGTCAGAAGTAAAGAAACGTAATTTTTAGTTCAGTGTAATTTTTTTTCCAGGCACTAATTTTTTAGTTTTTCAGGTAGCCAAGGTAACTTTTTAAGTAATTTTTCTCATGGAAGAAACCACTGCAATTGCCTAGAAAAAATGAAAAATTACTTTGACTTACCTGATTTGTTTTTATTTTAGGCACTTGAAGTCAGTTTTCTTGCAAATTCGATTTTAAAAAAGTTACATAGGAAAAACAGTCTTCAGGCAGTTTAAAGTAAATTTTTGGTGAAATTTTTATTTCTTAGTTAGTTAAGTTAAAGTTTAAGTTAAAAAATTACACTACATAGCGTTTCTTTCCATTTCTTTCAGACAGTCAAGGCAATTTTTGACAATAACTTTTCTCGGACAAAAAGTAAAAAATAAAACAAATATATTTTTTTAATATTATTATTTAAAACTATCCTCTTGTTTCTCGACTGATTTTTTTTTCGTGTTTTTTGTTCAATTTGCTACTGAAATATGACCTGAATTAAAATTAAAAAGTCCAAAAATATATCAACTACCCAACGATTAATTTCAAATTTTTCTTAGCTGCATTGGAAAATTAAAACCATTGTTTTTTAACTGCTTAAGATGGGATTATTATTGTTTTTCCAATAAATGACATGAAAAAGTAAAAAATGGTTTTAAATAAACTCCTGGACAAAATTATCGCACCACTAATTATTTTGTCAAGAAAATTTTGATAAAAATAAATATCAGTTAAAACAGTTATAATATCTTTTCTCGTACAAAAAGCAGACAAAAACTATGTTTATGCTTTATCATGGAACATGCTGCTCGTGAGGAGTGAGAATACATTCGCAGGAAAGTTTTCATAAATTGATACGAGGAATGCTGCGAAGACTTCAAGCGGTCATTGCAGCTAGAGGTGGCAATACACGTTATTAAGAATTCATTATGGGTCTATTGTCTTATTTTTGTATCAAAATTGAAGTTAGTGAAAATCGATGCTTTTGCTTGTATTGAATTTAGTTACTTAAATCTCGTTTTGTTAAATAGAATATAATTGTTTTTGTTAATTAATAATGCATAGTTAACAATGCTTATAAGTTTGCTTATTTTTTTATCTTTATTAAAAAAAAATCTCTAAAAATCAAGTGGTGCGATAATTTTGTCCAGGAGTTTGTATAAAATATGTTAAAATATCAAAATTTACCGGGTCTTAAACGCCGACATTGGTGGCCGACAAAAAGAAGTGGGATGTGTTGGTTTGGGATAATAGGTTGTAAAATCGGCTAAAACTATTCCAGTAACATTAGGGGGAGAAAACAAATAATGAACTATTTTTTAAGATTGTAATGCTTTTATGTAAAACACAAAATACAGAACAAAATATTTAACATATAGGGATGAAATACATACTACTTTATTATTGGGTAATTATATTTATACAAGTAGTATGTAATCAAATTATTGTCTAAAACGCTACAAGCAAAAACTCTCTCGCGAAACGGATGCACACAAGTTAACGTACTTGCGAAAACTAAACCTGGGCTCTACCCAGCCGATGCATGGCGAGGTGAGGAACGGAGGGTGGGGCAATCGATTTCAGGGCCGCTCGAGTGGTCTGACTGGTAAGACAATATACTTAATCCTCATATATTCTAATTTTCTCAACAATACATCTCTATCGATAGTCCCAAAGGCTCCGTTTAAAAATACCGCCAGTACAAAATTACCAGAATCTATGAGATATTTGATTTTTATTGTAGAATTTAATTAGCTGCTCCTTTACACACACTTCAAGCATCTTCTCATAAATTGGCACCGTGTTGATTGGCCGAAATTCATTATGGTACTTTGTATTTTGCACCTTGGGTACCGGAATAACAGTTGACAATTTCAAGGACTCCGGGAAGTTACCATGTGTTAATAATATCTAAAAGTCGGTTTCCAGAAACGAAAGTAAATATATCACAAAGAACTTTCTTAGAGACCCACTTTCACCACCCCCTAAATTTTTCAGGTTTTTCAATTTGGTCATTGTTATTTTTTCAAAAATTGTGAACAAATTATTGGCTACTGGAATTCTTGAATTGTGAGTGATATTCAGTGTGGTATATTTTGAAAAAGAGTGTTAGCACTATCCACAAAGTAATTATTAAACTTGTGCGCTATAGTCGCCTCATTGGACACTACTTCCAAATCAAAACCATTCCAAAATTTCATTGGGTATCGTTTCACTTTTCCCTGGTAAAAGAGTTTTTAGATGTTTGCATAGCTCTTTTGGATTTCTCCTATTTTGATTAATAGTCACCGAAAAAAAACGTTCTTTTCCCGTTCTGATCTGACTATATAATTTCTTTTCTTTTTATACTTGGTCCAAGTATCCAGTTTTATCAAGAACTGCCCTTTTATACAGTGACCGCCTAAAGTTCCGCATAAACTCGATAAAAATTAGAGACATGATTTTTTGAGAAAACGCTCGGACCCGTCGATTTTTATTTTAAGTTGCGCATTATTTCACATAAATTTTTGTATACAGGGGGGAACAAAAAAAAAGGCATGACGTCATCGGTCATTTTTTTGAATGGAATGCTATATTTTTTATTGCATTTATGAAATATAAGCGAAATTCCAAGCAAGTTTCGTATGACACACCTTATCTCAAAACTCAACTGTTTCAGAAATATTTACATTTAACCAACAAGAAAGCAAGTAAGTACGTCTATTTATAAATTAAGATAAAATGCAGGATAAAATGTTATAAACTGTGAAAACTCTTATTAATATATCAAGTGTTCAAACTGATCCTCATTTACTTCTTGGCAGAAAGCAAGACGGCTTACAAACTCATGTAAAACACTATCAATTATTTCGGGTGATAAACGTCTAATTTCATATCTAATTCTATTTTTCAAATCTTCTACGTTGTTTGGCTTCTTAATATAAACTTTACTTTTCAGGAACCCCCATAGAAAATAGTCACAGGGATTTAGGTCTGGTGACCTGGCTGACCATTCTATTGACCCTCTTCGTCCTATCCATCTTCCTGGGAACACTGTCTGGTCTTGTTCGTCTGGGTATAGGGGCAGCCAAAGCAGGGATAAGATCTTCTTGAAGAAAATTCAAATAACGTTGTCCTGTTAAGTTTTCTTTGAAAAAGTATGGCCCTATTACTTTATTTTCCACGATACCAGCCCAAACATTAATAGATTTACGGTACTGTGTATGAGCCTCGGTTGCCCAGTGTGAATTTGACACTGACCAGTACCGACAATTTTGCCGATTTATGACACCGTCCGCTTCATCCAAAAACAAAACTCGTAACACAAACTGACGGTTATTATTGCAAATGTTCATCATTTGCTCGCAAAATTGGTTTCTTCGATCAGGATCGTCCTCATTTAATTCGTGTATTAGTCTGATTTTATAAGGGTGGTATTCAGTTGCTTTTAAGATGCGTCTTACTGACGTTCCGGCTATATTATTATCAACTGAAATTTGTGAAGTTGCATTGTTTGGATTTTCTTCGACGGAGAGCAGACGTTTTATTTTGTTTCTTCAGAAATTTTTGGACGACCTGGTCTTGGCAAATCCCTAACATGACCTGAAGTTATGAATGTGTGCTCTATTCTACTAACTGTTGACTGAGAAATAGGATGGTTTGGGTATATGGCATTAAACAGTTGACTTACTTCTTTTTGCGGGCGCACTCGATCCCCGTACCCTAGCATCATCAAAATTTCAATTCGTTGGGTTTCCGTTAAATTAGCGATAATTTATTCTGATAAAAACTATTAATTTTCGAACTGACAGTGACATTCGAAAATGGAGATTCTTTATAAGTGCAACCATGGAAATAGAAACAATTGGCAGTGTTTATAACATTATTTTTATCCTCGATTCTATCTTAATTTGTAAATAGACCTACTTATTTGTTTTCTTGTTGTTTAAATGTAAATATTTCGGAAACAGTTGAGTTTTGAAATAAGGTGTGTTATACGAAACTTGCTCGGAATTTCGCCTATATTTCATAAATGCAATAAAAAATATAGCATTCTATTTAAAAACATGACCGATGACATCCTATCTTTTTTTTTGTTCCACCCTGTATACAAACATTTAGTGTGAAATAATGCGCAACTTAAAATAAAAATCGACGGGTCCGAGCGTTTTCTGAAAAAATCATGTCTCTAATTTTTATCGAATTGATGCGGAACTTTAGGCGGTCACTGTATTGAGGATTAGCAGTAAAAAGAGAATAAAGAGCGAATGGGGGACAGACAAAAAGAGAAAGAAATAAATAGGTAACTTCTTGAGTCTTTCTTTGACTGACCTAACGAATGTTAAGGGCTTGTATCTCAATCAAAGTTTCTGAATAAGAGAAATATATTCTGAAGTTTAGGGCACGTGGTGTGCTACAGAAGCGATAAAGTAGTAATACACTAAAAAAGTTGAGTAAACTAAAAGGTAATTCAAAAGCGAGAGGTAGAAAAGGAGAGTGAGTTGATTTTTTTGTGTTTTGTTCAGGTCGCCTGGGTGAAAGCCGAAGACTTGACCGTCCTGAGCATCGGTGCCAAAGTGGTCACCCACAACAACCGAATAGTCGTCAATTATGACAACTTCAACACGTGGCAATTGCGGATAAAACAAGTGAAGGAGAGCGATAAGGGCTGTTACATTTGCGAGGTGAACAATAGCTTGGTCAGGAGTCACGAGGGATGTTTGGACGTCAACGGTAAGTAATTTACTCTCTTAGTAACTAAACATTTTTGTAATAACAATTGTTTTGTCACGTTTTCTTCAATCTCTTCCAGGCAGTTGAGGTTTCCATTGTAGTTCCATGCAGTATATACATGCAGTGTTTCACAACTTATCCGAAAAATTTTAACCACATATGCGTTGTTACGAAACAAGTTGATTTCTCAAAAAAATGTAATAAAAGTCCTACAGATATCGAGATAATAAAATAATACAGTTTAACAGTGTACTTACTTATAAAAGCTGTTCAAAATTGTTTCCATTGACTCTAATGCAAGCTTGGGTACGTTTAATCCAATTTTGGCGCACTAATTCAAATACACCTCCTTCCTGCTGTTCCTGAAGCCTCAAATTATCGGCAACCACTGTGATTCGGTCACGCAATTCTTCAATATTCTGAACTGGAGTAGGGTATACCTCGTTTTTCAAGTGTCCTCATAAAAAGAAGTCCAGAGGATGTAGGTCGGGAGACCGTGGAGGCCATGCAATTGGTCCCCCTCTTCCGATCCAGCGTATCTGGTGTACATGATTCAAAAAATCATGAAACTAGCGTCTGCGGAACCACCGTTCCTTGTGCCGCCGGCGCTCGCTCTCGCGGCAGAGCATAGTCAATGTTGCCGCTTTCATCAAAGATATCATATTTTATGATTAAAACGCATTCTGGGTGAGTCGTTATGCATGCATGTGCTCGCTTGCAGTCTCGCAGACTCGCACTTCTCGTTAGGATTTTTCGGAGGTAGGAAGTATTGATATAAAGTGATTTTGGCGCGCAGGATGTTTTTGAATGCGATAAAGAAAAATTATTAGTCGAGGTACAGTTTTTTTGCTTGGGTAGGTTTGATAAATAAAGGTAATTTTTGATTTTTATTTATTCATATTAAGTAGGTTATACAACGGTGATAATATGGACTCCAAATTCAATAAATTATGTACAGTTTGTAATCGCTTGTTTACAAGAACCACTCATTTACGAGTGCATGTCAACAAATTTCATTACGGGAAGAGATAGCTCCTCATTTAAGAATTAGAACTGACAATTTTAAATGTTTGCATTGTGAAGAAGTGTTTACGATCAGAAATCGTTGGAAACAACATTTAAAAATGCATAGAAGTAAGAATAATGACGTAAATATTATTAGGGTTACGATTTAATAATATTAATATATTAAAATAGCAAATTGCGCATATATATAAAAGGTGTGTAAAGCTGTGCCTAATTAATACCTATATAGAGCGTTAAAATGAAAATCCTAAAAATTAGCAATTCAAAGGTTAATGGTTACATTCAGAAAAGTGCAATATGTTTTTACAACCTTTAGAATCCTGCACAGTTTCCTAGTCATAGCAAGCACAATTTTCAACACATTTATCTCATGAATGGTTTAATAAAAGAATGGCATGTGATTTTATTACATTATGAGTTCATTAAAATCGTAGTAGGTACCTTTATCAATTCTTAACTCATTTTAGAGGTCTATTTAATATTAGTGCAATCAAAAGTAAACGTTTTTTGAAGAAAATTTAAAGACGAGAGGCATTGTATAGTATTTTTATTTTTTAAAGGAAAAAAATGCGGAAAGATTAAGTTTTTTGCGTGAAAACGAAAAAAAGTAATGAATAAAGTTAATATTCCCGGTACGCGGATCAAAAGACACTAACCCAACCGATGGGAGGCTCCAACCCACGGTCGATATCCGTTTTGAGATCCAACTCTAAAATTAAGTCTCACTCCATCTCAGGCGCGCCGCGCCCCCTTACCCCAAACCCGTTAGAATGAACAAAACATTTTTGCGCTTCGCTTGTCACTAATGTATCGAAAAATAGTTCCAGATTAAAATCATTAATATTATAATAAAAAATTAAAATTCCTCATTTTTTCTTTTTGGAATTGACTTAAATTAGGTTATTCTCATCAAATTAATTAATTTTGTAATGTAATTCCGATTGCACTAAAGTTAAATATCACCCATTTTAGTATAGGGAAGGACAACTATTTAACATTAATAACCAAAACTGAAAAATCCATATAAATTAGGTACTTAAATACGTACATAATGACCTATTACTGTACCCTGTACGTAGCGATATAACCTTTTAAAAAATAATTAATAAAAGGATCCTCCATTTAACACAAAGCTATTTTATTTTTAACCAACTACCACCTTAAAAAATATCTCTCAGAGCTGCCGGCGCGCAACATATGCAGTCGCCAGTCGGTATTTTAATATGAATAGCGGCAACGTAGCACCACACATCTGACTGCAGAGGCACAGTGATTTCCAGGCGGCAGACGCTAGTAATCATGAACTTCTAAACGAAAATGCGGAGGTGTCCCATCGTGCATAAACCACATCCGTGCTTGGACCGCCAATGGCACATTTTCAAGAAGGACCGACAAATCATTTATTTATTTATTTATTTATTTATTCATGCCAAAAAGTATAAAGCTTTTACACAAGTCAGTCAAAAATATAACTCCAAATAAAAGTATTAAACTGTAAAATTCGTTTTACCTAAGAACAAAAATAAAACACATATAAGCCTAAAAAGTAATGCTTAAAAACACTTAACACTAAAAGTCAAGAGACCCAGCCTATGCAATAGCACTGAAATTTGAGCTCAGGAATTCCTCAAATGAATAAAAAGCATTGGTGACTAAAAAATGTTTTACCTTTGTCTTATAAGCATTAAGAGGCAAATCCTTAACGGAGACCGGCAGGACATTAAAGAACTTAATTCCATAATAAGACACGCCATTACGGGTACGCTCGAGTCTCCTAAATGGTGCCACCAAGGAGCCGCTATTTGGCATTCCGAAGAAATTCCAAATACTGGTGACCATCCATCCGATCTGGCAATATGAACGGTCATCATTGCCAGATCCAGATGCCCACACGTTTAAAGAAAAACGATGTTGGAAGTTTCTCTGGACCACTGCGTGAGGATTCTCAAAGGATCATACGTGTGTATTATGAAGATTGGTTATACCATTACGAGTAAAAAAAGCTTCATCGGTGGACAAAATATCAGCTGTAAAACGCGCATTTCGAGCATTTTCTTGCAAAAACCACTCACAAAATGTTACTCTTAGGGGATAGTCTGTAGGTAGCAACGCCCGGACTCTGGACGTGATATGGGTACAGTTGGGCCTCATGTAATATGCGCCACGCTGTTGCATGTAACACTTCTGGGACCTGTTGGGCTAACCTCCTTGTGCTGATTTCTGGATTTTCTTCCACAATATCCAAAATTTCTTCTTCGGCATTTAAAACGCGTTGTGGGCGAACCCGACCTCTATCTACTCCACGTCTGGGGCGCAAATCTCCAGTTGCACGTGCACGTAAAACAATTAAACTAAATGTTTCGTGATGTGGTATGTGCCTATTCGGAAATCGGTGTGCATACAAACGAGACGCCGCTAGCGAATTTTGCCTTGCTTCTCCGTGCGCTAAAACAATGTCCACTAACTTCTCATTAGTGTACACATCGACGGTACTTCATTCAGAGCACCCACGTTAGAGACTTTGCTTTCGTCAGTTGTTTGGAATAACATTTGCTACAATGAATTATTAATGCGTATTCTAATATCACGACGATGAACGCAAAATACAGATATTTACTTTTCAATTTATTATTGAAACTCAGGTTTATAACTTAATTTCTGTAGGACTTTTATTACATTTTTTTTTGAGAAATCAACTTGTTTCGTAACAGCGCATATGTGGTTAAAATTTTTCGGATAAGTTGTGAAACGCCCTGTATATTTTTATTATTTGAATTGCAAAATAACAGAAATCAATTCATTTCATTCACTTATACAACCTCGATTTAATTCTAAACAGTAAACTAAACGTCCAGATACACCAAAACTAGGTGACTGCTGAGATCTGGTGAACCTGCTGACCATAGAATTGTTGTCAGTTTCTGTTCTTGCATTCAAGCATGACGATAGGCAGAATGTCATGCCCCCTGGATATAAAGCATGGGCCGTTTTAAGAATTATCACAATGCTTTGCGCTATTAACAATGCCATCAACTTTACAGGGATATGTAGCACCAACCATTATTTTAGTGGGAAATTCGACCAGTAACATTTCCTGTTAAGATGGCTTGCACCAATCTGGAAACAAAAAGGTGTCTCCTTAAAAACGTTGACAAAACTCCATTCTTCGTTTATTGCAGGGATCTTTTTTGGCTTCCTTGATATGTAGCACGATTTCTGGACCCAGATTTAAATTCAGAAAATTAATTCATGAGTTATGAAGGAAACGATATATTTAAAGTTTTTTTTTAAATTACCTTTTTTAAGAAATCTTCATTTTAAATAAGAACAAATTGAAAATAGGGGGAGGTGTTATCAATTGAGTTTCCTTACTTAAAAGTTAAAGCGGCTTTCAATTTTCTCTCTGGAACACTCGACTAACGAGCTTCCAGGAAAGGATTCTCGGTGTTCGAGTGAACGTTACCTTTGATTAACTTCCTATTAATGATCAATTGCCTGAAGTTGCCGATTGCTTATAGGAGCTTTATTTGGTTTTTTCTAGTTGAGTTGAGCGTATTTGAATTTAAATGCTAAAAAAAGGAGAAACTTCATGGTAAATTTCAAACCTTTTCCAGGCTTTAGATGACTAAATAAAAACATTTAAAAATTATGATTTTTAAATTTTTTTTCCAAGAATTTGGTGTAGAATTGGATATAAAAAATAAATTTATTTATTTCAGGTTTCAAATGCCTGGTAAAAATTATTATTTTTTGAACATTTATGATTTTATACTTAAAACGTGATGAAAAGTAAAAATTTTATAGACTACAATTGTTTAGAAAAATGAAAATTATCCTTTTCCTTTTAATTATACAAACGAGAGAGATACATTCAATGTGATCATCAAAGAGTCATATGACCCAGATTGGTTTATATGCTCAAAAGTGGGTCAAAAGTTAATTTTTTCACTTTCTACCGCATCTCACCTCTCAGGAACATTCTGGATCATTAAGAAATTATACTTTTCTTACGTAATTGTAACGTATACAAACGGGAGAGTTATTTTCATAATGATCGACAAAGATTTATGGGACTCAGATCGGTTTATATGTCCAAAAGTGGATCAAAAGTCAATTTTTTTCAACTTTCTACCGCATCTCACCTCTCAGGAACATTCTGGATCATTAGGAAATTATACTTTTCTTACGTAATTATAACGTATACAAACGGGAGAGATATTTTCATAACGATCGTCAAAGATTTATGGGACTCAGATCGGTTTATATGTCTAAAAGTGGGTCAAAAGTCCATTTTTTCACTTTCTACCGCATCTCACCTCTCAGGAACAATCTGGATCATAATGAAATTGTACATTTCTTACGTAGTTATAACGTATACAAACGAGAGAGATATTTTCATAGCGATCGTCAAAGATTCATGGGACTCAGATCGGTTTATATGTCCAAAAGTGGGTCAAAAGTCCATTTTTTCACTTTCTACCGCATCTCACCTCTTAGGAACATTCTGGATCATTAGGAAATTATACATTTCTTACGTACTTATAACGTATACAAACGGGAGAGATATTTTCATAGCGATCGTCAAAGATTCATGGGACTCAGATCGGTTTATATGTCTAAAAGTGGGTCAAAAGTCCATTTTTTCACTTTCTACCGCATCTCACCTCTCAGGAACAATCTGGATCATAATGAAATTGTACATTTCTTACGTAGTTATAACGTATACAAACGAGAGAGATATTTTCATAACGATCGTCAAAGATTCATGGGACTCAGATCGGTTTATATGTCCAAAAGTGGATCAAAAGTCAATTTTTTCACTTTCTACCGCATCTCACCTCTTAGGAACATTCTGGATCATTAGGAAATTATACTTTTCTTACGTACTTATAACGTATACAAACGGGAGAGATATTTTAATAGCGATCGTCAAAGATTCATGAGACTCAGATCGGTTTATATGTCCAAAAGTGGGTCAAAAGTCCATTTTTTCACTTTCTACCGCATCTCACCTCTCAGGTATATTCTGGATCATTAGGAAATTGTACATTTTTTTACGTACTTATAACGTATACAAACGGGAGAGATATTCTCATAGAGATCGTCAAAGATTCACGGGACTCAGATCGGTTTATATGTCCAAAAGTGGGTCAAAAGTTCATTTTTCCACTTTCTACCGCATCTCACCTCTTAGGAATATTCTGGATCATTAGGAAATTATACTTTTCTTACATACTTATAACATATATAAACGGGAGAGATATTTTTATAGCGATCGTCAAAGATTCAAGGGACTCAGATCGGTTTATATGTCCAAAAGTGGGTCAAAGTCCATTTTTTCACTTTCTACCGCATCTCACCTCTCAGGAACATTCTGGGTTATTTTGAAATTATACTTTTCTTACGTACTTATAACGTATACAAACGGGAGAGATATTTTCATAGCGATCGTCAAAGATTCATGGGACTCAGATTGTTTTATATGTCCAAAAGTGGGTCAAAAGTCCATTTTTTCACTTTTTACCGCATCTCACCTCTCAGGAACATTCTGGATTTTAATGAAATTGTACTTTTCTTACGTACTTATAATGTATACAAATGGAAGAGATACTTTCATAACGATCGTCAAAGATTCATGTGACTCAGATCGGTTTATATGCCCAAAAGTGGGTCAAAAGTCAATTTTTTCACTTTCTACCGCATCTCACCTCTCAGGAACATTCTGAATCATAATGAAATTGTACATTTCTTACGTACTTATAACGTATACAAACGGGAGAGATATTTTCATAACGATCGTCAAAGATTTATGGGACTCAGATCGATTTATATGTCCAAAAGTGGCATTTTTTCACTTTCTACCGCATCTCACCTCTCAGGATCATGCTGGATCATTATAAAATTGCACTTTATACTTTTTTCACTTTTTTCTTTTCTGGAAAGGATCCTTTGTTAACTTGTACCTTTTCCACTGTTCAGGTAAATAAATTCCCAGTAAACCAGATCGGCTTTCATATCAATTCAATAAATTCGAAGAACGGCAAATTTCCGAACGTTTTAACCGATTTGCGGTCGCGTTTTTCCATTTCTCCATTTATTTTCCCCATCGTATATCCGGTGTATGCATGTATATGGAACAACGTAGTATTTTTACGACACGACAGACCATACAATCGATCAGAAGTTTCCATTAGACTGGTTTTAATGGAGAGAGAGAGAGAGAGTGTTATTTTGTGTCTGCTTTTATTCAATATTATCATGGAAAAAATCATGCAGTAATGAGCCTTTTTATAAAGTGATGATTATATGAGAATCAATTTTTTTTGATAAAGTGCAAATGGAAATAAGAGAGCGTGCAGTGAACAATTTTTTTTGAATAAGTTTTATTGAAAAATGCGTTATTTAATCTGTTTTAACCCAAGTTAAGGGGGCTTTTTTCCTTTTTAAATGAGTAAATTTAGGATAGTAAAGTAAACATTTTGACAGTTACAGTAGAACAGTTTATTTGACCTAATAGTGAGACTAATATACTTATTCTTAATCTATTACAGTCGTTTTTCATTCCATTCCAAGCAGTCAGTTTTTTAATTCAGGCAATGGAATTACTTGGAACTCTCATTCACATTTATCCCTTAATAACCCCGTTAATAGTAATCTTACGATGTTAAGACATATTATCAAAGTTTTTGTATTAAATTAGATCTACAAAATATATAATAATGATTTTTCTAGTAAGTATGATACTTTTCGAGATACAGCTCTTGGAAGTTTGCTTTCATGCAAATTAGGCCTAGAACTGTTTAATCACTTTTGTCCCTTAATATCTCCGTTAATATTGATCTTACGATGTTAAGTCTTATTATCAAAGTTGCAACATTAAAGAGATCTATAAAATTTGATACTCACATTTGTCCTTTAATATCTCAGTAAATACTGATCATTGGTAATTTCCATTGGGGCTTCTTGCAACTGATTTGTTTTAAGTGAATCCAGTAATTGGTCCATTAATCTAGGTAATTAATATGTGACTTTTTTCTATTGTTAATTTGGCTCTCTGGAATTAGGGATCTATTAAATACTCCTGTTCTAAATCTTTCCCCAAATTTCATCCAGGATCGCTGATAAATACAGAATGGAAATTTCCCTTCATTTGTTTTTCTACTTGGATATTTCCTTGGTTCCTGTTAATAATGCCACAAAAAGATCGATTAGCTCTTTCCCTCTTCCCCCTTCCCTTAACAAAAAACTGTATACTATACACCCTCGGGCGTCATTAATACGAAAACCGCCAAAGTTTCCGTTTGTTTTCCCACCATATTTCCATAGAAAGGGAGTGGGAATACAAGGAAAACTCGCGGTTTATCCAGGGCCTGTCGCCTAGTCTCTACGGATTAGCTTTCATTTATGTAATTTCCCATTTTAGAGGGCCGAGTGGGGTGGCTTAAAACAAGAGAACTAGGGGGGGTGAACCGAATTAATATTTGAGAGGTTATTTCGTTAGAAGGGTGTAATCTCCCTGAAAATATTAATGAGAGAAAAAAAACTAAAAAAAACTAATAACAAGGAAACTCTTTCAATTTTCCGCCTTAAAAAGGGGATTTTTCGAGGCCGGTTGCGACGTGTGCCACATACATCAACCCTGCAAAGGAAAAACATATTTTACCGGGGAAAATTTTCCCATTTTCGTGCGTTTTCACGTTCTCCACCGCCTCGGAGTTTTATTTTCGCGAGAAAATGGAAACGCGAACATAGCGTGTATGTGTGTGAAACGTCTAATTTAATTTTCCTAAAGTTCAGTGGGGTCGTTAAGTAAATGACATGTAACGCCATCTCTACTTTGATCCCAGTAGAAAAGTGATTTGACATTTGATCATTCTTAAAGTCAGAATTCTTCAAGGGAAAAGTTTTAATTGTAGTGCACGCCATCTGCAGCGAATTCGAATAAATAGCTTAAACTTGACAGCTTTGACGTATGAATTAACAGTTAACCAGATTGGAATTTTCGAGACAAAAATTTCAAGTTCGGTAACGCCATCTCTACATTCATCCTCGTTGACATTTGACATTGACAACGTCAGGATAGTTCTCGGGAAAAAAATTGATAAAGATCAATTTTAGTTCACCCCATCTACAGCGAATCCACGTAAATGTTTTAAAGGTGACAACTTTGACAACTTACATTAACAATTATAAGAAACAAAGACGCAAAATAAACGACTGAATTGATAATGTTGACGCATGCTTTGATTTTTGACCAATTCGAGATTTGGCAGTCATTCCCTAAATCATTCAAGTAATGCCATCTATAGCGAGTTTCGCAACGAATTCCTTCAAAAAAAAATGAAATGTCATTAATTACCGACAGCCTGGAATATTGAACGAATTGCCTGAAATTCGACAGTTGAGTTATTGTTTCAGATAATTTATTAATCCATTATTCCAGGCAATTGGGTCATAATTCCAGGCAGAAAAAAGTCATGTCTTTATTTCCTAGATGTATAAGTCGACTTAACTGCGTCAGGGTCATAACATCTTGAAAGAATGATTCAAATTTTCGAATTCATGGCTCAACTGCCTGGAAAAATGTATCACTTGCCTAAAATTTAACATTAAGTAATGCAAACAGTTTATACTTGACAGATTTGACTTATAAGTGACGTACGAATTGACATTGACAGCTCGGGATCAGGTTAGAATTTTCGAAGCAAAAATTGCATCAAAAATTCATCCTTGTTGACATTTGACATTGACAACGTCAGAATAGTTCCCAGGAAAAAAATTGATAAAGATCAATTTTAGTTCACGCCATCTACAGCGAATCCGCGTAAATGTTTTAAAGGTGACAACTTTGACAACTTACATTAACAGTTATAAGAAGCAAAGACGCAAAATAAATGACAGAATTGATAATGTTGACGCATGCTTTGATTTTTGACCAATTCGAGATTTGGCAGTCATTCCCTAAATCATTCAAGTAATGCCATCTATAGCGAGTTTCGCAACGAATTGCTTCAAAAAAAAAAAAGGAAATGTCATTCATCACCGACAGCCTGGAATATTGAACCAATTGCCTGAAATTGGACAGTTGAGTTATTGTTTCAGATAATTTATTGATCCATTATTCCAGGCAATTGGGTCATAATTCCAAGCAAAAAAAGTCATGTCTCTATTTCCTGGATGTATAAGTCGATTTAACTGCGTCAGGGTCATAACATCTTGAAAGAGTCTGCAAGAATGATTTAAATTTCCGAATTCATGGCTCAAAACTGCCTGGAAAAATGTATCACTTGCCTAAAATTTAACATTAAGTAATGCAAACAGTTTATACTTGACAGATTTGACATATAAATGACGTAAGAATTGACATTGACAGCTCGGGATCAGGTTAGAATTTTCGAAGCAAAAATTTCATCAAAAATTCATCCTCGTTGACATTTGACATTGACAACGTCAGAATAGTTCTCGGGAAAATTGAACTTTATCAATTTTAGTTGACCCCATCTACAGCGAATCCGCGTGAATGTTTTAAAGGTGACAACTTTGACAACTTGCATTAACAGTTATAAGAAGCAAAGACGCAAAATAAATGACAGAATTGATAATGTTGACGCATGCTTTGATTTTTGACCAATTCGAGATTTGGCAGTCTTTCCCTAAATCATTCAAGTAATGCCATCTATAGCGAGTTTCGCAACGAATCGCTTTAAAAAAAAGGAAATGCCATTCGTTACCGACACCCTGGAATATTGAACCAATTGTCTAAAATTCGACAGTTGAGTTATTGTTTCAGATAATTTATTGATCCATTATTCCAAGCAATTGGGTCATAATTCCAAGCAGAAAAAAGTCATGTCTCTATTTCCTGGATGGATAGGTCGATTTAACTGCGTCAGGGTCATAGCGTCTTGAAAGAATGATTCAAATTTTTGAATTCATGGCTCAACTGCCTGTAGAAATGTATCATTTGCCTGGAATTTAACATTAAGTAATGCGAATAGTTTATACTTGACAGATTTGACTTATAAGTGACTTACGAATTGACATTGACAGCTCGGGATCAGGTCGGAATTTTCGAGGCATAAATGTCAGGTTCAGTAATGCCATCTGTACATTGATCCCAGTAGAGAGTTGACATTTGACGTTGACGACGTCAGAATAGTTTCCGGAAAAAAAACCGATTAAGTTCAATTTTAGTTCACGCTATCTACAGCGAATTCGAGTAAACGTTTTAAACGTGGCACCTTTGAAAATTCTTGGCATTGACAGTTCGAAGAATCAGATGTTCTGTACTTAACAAATTAATGACAAACTTGCCAAATCAGAATTTATTAAAGTAAATATTTTTTAAATCATTTCTGTAACGCCATCTGTAGCGGAATTCTGAACGAATTGCTTGGAATTATGTCATAATTCTAGGCAGTTAATTCATAAGAAGCAAAGGTTTGACATTTGACAGTAAAATTGCTTCAACTTCCAGGAATATATAAACAGTTACGCTAAATACCTGGAATATAACCGAAAATGGCTTGAAATGCTTGAGATATCCTTGCAAATCGGGTTCAAATGCTTGGAATAAATTGAAAAATTATACGTAAAGGCCCTGGAATAAAACAAAAAAATGGCTTGAAATGAGTCAAACTCCTTGAAAAGGGCTTCAAATGCTTGTAATAAAATTAAAAAATTAGTTTTATTTGACAATGTTGACGCATACTATGACCTTTGACAAATAGGTGATGGACGGTTCGAGATTTGGCAGTCGTCATTCCCTAAATCACTCAAGTAATGCCATCTATAGTGAGTTTTGCAACGAATTGCCTTATAAAAAAGGAAATGTCATTCATTACTGACACCTTGGAATATTGAACCAATTGCCTAAAATTCGACAGTTGAGTTATTGTTTCAGATAATTTATTGATCCATTATTCCAGGCAATTGGGTCATAATTCCAAGCAGAAAAAAGTCATGTCTTTATTTCCTGGATGTATAGGTCGATTTAACTGCGTCAGGGTCATAACATCTTGAAAGAGTCTGCAAGAATGATTCAAATTTACGAATTCATGGCTCAACTGCCTGAGAAAATTTATTATTTGCCTGGAATTTAACATTAAGTAACACCTTCTATAGGGAATTTGAGTAACCAGTTTATACTTGACAGATTTGACATTTAAATGATGTACGAATTGACATTGACAGTTTGGGAACAGGTTCGAGGCAAAAATTTCAGGTTCAGTAACGCCATCTCTACATTGACAAGAATTTTAGTTCACGCCATCTACAGCGAATTCCAGTAAACTTTTTAAACGTGGCACCTTTGACAATTATTGGCATTGACAGTTAAAAGAATCAGATGTTGTATAGTTAACAAATAAATGACACACTTGACAAATAAGTAAAGGACGGTTTGTAATTTGGCAGTCAGAATTTATTAAAGTAAATATTTTTGAAATCATTTGGATAACGCCATCTGTAGCGAAATCCTGAACGAATTGCTTGTAATTATGTCATAATTCATAAGAAACAAAGGTTTGACATTTGACAGTAAAATTGCTTCAAATTCCAGGAATAAATAAAAAATTACACTAAATGCCTGGAATATAACTGAAAATTACTTGAAATGCTTAAGATAACCTTGAAAATTTGGTTCAAATGCTTGGAATTGAATGGAAAAACTCCATCATCTTTAGAGAAATAGGTGATGGACGGTTCAACACTTGGCAGTCAGAATTCTATAAATCATCCAAGTAATGCCATCTATAGCGAGTTTCGGAACTAATTGCTTCAAAAAATGTAATGTTTCCGTCTGCCTGGAATATTGACCCAATTGAATGGACTGAAATTGGACAGTTGAGTTATTGTTTCAGATAATTGACTTAATATTCCAAACAGTCGACTTTTTTAGTCCAGGCAATTGAGCCATAATTCCAGGCAGTTGAGCTACTGTTTAAGATAATTAACTGATCTAATTATTTCAGGCAATTGGGTAATCACAATTCCAAACATCATATTTTAGTTTCCTGGATAAATGTATCGATTATTTGAAACAATAATTCAAATGCAGTTAAGGTCATAGCATCTTAAAATTCAACAGATCATAATATATATCAAGACCCTGGAAGAATGGCTTAAATTCCCGAATTAATGGCTTAAGTAGTGGGAATTAAAAAAATCATGGAAAGCCATTAAGTGACGCCTTCTATAGTGACTTTGAACAAACAGTAGTAAACAGATTTGACATTTGACAATTAAGTGACGTATGATTTGACACTGACAGTTCGAAACCAGGTCAGAATTTACGAGACAAAATTTTTAGGTTCAGTAATGCCATCTTTACATTGATCGCAGTAGACATTTGACATATTGATCATTGGTAAGAGAATTATTCCTGAAAATAAATTCCATAAATTTCAATTATTGCAGTCCACGCCATCTATAGCGATTTTCGAGTAAATAGTTTAAACTTAACAGATTTGATAACTGACATTCAGATTTTAAAAAAAATACGGATTTGACAATATTGACACATGCTTTGACTTTTGACAAATAAGTTATGAACGAGATAAGATTTGGCAATTGAAATTTATCAAGTATCACTATCTGTAGCAAATTATTCCAGGCAGTTGAATCATTGTTAGAAATAGTTGATCGGTTATTCCAGGCAATTGGGTCATAATTTCAGGCAGAAAAAAGTCATGTCTTAAATTCCCGGATAAATGGATCGATTATCCGGAACTGTCTGAAATTATGAGGTAAATAGCCTGTAATAATGGTTTAATTGTCGAAAATAAATAATAAAATATCTCAACTGCCTGGAATTAAATAGGATTATAGATCAAATGCATGGAATATTGACCCAATTGACATGATTTTACAAAGGTCAAAAGTCATGAGAAAGGTCATAACATCCTGGAATTTAACAGAATATAAGCCTTAAGTGTCTAGAATAATTACTTCAATTAAAGGTTTACGGTCCTGGAATTAAAAAGGTCATGGATCGAATGCCTCTAATTATGGCTCAACTGTCTGGAAAAACACGCTCATTTGACTGGAAAAAAAAAAATGAAGAGCCATTAAATAAAGCCCTTTACAGCGAATACCAGAACTATTATATACACACGGGTCCTATGTAATTAAGGTCGCCATTAAATAAATAAATGACGGCTTTGACATTTGACAAATGACACTGACAGTAAATGAACTTCGAATTTCTAAATAACTATCTCTTAGGGGGCGTGCGCGGGGCGATTTTGTGACGTAGACAAATGCTTTGACGTTTGACAGATTTGACGCATATTACGTTTTTTTTTGACAAGTGAATAATTAAATTCTTGACCTTGAACGTCATCTATAGCGGATTTGAGAATTACTGTACAGATAGAGGGCGCGCGCCGTGGAATTTTATTATTCAATTATTCATTGAAATTAATTGAAGAATATTTGAGGTGTTGGATATTCTTTTGACTTATATGCATTTTTCAGATTTC
Organism: Anthonomus grandis grandis; assembly: GCF_022605725.1. Lineage (NCBI taxonomy): Eukaryota > Metazoa > Arthropoda > Insecta > Coleoptera > Curculionidae > Anthonomus > Anthonomus grandis. The sequence goes on along the minus strand of NC_065555.1, from coordinate 5,603,784 downwards.
TTTGAATTTTTTTCCACTCTCTGTACATACTTCCGAAAAACCCTGAAATAATTATTTAATGACACTTATAATTATTGAGCCACCCTTATACACATTTTTAAAACCCCAAGTGCCTTGGCTTATGAGTTATAACCACCCTTCCCCAAAAATTCAGTATTTTTTTCAAAAAACTCAGATATACAAAAGTCATTCTTCCCCAGTTCCGCCGGACATCTTGAACGAGGACACCAGTGGCGACCTCTCGGTATCAGAGGGGGAGAATGCCACCCTGTGGTGCAGAGCATCTGGCCATCCACCCCCTCGGGTCACCTGGAGAAAAGAAAATGGCGAAGGCATCGTCATGCGCAGGGGCTTAAGGAACTTCACCAAAGGTAAAAAAAGCGAGAGGAAATTTATTCCATTTACCCACGTAGTGGAAATGGAAATTGTAACCGGAAAATTTCCGCGGAAATAAGAGCCAGATTAAACTGGAAAAAATTAATTTACATATTTCGAGGGTTTGGGGAGTATTATCACATCCATTTTATTGGATAAACTATACAGGGAGAAGAGAGTCACAATTAGATCCTATAGGGTTGAAATTTTGAGATAAAAATGCAATACTCAGTTTCTAACAAACGGTTATCATAAGATATTCAAAAGTATTCCTTAATAATATACTTGAAAGTTATATTTTTAGTCTTGGATCTTACAAAAAGCCTTTGCAACTGAAAATGTTCATCAAGAGACACTCTTACTTCGTGTTGAGGTCTCATAGGATTGCCTGCAATAGTTTTCATAATATCCTGGTTAGAATTTGAGTATTTGCAGAAATAATTGTTAATGAACTTATTGCTGCCAAATCGGCTGTAGCTTCGTGAATACTTAAGCTAGAACCATAATTTATGCCTCCAATTGATCCTTAAGGATCCTTTTATAATATCTTAAAAATATTATGAAAATATCTCAAGCGGTTCTCCTGTGGTACCTAAAAATAGCGGCATAAAAGTTTTACTTTTACATTTTTGGCTTGTTTTAGATATTGGTCTATAAACTAGGCTGTAGTTCAGAGAGTTCTTAGTTTATAAGAAGCGTTTGTATATGAAAAAGTTTATTCCAGGACATCCTCACTTTGAGCTGAAGTCTAATAGGAGTGCCTGTAATAGTTTTCACAATATCCTGGTTAAAAGTTGAGTATTTTGCAGAAATAATTGTTAATGAACTTGGTGCTGCCAAATCGGCTATAGCTCCGTGAATACTAAAGCTAGCAACATAATTAATACCTCCAATTCATCCTTAAGGATCCCTTTATAATGTCTTAATAGTATTTTGAAAATATTTCAAGCGGTTCTCTTGTGTTACCAAAAAATAGCGCTATGAAAGATTTACTTTTACATTTTTGGCTTATCTTAGACTTTGATCTACAAATTAGGCTCTAATTCAGAGAGTTCACAATTTAAAAGAAGCGTTTGTATGTTAAAGAGTTTATCAAAGAACACCCTTACTTCGTATTGTAGTGCCATAGGAGTGCCTTTAATAATTTTCATAATATCGTGGTTAGAAGTTGAGTATTTGCAGAAATAATTGTTAACGAACTTGGTGCTGCCAAATCGGCTATAGCTCCGTGAATACTTAAGCTAGAAACATAATTTATGCTTCCAATTCATCTTAAGGATCCCTTTATAATGTCTTAAAAGTATTTTGAAAATATCCCAATGGTTCTCCTGTGTTACCAAAAAATAGCGCCATGAAAGTTTTACTTTTACATTTTTGGCTTATCTTAGACTTTGATCTACAAATTAGGCTCTAATTCAGAGAGTTCTTAATTTATAAGAAGTGTTTGTATGTTAAAAAGTTCATCAAAAGATACCCTCACTTTGAGTTGAAGTCCCACAGGAGTGCCTTGAATAGTTTCTACAATATCCTGGTTAGAGTTGAGTATTTGCAGAAATAATTGTTAATGAACTTGGTGCTGCTAAATTGGCTGAAGCTTCGTGAATACTTAAGCTAGAAACATAACTTATACCTCCAATTCATCCCTAAAGATCCCTTTATAACAAAGTATTATGAAAATATCGCAAGCGGTTCTCCTGTGGTACCTAAAAATAGCGACATGAAAGTTTTATTTTTACATTTTTGGCTTGTCTTAGACCTTGGTCTAGGAACTAGGCTTTAGTTCAGAGACTTCTTAATTTATAAGAAGTGTTTGTATGTTAAAAACTTCATCAAAAGACACCCTCACTTTGAGTTGAAGTCTTATAGGAGTGCCTGTAATAATTTTCATAATATCCTGGTTAGAAGTTGAGTATCTGCAGAAATAGTTATTAATGAACTTGGTGCTGCCAAATCGGTTATAGCTCCGTGAATACTTAAGCTAGAAACATAATTTATGCCTCCAATTCATCCTTAATAAGAATCTCTTTACAATGTCTTGAAAGTATTTTGAAAATATCCTAATGGTTCTCCTGTGTTACCAAAAAATAGCGCCATGAAAGTCTTACTTTTACATTTTTGGCTTATCTTAGACTTTGATCTACAAATTAGGCTCTAGTTCAGAGAGTTCTTAATTTATAAGAAGCGTTTGTATGTCAAAGCGTTTATCAAAAGACACCCTCACTTTGAGTTGAAGTCCCACAGGAGTGCCTTGAATAGTTTCTACAATATCCTGGTTAGAGTTGAGTATTTCCAGAAATAATTGTTAATGAACTTGGTGCTGCTAAATCGGCTGTAGCTTCGTGAATACTTAAGCTAGAAACATAATTTATGCCTCCAATTGATCCTTAAGGATCCCTTTACAATGTCTTAAAAGTATTTTAAAAATATTTCAATGGTTCTCCAGTGGTACCTAAAAATAGCGCCATGAAAGTCTTACTTTCACATTTTGGCTTGTCTTAGACCTTGGTGTATAAACCGAACTCTAGTAGTTCAAAGAGTTCTTAATCTACCAGAAGGATTTTTATGTGAAAACGTTCATCAAGAGATACTCTTACTTCGTGTTAAAATCCCACATGAGTGCCTGGAATAGTTTTCACATTATCCTAGTGAAAAGTTGAATATTTGCAGAAGAATTGCCATTCCGTTAATAAAATATGATTCACCTCCTTGGATTATTTAAAAAAAATGCTGACCCTATTAATGGAAAAAATTGTTATCTTAGCATTTAAAAAATATTATATCAACCAGTTTCATATTCTCAAAAAAAATAAAATTTCTTAATTGAACAGAGGAACATCTCAAAACTCGTTGAATATCAGTGTATCGAATGTTGCCACACTATTAAATTTTCTAAATTCGACTGTCAAAATAGAATATGTTTTACATTTGGTTTTTGTTTTTTTGTTTTAGTGGAAACGTTTAATGGGAGCCACCTGACGTTTTGGAAAGTCGATAGGTCTCAAATGGGCACGTACTTTTGCATTGCGAGCAACGATGTTCCGCCAGCGGTCAGTAAACGGTTGTCCATGTATGTCAATTGTAAGTATCACATTTATTTATCCTAGTTTTTAGGATATAGAGAGATTGACAAAACCCAAAAATAATATTACAACTTTAATGAATAGTCTAATTTAAATATAAAAATGACAAATGGAATATCTAAACATAAAACCTCAAGATTTGCAAAATATACTGCCAAACAGATGTTTGGCGTACAACTGTCATAATGTTTCTATGAAAATACACAGTCACCAGTCAAGAATAAAAAAACACGAATGAATGGAATTTTGCTCTGTATAAAAGTTCTCAGAGATAAGGTGACTCGTAAAGCCGCGTACTCATTGACGAACTGTAACTGCAACTGTTACAGCGACCAAATTCAGTAATGTGGACGAGCACGCGCAGAGCCGCGAGCCAAATTTTGTCGGTTTTTAGGACGAACACAAAGAAATTCTCAGTTGGTCCGTGGACGTTGTTTTGCGAGGTTCGCGTGTGTCGTATAAAATAATATGATTACGTGGGATGAAGAAAACGTTTTGGCCTTAATTGAAAATTATAAAAAGATGCCTGTGATATGGGATCAAAAACATAAGGATTATTATAAAAGGCATCTGAAAGAAGATGCTTGGGCTGAATTACGTGTTTTTTTGATCCATCGATGAGTGCCTCGCACACCACTGGAATAATCTTGCTAATGACTTGTTTAGATATTCGAAATAAATTCTGCAGGCTTGTAAAAGAATCGCCGGTCGCCAAATGCCTTAATGTCACTGCTAGTCTGTCTTGAACGGATATTGCTTCCCTGCAAGTAGTATTCATTTTCTGAATCTTCGGACCAATTAAATTAATACAATATTCAAAATCCGTTGGACTCATGCGGGTAAAATTTTTGTAGTGTCCGCTAATTTGTTGCATCTTCAAAGCTGCAAATAATGAAGATCCACTTCTCACTTTGTACAGTGCATGAGACCACCATCGCCGAGGACGTTTTTCTTTTTCAATTAATGCATCTATTAAAATAAAATCAGCACTGGCTATCATTTCTGGTTGCGACATGGCGGCTTGAGCTCACGGCGAACATTACGGATCGGGAGGGTCGCGAGAGCAGAGAACGTGGTTCAGTAGTTCCTATGATACAGTAACTGTTGCAGTTACAGTTACAAGTTCGTTAATGAGTACGCGGCTTTAGGTGAATTTAAATAATAATGTTTGGTCGTCTTTTTTTCGATAACTCTTGACTTAGGTATAGGACAAGATGCCTGAAACATACGAGACGCCTGAAATAAAAATCGACGGGTCCGAGCGTTTTTTTTTCGAACACACCCCTGAATTTAGACATAACTTTTGGGATGCACGGTATAATGGTTATTTATGCAAAAAAGTGTAAAAAGTAAAATTGAAACTAACGAAACTCAAAATATTCACAAACTTTCCCACAAAAAAAAAACTCGTCCTTTTGTTCTCCGAATGATGACAAAACAATTGCGAGTGAGATACACAATGTATCGGATCAAATGACCCTCGGAAAAACGTCGGCGGCCGTAATAATTAAAATCTCGACCCAAAACTCCGGAATAAACTGAATTGTTTTTTTTTTTGAAGTGAAACATTAACCAACCCCCCCACATTATCTCCCTTATCTCTATACACCGGCATACCGAACATCCATAACATCAGGATAAACGCAAACATACAACATATCAATGCACCAATTTGTGTCATGTATCCTATATACGAGTTTTGTGTCGGACCGGCGAAGTTTATTAGAAAATGGCGTACTGCGTACACCCCCCTTCCCCCAAACCCTCTGGGGTGGGAACACACTCGAATTTCCAAATTAATGCGGGATTTTGTTGCTCGGTCTGGAAATTACATACAAATTTTGCCATAAGCAACTCGTTACCGTGATGTACCGGGGGGGGGGGCGGGTATTTTTTCTGGAAGAGAGGCAGTCAGTGTATTTGCCTCGTTGCCAAGTTTAACGATCAAGGTTTTTTAAAAATAATAATACAAATTGTTCAAACTTTTCATACTATTATTATTTAAATCGATAAAATGAATATTAACTAAAAATGTATACCGATTTGATAAATAGAAAATACAATGAATTTAACGTATAGATCAAACTATAGATATTTAACCCAAATATACAGTTCAAAATATATTAAAATATAATATATGGGATACATTTGAAAATACTACTATGAGTGATACAAGATCTCTGTTAAAAAATATGAAAAATGTTAAAGGAGAAGAAAGTGATATCTCAAGAAAGGTGCTTGTGGATGTGTTTGAAGTTGTGGGTAACCGCGTGTTAGATATAATTAATACATCGCTTCAATATGATGAATTACCAGAAAATCACCAGAGCGAGCTTAGGTAGGACGTGCAAAGAAAAAAATTTTCACCAGTGGCATCCATAAGGAATTTATCGTAAATATTATTTAATAAAAGACAAGTACACCATTGCATTTTTCTTAAATTAATTTTACTTTTTAAATCCTCGTTTAGTTTTGAGGTAATTAATATTATTGAGTTTCTTTTTTATTTGTATATCTTAATAATTATTCTTTCATATACCTTAATGTATTTCCTACTATTTTCTAGATTTCTTTATGCATTATATTCCATTACTAGCTAAGGTCAGGTGGGGTAACAGTGTACGCGGGGTAAGTGTGTACACACATTATAATATAATAACTTTCGCCAAAACACCTGCGATATCTATGAAAGAAGTATTCAATCATATATGCCCACTAATCTAAAACATTAAATTGTCATAGATGTTATGTATTTTAACGTAGCATGCTTTTTAAATTCGGAAGGCATTTTTTGCAACGTTAAATAATTTGAGTGCTATAGATTAATCCACTATAATCCGACGATCACAATACCATTTTCTATAAGAAGTATTGACAGAGATTAGAGGTATGTATTATTGTATATCTATTCATATTTTTAGTTTTTTTTACTACTAACCTAAATATTTTGTTTACTAAACAGTTGCCCCATGAAAAAAACGTATTGGGGCAATTGTGTAGTGATTAAGGCGGGCAAGTGCGTAGCATACTACACACTTACCCCTTTCCTACGATTAGCAAAATTCATTATTAATTACCTATATTTTTTCCTTATTTTCAGGCAAACACGGTTAGAAACTATAAACGAACTTCAAGTAGAAAAACTTCATACACTACAAATACATTAAAAAGGGCTTTAAATGTTATTGAGAGAGGTTTGATAACTCAATACGGCGCGCACAAAAAATATAACATTCCACAAATGACCCTGAGCTATCATCGAAGAGGTTATCGAGGTGTAAAGAGCTTAATGATGGGAAGAAGTACAGCGATTTCCAGCGAACAAGAAGAAAAGCATTATGTCATTCTAAATAAACTTAAAACGCCATTTAAAGCAGGCCGGCCAGGTAAAGATTGGTTTATAAGTTTTTCGAAGCGCCACAATTTATCCATTAAAAAACCCCAATCCGTGGAGATTGCTAGAAGGAAATGCTTAGATCCATTCGTAATTAATGGCTACTTTGATATTAAAACACAGTTAATACAAAAAAAAAATTAAATTAAAAAAAATATAAAAACACAGTTGGATTCCCTAAATTTGCACGACAAACCACGGCAAATATGGAATCTTGATGAAACCAATTTTTGTCTAGATCCAAGCAAGACAAAAATAATAGGCAAAAGAGGAGCTCCATCTTCTAGAAGAACTGCAGGCAGTTAAAGGCAAAATATTACGGTCTTAATGGCTGTTAGTGCAGATGGGTTTAAGACGCCACCGTTAATAGTTTTCAAGGCAAAAAATATGTGGCAGGAATGGGTTGCTCCACGTGATGAAGAATTCCCTGGAATAGCGTATGTCACAACAGCAAACGGATGGATGGAATGCGATATATTTCTACAATATTTAAAAAAAAGTTTGTTAGAATCATTTGGCCCAAAAAGACCAGTCTTGTTGATATATGACAGTCACGCGTCCCACGTGGATGAAAGATTAATTAGAGCAGCCAGGGAGAATGGGGTGATCATTCTTAAATTACCACCCCATTCATCCCATATTCTACAACCGCTTGACCTCAGTGTTTTTAAGTCTTTAAAAGTTAGATGGGAGTATGAGTTGATCAACTGGCAGAAGCATAATGAGGGAAGACAAATTCCAAAGAAAAAATTTAGCTCTTTAGTTTGTAAAATATGGAAAGAAACAAACCACGAAATTATATCTAATGGTTTTAAGAAAGGAGGTATTTTTCCATTTAATGCATGTGTTGTTGATAAGGAAAAGTACGATCCATTATTTTACAAGAGATGGGAGCAACATTAAGGGGTACGAAGATTTCCTGATGAGTCGATGGATATATTGCAACTACACTGTAAAAAATAATAGGGTGGTAAAAAGAATAAACAGCGTGGTAAATTTCTTGAGTGTTAAATTTAACACTATGAAGTATACTATGTAGTATTTTTTAACACTTAAAGAAGACTTTAAAGTGGTTAAATTGACTTAAATTTATTTTTATTTTTTTGCGTGTTATATTAACACTATTAAAATACTTCGCGCCGTGCTAAAATATTTTTATATTTTTATTTGGTAAAAAAAATGCGTCCAGTGTAAATATACCCTTAAAACTGGTTAAATTAACACTAAACGTGTGCGTGATTCACTGCTACAAGTCGTGAAATTACCAACCCTGTGTGTCTCTACTTTCTTGACGCTTCGACCTGAACCTGACCTGTCTGATCTCGTCTCCGCGTCATTAATTTAATTTAGTGTTTAGTTCAACCCAATATAGTTTAATTTAGTTTAACCCAATATATATTCTTTGTCTATGGTTTAGTTTAGCTTAGTTTGCATTTTTGTTTGAGTTATAAAGGTAAGCGTGCTCCGAGGCTTTTCTTTTTTTTTTTTTTGTTTAATTTATTGACCTTGTGCTGAGCACATTTAGTCACGAAAAACAAAACCTCTATATAATTTTTTAGTACTTAAACTATATATTATACTTAAACCGAGGCTTTTCAAAAAACAGATTTTTTTATAGTGCCAAAGTACCTACATCTTAGCTTAAAAATAACTTTTTTTGCAGCTTATGGAATTAAGCGACAGAGATTTATGTATAAGCTATACGTGCCATAAGCCATAAGTGTTTTTTTCATCTGTATAAGATCTACTCTTGTTATAAGGTTAAATTTGATCTCCAATTATTATTTTTTAAGGTTTTATATTTCAAAATATGGGTTCCTATATATTTTTGTTGCAGAATATATATTTTTTATGTTTGTTATATTATTCTTTAATAGATAATGTCTAAGAAATTGATTGCTATGCCTTTTATTTGTATTTGTCCTAAGAAGAAATTGCTCTCCTTCCTTAGAACAACTTTTTTAATCGTTTGGAATACGAAGTTTTGCGTTTTTTTTTTAGTTTTTTTTTTATTTTTATCAAATATATACAGACTAACCGAAATAGTTGCAATATGTAATAATTGGAGTGATAAATTCGAAAAGGAACCAGGCGCCAAATAATTACTTTTTAACTTGTTAATTAGTATTTGTTCAAATGAATAGTTTAAAACTCTTCCTTAATAATCTTTAATATATGTACCAAAGATTATTTAGAAATAGTTTCAAGCTTTTATTTAAACAAATAAATGCTTTAAATATTTTTTTTGTAAATTTAAAATTGTGCTTGGTTCTTTTTCGGCTAACACACTCCAATTATAAAAAGAATAAACTAAAAAAAATTACTTTTAACCCTTAAATTCAATACTTATTACACGAAATAAAGGAAAATATATTTTATTTAAAGTATAAATTACCACCTAAATAGATTCTTTATTACACTAATTAAAATAATTTTAACCCTATTAATTTTATTAATTTTATAACCCTTTAAATTTAAGGTAAGTTAAATTTACCATTTTTTATAACTCAATTAACCATAAATTAAGTGTACTTTTTTATTTTTTTAAAATATATTTAACCCGAAATAAATATTTTAAGCACCTGTGTAAATTTAATTTAAACCAAAGTGGGTGATTAAATTTTACTTTTATTTAAATACATTTGACACTCAAAATATACTTTTAACAATACGGAAGGGGTTTTTTAAATCTTATTTTCGTTCGTTTATTAACACGCTAAATTGGGTAAAATAAATCTTTTTTTTTAAATAAAAACAACCACTTTTCACCACTTTTTGCCAGTGGTTATTTTAACACGCACTAGTGTGGACCTATATAGACCACTTTTGCGTGTTAAAATTAACACTCGATTTTTTACAGTGTAGGACCCTCAAATCTAGGTCAAAAGGACAATAGTGCTATTGCCAATAATTTGAGACAACATTCCCTAAATATTAACAGAAAAGATACAAATCATCCTCATTTGTCAAGCCCTAATTCAAAACCAGGTCCAAGTGGATACCAAGGGCTACCAGAACAGCGATACTCTTTTGAAGAATTGCTATTGTCTACAGTTCAACAGACTAACGCACCCGAAAAAGTAAAGAAAAGAAAAGTGTGTTCTGGAGCCGAAGTTATAACTTCTGAGGCAGTTATGCGTCGCTTGATCAAAAAGGATTCGACTGTTTTAAAACAAAAAACAAAATCAAATATAAACTGGCGCAAAAAATTTAAACCAAATTCCATGAATGAAGAAGAGGACATAAGTGATGAGAGTGATGATGATATAATAGAGGAAGAGATGAGAAACGCGGAAGCAGTTGATGCATGTATGAAGCAAATCAGTAAGCCTTCTACAGATATACAAGAAGATGACTGGGTGCTAGTCTGCCTTTTAGGGAAAAAATCAAAAAAATATTTTGGCGGACAAGTGATCTCTCATAATAAAGAGGACGAAGAATTGGAAATAAAATTTACCAAAAAAGTGATAACTTTAGACCCCTTGGCTTCTTCAACATTCACATGGAAAGATCCCGAAGAATGTGCTGTAGTTAGCAGAAGCGACATTATAAGGTCTCTCCCAAATCCCGTTTTAACCGGTCGGCGAGGTTTAATAAAATTTGATGTAAATTTTTCTGCATATAATATTCAATAATTCATGTTTATAAACTTGTTTAAGTGATTTACATTTAGTTATAATTAATGCATAGAATATTCTGTTTTCATTTTGTGTTTATAAATAAAAAATGTTCACCTACACGTCATTTTGTGCCAAGTCTTAGTATTTTAAAACAATCGCAATATAGGTAAGTTTTACACATTTGTCCCATATTCTTCTTAAAGTAGGCATATAGAGGATACCAGTCGTCTACACACTTGCCCCAAAATAGAGAGGAAGTGTGTAGTATAGACTTTGTTTTAAAAAGAAATTATAGTTTATTCTAAAAATAAAAAGTAGGCGTTAGAATTGCGGTAATATATTAAGCAAAGACGAAAGATTTTTTAAATAAAACGAGAAATTTGTGTTTGATTCTGCTTTATTTTTTATTAATAAATAAACCTAAACTTTTGCAACTTTACTAAACATTTACCCCACTTCACCTTATGTAAATACCTTGTCAGTTGTTTTAACAGTCGAAATTTTCTCCACTGAGTAAACAGAATCGTATATGATATACGTATACTCTACAATTTAATAAATATACCTTGACCATGTACGGTTGATAAATATGTCAATAGTTTTCAATTTAAAAACGGTACTTTTGAACCTAGATAATAAAAAGTTGTGTAGACCCAACCCAATTTTGTTATCAACTATAATTGTTTTAAAAAGCATATAATTATTTTCTGCAAATAAACCGTTTTTCATTAACCCTATTTCAATAAACATAAATGTCCTGTTCTCTAAAGCGGAAAACAAACACCCATTATACTTCCCGGTTAACACTGGGGCCTCAACTTAACTAAAAAGACAGAAAACTTCCTTCTGTTAATTACCGAAACTTTCCCAACTTGAGCGTAAGTTTCCCGATAGTTGGCGAAGCTTAACATTTTAAAACTTTAGTTTAATTTGACAGGTGACATCTGCAGTTGTCAACTTTTCCGTTTAAAAACAACGTGGACGTAGCCTGTATCGATCTTAGTCGTTGGCATCCCCTATAAATTTATTACAAACCTAATTTCTTCTAACTTACTGGCATGAATTTAAATAACCCTCTAAGTAATTAATAGGCCCATAAAACTGTTGGTTTTTCCCCAACAATTAATTAAAAATGGCTTAGAATTTAATTAATTAATAGCCATTTTGTAATATGCTAATAAAGTTATTAAACGTTTATTACAGGGCCTGAGCAAGTCATAAACAGGCACCAAGTTTGTAAAATTACAGTTACAGGAAAAGGCCCATTTAGGCCTTAAAAAATCTCGTATTTGTCGTATTATGAAGTGACGTTTTTGCTATAATATATTCAGTTCAAAAATAATAATTATTGATGAAATCCGCACCCACTTTACATCCGTACCCCTGCTTTAACACCCTGTTTATTTTAACAAATTACTATACAGGGTGTCCCGAAATTACATCGCAATATTTCAGCCGCATCTTTGTCTAAAAATTAGACAAAAACTTCATATACAGGAATCATTTTCATGTTACAGGGTGTTTTATAATTCCTATTGAAGATGGTTTTTTGTTAATATTTTCGAAACGCCTGGTCGTTATTTTGTAACATTTTTTTATCCTGTATAAGTGTAATATAGGTTTATTAAATTCAAAACAATGTGCAGTATATTTTATATTTCGCTATTGAGTAAATAGCGACTTTACTCGTTAAATTTATAAATTTAAGCACCCTAAGGGGCAATTTGCGAATGGAACCGGGTTAAATATGGGGGTTATTTTTAATTAACCGAATATTAAATGTGATAATATTTCGATATTTAAATTCAGCATAAAAATCGGTGGTTTTAACTACAACAGTTTCGTAATAAAATGTAAAACTCACGAAATGCCTTGGACGAGGAAACAGATAAAGAAAAAGAAGACGAAGGAGAAATACCCCATTTCATAAAACAAGCAAATCAACTTAACGAAGGGAGCGATCCGTAGGAAACTGAACTAAATTTATCCATTCTCCGGAGCGGGAAAACTTAAGGCAGATTGAGAAACTTCGGGAATGTAGGTATTATCCATAAAAGTTTCCCCTGGAAGATGCTTGAAAACTTTAAATTCCATGGAGGAATAATTAGAAGGAAACTATTTTCGTTAAGTTTTTATGTTTGAGTGAGACGAAATGGGCCTTGGACTGTTAGACCCGTATAGAGTGTCATGAAAAGTGATAATATTGAGTATAATTGAAGTTAAAATTAGCGGAAGTTTCTTATTTTTAATTGGGCCTCTTATATATTATTGCACTTTTAAATTCTGGGTGAAATTTTATATTACATGATGCTAATAGTACGAATACGATTAATACGATACATACAATACAGATTGCCAATACAACCTAACCCCCTTAAATCAAATTTTTTGGATATAATAACGATTTTCTTAAAAATAATTTAAATATCTTAATAAATAATGTTTCTTTTCCCAAGATGGATCGTGCAAAAAATTTAGGCATTGTCTTGGATACTGAGTTGAGGTTTCGCGAATATGTTAAATTGTTAATTTTATCGTTGAAAATTCTATTTAATAGTCTCCAGATTCTTAGTTTTCATTTGAGGAAAATGCTTTGTGAGTCTCTGGTCCTGTCCGACTTTAACTAGATCCTTGCTTAGACATTACAGATAAAAATCGTATTCAAAATATTTGCTCACGGCTAATATTTGGACTACGAAAATACGATCTCATTTCACGCACATTTAGAGAGCTTAACTGGTTGAGGATGGACAGGCGCAGAGAGTTGACACTTAGGTAATTTTTTAATTAAAGTTTTATTAAACCCCTCCCTTCCCTCCACTTTACGGAATAAATTTGTTCCTCGTTTAAACGTTCACACAAGATGATCCGATTTATTGGAGAGGATGACACTTTCTCGTCATTCGACTGCAATGTTTCAACGTTCTTTTACGTACAATGCCATTAAACTCTACAATAACCTATCAACTGAATTGTCAACTTTAGATCAAAAGTCATTTAAATCAAAGTTTAAGAAATATCTTTTACATTTAACCGTAATTTAGGCCTTTCTTTATTTATTTTATTTTTGACAATTTTTTATATTTAGCTATTTAATATTTATTTAAATTATATATATATTGTTCTTTATTTGGGTATTTAATGAATTTAATAGAGTTAGTCTTTAAATTGTAGCTTAAGTTTATGACCGTTGAGTAGGGTTCAGTAGAGTAGCTGTCTTAGCTAGACTGCGCCCTGCTTCTCGGGTACTTAATTATAGAATGTTATTATTGTTAACTACATCTGTAAATTTTGAATAAAAGACATTTATTATTATTATTATTAAACGTAGTCGGTAGAACTACTGTAGGACTGTTCGGTACGATACGAATTTATACGAATACGAAAAGGCTTATAGGATTCGTATGAGTCGAAGTATAAGTTATACAATGAGATTCGTATCAGTGGTACGAATCATATACGAATACGACCATCTCTAACTTTTACATCTTTAGATTTGTTCGTATATCTACTTCATTTCGATCCACGTCATTCGGATGACGTGTAGATATAACGAAAAATCATTCTTTTTAATTTGGTTTAAATTTCATTAAGGAGAAAACGTACCAGAAAAAAAATTAAAATGCCTGGAATAAATTACTTTTAAAAATCGGGAAAAAAATGGATCAATTGAAAGAAACCTTTCCCTGTTTGCGATTTATTCAATAATTCATCTGTTGTTTATTTCAGAATGTTTAGGACCTTTTTTTGTTTATGTTTAGTCGCACACTTTCAATAATAACTGGAAAATTATTATTTATAAAAAAAATATCTTCCATACACTCAAACTGAAAAATACTGCATCAATTTCTAGCTGATTGAGTGCATCCTCTGCCACTTCCTGAAAATCAAGTTCAACTTTGGATGAGAAACTTTCAACTGTTTCCACGCGGTTTCACCGACACTCTTTTAGTAATTTGGTTTTTTTATTTTTTGAAAATTTTAATTTTCCTACAAAATTTGAAAAGTTCTAATACATTCTCCTTTTTTGAAGCATTTCCTACTTAACAAGTCTTTGAGTCGGAGCTAATTTTTGATTCATTTTTGAGGAATCTAATGCTTCTGGTAATTTTTGAGGTGGAAATTTGGGCCGCCTATAACTCCTTTAATATGTAATTTAGGGCAAAAGGTATAGTTTTTTTAGGCACCCTTACATAGTATCAAATGCAATAGTAAAAACAGCAATTTTCCTCATAGTTCCAGAGAAACTTAGGAAATAATGAAAATAAATTCTCATGAACTTACTCGAAAATGGTCGTAGATAAAATTGTATCTCCTCTCACGCTCAAAAAATTTTAATCAACGATTTTTCTCTAGGCCTCATAGGTTTTCCAAAAAAATAAAAATAAAACCATTTTTTAGAGAATTTTCCTGCGTTATCCCCTGTAAGTTTAGTTCTGGAAACAATTGTTCCTATCCTAAAGGATTTTCTAGTTAATAATTTTTTGAGTTAAAGCCAATTTTTGAGTGTTTTTACCTGCCTACTGCAGATTCCAGGTGCATCCTTACCGGAAAGCTGGTACCTCTTTAGGGTCCCTTGTCCAGGGTTATGGATGAAGAAAATTAAAGAAGAGCCACAGATGAGGAACAGGTTCTGGATGATGAACAGTTTTTTTGCAAAAGCTTGGTATCCTATTTTATTGTTAATATACAATAATAATGTATAGTTAATTACCATAAAAGCTACGTGTATGTAATTGCATACATAAACATTTAAAGGCATATATTATGGTAAAAGTATGAAAACAAAACAATAATACATATAATAAAAGAATATTCATTATAAAGCAATTAGAACAACATTTTTAATTAATCTTTTAAATTATTACACTCTAACAAAATAAAATTTATTTACAATAGTGTTTAACATTTCACTAGACTAAAAACAATAAATTTATATACAATTCTAACAACAGTAGTTGGTGTCCTGTAATAGAGTAAAACGTAATTTATTATATCCTTCTTTGGCCTATTAACTTTTTTTTTAAGAAGTTTAGAAAGGTGCATTGGCTAAGTGCTTTGTCAATATTTCAGGGGTATACAGTATCAATATTTAATAACTGTACATAAAAATACAGTTGAGCATAATAGAGTCATATATATATTAAATACTTCTTCGAGGTTTATAATATATGCTCTTCCATTTTAAATTACTAAAAATAAGAACAAACAGTATACAGTAAATCAACTCAATACCATACACTTAAAAGCGAATAAGAAACAAGAAATTAAAACAGATAAAAGTAAGGGGTCAATATTGTATAAAAAAGTACAACCTAATATAAAAATAGTAATAAGTTTTCAATCCCTTGTAAAGCGTGAATTTAGCGAATAAGTTCATTAAGTAAAAAAAAAATTAAAAAATTAATAAATTCATCAGCTTGTACCTTTTAATCCCTTTAAAGTAATATTTAAATTTTCAAATCTAATCAAAGTTTTTAACTCCCTTTAAGCGTGAATTTAACGAATAAATCCGCTAAAAAATTTAGTTACCTTAACCCCTTAAATTTGATTTTATTTGAATAAACTTATTTATTTATTATTTTGAACCTTCAAATTGCAAAATATAGAAATTTAAATTTCGTGAAAATGCATAGCCAATCGTCAAAAAAAAATGGTCCAAAAAATAAAAGAGCATGCTGTTCATACCTCCAAGTAATACAAACTAAATAACAAGAAACACTAAATATACAACTACGTTTACATTTCATTCAACTTTCTAAAAAACAATTTTTTTTTTATAAAGTTGATATTAATAATTTAGCTCTTTTAAAGTTAAGACAGAAAACTAAAACCATTTTTTTCTATGTAAAATAAGAGGTCAAAAATATGACAGTTTTTGACTTAGTATATCTCAAAAACCGTTAATCTATATTAACGTAAATTTCTTCATGTTTGCTTAGCTTGTAAACTATTGGACTAATTAAAATTTTTATAAATACGTTTTTTGTTGGTAATTAAAAATCCTTTATGAAGACCGAATTTTTATGAAAAACAGTGTAAAATTAAGGAAATTATGGCGAAAACACTGTGTATATTAAAGTATATATTCCATACTAAATATTTATAGATAAAATTATATTAAATTTAAATAAACAGTGTTATTAAATTAAATACTGAATATATTATATTTTCTGCAAAAACAGCCCTTAACCCCCCCGCCCACCCCAAACATTTGCCGAGTAAGAACTTCTTTTGAAAAATCACCGTTTTTTGCCCATAATATTCATCCTAATAGCACTGTTTTTGTATTAAATATTTATTAATATACATATATATAATTTATATTAAATTTAAATAAAGAAACTGTGTTATTATATTAGATATTAACGACGAAACCACCTGTTATTCATGCGTACTATTTTGGAAAACAGTGATTTTTGAATGCAATTTTTTACTGGTAAGTTGTGTGGGGTGGGTGGGGGGTGTAAGAGTAGGGTTAATGAAAAAAAGTTTTTTTTGCAAAAAATAATTGCCGGAGAAAAAAATTTCTTTCAAGAAAATTATAGGTGATAAAAAAATCTATGGTTTTTGTATCTATACTTTTCTCACATAACCTTAAGGTTTTCGAGTAAAACGTGAAAAACTCTATTTTATTTTACAAAAACAAGGCCTTTCGCTATGAAAATTGCAGTTTTTTTTGGTTCTAGTCAGCCTTGCATTTTCTAGGTTCAAAGATATTGTTTTTAAATTAAAACTATGGGAATATTTATCAACCGTAGATGGTCAAGGAATATTTATTAAACTGTAGAATATACGTATATCATATACGATTCTATTTACACAAGGGAGAAATTTTCCTGGGACTATTCAAGTGGGCTCTTACTATTTTTGTAAATCCATTAGTGTATATATCATTCAATATCTTGCTTCCATAAAAAGTGTTTTTCAATAAATCAACGTTAAACTCTCCCGTGATACCAGTAAAACTACTGACTTGATCCAAAAATGTTTTAAAAAAAATTTAATAAATCTGACCACCTCTTTTTGTGGTGGGTGGCATAATACAGTGCACAAGTATTTAATACCGGACAAAGACAATTATTATATTAAAAAAGAAACTATTGTATTAATAAAAAAATGTTATAACGTTTGTTAATTCGAATTAAAAATCCGTTCTTGTTATTGAATTGTCATGAAAATCAGTGAAAAATTAGATAAATAATAAGCCTAATTTTCATGGAAATCCATGGGAAATTATAGCTAAGGCACTTTACCTTAAATATCTGAAACTATTAAATTAATGCAAATTTTTATAATTACATCTTTTCATGAAAATCGGAGGGCGAATACATGTCCACGAACAAATGTCAAAATTTTTAATTTTTTTTTAAATTGATATCAACAGATAGCTCCTGAAAAGTTAATTGAGAAAGGTGCAAACCGTTTTTCTCTATGCATAATAATTTTTGATGTACATCCTCTGAAAGTCAAAAATTTTGATTTTGATTAATATATATCTACAACCGTAATTCCAAAGTATGACATAATAACATATAGAGTGTCCAGTTTATAAAATAACGACGTTCTGAGTACATGTGGCATACCCGGAATGGACGAGATTATTATATTTTTAGATTCAATGTACGAAAAACCGAAATATGCGTATTCGACGACGTGATATTGTTCCAAAAAAAACGATAATATCGAACGTAATTTAAGCTTGATAAAGTTTTATTATCTCTTAGAGGAAACGTATCCGCACAAAGGAAACCGTTTGGGAGCGCATTTACGGCCCATAGAGCAGAACGTTGTTACGGCGGGAAATTTAATAATAGGACGATAAGAGAACCCCCCCAAAAGGAAAATACTAAAAATCATTTAAAAAGGAATAGGAGGCAACAGAATAAAAGTAAAGGTCTATATCTAATTGTCATCAATTGTCATTTTAAAGTTTTTTTTTTCTGAATCTAATGAGACCGTTAAGAAGATCATTCCTCCTCATTTGAAGATTTTGAACTAATTTTCCAATCGACCCTAAATTGCCACTGAATTAACCTATAAGGCAAGACTAAAGGGTTCAGGAGGATTAACATTTTGGGGATTAAGGTAGCTTAAAGAGCACGAATGCTTGAACTAATATTAAACCCGGAAAATCAACCCGGTTTGCCCTAATTAAAAAACTTGTTTTAATCATAAATAAACTCGAAATTCAACTATTAGGTATCTTTATATCCGAAATTGTACGTTTACCTGGAGCTATTTTAAGCTAGAAGAGTAAACACATCTTTTCCACTCTCAGCGTTTCAGCCTTTAGGGATAAATAAGTGGTGAAACACGTTTCCGAGTGAGCTTTCTATTGGAAATTCGGTATTAATTTAGGGCGTGGTTCGAAGCAATTTCCGAATTTCATGTTGGTAAATTCTGAAACAGTTAGTAGGTACAGTATTTATCCATTAAACGAATAAAGTAATTTTCAATTTAATTTTTTCCATTTCTAGGCAGTTGGTTCTCAAACTCAAAAATGCTTTATTGTCGATATAAACATAGAAGTTGTAGACAAAGCCAATAGACTGTACATTAAAGGAATAAAAACGAGAAACTAATTTAAAATAAAATAAAATTATATAAAACTTGTATATCGTGTATCGATATCGACTGTGTATATTAAAGATTGGTCTCAATTACTACTTACTGAATACATGTATTCATTAATTTTTTCTACATTCATATTTTGAATTTTGCCACAAAATTTCATGTACAGAAAATTATTTTTCGTTGATCGATTATTGGTAAATAATAAGATGTGTATTTTATGGTATGACTCAAAAACATTGACTATAAAATCAACTAAGGCACACATTTGCATTGTAAAAACGATGTCTTTGAATCTGCGTATTGAAGATTCTACGAAATTGTTTGTGTTGTTCCCCCTCGTCATCACATTTTTTCTAAAACACAAACACCATTCTTCCTTTCGTAGCCAAAATTTGTTTACATAAGTTTTTAGGTTATATTTCTCAACGATACTGTCATTCATAAATTCATTAAAATAGTCATTGGCCTCTTCAACTGTTAAAGCGTACATGATATGTTGAAACAACTTCATTACATATCTTCGGTTTTTTTTCAGAATGTTATTGTGGCTATCCCACAACCAACGCCAGAAAGCCTGGCAAACATGAAAAATGCAAAGATATAGAATAGGTCTTTCATTTTCCGACGTAGAAAATACAGATAATAGAGCATTTCTTTCCGCTGCGCTATCGTCTGTCATAAATACTTGTGGATAAGGGGAATTACCAAAAGAGTCTTCTGGAAGAGTTTCTTTTAATAAATTGAATGCTAGGGAATAATTTGCTTCGGTTTGTGCGGTGTGTAAGATGCAAGCCAATGGTATAGCCCCAATTTTTAAAGCACTAAACGTAAATGTAACGCACGTATTAGTCTAGTCGCAGGAACCACTAGAGTCTACGAATACTACTTCACTGGAAAACCATTCTGCGCACGTAGCATTATTGGAGTTAAAATGACAACAATAAGTGGATTTTCTCTAATTGCTATATTTTAGCCATTCCACTTTCCCTATATTGGATAGACTTCTTTTGTAAAACGTTTAACACACTTAGCTCATCACGTCCTCCAAAATTAGTGGATCGATTCAGAGTATTACGATTTGGGCGATGTGCTGAATCGCAGTAAACAATGGCATTTAAGCATACGCGTATTTGCTAAGCCATTCTTCACTGCGTTTCGGAGCACAGTTGCTCTGTATAATAGTAAAGAATGGTAATACGCGTACCGGCACCGGCACCGGTATAGCCGGTGTGTGTGTAAACGCCCTTAGGGCAATTTTGATTTTTAGGACACTTTTGGAGACGATATCTTTTTCCAAATTCCAGGCAGTTGAATTATGAGTGAATTTTTTTTTTTAATTCTAGGCATTTAAGCTTTAAGTGCATTTTCTAGGGTGTTTATTAAGAAAAAAAGTCCATGCAATTGAGTTAAAGAGATTTAATTTTCCAGGGAGTTGAGCTTTAGTAAAGTCTTTTCTTAAGTTGTGGTTTTTAGCGAACCAAAATTCTAGGCAGTTGAATTATAAGTGAATTTTGATTTCTAGATAGTTAAATAGATTTTTTTTTCCGATTTCCAGGCAGTTGAGCTTTAAGTGAATTTTAGGTAGTTATTTTCAAAATTCAGTCAGTTGAGTTTTAAGTTAATTTTTCTTGATAATGTAGTTTCTAAGTGCTTATAATTTTTTTTACAAATTCCAGGCAGTTAAGTTATTTAAAAAAAAAAATGAATAGCAGGCAGTTGATTTTTAAGTGAATTGTTTTCCATATTTTAGGCAGTTGAATTATGAGTGAATGTTGATTTCTGACAGCTAAACAGATTTTTTTATCAAATAAATAATACGTTTATTCAGCTAAAAGCTATACATATTAAAATAAAATAAATGAATAATATATAATTACTGGTAAGTTAATATGTATATTCTTTTATTGCTTTTTTAAAAATACTTAAAGTAGTACAATTTTTTTTTTAATGAGGCAAATTATTTAATTTATAAAGGGCCTTCTGCAATATTGAGTTATACAATTGAATGGTTTTCCATCCGAATAAAATCGTTTCCTATTTCTAGTGTATATATTTAAATACTTTGGTTCTAACACAAACATAACTTGGAAACCAATTATTTTTAATTTTAAAAACAAGAATAAAAACATTAAATAAAATCTTTTATTTAGCAGAAAACATATTTAAAACATTTAATATATTATCACAATTTAAAATCGCTCTTATAGTTTGATTTTTTTTTTAATTCTTGAATTTTGTAGCTATACTATTATACAACAGTTGTTTTGTGTATGATCTTTGATATTTACTTACTCTACATATAAAACCTATTTTTCCTGAGAATTTCCTCATAATAAAATCTGCATGATTGTAAAAATTTGGATTAGGGCCAAACACTACCCCCAAATATATAATGATACTCTGATATATAATTTTCTTCCCGTTTATCATTACATTAGTAACATTTAGATCAACATTCAGTAATTTTTGTTTTCTTTTTAGCAAATAAACAGAACGTATACTTTAGTAACATTTAGACATAAATTAATAGCCAATAAAATATCAGATTCAGATCCCTATTTACAGCTTCCTGTATGACAGTTAAGTTGTTACCATACTTATATAGATCATTGTGTCAAATAGCTCAATTTTAGTATGTTCTACCACACCAAGAAGATCATTTATATGCAATAAAAACAATAAAAGGCCCAAAACTGTACTCTGAACCCCATATTTAACAGACATTCAACAATTACAAGTACTATTTTTAAATTTAACACATTATCTCTTAGACCCATTATTTTTAATTTATCTAAAAGTATGTCCCTACTAACCGTCTCAAACGCTCTCGTCAAATCCAAGAACACAGTCTAATAGCTGTAACTTCGACATAGTTAAATTATAGGCGACTTTTTTTAATTTGTATAGTTCCTAGATAGTAATTTTTTCTTCGTCAGTTGAGTTACGAGAATTTTTTTCAAATTTCAGGCAGTTCAGTGCTCTAAATGATGTTTTTTTTTTAATTTTTCTTTTTAGACAGTTAATTTATGTACTTTTATATTATTTCAAGGCAATCCATTTACAAACGTAAAAATTATCATTTCTCTTTGATTTTTTCAGTTTCACCGACAATCAAAGTCCCGAATCAGCTCTTAGGGGCTCCGGTACAAACCGACGTCCAGCTCGAATGTTACGTGGAAGCTTTCCCCAATACCATCAACTATTGGGTGAAAAACCGAAGCGAAATGTTACTCAATGGGTAATTTATGCCATTTTTTTTTGTTTTTTAATAATTTAATGGCTTTTTTTTTAGGTCAAAGTACTTGGTAAGGGAGGAACGGATCGGTTACAGGGTGTTCATGTGGCTGATTATCAAATCCTTCGCCTCCAAAGATGTGGGCACTTATAATTGTGTAGCTACGAACTCTTTAGGGAGGGCCGAGGGGACCTTAAGGCTTTATGGTAAGTGCAAATAATTAATAAATGCTCAAACACTCTATGTTAGTTCTAAGCATTCTACTAAAGATCGGCATTCTAAGCTTAAAAAGAGACATTAAAACATAAGAGGTGACTTATTTTGCACTTGAAATTGTTCTATGGTCAAAAAGGCTGTAGGAATGATTACACACTTAGGGCTATTAGACTTATTTCTGTTGGGAATAAAAGAAACTTGATTCTCCATGATATTATTAAGGTGGCGGCATTTATTATTAATAATAAACGTCTTATATTTCATAAATTTACAATATTTTGTAAAAATATAATCATTTATAAAAGTAAATCATATCATAAACCATTACTATAAGAACCACATTTTTAAGTTTTAAATTTAGCAATTTGAAATTTCATTACCAAAAAGTGTATATTACAGGAGCGCCTGGACTAAATAAACAAACATAATTATTATATTTTTTACAAAAAAAAATTATTTAATATAAAAAAATAATTCGACAAAACTTTTGATGGTCACTGGAATTCGCCGTGTTCTGTCTCTCTTTAACTTACCATAAATTAATCTCTTGTCAATCAGCAAGGTGCGGATCAGTGCATGTCAAACTTTTTTTCTTCGTTTATGGAATATTTAATAAAATATATAGGATATAAAGAGAAATGTCTTTATAGGTGAATTAAAAAAATCAAATTAAATTATTTTTAATAGAAAATTTATTAGTTTGAGGAAAAAAATGTTAAAAAAAATTTCATATGAAAGTGGGGATTTTGAGTTTAGAATGGAGTGATTCTTGATTTTCTAAAGTCTTTTAATACCAAAATAAAAAATATTATTAAAATCGATACAGTAGAATATGAGATATTTTTAAATTTTTATTACAGGAGCGCCTGTGTACACAAACCAACTTACATTTCCTTGATTATTTAAAGCTACAGTCAGTTTTAAACATTCATAATTAGAGTTTTGAAAATTATACAGTAGATAGGACGATATATCAGGCATGAATTGTGAAAGTTTTAGTTGTCTAGGTCTCATCAATCTAAAGAAATTTGAAATTAATATAGAGAGGGTATTCTTGAATTTATGTGATTATTAAAATTTACATTCAATTTTAAAAATTCATAACTCAATAGTTATTTAATTTACAACTTCGAAAATTGTACAGTAAATAAGTTGATATATCAGGTATGAATACGTTTTACTTGTTTAGGTGCCACCAGTTTAAAGTTATTGGAAATTAATATGGGGAGAGTGTAATTATATTTCCATCATTATTTAAAGTCATAGTCAGTCATAAAAATTCATAACTCAATAATTATTCAATTTGAAGCTTTAAAAATAATATAGCAGTAAGGTTGATATACCAGGTAGGGTATCTAAAAGTTTCATTTTGATTGATGCAAATTGTTCTAATTACACAACTGGTTTATCATCTGTATTTTCCACCAGATGATTTAATAATATAATAATGCCTTTATCCGAAATCTTTAAAAATACTATTTTAACTGCTCATTTTATTCAAAGAGATTCTGAGACATAGTTTTTGATTGTGTCGCCTATTTGAATATTGTTTTATATTTATTTAATTTTTTTAAGCTGTTTTTTTTTAACTTTTGACTTGCTACAAATACTTTTTATATCGTAGCTAAATACATTCGATTAATTGTAAAGTAGTGATTTTTGTAACTTCCAGGCAGTATTTTCTTAGTGAAACTTTCCACGCATTAGGCTTATTATGTGGATCAAAATTACCAGGCTTGTTTTTTCATAATCCATGCATTTTTTTTTTAATGTTTAGGCATTAATTTTTTCAAAATCTTATGCCAAAATTATTCAAGGTAAACAAAAAAAAGCTTTATTTTCTAAATAGTGTGTGGATCGCCTGTTAATAGTATTTTTCTCGCGTAATATACACATCAAAATGGTCTAAGGAACATTTAGAAAAATACTTTCTTTCGCCTTATAAATTTTTATATATTTATATTTTCATACGTAATAGATACTACCATTAATATTAAGATACCAACGAAGTAAAATAAATATTTGGGTACAAAAAATCATGCCAGAACAGCGTTTTTTGCTACTTGCACATTTTGTCGAAATAACGCAGATTATAAATTTTAAATTCTAACGCAATATCGCATTTTCTGTGGTTCCAACCGAACAATTGTGATTTAGTTTTTATTCAATAAAAATGGAAAGACGACATTTAACTCGAGGGGAAATGCTAAGAGCAGTCGGAATGCTTGCGGCAGGAACAAGTCAAAGAGACGTTGCAAGAGCTTTGGATGCATCTCCCAGTGTAATTAACCGTTTGTGGACAAGATATAGGGAGACAAATGATGTTAGAGAATGGCATCAAGGCCCGTCGCGAGTTAACACACCTGCCCAAGA
This sequence comes from Anthonomus grandis grandis, assembly GCF_022605725.1. Lineage (NCBI taxonomy): Eukaryota > Metazoa > Arthropoda > Insecta > Coleoptera > Curculionidae > Anthonomus > Anthonomus grandis. The sequence goes on along the minus strand of NC_065555.1, from coordinate 5,578,914 downwards.
CCGTTTTATAACTTTGCAAGCTCAAAGAAATCCCACGGTAACAGCCTCTGTTTTGGTCATAACGTCGAGGTATTCAGGTCAAACTATTAGAAACCGTTTGCATGAGAGAGGATTTCATGCCAGAAGACCCCTAAGGGTTCCTCGGTTAACTTTAGGAAATCGAGGTGCAAGATTAACGTGGTGCCAAGAACATGTTAATTGGAATCAAGAAAGATGGGCCACAGTTCTTTTTACGGATGAGTCTCGATTTTCATTTTATCCTGATTCTGGTAGAATTCGTGTCTGGAGAGAGGAATGAAATGAAAGTCGTTTGCGTGATGCCCGGGAAGTAGTAAGGCAACGTGGTGGATCACTAATGTTTTGGGGTGGCATTAGACTTGACGGAAAAACGAACCTCATTTTTGTGGAAAATACAATGACTGGAATAAGTTATAGGGATAATATACTACTGTCTGTAATTGTTCCATATTTACGCGAAATGGGCCCAAATTCGTTGTTACAACAAGATAATGCCCCACCACATCGAGCACGGCTTGTACGAATCGCTATTGAGGAAAATCAAATCAATCTTCTACGCTAGCCCTCTACCTCACCGGACCTTAATCCAATTGAGCATGTTTGGGATTGGTTAAAAAGGCAACTTCTTCAACGATTTGACTTTTTTCAAAGCGCTCTGGAGCTTGGTCTTGCTGTGACACATGTTTGGGAGGAGTTGCCCCAAGATTTAATTAATAATTTAATTTTAAGTATGCTTAGGCGATGCTAAAGTGTTATTAATAATAGAGGTGGACCATCTGGCTACTAGTTTAATTTGTATTTGGTAAATTTTTATTTTTATAATTTTTTTTAATAAATGGGATTTTGTTCTTTATTTTTATTTGGGCCCTAAATTATGAGTAAATTATAATCTACAAAAAAAAGTTAATAATTATATTGTTATTTTATTCGAATAATGTAAAATAATTAACTTTTTTCCAATCTTCTCAAAAATATTAACATTTGTATGTGTTCCCTAGACCATTTTGATGTGTGTATGTCTAATTAAACCCGAAGTTCCAGGTTTTTTTTGTTCGAGATTCTTAAGTAGTATTTTTTTAAATTAATTATCAGACATATTTGTTTTTTGTTTCCAGGCGGTTTTTTATTTTAATTTCAAGGCAGTACTTTTTGTAATTTCGAGGCAGTATTACGTTGATCATAATTTTCAGATAAATTTAAAAAAAAAGGCCTGAAATTGATGAAAAAAGAAACTGTGGAAATGTTGAAACAAAAAAACTGACTGAAAATTTTCAAATAAATAAAAGCTTAAAAAAAATATTGCCTAAAAAATGTCTAGATATTTTGGGAAAAAAGCCTCGAAATTTCGACCAATATAATATGGATGAGGCTTGGAATTTACAAAAAATAGTGCTGCCTTTGAAAAAGAATATTCGGAAATTTTGACTAAAAAGACCTGGAATTGTTTTTTATTTTGCCTGCACGTTTTGAAAAAAAAATACTGTCTGAAAATTACAATAAAATAATTCTTGGAAATTTCGAAAAGTACCTGAACAATTGAAAATTAAAAAAAAAATGCATGTAAAATATTGCCTAGACGTTTTGAAAAAAATGAATGTCTAAAATATATTAAAAAAAATACTTTCTAAAAATTATAAAAAATTGCCTGGACATTTTAAACAAAAAAAAATGCCTGGAAATTTAAAAAAATATTGTTAATAAAAAAAATATATTTTCATATTATGTTATGTAGTACCTATAGATTTTATGCCTGTAATGGTTTTTATTGTTTTATGTGTACTGCTTACAAAAGTCGATTATAAAAAAAATATTGGAATTTTTCTTTTAAAATTTACCCGAATATTTTCAAAAAACACTGCCTGAAAATTTCGACCAAAAAAATACTGTTGTAAGTAGTATAGAGTAGGTAAAAGGTAGAATATTTAGGCATAATTTTTTGTAGGCGGTATAAATATATTTTTTGCTGTTACAAAATCACAAATTTCATTTTAAAGGAATAAAATAACAAAAAAATTAGGATATAACAATGAGAACACAAAAATTAAAAATCCTCTTATTGGTACATAAAGCATTACAAACACTACTAATTAAATTATTGAATTATTACGAGTAAGGTACCTTTTTAACTGTTTTAAAGACATATTGAATACATCAATATTAATATTATTTATTAATTGTCAAATCAATTGATTGTTTTTTTGTGTCATTATATATGTATTTAATCAATCAATTAATCAATTACATATTAATTTACAAATTATGAGATGATGATATAATATGCATACAAGGGACATATCTGTGTGTGTATGCACATTCAGCTCATCAATCATTAGTTCATAATAAACTTCAACCTAAGACTAGTAATAGTAACATATACCTGCTTAAATAATATTATCAAATTCAGAAATATTAAATTGACTAAATACTTGCTTGATGGAATTTCTGTTATCTTTAATCCATCAGTACAATTTTTTCTTTACAGTATAATATTTTTTGTTTTTAAATCTTTCGGACAACATATTTAATAACTTTTTTAATAACGAGGGATGTTAGTTTATGGGGGATGAAGTTTTATAGCTAAATGTAACTTATGCCCAAGCATTATTAAAATCTCTGCTCGTTCTACCAAAGGTCTTCACACCCACTTACAAACGAACCATAATATGAATTTAAAATCCAAGAACAACAGCGAGAATGATGTTATTGACATTGACATTGATAGTGCCAGTACTGCCACTAGCTCGAAGAGTTCGTTTACTAGTTCTACCCTTATTTCTAAGCGCTCAGGCTCAGATGACATTAGTTCTTCTATGCTACCTAAGAACATAAAAATCACGGAATATTTTCAATCTCAGAAAAAAGTGTCGATGGAAGAAAGAGTGTCCCGAATGGTAGCTAAATGAGATCGATATGCGCCAACTATTTGAATCAGAGGGCCACAAATTGCCTTCTTCTGCCGGTACGGTGCAAGGTATGGTAATGGATGTAACTATGGAAGAACTCGAGGCTCTAAAAAAATCCAAACAGCGATTCACAATAACATTTGATGAGTGGTCATCCTTAAGAAATCGGCGCTATTTAAATCTCAATCTGCATGCTTATAACGCTGGATCCGTTAGTCTTTGGAACTTAGAACTAGTGAGAATCCTCGGTAGCTTTCGTGCCGAATCATGTGTAAGAGAAATTGAAAAAAAAAACTGAAGGAGTTCGGCATCCACCTTGAACGAGATATTGTCGCAGCAACGACAGATGGTGCTGCAGTCATGAAGAAAGTGGGCAGGTTGTTATCAGTACATCATCAACTGTGCTATGCTCATGGACTGTAGCTATCTGTTTGCGACGTACTTTACAAAAAAACGCATCAAGAGGAAGAATATCTACAAGAAAAGAGTGGATCAGATTTAACTTGTATTAGCAAGCCTGACAACAGTAACAGCGAGGATGAAGAACAGTGCCACTTCCTTTCTTAAAACTATTTCTCAACTTTAAATAATATATTTGTTTCAGGACGCTGATTCAGAAAGTACGACAAATTGTAAAATATTTTAGTTCAAAATCTCCCATGAGAAATGACTTATTGCAAAATTGCATTAAAGGAAAATTTGGCACAGAATTGCAAATGGTCAAAAATTGTAAAACATGTTGGAGCAGCCTTGCAGCAATGATTTCAAGGTTCAACCTCGTCAGAGAGTGTTTATTTAAAGCTCTCATTGATTTTAAAATTACATCATCTTCATAATCATTTACTGAGGATGAATGTAATACGTTGACAGATATTGAACGTGCATTAGAACCAGTTAAGCGGGCTGTAAGCGTTTTATGCCGCGAAGATACAACACTAGTTACTGCTGAAACTACACTGCGATTCATGATCAGCAAATTGGAAAGTCATCATAATTCTGCATTGAGTAAAGAAATGGCTAAAGCTTTACGTTCTAGGATGAAAGAGCGCCGTTCACCACTGACAAGTATGTTACTGTATTTAGAAAATCCAATTTCTGGAACAACAGTCAGCATCTACCAACGGTCAAGAAGATACATTTTTACTTCATAGCAAATCAAGACTACGAACAGAAATAAAGAGTTTGACTGAGAGGCTGCAAATAGAGAAGTCTTTAGAAGGCCAAACCGAAGCCCAGACCATTTATGTTGAGGTTGTTGAGGAGGGTGAAGAGGATAATATACCTTTATCTAATCTAACAACAAGACGTGAACTATCGGCATTAAATTTAGAAGAGAAATTGAATCGTAGTCTTCATACTGCTTGGGTATCAGAATCAAAGGCTTCTCCTATGACTGTACGAGTACGAGTAACACTTGACCAGTTACTAAAACATAAAATGACCCCGTTTGAATGCGGAGGGAATAGGGGTATATACTTGGAAGCTGTTTACAACTGTGTAAGTAAAGTCTATTCCGCCGACAAGTGTCGAAGCTGAGCGTGTTTTCAGCTGCAGGATATATTTGCGATAAACTAAGATCAAACTTAAAAGATGATACCTTGGATATGTTATCTTTTCTCCGAAAATACTTCCAAAATCAATGTGACCAGTGACAAGTGACCTTTAAACTAAGTACTTGAACCACTAACTAATGTATTTTGTATATGAAATAAACCCTTTTTTTCATCTACCATAGTTTGTTTATAATTGCATAAGACATAAAACCTTCTCTTAGCAATATATTGTTAACAATCCCGCATTCTTGCGGATCCGCGGGATCGATGATTTTTGTCCCGCAGGTTTGCGGGATTGAATTCCCTAATTTTTATACGTTGCGTTCCACCATATTAGCGAATTATCAACATCAATAAATAAATAATATATTTTTTAATTCAAAGAAAAAAGTAAAAATTGTTAATTTTTGAAAAAAAAACTTTTTAAAATCGCCGGAAAATCAAGAAAAAGTAAAACATTGTTAATTAACAAAACTCAAAAAAACATTTTAATGAATTTTACAAAAAAAAAATTAATATTTTCATAAGTTGAAATGAGATAAATGAAAACCATTATTTTTCAATAAAAAACACGTTTTTTTTTATATTTATGAAACTCAAAAAAATAAATATATTTTTTCGAAAATTCAACAAAGAAAAAATATATATTTTTTTAAGGAAAACCCAGAAGTTTAAATAAAATTTTCGATTTATAAAAATGAAAAAAGTAAAAATTTTCAATTTTTCAAAAAAAAAATAGTTAAGAATAAATCAAAACTAGTGTAGAATCCAAAGATTTACATAAAATTTTACCTCATTATGAACCTCAAAAAAATTGAATAAAAAAAAACAATTTTGATCAAAGTTTTATATCAATTTTAAATAATAAAACACATTTTATTATTAAATAAAAAACAACTCGTTTATTATCCCTCCTATCGTGACGACATAAAACTACCCATTACATTACAAAAAAAAAAGAAAAACAGTCCCTCCCTGAAAACCTGTTACGTCACCGGCTCATATATGGACTCCTCCAGGGTGACCTTTAAGGCGTCGATCATCTTCGTCACACTCTCGACGCTGTACTCCTTCTGTTCCCGGATTTCCCTCAAACGATCCCGCCAAAACGATCTCTTGTTATCCGAAAAGATTTTCACCGTCGAGTCGTCGTACCGTTCCAGGTCCCTGGATAGATAGTTGGATTTCTTTATGGACGATTCCAGGTCTGGGCCCTCTATGTGGGTCGATTTTGGGTCTAAAATTTTCAATTTTTAAATGGAATTCTTAGCGATTGTTGAGGGTTTTTACTGGTTTTTTCTTGTTGTGGTCCCAAATCTACCGACGCAATGGACGATTCGTCGTTCACGATCGATGCGATTTTCTCGTAGAAGTTTTCCACGTGGTCGATTTGGTGGGAGATGGTTTTCAGTTTTTGGGTTTTTAACTTGTTTTGCGTTTTTAGGATTTCTTTTGTTAAGGTGTCTTCTATTGGGTCTAAAAAGTGGAAAAAGTCGCAGTTTTTTTTTTGACTTGTAGAATATTCAAGTTATAACTCCCTAATTCTCTAAAAATATTTCATTTCAATAAATATGAAACAAAATTAGGTTAAAATTTTTGTATTTTGCAAATCATACAGAATTTTAATTTCTGAAAATAAATAAATAAATAAATAATATTTTTTTTTGTAAGTTGTTAATTTTTCAGAAAGAAATAAATGTTTGAAAACGTTGGAAAATCAAGAAAAAGTAAGATTTTCCATTTTCTATTTTAAACGATAAAACTCAAAAAAGTGAAAATTTCCAATTTTTCAAAAAAAAAATTATTTTCAAAAAAAGTGAAAAATAACATTTAATTTAAAAAAAAACAACTGTTCCAATTTAAAGAAAATATATATCAAAAGTGAAGAACCTATTTTTCAAGGAAAAATCAAAGATTCAAATGAAACCTTCATTATATAAATCTTAAACAAATTATTTATTTAATTATATTGTTTATATTTGAATTATATTTGACAGTCTATAATTTTCGCATGTCTATACCGTATTACGTCATAATTAAATATTTTGGATGTTCATGTATTCTATTACATTATAAGAGCTGCTTACTTGTAGCTGAAGCTAAATAAATACATTATTATTATTATTATGAATTTTTTTCAATATTTATACATACATTTCTATACACACACTCAATGTTTTTTGTTTATTATCATTATTTTACTCTTTTTTAGCACGTTTTTAGATAAAAATAACGAAAAAGTAACCTTTGTTTGTTAATTTTTTTAATAATTATTAGAAATCTTTAATTATAATCAAAATGTGAAAAAAATTGTTGTAAAGGGCAAAGTTTTGACAAGTTTTAGAGTAAATAAATATATAAATAAAATATGTAAATAAGGAACTTAAGGAATAAAATATCGACAAAAATCATATAGGAACAGAAAATAAAATAAAATTATATAACAATCAATGTACATATATATTTATATAGTATATAATTATAATTTTAGTTTTTTAATGCTGTCTAATATGATCTATTTTTAAATTATTATAAAATGTAAAATTTGTTTCTTTTTATATTAATTGGGGTTTTATTAATTGAATGAAAATAAAAATTAAATATACAAGGAAAATATCCAGATTATAATTTTATAATTTTAAGTAAACATTCGAATTCTGTAATTTTTATGTTTATTTTATATATTATCTGTGATTATTAACCAGTTCAAAAGGCTTTGGCGATTTTGCGTTTTTTATCTGTTTTTGATATTAGAAAAATTATTTAAATTTTTATAGAGTCTTAAATTATTGCAAATTATTCACTAATTTATTACCTTATTTATAGATATTTTATTCGTGTCTTTCGTATCTTAAAAACTAGACGCGTTTCGTATGAGCTCTTATATTTTTTATTATTTAAAGTCGGAAAAAAGTTTTAAAGATATATGTGTCTGGTATCAGCTTGTGCCCAAGAGTGTCTAGTATTTGATTCTTTTACTAAAAAATCCGTTTGAAAATTATTAGTAGTGAAAAGCTACAAAATGCTTGATAGTTAAAGTAGTGAACTAAAATCGGTCTATTGTTATCCAAATGAATAGAATCAAATTGTTAATGTGTAATTTTAATTTTCAAAAATCTGATGTGTTTTTGTGTGTATAATGGCAAGTAATAGTGCAAATGTGTTTGATGTAGATCCTGATAGTTGTTTTAAATGTAAAGTCGTGTTTGACGATTTTAAAGCAATAATTCAGTGCACAGCATGCAAACAGTATCTTCATGGGAGGTGTGGAAATGTAGATATGCGGGGCTTCCACATGAGGAAGTCAACCTGGAAGTGCGAGGGATCAATAGTTGATGTACCGAGAACCAGAAAGCGTAGCAGGGTCGATGATTTCATTGACCAGGACTCTGTTGCTGAAAGTTGAGTTTCTGGTGGCGAAGACGAAGGAACTGGGAGATAAGGTCGACATGTTGCTACACGAAAATCGAAGTTTAAAAGAAGAAGTCGCTAGCCTTAAGGGGATCACAGTTATACCAGCTGCAGCAGCTGCTATATGTCCGAATGTACATCCAATTTCCTATGCGAGAGCAGTACAAAATGACAATAACATTTTGGTGATGAAACAAAAAGATGCGGAGAAAAATATTAAGCAGGTTAAGGAGGAAGAAAAGTAGACCCAGCTGATATCGGCGCTGGCTTATCATTGGGTGGGCCTACAAAAAGGGGAGGAATTGTTTTGAGGTGTGGTAACGAGAAGGATCTAAAAGTTATACAAACTCAAATTCAAACAAAAATGGGGGATAAGTACGTAGTAGATGTTCCTAAATTATTGGAAAGAAGATCAAAGGTAGTCGGAATTAATGAGTGTGAACATTCCCTGACTGATGGGGAAATTGTGGGCAAAATTGAGAGGCAAAACAACATACAGAGGAATTCAGAAACCAAAATTAATGTAATCAGGAAAACAAAGATTGTTAACAAAACATTTAATTTGGTTATTGAAGTTGATTCAAACACCTATAGTTACTTTATTGAAAAAAAAAATATAAACATTGGTTCGGACAGATGCTGGGTATTTAATGATTACAATATTCGTCGTTGCTTTAAATGTTGCCGTTATGGACATATTGCCAATGATTGTGAAAGAAGTAAGCGGTAAATGTACTGGCGAACATAATGACAAATAATGTAATGTGGATGTACCTAAATGTGTAAATTGTGCAGCGTCAAATCAAAAGTACGGTCTTAACTTAGATGTTCGTCATACTGTGTGGGAGATCGAGGGCCTCCAGCGAAATAAGTATACCAAATAGCAATTAGATTCAAATATTGTCTACAACTCAAGCATTGTCTATTTAAACTCTCAAGGCTTTTTGAACAATAAGGATGAAATAATTGTTTTATTAAAGGACTGGCAACCTAAGATCTTGTTTCTCAGTGAAACTCATGTATCAGAGGATATTGAACCCTGTAAACTTAATTTGGAGGGGTACAAACTAGAAAAGTGTGCGACAGACAATAATAGAACTGGAGGAGTAATTGCTTTAGTAAGAAATTATCTCTATCGTACAAGTTAAAAAATGTGCAATGTGTTGAAAATTTTGTTTGGTTGTTATCCTTGGAACTGTCCTCGTTTGGTGTAAAGTATTTGTGTTCTGTATTGTACCATGCTCCACAAAGACAAGACGCTGCCTTTATTGAGTTTTTTAAAAACTACCTAGACGACGTAAGCGATTTTAATGGCACTATTATTATTTTGGGAGATTTTAATCTGGATTTACTTAAAAACTCATTTTATGCTGACAAAATAAAGGATGTAATATTTTCCAGTGGATTTACACACATTGTAAAATCGCCTACTAGAATAGTACCTACGAGCCAGACGCTTATTGATTATGTAGTAACTAACAATAAAAATTTACCCCTTGAAGCTCATTTAACACCGAAAATCGGTGACCATTCCATTATCTCGATTAATATTGATCATCAAAATATAGTGACTCCGAATATAACTTCTTTGAAAAGATCTACTAAACATTATAACTCAGATCAATTGCAACATGATATTATTAGTACACCTTGGAACACCAGCATTTCAGTTGTTAATTTACAATCAGAAGCCTTCATCTTCTCTATTACATCAAGCCTCAACGAAAGGTGTCCCATGATCCCAACTGTCACAGAACAAAAATATCAAGATAAGAAGTGGATTAACTCGGAAATTAAAAATCTAATGCGTGAGAGGGATAGTCTGTATAAAAGAGCCATTTTACATAAAATTGAAGACATGTGGGCAGAGTATAAATCAAGACGAAATGCTATCGTGAGTAAAATTAGGACAATTATTTTGCTGCAACCATAGATGAAAATCCAAAAAATCCAAGGGAGTTATAGAAAAATCTGAAGACCCTTCTGCCGGGTAAAACTGAAGCAATACAAAGCGTAATTCTCTTTGGAACAAAGATTGAGACTGACGTGGCAGCAATAGCACATCAATTTAATCATTTTTTATAGATAGTAACAGTGAGATTATTCAAAATATACGGCAACAAAATATAGTTAGCAATGCCCCAAGAAGTTCAACCTCAACTAATATTCTCCAGAATTTTGAACCAATATCAATTGCTAAATTGAGACAAGTCGTTAATAATCTAAAAAATGTAGGCGGGGGTGAAAATGGCATCTCCAAACAGATTCCTTGTGATGTCTTTCATGTTGCTGGAAATAGGCTGTTGGACGTCGTAAACACCTCACTTTCAAATGGCGTCTTCCCGGAGTCCTGGAAGATATCAACAGTTATTCCTGTCCCAAAGGTGCCAAATACCAAGTTGTCTAATGAGTTTCGTCCTATCAATACTGTTCCTATATATGAAAAGGTCTTAGAAGTATCTGTAAAAGAGCAATTACTGCAGTTCTGTGATAACAACCAAATTATAGTTCCTAACCAATCTGGCTTTCGCGAACGTTTTTTAAAGGCAATTGACTCAGGTAATTATGTGTTGGCTGTGTTTTTGGATTTTAAAAGGGCGTTTGAAACCGTTTGATAGAGATAGAGTTGGGTAGGATAGAGAGATAGAGAGAGAGAGTTGGGTAAGTTAGAGCACATAGGAATTAAGCTGAACGTTTTAAAGTGGTTAAAGTCTTATTTGTGTAATAGGTTACAACATGTGAAGTTTAATAATGCTATGTCTGAAACTGTAAATGTCGATGTCGGTGTGCCCCAAGATACTGTTCTGGGTCCATTATTGTTTTTATTTTACATTAATGATATGGTTAGGGTGGCTCAAAAATCAAATATTATTTTATTTGCTGATGATACTATGCTCTATATAGTTGGTCAAAATCTACAGCAAATGGTTTGCGACATGAACATAGAACTTGGCAATTTGTTTGACTGGCTTTGTAACAATAAGTTAAGCTTAAATACCACAAAATCAAAATTTTGTATATTTGGTAGACGGTCGAAGACATCTTCTATTGACATTGAAAGTGTAAGTGTTTGCGTGGATGGACAGAAATTAGTTTACGAGGATTAAATTAAATATCTCGGAGTAATTTTAGACTCGAACTTAACTTTTCAGGCTCATGCGGATTATATCATGAGAAAGTTTGCTAAAAAGGTAGGGTTCATTAATAGGGTGGGACAAAACTTATCAATGAATACACGTTATTTAATGCTATAGCTTTTCCGCATTTACAATTTTGTTCAACTCTTTTATATAATTTACCGTAATATAAAATCTCTCAATTGGAAAAAAATCAAAATAGGGCAATGAGAATAATATTGAGATGTAACCGCTATACTCCTATTAAAATAATGTTAAATGTCTTAAAAATGTTGACCGTCCATCAACGAATTATTTATATTTAAGTTGAAGAAAGGCCTTTTACCTATTTACATATGTGATAAGTTAGTGCTATTTCGTGATGTCCATAATTATAATACTAGGAATTGTACTGATTTTATTTTATCTTATAAGTATAACACCGTTCAAATGCTTAATTCCGTGCTCTATAAAGGTTTGCTAGAATTTAATAAATTGCCTAATGACTTAAAAATCTGTAATAATATAAATTGTTTTAAACGATTATTAAGAGTACATATTTTAAAATTGTATTATTAGACCCATGTTTTGTTTTTTATATTTAATTTTTATCGTTTTAACCTCTTTGTATTTTATATGTAGCAATTTGCTAAATAAAGATTATTATATATAGCAAGAAATGGTTCATAATTAGTGAAAAATTTTAATTATTCCATTTTTTATTCCAATGTTATTTTACAAAAAAAATTCTGTTTTAAAACTCAAAAATGTAAAAAATTTGAAAAATCCGAAAAAAAAGTCATATCGGCGAATGTGACAATTCCCACGAATAAAAAAAGGGGATTTTACACATGTGTACTACACAACATTTTTTCTACTTCAAAAATATCAAATTACACTAGTGCGTAAAAAAAACGTCAACATTTTTTTTGACAACTTATAAATTAAATGTCAAATTACGCACCAGTGCATAAAAAGACTTTCTTAAGCAAAAGTGAAACTTTATAAACCTTGGAAAGTAGGCAAAGTGAGTACTTTACGCACAGTAGTAAAAAAACATTTTTTTTAAACCAACATCGTCCAACACTCACCCTGCTCATCCAACATCTTCTCCAAACCATCCCCTCTCCACATTCCTCCAAACTCATCACCCTCTCCATCCTTTTCCACCTCATCCTCCTCCTCCTCTTCCTTGGCAATATCCTCCAAATGGTTCTCGATCTGCTTGAGGGTGTCCTCGATTTGCGGGAATTCCGGGAACAAATCGTCCTGTCGCGTTTTTGACTCCTCCCATACTTCCGTTGGTTCTAAAAGTGTAATTAATAAAAAAAAAATCATAACAAATGAAAGACTCACGTTCAATATTCAGGTGCTCGTTTTCGAAATGTTTATTTTCAAAGAAAACCTCCACGTTGCCACTTTGGGTGAAACAGTCATTGACCGTCTTATATTGGATTTTAAAGTACTTGTCTTGCATGATTTTCAGCTTTTCATTGATGCTCGATAGGGTGGACATCAGTTTCCCGTTACTCCCAGTTCGTTTTTTCGAAAGTTTCGGTATTGGTGGCTTGGGGAGGTTCTTCTGGCACCTCTCCTTTCTCATGCTCAAATGTTTCTCGATCTCCTTCAACTGTTTGTCGCTTATGACGGTTTCGCTTTCGTTTTCCAGTTTTTCCTCGATGGTTTTCAAAGTTTCCACGATTTTTACGCTTTTTTTCGGTTTTTCTTGTGTCTCGGTGGTTACCTCCCGGTGCACCTTCGGCAGATGTGATGAGGCTCGTTTCGGTTTGATTTTGTTTTCGATTATTTGAACGGCACGATCTCCTCCGTAGTGTAACTGAAGAAAAAAAAATTGCATTTTTTCAGAATACCAATGTTTAAGACGGGTATACCAAGGGAGATTAATAGTGCCCTAACTCAAATCTGCGTAACAAACTTATATGTGCAAGTGAAGGTGGGAAACAAAGACAGGAAAACAATCAGGACAACAAAGAAGTAGTTTTTTTGTCTTTATCCCAAAATTGTGGAAAATTTGAACAAACGGCAACGTTGTGGCTAATGCTACGTCGCGGAAATTCTTTTTGAATACTTAATTTGTTTTTTCTTTATCATATTATTATTAATTGTTTTTTAATTTCCAAATTTACGGGCATTTTTTGAAAAATTGACCATTTACCCTTTTTGGTATTTTATGTCGAAATTTGTCCTTTTTTTTGCTTAAAAAAGAAAGGTTTGTTCACAAACCTTGAAACTTTGTTGAAACTGTCTCTTTTTAACATGTTTATTTTCTGTTATTCGAGATTTGATATTATTTGTTTAAAAATTAGTTTTTTGTTTAAAAGTTTTAGAACCACTGTTTTGTTTGCTACTTTCAATGGTCATTATGCACGTTGATTTTTTTTCTTTCGAAAATGAAAAATTTACACTCATTAACTGTTGAGAGTTTGAGAACCACTGTTTTCTTTTTGGGGAAGTTTCAGTGGAAATTTAATATATTTTTTTTTAAATAGATATTTTAAATTTTGTTGATTTTTCTGTAATTTTTTTTGCTTAAAAATTAAAGTTTTAGGACTACTGTGGGGTGGTTTCGTTTTTTTGATTCTTTGTTTTAAAAATGAGAAAATCAATTTTATTTATAATTTTAAAAGTTTTGGAGCCACTGTTTTTTTTTCACGGGAACATTTCAATGAAATTTAAATTTTTCCTCTTGAAAAATGGAAATGTTATTTATTTTTTTAATTTTGACAGTTTTAGAGCCACTGTTTTTTATTGCGAAATTAGCTGTTTTTTTTACAAAAAAAAATTTTTAGATTTCTTTTATTTAATAATTTCAATGGAACCTATTTTTTTTGTTTTGAAAAATCAGCTATTTTTATTTTTCTTTGATTTATGTGTAATTCTAAATTTTCTATTTTAGCTTAAAAAAATTTAAAACCACTATTGTTTTGGGTAATTTAAATGACATTTATGACTTTTTAATTGTAAAAATAAAAATTCACTTTTTTGAATTTTGAAAGTTTTAGAACCGCTGTGTTTGTTTGTGTTAATTGATTTTTGATTTTTTTTCTTGAAAACTGAGACATTTTTCTTATTTCTTTCTTTTGAGTTTCCTTTAATTCCAAATTTGCGTTTTTGGCTTGATAATGAAAGTTTTAGAAGCACTGATTTTTTTTTTTAATTAATGGTAATTACGACCAATTGTTTTTTAAAAACTGGCAAATTTAGACTTTTTTGATTTTTTAGAAATTTTAAATGTTTTAGAACCACTGTTTTGTTTGCCACTTTCAGTGGTCATTATGCATGATGATTTTTTTTTCTTTGGAAAATTAAAAATTTACACTTTTTGACTGTTGAGAGTTTGAGAATCACTGTTTTCTTTTTGGGGCAGTTTCAGTGGAAATTTAATATTTTTTTTTTAAATAGATATTTTAAATTTTGTTGATTTTTCTGTAATTTTTTTTGCTTAAAAATGAAAGTTTTAGGACTACTGTGGGAAAAAAATGAGAAAATCAATTTTATTTAGAATTTTCAAAGTTTTGGAGCCACTGTTTTTTTTTTTTTTGGGAATGTTTCAATGAATTTTCATTTTTTCTCTTGTAAAATGGACATTTTAATAATTTTTTTAATTTTGATAGTTTTAGAACCACTGTTTTTTTTATAACGGAATTTAAATGAAAACTACGGTATTTTGATTTTTTCTTTTGAAAAATTTAAAAAAATGCATTTGTTTTTTTAATATCCTGTTATTTGAACTTTGGCGTTTTTTGGTTTAAAAAAAAATTTTTAGAACCACTGTTTTTTTCATTGCGAAGTTGACTGTTTTTTGTAAAAAAAAGTTTTAGATGCACTGTGTTTTTTTATGAAATTATGATTTTTTTTTTTTTTGAAAAAGGGTGGTTTATTTTTTTTATGTGCACCTATATTTTGAAATTTGCTGTTTTTTGCTACAAAAAAAAAGTTTCAGAACCACTGATTTTTTTGTGGGAGTTATTGTTTTTGTTTAAAAAAGAAAGTTTGAGCACCACTGTTTTATCAATTTTTTTATCAAACCACTGTTAAGTCAAATATTGACGGTTTTTGAATTTTTAGAACCACTGTTTTTTGGGCATTTTTTTTTTAATTAAATTTTTGAACCACTGGTTTCTTTAACGGAATTTAGTTAAGAACTACGGTATTTTGATTTTTTCTTTTAAAAAATTAAAAAAAATTCAGTTTTTTTGAATATCCTGTTATTTGAAAAAAAAAGTTTTAGAACCACTGTTTTTTTTTAAATTGCGAAATTTGCTGTTTTTCTGCAAAAAAAAAAGTTTTAGATGCACTGTTTTTTTATTTAATAATTTCCATGGAACTTATTTCTTTTGTTTTGAAAAATCAGATATTTTTATTTTTTTTTGAATTACCTGTAATTCTAAATTCTCTATAGCTTAAAAAAATTTAGAACCACTATTTTTTTTGAATAATTTAAATGGCATTTAAGACTCTTTGACAATAAAAATAAAAATTCACTTTTTTGAATTTTTGAAAAATTTAGAACCGCTGTGTTTGTTTATGACAATTGAATTTTGATTTTTTTTTTGAAAACTCAGACATTTTTGTTATTTCTTTTTTTGAATTTACTTTAATTCGAAATTTGCGTTTTTGGCTTGATGAAGAAAGTTTTAAAAGCACTGTTTTTTTTTTTTAAATAATGGTAATTATGACCAATTGTTTCAATTGTTTTTTGAAAACTGGCAAATTTAGACTTTTTTGATTTTTTAGAAATTTTAAATGTTTTAGAACCACTGTTTTGTTTGCCATTTTTAATGATCATTATGGCATGTTGATTTTTTTTCTTTGGAAAATGAAAAATTTACACTTTTTGACTGTTAATAATAATTTTTAAAGTTTTGGAGCCACTGTTTTTTTTTTGGGAATGTTTCAATGGTATTTAATTTTTTCCCTTGAAAAATGGAAATTTTAATAATTTTTTAATTTTGACAGTTTTAGAACCACTGTTTTTATTTATAACGGAATTTAAATGAAAACTACGGTATTTTGATTTTTTCTTTTGAAAAATTTAAAAAAATGCTTTTTTAAAATTTTTAGAGCCACTGTTTTTTTTTCATTGCGAAATTGGCTGATTTCTTGCAAAAAAAAAGTTTTAGATGCACTGTGTTTTTTTATGGAATTATGAATTTTTTTTTTTTTTTGAAAAATGGTTTATTTTTTTTATGCACCTATGTTTTAAAATTTGCTGTTTTTTGCTAAAAAAAAGTTTCTAAACCACTGATTTTTTTTTGGGAGTTTCTTTAAGAGTTATTGTTTTTGTTTAAAAAAGAAAGTTTGAGCACCACTGTTTTATCAATTTTTTATTAAACCACTGTAAGTCAAATATTGACGGTTTTTGAATTTTTAGAACCACTGTTTTCTTGGGCATTTTTTTTTAAATTAAATTTTTGAACCACTGGTTTCTTTAACGGAATTTAGTTGAAAACTACGATATTTTGATTTTTTCTTTCGAAAAATAAAAAAAATGCAGTTTTTTTGAATATTCTGTTATTTGAAAAGAAAAGTTTTAGAACCACTGTTTTTTTTAATTGCGAAATTTGCTGTTTTTCTGCAAAAAGAAAGTTTTAGATGCACTGTTTTTTTATTTAATAATTTCCATGGAACTTATTTTTTTTGTTTTGAAAAATCAGATATTTTTTTTTTTAATTACCTGTAATTCTAAATTCTCTATAGCTTAAAAAAATTTAGAACCACTATTTTTTTTGAATAATTTAAATGGCATTTAAGACTCTTTGACAATAAAAATAAAAATTCACTTTTTTGAATTTTGAAAATTTTAGAACCGCTGTGTTTGTTTGTGACAATTGAATTTTGAATTTTTTTTTTTGAAAACTGAGACATTTTTGTTATTTCTTTTTTTTTTATTTCCTTTAATTCGAAATTTGCGATTTTGGCTTGATAAAGAAAGTTTTAGAAGCACTGTTTTTTTTTTAATTAATCGTAATTATGAGCATTTCAACTGTTTTTTGAAAACTGGCAAATTTACACTATTTGAATTTTAATTGTTTTAGAACTACTGTGTTTTTTTTCTTGGAAGGTTTAAATTATTTATAGTTTTTAGTTAATTATTCTTTTTTTGATTTTTTTTTGAAAAAAAGGAAACTGTAACTTTTGAATTTTTAAAAATTTGAAAGTTTTAGAACCACTGTTTTTTGAAGTTTTAATTTTTCTCTGCACATATGTTTTGAAATGTGCTGTTTTTTGCTAAAAAAAAGTTTCAGAAGCACTGATTTTTTTTTTTGGGAGTTTCTTTAATATAGTCGCCTTCGCTCTTATCGTGCGGGTTCAAAGGTCACCACGTAATATGAATCAAATTGAAAAATCAGTGGCTGCCAAAATGTCATTTCCTTGAGAGTTTGACAATACATTGAACGCCGTCATGTGACATATTAAAGCCGCGTATACACCTTAGATCATAATTATTAACTGACGTGATGCCTTTAACGCCGTTAAAATGTTTGCGGAATACTACATATCCGAGACATTCGACGTGTAAAACATACGTTGGTTATTTCCTTTCATGACATGAAAAAGCCCATAAGTATAAAGCCCGTTGGGTATACGCCTCATCGGTATATGCCTAGAATCCCCGATATTCTGCTAAGTTGCCAGACATAATATTTACTTTTCTTTTTTGAAAAATTGTCCGAAATAGACGGAATTCTCAATAACAATTTTTCTTTACGCAATAATATGTAAATCTAAGCATTTTATATTTTTTTATGAGAGCAAATATGCCTCCCTAGCCTTTCATTAAAATTGTACATATTTCATTTAAAAATGGTTGTTACCTAAATTTTTGAAAAATTAGTATACGATTTAGCATAACATACTAATTTGTCGATTTCAGGGCACAGCGTCTGATTTTTAACGATTATTTGATCTTGTCTTCTTCTTTGTTTATGTGTGATTGTGTTTTTTTTGTAATAATTATTGGGAAACTATACATTTTGGTATAATGACAAACAATTAATTTGTAAATATACCAGAAAACCAGAAAACTACTTTCTTTGTTTAAAGGCAAGTTCATGTTACAATCTCACTTTTAAAATGACATTTTAAATTATTATTTGTCGTTCGACCCAATCTATACGTTGATGCATAGAAAATTAAAAAAGTTCTGTTATCTTTTCTTTTATATCAGTTAAAAGTCAAAAAAAGATAAAAAAATAACTAAAAAAAAACTGGTGAATGCGGCGGGCATTTCTATCTCCCAGAGCATTCACCAATTTATTTACTTAGCTTTGTTTAAAAAAATTTTTTTTGTACTTTTTAATCATACCTAAATAATAAACGAAATGCAAAAAGAAAACTAAATATTTTAATAACGAAAAAGAAAATAAGGGATTGCTTAGAATGTACAAGAAGAAGTAGCTAAAGCGCTTGGAATTAGTTTAAGAATGGTGCAAAAGGTTGTATATGAAAACAAGAACAATCTTATTTCCAAACAGGAAACAAAGTGTAAAAGGAAAAAGCCAAAGACTGAAGATTTAAGTGAATGTGTAAAAATGAAGTAACAAATTTGACTAAAAAAAGAAACTAATTATAACTATCATTATCACTAACAGAGTCGGAAAACTCTTCGTCATTTTCCGAATCTTTTTCAAATGGAGCAATGATCAATGGTTCAACTTGGATATCGAGTACTTTTTCTCTCTTCCACCAGGTTCTAATAATGTTTTCTGTGTGATCCACTGATTTCCGCCAATACTCCTTTGTGATGTGATTCAATGCCTCATTCCAAACAGCTTCAACCTGGTCAGATCTAAGCCCAGCACCCACATGCTTCTCATAATAAGATTTTGACCCTGCCCATATAAGCTCAATGGCATTAAACTGACAATCGTATGGTGGCAATCTTAAAACTTCATGGCCATATTCACGTACTATTTCGTCAACAGCATATATTTTTGGTCTTTTCAGCGGTTTTGCAATTGAAAGAAGTTCGGATTTTAGCATTTATGGCAAGGGATTCTGATTTTCTTTTACTAACCATTCATAAATTTCGCTTTTACTCCAACTTCCATTTAGTTGTTTATTCAAAATTCTTGAATGATACGACGCATTGTCTAATACTATTAAGGAAGGTTTTTGCAACTGTTCCTTTAACCATTTTTCAAACATTTCGCAATTCATATTGTCATGATAATCCATTCTTTCAGACTTAGAAGAAAAAATTAAACTTGCACCTGGAACGAATCCCGTTGAAGACCCGGCATGTAAAATAATAAATCGTTTTCCCTAACCACATCATTTTTTTCTTTTCACGCTTTTCACAGATTCATCTTGCCAAGATTTTATTCCACTCTCGTTTAAAAATATCCAAGTTTCATCTAAGAATACCGCTTTCCTTTGATTTTTCATTTTGTGTATATTGCCTTAAAAATCCTATTCGTTGGCTATATTTGGTAGTTCACACAAATATCTTCTATTGCAGTCTTTTTTATAGCGAAAACCTATGCTTTTAATTAATTTTGATAAAGCAGAAAGTCCAATTTCCAAAGTGCCGCGTTGCTTTAAAACATCCCTCAGAAATGGCAGCGTTATATTTGTTTTTAGCCTATATATTATATAATTCATAAATCCTATCCCTTACTTCCATTTTTACACATTCACTTAAATCTTCAGTCTTCGGCTTCTTTCTTTTACACTTTTTTTCCTTCTTGGGAATAAGATTGTTCTTGTTTTCATATACAACTTTTGCACCATTCTTAAACTAATTCCAAGCGCTTTAGCTACTTCTTCTTGTACATTATTAGGCAACCCTTTATTTTCTTTTTCGTTCTCGAAGTAATTAATAACATTAAGTACCATTTTTGTGGCTTGAGGATTTAGAAATCCACAAAAAGGCTTTTTCTTTTCCTTAATTTGAAATTGAAATTATCTTGTGACAAATAATGTCGTCCGTCAGTCGAAACGAGACAGGCATGTTTGTTATGAAAGTAATTGTTTTAGAACCACTGACATTTATCATTTTATCTTCTTTTGATACATTAACGCTGCATATATCTGTTTCGTTTATCTGACGCGTTGTAGTTAAAAAACGTTGTTGCGCAAATTGAAATGAAACGTAACTACAAAAGTTTGTCGTTGATAATCCAATACACCCGCACGATAAGAGCGATTTTGACTATAGTTATTGTTTTTGCCTAAAAAAGAAAGTTTGAGAACCACTGTTTTATTTTTGTTTAAATCAATTATTCCTTCTTGATTTTTGGCAATTTTTTTTTTAAATTAAATATTTTTTTAATTTCCGAAAATTCAAAATTGCTGGTTTTTACTTTAAAAAAAATCAATAAAAAACTAATTTTAATTTTTTTTTTTAAATATTAGCAACGGTAATTATGAGTATTTCAACTGTTTTTGAAAATGGGAAAATTTACACATTTTGAAAGTTTTAGAACCACTGGTTTTTTTGGGAGGCTATGGTATTTATGACTTTAAGAGGTTTTTTTTGCACAATTAAATTTTTTTTTTTTTTTTTGAATTTTGATTGTTTCAGAACCACTGTATTTTTTTTTTAAGTTTCAAACTAATTTCGATTTTTTTAATTGAGATGTTTTTATTTTTTTAACTGTCTATAATTTGATATTTACTGTTCTTTTCTTTAAAAAAATAAAGTTTTAGAACCACTGCTTTTTCCTTTGGGAGGTTGACATGGTATTTATCACTTAATTTTTTTTAAATAAAAAAGTTTGACAGTTTTAGAATCACTGCTTTTTTTTGAGAAATTTTTTTTTCTTCTTTTGAATTTTAAATTTTTTACAACCACTGATTTCTTTAGGATGTATCAATGTTAAATGTTTTTTGAAAGAGTTTAAATTTTTTCTGTTTTTGAATTTTAAAAGTTTTAGAACCTCTATTTTGTTTGTGACTTTCAATTGGAATTATAGCATTTTTTTAATAAAAAATAGACAATTTTCTCTTTTTTGACTTTTTAGAACCACTGTTTTTTTGTGGTAATTGCAATGGTAATTATGACGTTTTTGTTTTTTTTTTTAATTTGTTTATTTTCATTTAACTTTCATTTCCAAATATGATATAAAAACAAAAGTTTGAGAAACACTGTTTTTTTTAAGGAGGTTTTAATAGCAAATATAACTTTGAAATTTTTTTGTTTTTTTTTTTAACATTTTTTAAAGTTTTTGAGATTTAAAAAAAAATGTAAAATTAATTTTTTCTCAGTTTTATTTATTAAAAAAACGGGATTTATTTTTTTTTTTAATTCATTACCCTTGAAAATGTTTTTTCTTTTGAAAATTCTATTAAAAAAAAATTTGAGCTTTTAATTTTTCGAATAAAATATATTTTTTTGAAAATTGTTTATTTCAGTTTTTAATTTGTAAATAAGATTGTTTGTAATTCATTTGTTTTATTTTTTTTATAAATAATTTACTTTCCTTCAAAGTTTTCAATATTTTTTTGAAAAACCGAAAATACGAGTTGAATGCGACGTTGCCAAGTTTATTTCTTCGCTTTTTAAAATGTTTCCTTTGCTTATTTCAGGTCCTAAATGCTCCTCTCTAAAATCCAGGAAAATCTGGACAAATGGCAACATTTATTGTCACAAAAATTGAATTTTTTTTTTTGGAAAATGGGAGTTTAATTTATTATTTAATAAAATAGAAAAAATTACTAAAGGGATCTCTGGACAGTAACAAGGACTGTCAATACCTTTACAACGTTGTCAGATTTCAACGAGGGTCACCAACAGAAGACAAATTATTCAAGGAGTCGTCAGTTGGCAACACTGGATCCCTCCTAACAGAGCAAGCATTCCATTCACTTCAAAGTGTACCTTAATTTTCTCAAATCGTCAATTACTCAATAAAAAGAAAACTTACAGGCAACTCGATATTAACAGTTTCCACATGCTCGGGCCTACCGTTCACCCTCGGCACCTTACACAGACTCCCCGATTTCGTTTTGTGGAGGTCTTGCTTCGCCGTGGAACCTCCTCCTCCTCCTCCTCCACCCCCGCCCCTGGTACTACCGCCACAGTCACCATAAACCGCCTTGAACTCCTCGAAGTTCGCGCGACGTTTCAAATACTCCTTGGTGATGTGCGGTTTTAGTTTTCGCTCCTCGAGGTCTTTGAACCGTAACTTCTTCACCCGGATCATGTCTTGTAGTAAGGAGCTTTGCGATAGAGCCTCATTTCTGTTCATGTTACTCGGGGATCGGTTAGTTGGGATGGTTTTTGTGAATCGATAATGACATTTTGACACGGGAATTTTGTGACGTTTTTTTTCGATGTTATGAGGGATTGAGAGGGGTGTGCTGGTGCACTGGTGGTGGTTTTGATGGTGGGTGGTCAGGTGTCGAAGGTGTGAGTCAAATGGAAACATGTTCGGGATTTTTTTTTTTTGTAAAGTTGAAATTTGTTCCATTTTTGAGGAGAATTGTGTGAAAGCCAGGTGGCCTAGATCCTCAAAACTTGAGTCTCCAATGAGACCATCCACTTACACTTACACCACTCAAGATGTTGACAATTTTCGAGGTCACTTTTAAGATGAAATTTCGAAGTCCCTTGTCCATTAAATTTAAGTGACAATGTGTCAAAATTATTTAATTCTAATGTTTTTTTTTTGCTTCCAGAAATCAAGCTCAATCCAGTCAACGTCTACAACAATCACGCAGAACTGGTGGGAGGTGAGTTTTCATCCATTATAAAAAAAGTGGTCATTTGATTTTGCAATAAAAAGTCAGTTCCTGGCACTCGAAGTCACTTTTGACGCTTAAGAATGGCTGAAAAGTGGCTTTAAATACCTGAAAGTGATTCAAAATTACTTTGACAAGAACTGGATACTTCTTCTAAGCAGTTGAAGTTGGTATTCAACTTTTTAAAATCAATGTTTCCTTCTTCAAGGCAATTGAATCAGTTTAAACTTCTTTAAAGTGTAAAATGCTTCAAAATTACTCAAAAGTGGCTTCAAATACCTGGACTCAAGTGACTCAAAATGACTAATATAAGACAAGAACTGAATACATCTTACAAGCAGTTGAAGCCAATTTTCAGGTCTTTGAAGTCAATTTTCCCTTTTTTTATGTAGTTGAATCGGTTTCAAGATCTTTGAACCCTAAAATGCCTAAAATTACTCAAAAAGGACTTCAAATGCCTGGAAGAAACTCAAAATTAGTCAGACAAGAACTTGATACTTCTTGCACCCAATTAAAGCTAGTCTTCGTGTCTTTAAAGTCAATTTGTCTCTCTTCTAGGCAGTTGAATCAGTTCAAAGTTCTTTGACGCCTAAAATGCTTAAAATTTACTCAAAGGACAAGAATTAGATACTCCGTCCAGGCAGTTAAATTCAGTTTTAGACCCCTTAAAGTCAATTTTACCCTCTTCAAGGCAATTGAACTAGTTCAAGTCCTTCAAAGTCTGAAGTGCTTAAGAACGACCTAAAAGTGACTTTAAATGTCTGGAAGTGACTCAAGAACTGGATACTTCTTCCAGGCACTTAAAGTTGATTTTCAAGTCCTTTAGGTACATTTTTCGTCTTATAAAGCTGTTGCTAAAACGCACGCAAAAGTAACTTCAACTCCCTGGAAGTGACTCAAAATTACTCTGAAAAGAACTGAATACATTTTCCATGCAATTGAAACCAGTTTTCAAGCCTCAGTTTTTCTACCTTCAAGACTGTTGAATCAGTTGAAAGGTTATTAAGCTTAAAAAGCTTAAAAATAAGTCAGAAGTGACTTGAAGTACTTGGAAATAACCAAAATTAATCTAGCAAGAATTGGATACTTCGTCCAGGCAGTTGAAGTTAGTATTTGACCCGTTAAAGTCAATTTTCTCAAAATTACCCTGAAACGAACTGGACACTTCGTCCAGGCAATTGAAGTCAGTTTTTAACTCTTTAAAGTCCATTGTTCCTTTTTCAAGGCAGTTGAAAACAGTTTTCAACTCCTTAACGTCAATTGTTTTTCCTTCAAAGCTATCAAATTAGTTTCAAGCTCTTTGAAGTTTGAAACGATTAAAAATGACTCAAAAATGACTTCAACTGCCTGAAAGAGATTTACAATGACTCTGACAGGAACTGGATACTTCTTCCAAGCAGTTGAAGACAATTTTCAGGTCTTTGAAGTCAATTTTCCCTTTTTCTATGTAGTTGAATCGGTTTCAAGATCTTTGAACTCTAAAATGCCTAAAATTACTCAAAAAGGACTTTAAAATTGACTCAAATGCCTGAAAGTTACTAAAAATTACTTCTAAAAGACCTCGGTACTCCTTTCAGGTACTTGAAGTCGGTTTTCAGGTCTTTAAAGTTAATTTTTCCTCTTTCAAATCTGTTGAATCAACTTCAACGCAAAAGTGACTTCAACTATCTGGAAATAACTCAAAATTAGTCTGACAAGAATTAGATACTCCGTTCAGGCAGTTGAAGTCAGTATTTGACCCATTAAAGTTAATTTTACCCTCTTCAAGGCAATTGAACTAGTTCAAGTCCTTCAAAGTCTGAAGTGCTTAAGAACGACCTAAAAGTGACTTAAATGCCTGGAAGTGACTCAAGAACTAGATACTCCTTCCAGGCACTTAAAGTTGATTTTCAAGTCTTTTAAATTAATTTTTCGTCTTTCAAAGCTGTTACATTAATTTCAAGTTCTTTGAAGTCTAAAACGCACGTAAAAGTGACTTCAACTGCCTGGAAGTGACTCAATATTACCTTGAAAAAGAACTGGATACTTCTTTCAAGCAGTTCAAGCCAATTTTCAGGTCTTTGAAGTCAATTTTCCCTTTTTTTAGGTAGTTGAATCGGTTTCAAGATCTTTGAACTCTAAAATGCCTAAAATTACTTAAAAAGGACTTCAAATGCCTGGAAGAGATTTAAAATTATTCAGACAAGAACTTGATATTTTTGTTGCAAGCAATTAAAGCTAGTTTTCGTGTCTTTAAAGTCAATGTTGCTCTCTTCTAGGCAGTTGAAGCAGTTTAAAGTTTTTTGACGCCTAAAATGCCTAAAATTGACTCAAATGCCTGAATGTGACTAAAAGTAACTTTTAAAAGAAATAGATGCTCCTTTCAGGTACTTGAAGTCGGTTTTCAGGTCTTTAAAGTTAATTTTTCCTCTTTCAAAGCTGTTGAATCACTTTCAACGCAAAAGTGACTTCAACTATTTGGAAATAACTCAAAATTAGTCTGACAAGAATTAAATACTTCGTCCAGGCAGTTGAAGTCAGTGTTAGACCCCTTAAAGTTAATTTCCTCTTCAAGGCAGTTGAACCAGTTCCAAGTTCTTCAAAATCTAAATAAATGCTTAAGAATCACCTAAAAGTGACTTCTAATGCCTGGAATTGACTCAAAATTATTTTGGAAAGAACTAAATACTCCTTTCAGGCACTTGAAGTTGATGTTTAAATCTTTCAAGTTAATTTTTCGTCTCTCAAAGCTGTTACGTTAACATTAATTTCAAGTTCTTTGAAGTCTAAAACGCACGCAAAAGTGACTTCAATTGCCTGGAAGTGACTCAATATTACCCTGAAAAAGAACTAGATACTTCTTCCATGCAATTGAAGCCAGTTTTCAAGCCTTTAAAGAGAGTTTTTCACACCTGTAAGACTGTTGAATCAGTTGAAAGTTTATGAAGCTTAAAAGGCTTAAGAATCAGTCAAAAGTGACTTGAAGTGCTTGGAAGTGACTCAAAATTGAGCTGACTAAAATTAGACACTTCGTCCAGGAAACTGAAATTAGTTTTTAACTCTTTAAAGTCCATTGTTCCTCTTTCAAGGCAGTTGAAAACAGTTTTCAACTCCTTAACGTCAATTGTTTTTCCTTCAAAGCTATCAAATTAGTTTCAAGCTCTTTGAAGTTTGAAACGATTAAAAATGACTCAAAAATGACTTCAACTGCCCGAAAGAGATTTACAATGACTCTGACAGGAATTGGATAGTTCTTCCAAGCAGTTGAAGCCAATTTTCGAGTGTTTAAAGTCAATTTTTCCCTCCTTCTAGGTAGTTGAATCGGTTTCAAGTCCTTTGAAGCCTAAAATACTTAAAATTACTAAAAAAGGGCTTCAAATGCCTCAAAGTGATTCAAAATTACTCTCATAAGAATTGGACAGTTCTTCCAGCTAGTTGAACAAGTTTCAAGTGCTTAGAAGTGTTAAACGCTTCAGAATGTCTTAAAAGTTGCTTCAAATTCCTGGAAGTGACTGAAAATGGATACGTCTTTCAAGCCGTTGAAGCTAGTTTTCAGCTCTTTAAAGTCAATTGTTCTTCCTTCCAGGCAAACGAATTAGTTTCAATTCTAAAAGACTTAATAATCACTCAGAAGTGGCTGCAAATGCCTGGAATTAATTCAAAATTACTCTAACAGGCACCGGATATTTCTTCCAGGCAGTTGAACCCAGTTTTCGAGTCTTTAAAGTCAATTTTCTCTCTTTCTACGCAATTGAGTCGGTTTTAAGACCTTTAAAATTCTTAAAATTACTCAAAAATGCCTGGAAGTGACTCAAAATTACTCTGACAAGAAGTAGATACTTTTACAAGCAGTTGAAGTTAATTTGAAGTTCTCTGAAGACTTGACTTCGATTGCCTGTCAGTAATTCAAAACTACCGAAATATGAACTGGATACTTCTTACAAGCAATTGAATTTTTCAGTCAATTTTTCCTCCTTCAAGACAATTAAATAAATGTTTAGCATTTTAGGCTTTAAAGAACTTAAAACTTAATTCAGTTTCCTCCAAGGAAGCAAAATTGACTTCAAGAAGTTAAAAACTGTCTTTAATTGCCTGGACAGAGTATCTAGTTGTTTCCTGAATAATTTTCAATCCCTTCCAGGCAGTTGAAGTCACTTTTGAATCGTTTTCTAAATGCTTTAGGCTTTAAAGGATTCAACTGCCTTCAAGAAACGAAAAATTGACTTCAATTGCTTGGAAGAACTATTTTAAAAAATCAGAGAAATTTCTAAGTCACTGCCAGGCATTTGAAGCCTCTTTTGAGTCGTTTTTAGAATTGTTAGACTTCAAAAAACTTAGAACTGATTCAACTGCCTTTAGAGAGGGAGAAAATGACTTTCAAAATTTGACAACTAGCTTTAACTGCATGAAAGAAGTATCGAGTTCCTGTTAGAGTAATTTTGAAGCTCTTTTCAGGTGGTTTAAAGCTCTAGAGTTTTATAAATTGAGTCAATTTATTGAGAACATCTTAACATTAAAGAAAAATTAATTCAAGATCTATGAAATTAAACAATTAAAAAACAATCTACAATTTAAAAGATTTAAGGTTCATAGTTCAAAGTAGAAAAAATTAATATTCAAGGTTTTTGTCAGATCAATTTTAAGTCACTTCCAAGCACCTCAAGTCACTTCTGACTGATTCTTAAGCGTTTTAAGCTTCATAAACTTTTAACTGATTCAACAGTCTTGAAGGTGGAAAAATTGACTTTAAGGCTTGAAAAATGGCTTCAATTGCGTGGAAGAAGTATCCAGTTATTTTCAGGGTTATTTCGAGTCAATTCCAGGCATTTGAAGTCGCTTTTAGGTCGTTGTCAAACATATATTTAGACTTTGAAGAACTTGGAACTGGTTCAACTGCCTTGAAGAGGATAAAATTGACTTTAACGGGTCAAAAACTGACTTCAACTGCCCAGACGAAGTATCTAATTCTTGTCAGACTAATTTTGAGTTATTTCCAGATAGTTGAAGTCACTTTTGCGTTGAAATTAATTCAACAGCTTTGAAAGAGGAAAAATTAACTTTTAATACCTGAAAACCGACTTCAAGTTCCTGAAAGGAGCACCTAGTTCCTTTAAAAGTAACTTTTAGTCACTTTCAGGCATTTGAGTCAATTTTAAGCATCAAAGAACTTTAAACTGATTCAACTGCCCCAAAGAAAGGAAAATTGACTTTAAAGACACGAAAATTAGCTTTAATTGCTTGCAAGAAGCATCAAGTTCTTGTCTGGGAAATGTTGAGTCTCTTCCAGGCATTTGAAGTCCTTTTTGAGTAATTCGAAGGATTTTAGAGTTCAAAGATGTTGAAACCGATTCAACTACCTAGAAGAAGGGAAAATTGACTTTAAAGACCTGAAAATTGGCTTCAACTGCTTGCAAGAAGTATCCAGTTCCTGTCAGAATAATTGAAAATCTCTTCCAGTTAGTTTTGAGTCATTTTTAATAGTTTTAAACTTCAAAGAGCTTGAAACTAATTTAACAGCTTTGAAGGAAAAATAATTGACTTTAAGGAGTTGAAAACTGTTTTCAACTGCCTTGAAAGAGGAACAATGAACTTAAAAGAGTTAAAAACTAACTTCAATTGCCTGAACGCAGTATCCAATTTTTGTCAGATCAATTTTGAGTCAATTCCAGATACTTCAGGTCACTTTTGACTGATTCTTAAGCGTTTTAAGCTTCATAAACTTTTAACTGATTCAACAGTCTTAAAGGTGAAAAAATTGACTTTAACGCTTGAAAACTGGCTTCAATTGCATGGAAGAAGTATCCAGTTCTTTTCAGGATAATTTTGAGTCACTTCCAGGCAGTTGAAGACACTTTTGCGTGCGTTTTAAACTTCAATGAACTTGAAATTGATGTAACAGCTTTGAAAGACAAAAAATTAACTTAAAGGACTTGAAAATCAACTTCAAGTGCTTGGAAGAAGTATCCAGTCCTTGAGTCCCTTCCAGGCATTTAAAGTCACTTTTAAGTAGTTCTTAAGCACTTCAGACTTTGAAGGACTTAAAACTAGATCAACTGCCTTGAAGAGGTTAAAATTGACTTTAACGGGTCCAATACTGACTTCAACTGCCTGGACGAAGTATCTAATTCTTGTCAGACTAATTTTGAGTTATTTCCAGACAGTTTCAGTCTAAACAGTAAACGTTTTAGACTTCAAAGAACTTGAAATTGATTCAACAGCTTTGAAAGAGGAAAAATTAACTTTAGAGACCTGAAAAGCGACCTGAAAGTATGACCTGACTAAATGACTTTAAAAACTTGACAACTAGCTTTAACTGCTTGGAAGAAGTATTCAGTTCTTGCAATAATAATTTTAAAATACTTCAAGGCATTTAAAGCCACTTTTCAGTTATTCTTAAACGTTTTAGACTTCAACAGCCTGGAAGGAGCAAAAATTGACTTTAAACAGTTGGCGTCAACTGCCTGGAAGGAGCATTTAGTTCTTTCAGACTAATTTTGAAACACTTGCAGGCAGTTGATGTTCTTTTTGAGTAATTTTAGAATTCTTATTCTGATTCAACTGCTTGGAAAATTGACTTTACAACTTGAAATTTGACTTCAAAGGGACTGATATTAACCTAAAATGACTCCAAGTGCCTGGAATAAGCCCACATTTTTCCTATAACAACCTGAAACGTATAATATTGACACTTTGATATTTACATTGTCATTTCACTCTGACTTATGCAAGACACTCGTAAGTTTCTCTCTTTTATTGAAATGTTGTTTTTCCAGGTAAAGCCGAGCCGGCCAGAGGATCCAGAATCAAACACTTGGCAAACCGCTCTACCCCCACCACCACAATTCCATCCCTCTACAAAATGTCGTTATTGATCATTCCAATTTTGTTACAATTACGGTGATTTTAATATTGAATTATTCAACGACCTTTCCATATCACCTCTGTTTTTCTCTCTCTCTCTGTTTCTCAATTAATATTACCCACAAAGTGGGAAAGAAACATACTGGATAGCTCAAATATAATATGTGACACATAGAGTCAACTGTACCGTTTGACAGTCACCCGTAGATAAAATTAATATTTTTTAAAAATAAGTAGCCATACAGGGTGGTTGAAATAAAAATATTTGTTTATGTTATTTCATCACCCCCGTAGTATTAAAGGAATTTTTGCTCATATCAACACAAACATGTAAATACACTGAATTGTGTAAATGTAAATAATTATGTAAGTAGTTATATTTATCTCTTTCTACTGTACACTGTTGTTTATTTAAAAAAAACGACCCTTATCATGTGCCAATTTTTACCAGAAAATCCGTAAGATCCAACCAGTGGTGACGCCCTCCAAACCTCCTTATCGATTTGTATATTTGCACCTCGAATAAATAGTTTTGCTTATAGTAAGATTCGTTGTTTTATTATTATTTTATAAAGGGTCTCGGACTCGTCGGACAAAAGTGCTTATAACTTTGGTTGTATTTAGGGTAGACAAACGATGTTTACCTTTTTATAATCTAGAAATATGGGGCTACAACTTGATTATTTATAAATTTTTATTTGTTTTTTTGTTTGTGACTAGGACGCTTTTAAAGTCAAAAAATTTTTTTGTTGATTTTGGTCAAGGGAATTCGATACAGGTCGCAGCGGTTCTTTGTCCCTTTTTTTACAGCTTTAATAAATTTTTAGTCGCCCCACCTAGAGCCAAATGGCTTATGGGCTGTTTGTAGCGTGTGATAAGGAGAATGTTTTGCAATATCAACCGTACTTCTATGTAAAACCGTTTTTGAGTTATGAATTTTTTACCATTTTTTGACTTTGCAAATTAATTGTGCGCACCCTGTATGTGATAGATGAACCAAAAGAAAACGAGCAAATGCACCATTCATTTTGCTATAACATACTAAAATTTCATTTTTTCGCTATTTTTACAAGCACCCTAAAAATAATTTTTCTCCAAAAAAGTACCCAAGCACACGGACTATTCTCAAAGCAACCTATGACCGCGTCTCCATGGCAACGAAAACGCCGAAAAAAGACCCTTTTTATAATCGAAATTTAACTACTAAAACCAATTGGAATCGGTCCAGAATCGATGTTAATCTATTCCAAAGGCTTTATACTATTTTTCCATGTAAAAATCATAAAGTAAAAACCTTTTTTTATACCTTAAAACATCGTGTGAAAATGGTCAATTTTGACGTCTACGCGCGATTTTAATGGCGGTTTTAACAACATGGCGTCAACGTTAAGATGAATCGGCTCGGACTTGCTTCCTAATTTCATTGATGATGACTTATCCTAATTACCTATGGACGGTTTCTAGCCTGTAATATGGAGAATGTTTTGCAATATCAACCGTACTTCTAAGTAAAACCGTTTTTGAGTTATGAATTTTTTACCATTTTTTGACTTTGCAAATTAATTGTGCGCACCCTGTATGTGATAGATGAACCAAAAGAAAACGAGCAAATGCACCATTCATTTTGCTATAACATACTAAAATTTCATTTTTTCGCTATTTTTACAAGCACCCTAAAAGTAATTTTTCTCCAAAAAAGTACCCAAGCACACGGACTATTCTCAAAGCTACCTATGCCCGCGTCTCCATGGCAACGAAAAGGGCGATTTTGGCCGAAAAAGACCCTTTTTATAATCGAAATTTAACTTCTAAAACCAATTGGAATCGGTCTGTAATTGATGTTAATCTGTTCCTAAAGGCTTGTACTATTTTTCTATGTGCAAATCAAAAGGTAAAAACCTTTTTTTATACCTTAAAACATCGTGTGAAAATGGTCAATTTTGACGTCTACGCGCGATTTTAATGGCGGTTTTAACAACATGGCGTCGACGTTAAGATGAATCGGCTCGGACTTGCTTCCTAATTTCATTGATAAAATGCTTAAAATAGCTCAGAACTTCCTGGAATTGGTGTGGAAATATTCAAGAGACTCGGGACAACCCGAATATGTGCATATCATTTATCAAATCGGGTTCTTTTAACCAGGATAATTCGGCAAAGTTTTGACGTTTTAAGAATTCCCGTTTATTATTATAATATTCATGCGACACAGTGGTTTGTACAAGGCATTTGGCTAGACAAAAATTATAATACAGTGGGTCCTAATGTTAAAAAAAAATCAATTCGGGATTTAATGTGAATTATTATTAGAGCAAAGCTCTAATGGATAATGGAGGTGTGATGTATACCTTATAGTCGTTTATGTACAAGAGCCTTAATCGATATGTCAATACAGATTGACAAGTAGCATATGTCATTTGTCATGTATATATATAACGCCATTTTCATAAAATAAAGCAGTTGTCATTCCGCCTTCAAAGCAGTCGTATAATTCACCTCCGCCTCAACCCTCAACCTCCAAAAACACGTTACATGGCGCAGTCGGAAAACACGAAATATTGAAGAAAATCTTAAAATATTGAAGAAATCCTGCTAGATTTTGAACTTTTTCTGCCACAATCGTCAAGACCATGGATTTCCGCGGGGTGCCGCCCATGAAGTTTTCGGGAAACGTCGCGGAAAACTGGAGTTTTTGGAAACAGCGGTTCATCACCTACCTGAAGGCCAGAGAAATTACGAAAAAAGAGCAGGTAACACAATGCGCCCAACTTTTAACCTTAATTGGAGAGGAAGGGATTCGAATTTTTAACACATTTTCATTTACTGAAGCTGAAAAAGATAAGCTAGACCCTTTAATTGAGAAATTTGATCAGTATTTTTATCCTAAGAAAAATCATACCTACGTTAGACATAAGTTGTTTACCTGCAAACAAAAAGACTCACAGACTGTTGAAAATTTTTCAACAGAGCTAAAAAATCTGGCAAATTCTTGTGAGTTTGGGGCCCTTCAAAATGAGCTTGTAAAAACACTGTTTATTTGTGGCATAAAATCACACTCGCAGAGAGAGAGACTCCTGGAGGAAGCTGACCTGAAGACGCTGGAAGAAGTGGTGCAGTATTGCGTCAATGCTCAGAAGTGTAAGGAGCATGGCCGGGAGATTACCATTGGACATGGGACCTACTCGCGGACGCCTGAAGTCTCGCCTATGGTAAACTTGGTCAAGAAGTACCCGCAGAACAAATGTGGAAAGTGTGGCAACCGCCACAGCTATGGAAGGTGTCCAGCATTCGGGAAGCATTGTGGAGCATGTGGAGGGGCAAACAATTTTGCAGCGTTGTGCAATAAAGCTGAGGCAAGAGGACGACGACAAAACTGAAGGGCAACGTTGAACTATCCTCTGATAATTTTGTATTTACAGAAAGTGACGTATCTTTGTGTGGAAGTCAAGAATATATGTATTTAGGTTTAAGTAAGGAAAATTTACATGTTGACAGGGAAGAGATAGATCAGATGAGAGATGACAGAATGAGTATAGAGGATTTAAATTCAAGTACGAGTAGTTTCGAGTCAACTGAGTCAGTGGTGGATAATACATGTTATCGGCCAACTGAGAATATTACGGAATTATTACAAAATGAGAGTGATGCAAACAGCACTCAACTAAACTCTAATGCACATGCAGATTCAGATTTTACAAATACTGACATTCTCCCGTCAACATCTAAATCTGGTCGAAATATGAAGAGAAACTCAAAGTTTGATGGTTACATAATCTATAAATAAAAAGTTTTTAAATTGAATATTGTATAATAAGTAATGTTCTGAATTTATTTGGCATATGCTAATTACATAGGTATATTATAAAATATATAGTTAAATGGTTATGATTTTTATATAGAGAAAGGGTGTAAAATAACTCGTGTTATAAAAGAATTGTGTTGTACATACAATTAGGTTAATGAGGCTGTGTATATGTTAAGAGACTTGTAGGGTATTAAAATATAGGCTATGTATTTAATAATAGGTTTGAACTGTGATAGAAATGATGGAAAAAAGCAAGTTGTGATATAGCATTTTATTTGGGCCAATAAGGGGGATGTGATGTATACCTTATAGTCGTTTATGTACAAGAGCCTTAATCGATATGTCAATACAGATTGACAAGTAGCATATGTCATTTGTCATGTATATATATAACGCCATTTTCATAAAATAAAGCAGTTGTCATTCCGCCTTCAAAGCAGTCGTATAATTCACCTCCGCCTCAACCCTCAACCTCCAAAAACACGTTACAGGAGGGGCTCTTCTTTTGGGCAGTTTTCGCACGACCTCGGGACTCGGCGGACAAAAGTGCTTATAACTTTGTAACTTTGATTCTATTCGGGTTAGAGAAATGATGTTTACTTTTTTATAATCTAGATATATGGATGGCTACGCACTTGATTGTTTGTTTTTTTCTCTAGGACTACAGCGCCTTCAAAGTCATTAATTTGTTTTGTCCAATTTTTTCAACGGGAATTCGATACAAGTCGGAGCGGTTAATTGAATTTTATGAAATTTAACGGATCAATTAGAGTTCATGTGGACCTTATCTGTATATTTTTTGGTTACCCTCAGCATACGGAAAGTATTTTTTTAACGTCTAAAGTTCCAGACATGTGTAAAATTCTAGCTCCTCTGACGGTTTAACAGTATCTTTCCGGAAATAATGATTCGCCGAAGATATGTGCGCCTCATCGAGAACTACAATTTTTATTAAAGGTTTTTAAAAAAAAAATTTTTTTTTTGGGAGAAAAATCAAAAAAACTTAAAAAATTCAATTTTTTTAGTTTTTTCTGTGTAAAATTTTTCTGGTGCAAAATTTAAAATAATTTCATTGGGATTAATTAAACCTCCATTCCTTTCGAATAAAACGGCGTATCAAGTTTAACGCTATCATTTATACAGGGTGAGCACTGTTCAGTCGAAAATACCCGTTTTTACGCCTTTTTTTTCAGTTTTAATAACGTTTTAGTGGCACCATCTAAAGCGTAATGACTTATAGATGGTTTGTAGCCTGTAATATGGAAAATGTTTTGCAATATCAATCGTACTTCTAAGTAAAGCCGTTTTTGAGTTATGAATTTTTTACCATTTTTTGACTTTGCAAATTAATTGTGCGCACCCTGTACGTGACAGATGAACCAAAAGCCAACGAGCAAATGCGCCATTCATTTTACTATAACATACTAAAATTTCATTTTTTCGCTATTTTTACAAGTACCCTAAAAATAATTTTTCTCCAAAAAAGTACCCAAGCACACGGACTATTCTCAAAGCTACCTATGGCCGCGTCTCCATGGCAACGAAAAGGCCGAAAAAGACCCTTTTTATAATCGAAATTTAACTTCTAAAACCAATTGGAATCGGTCCAGAATTGATGTTAATCTATTCCTAAAGGCTTTTACTATTTTTCCATGTGCAAATCAAAAGGTAAGAACCTTTTTTTGTACCTTAAAACATCATGTGAAAATGGTCAATTTGGCGTCTACGCGCGGTTTTAACAACATGGCGTCAACGTGGATAAATCGGCTCGGACTTGCCTCCTAATTTCATTGATAAAATGCTTAAAATAGCTCAGAACTCCCTGGAATTGGTGTGGAAATATTCAAGAGACTCGGGACAATCCGGATATGTGCATTTCTTTTACCAAATCGGGTTCTTTTAACCGGGATAATTCGGCAAAGTTTTAACGTTTTAAGAATTCACCGTTATTATAATATTCATGCGACACAGTGGTTTGTACAAGGCATTTGGCCAGACAAAAATTA
This sequence comes from Anthonomus grandis grandis, assembly GCF_022605725.1. NCBI lineage: Eukaryota > Metazoa > Arthropoda > Insecta > Coleoptera > Curculionidae > Anthonomus > Anthonomus grandis. Next base: position 5,543,553 of record NC_065555.1, on the reverse strand, counting down.
TAATACAGTGGGTCCTAATGATAAAAAAAAATCTAATCGGGATTTAATGTGAAATGATTTTTTTTTCCGATTTGACTGAAATTTGATGTTTTCTGTTTGATTTGAGTAAAATTCTTCAATTTTTATGAAGTCTGAAAAAATTGTACCTAAGTCTTTATGTCAAATGCTGCAGTCATATTATGTATTAAAGCATACTTAAATTAGAGCCCAGTTATCACATCATGGTTTTACGAAGCCTGATACTTCAAAAACTGTAAATTCAAAACTTGTACGACATATAACGCGGTGAGTAGCGTTGCCGGAGTAACTGCTCAACAATCTTCAATTAATTGTCGACTTGAATTGTATTTAAGAAACTTTCCACTGATCAAAATCATGAAACTGGTCCCAACTGATCAAATCAGTTTGTAGGGGGGTCTTTTCTGAATGTTTCGCAATTTATTTTATTTAAATAGCACCAATAGTTGCGAAGATAATTGGGATTTAGTGAATGAAAAGATCCAAATTTGGAAGGAAAGTAACACCTATCCTCAAAATATTATCGTTTTTTTTCCTGAGGTCAATGGGAGGATCTTGAAATAACATTAGAGTATATAATTGATCAACACTTTATTGAGAAATAACAAAACTCAATTATTCACAAATTGTTTTTATAATTTAACGGTCTCCTGGGCCAAGACTTTCTCTGCAATATTTTCACGTTTGTGTCCCACAAAGAATCAATCTGTAATTTAAATTTCATTAATTAAAGCTTAAGAAACTCTCTGAGAAAGTGAAACTTAATACCTGGTTTGCTAATGGTGCCACATAAGTGTCCAACCACTCCTCAACAGTATAATGATCATAAACCTCCAAGAGTGACTCGGATAGTTTAGTTTTTAAATCGTCCACTTCAAGTTTGATCTTCTCCAAAGGCCCGGACAAACGTTTCACTTGCTGTGGATTAGAAAAAGCATATTTCCTGTTGTAGTCACTTAACCACCCTTTCACTGTCGAATCTTCTAAAATGTCATTAAACTCTTGCCGCAACTCATGAAAATTTACCATATTTTCCAACACTTGCCCCCCTAAATAATACAATTACCACACCTTTGAACCTTATTTATCAATCAAATTACTCACCAGGGAATTTACATTTGGGGCTTCCGAAGGCGCTTCCGATCAGTCCGTACGGTTGTTGGCACTCCAAAATGTGCGCCACCTCCAACGGTGGCCCCAAACCGGGGTCTTTATAACCTAAAAACTTGTTTTAGCCTTTTTTTTGTTAATTAACTTAATGTAACTACCTTGTAATAACCTTAGGGACATCGCTAGGGCTGGTATACCGACTGGCAACAGTTCGCATAAAACGGAGAAATGATCGTACCGTTGCCAACCTAAAAGTACTCATTTTAAGCAGTGTTTTGATATGAATTTAATAAAAGTACCAGTTAAAATGATCCCCTCGAAGTTAATTTTATTCTGGTACTCCTTGATTATGCTGAGCCAACTTTTGTGGTTCTGTAGGTGATGGTTTAAGTCGGTTATGTACTTGTTACTACCTAAAGATTTGTTGATATAACCCTAAGTAACAATAACCTTAATAAACTAAGTGAATTATTTATTTTGCCCAACAAAAGACGCAATTATAGAGCAGAAAAAGAACTAAACTTATACTAATAAAAATAGTCTAAAACGGTTAAAAATCCCTCAAAAGTGGCTTCAAATGCCTGGAATTAATTCAAAATTACCCTCTAACAGGAACTGGATAATTCTTCCAGGCAGTTGAACCCAGTTGTCGAGTCTTTAAACTCTTGAATCAGTTTCAAGACTTTTGAATCCTAAAATGCTTAAAATTTCTCAAAAGTGACTTCAAATGCCTGTCAGTAATTCAAAACTACCGTGACATAAACTGGAGACTTCTTACAAGCAATTGAAGCCAGTTTTAAGGTCAATTTTTCCTCCTTCAAGGCAGTTGAATCGACATTTTAGGCTTTAAAGAACTTTAAAGCCTAAAATGTAATTGTAATTTTGAAACACTTTGCAACATTTGAAGCCACTTTTAAGTTATTCTTAAACGTTTTAGACTTCAGCAGCCTTGAAGGAGGAGAAATTGAGTTTAAACAGTTGGCTTCAACTGCCTGGAAGGAGTATCTAATTTTCCAAAGTAATTCTGAATCACTTCCAGGCAGTAGTTCAAAGAACTTGAACTCATCCACTAACCTCCCCGAATACATAATATAATCAGTTCATTTAATTTTGTCCCCACATTGACATCCTTGCTCCATTTTACATACTGTTTAGGTACATTTCGTTTGTTTAAATAAAATATTATACACTTTGTTTCCTGTACATTTAACAAAAGTAAACTATGATCTAACCAATTTTTAACTTTCATAACAAATTGCTCGGCCTTTATCATGGGAATCAGAAACCCACAAACTCCTCTAAACTCAATTAAAACTTTTCAATAAAGAGGTGATAATTTACCTGTGGATCCCTTAAATGAACTGGCAATCCAAACGTTCCCAAACATCTCAGAGTAAACTTTCCATAAACCAGGACCAAGCTCATCGTAGACATCCCTACCATACCACCACACAACTGGCTTAAAAGACTTTTTGACCATTAACTCTTCTGCATCCATCAAACGAAAATGATCATCCCATAATAAAACTTCCATGGAGGGACGTTTCCTTTGAATTATCCCCACGACTGTGTCAATGTGCTGTTGAAATAGTTCACTTTTTGATATTTCTTGGGCACGCATTCGGTTTGTGCAGAGTTCACAGTGACCTAACCGAATTTGGGCATAATGTAATAGCATTTACACCTTTCATGCAATTTACATGCTGAGCCCACCTATATGCAAACATTACCCTTATGAAAATCATTTTGAAGTTGATTGCAAGTATGATGATGCAATGTATTGCCATTCATGCCATAGGAGCCCCAATTCATGCAAAGTAAATGAGTTTTTTACCCAAAAAGGAAACTTCATTGCAACCTATATGAATCCTAGTACTATTTGGGTGTAGGGTCAAAATTTGTTCAATCATATCCTGTAGTACTACAGTGGTATTTTTATAAGAAGGGCAAATCGTTGAGGGAAAATCCGGCACTTCCCTGTACTCAATAAATTCGTGAAGTTTCAATAAAAACTCCAAATTTCCTAATGTTTGCACAAATGGGATTACTGTTAACTGGTTCTGCTCGGCCATGTTATTAATGGCTTTTATGTCTTTTCTTTTATAACTATTTAAAGCGGGCACGTTTTTCAACAAAGCACCTTTATAAGGGAACGTATCGTCATATTCGAGAAGCACCCCGGTGGCCCCCAGTCGCTTTATTAAAGGGAAAAACTGGGCAAAGTATTCGGTCTTCAGTGGGGCCCCTTTTAGGTCAACATGCACAATTCTTTCGCGTATTTTAGGGGCAACGGGTTTAGGTTTGGCTCGTATAACATGTTGTCGTTGCTTTACTTGGTTTTGCGGCAAAGATTCCGTCGTTTTCGGCTCGGACGTGTCCAAGAACAATATCACGGACAGTATTACCGCTATAAGGAAAAACAGGGACACCATGAACTTTACGTTGTATATCGGATGCATCGTTTTAGGATAATAAAAGAAACGTAACAGTAAATGGGGAGGTAATTTAATTTAATTGGAATATGTAAACAATGTTTTTTGTTTGAACGATAACCTCAAATTTGGCGGTTGTCAATGTTTTGACATTACCTTGTTGCCATGTCAGATTTTCTTGGTCTTCGACTAGGAAAGCCTATAGAGGAGTAAGAAAGTATTTCTTTCAGTCTGTTGAACTTACGTAAGTACCATTGGAACTGCTTAATATTCTTGACATGAAATGAATGTTAGGAAAAAAGTAAAACCGAGCGACATTGATCGCGAAAGCGGAAATTAAGGTAACGGTATGTAGATTAAGAAATAACCGCAGAAATCTGTTTTACTACGAGCGCGGAATTTAAAAAAAAAATTCAACTTGAGGTTTATTCGGAGTGTTCCTGTGGTACGTACGCCACTGTAAAATGTGGTCGTCCCCGTCCGTGTTTAACATTTGTGCAACCTTTTTCGATTACTTCAGATGACATGCACAAATTCACTTTCATTTCCATCATAAATAAAACAATCGAATAAATCGGTCTTTACCCATCAAACTGGTCCTGGGTGTAAACAATAATAGCGGTGTCATCGGCATCGCGGCCTACCTTAAGAATTCCTCGCCATTTATCATGGGTAGGGCGTTGCTAGATTAAATAGCAAAATAGGAAGTACATAATAACAATGAATAGTTTATAGTTGACTGACCGAGGAAAATTTATTGCTTAATTTTTGTATTTTTGCTATTGTTTTTCAGTCATTAGGACCCACTGTGTTATAATTTTTGTCTAACAAAATGCCGTATGTCCGTCCGCTGTGTTGCATGAAAGTAGGGTAAATTATAAGATGTCTAAACTTTGCCCAATTATCACGGCTAAAAGAACATGATTTGATAAAGGATATGCATATATTCGGATTGTCCAGAGTTTCATGAATTTTTCGATACAAATTCCTCGAAGTTTTCAGCTATTTTAAGCCTTTTATCAATGAAATTAGGAAGCAAGTCCGAGCCGGTTAAACCAATATGACGTCATGATGACAAAGACGCCATTAAAATGATAGTCCATAGACGTCAAAATCGACTATTTTCAGACGATGTTTTAGGATATAAGAAAAGTGTTTTACTTTATAAGAACTGAATGTAAAAATAGTAGAAAGCCTTAGAAAGAGATTAAAATCAATTCCGGGCCGATTTTAATTGGTTTTAGTATTTAAATTTCGATTATAAAAATGGGTTTTTGGGCCGTAATTAACGTGTTCGTTGCCATAGGCTGCTTGGATAAAAGACAGTGCGCAGGGTGATTTTAAGCGATTGGTACTTTCATGGAAAAAAATTAGTTTTAGGGTACTTGTAAGAATTGTGAAACAATGAGGCTTTGGTGTGTTGTAGTAAAATGAACGACGCATTTGGTCAATCAATTTTGATTCATATATAACATACAGGGTGCGCATAACTAATTCCCAAAGTGAAAAAAAAGTTCAAAACTCAAAAACTCTTTTACTTACAAAAAAGGTTAATATGGCAAAATATTCTCCTCATTACGCACTATAAACAGTCCAAAAGCCTTCTGGCCCTAGATGGGGCCACTAAAAAGTTATTAGAAGTAATATAAAAGAGGTAGAAGAATTGGTATTTTCAAATGAACATTATTCATCCTGTATACATGGTAGCGTTAAGGTTGATACGTTCTTTTATTTGGAAAGGATGCAGTTTTATTTAATTTAAATGGGTTAGTTTTTCACCTTTAAAATTTGACACAGATACAACTGATTTTTCTCCCAAAAATAAATACTTTTTCTTAAATAAATCTTGATAAAAATTGTAATTCTCGATGAGACGCATGCATATATTTTCTGTAGGTCATTGTTTTCGCAAAGATACCGTTAAATCGTTAGAAAATCACAAACTGTTAAAACTTTCCGTTAAATTTCATAAAATTCCAATAATCTTTGCGACCTGTATTGAATTCCGTGTATAAAAAGCGAACAAAAAAAAATTCGACTTCTAAGGCGTCCTTGTAGTAAATAAAAAAATAAATCAAAATTTTCTAATTATCAAGTCGTAGTCTCATATTTCCAGATTATAAAAAGGTAAACATCGTTTCTCCACCCTAAGTAGAACCCAAGTTATCAGCACTTATGTACGACAAGGAATCTCAAAAGGCAGAGTATTTAAATTATAATTATAGAGAGTAAAATTGGAATAAATAAAAAAAAAACAAATTTCACAATCCAAATATATAATGTTTTTATTTATTATATATACAATATACATCAATAAAAAAGAAACTTAAAGCTAGTACATACAATTTAAACTTAATTTACATACTGAGGTTGTGCTTGCGCCTGCGCCTGGGGCCTGGCATATGGCAACGGTTTATTTCTGCTAGGAATATTTTGTTTTTGAGGAATCAGCTCCTCCTCCTCGTCCAATTCTGGCTCGTCGCACTTGTTACCCGCTTCGTAAGTGAATTCCCTTTAAACAAAGAATTTACAATACACAACTTCTGCCTGAACGCAAGTAAGTGCCGTCACATCTGTCGATTTTGACGTAATTGTTTACCTCTTGACGTCATCGGGATCGACGTATCCGTATTTCCCTCTGATAATACAGTCGGTACCGAGGGTCTCCTCCTTCCAGGTGCCGTCGTCGTTTTCGAATCCCCAAGTGATGCTGCCGTCGTCGTTATCGGTGCGGTACTTCCTTAAAATTTGCACCACAGGCCTGCGCCTCCTGTCCCTCAGGTCTTCCTCGTCGTCGTATTGTTGCCTCGGGGGAATTTTAGCTGCCGGACGCGGTCTCTCCTAAGAAAAACATTGTAGTAAATAAACATAGTAGTTAGTATATATAGCCCATTAGTACTCCTCACATGAGAGCATTGACTTACGCTATTAGGGAGTTTTCGAAGATGCATATTTTTTTGTCGCTTGCATAGATAGTAAACGTTATCTTAACCGCTCGTTGACCCGAAAAAGTGTTTTCCAAATAGCTGACACGTTAATCCAAGTATAAAGTTAGAATATGACAAAAATTATTGTATATGATGTTCTATTTTGCTGCATGAATTATGAACATAAGGATTATTTGTTAGGGTGTCCATTAGAAGTATTTGGTCATCTTCCTCATTAAATCTGACCTTAAACTGTCTATTGTTAGCCTACGAAGAACATCCATTCTCTATTAGGTTTTACTTCTCCATGACTAAGAAAATATATACTCTCATTTCTTGCAGTTCTAAGTCTTCAAGAACTCAATTATTATTATTTAAACATCAATAAAATATTAAGTTTTATGCCCTCCCAACGCCTCGGCGATATCTCACCACATAACCCTAAACACGTCAAAGTTGACACACACTTACTTTGACACTTGCCTGGCGCGAAATTCAAAAATATTACCTGGGCTTGTCTTACTGGTACTTGTCTCGTGACTGGGGGAGGATCGTTCCTAGACTCTTGTCTAGTGATTGCCCTGGTAGGGGCCGGCGGGGGCGGTCTAGACTGGATCGGTTTTTCCCTAATTTGGTCTCTAGCGATGGGTACGGGCCGTTCCGGTCTAAACGGCACGGGACGCTCTATTAAAAAAAAAACACCAAATAAATAAATAACAATTTTAAAGATTACTACAAGTACCCTCTTCTTCTTCTAAACTTTGCTGGGCCAATCGGCTGACTTCCTCGTCGAAGGCGGACACGGTCGGTCTCGCGACTGGTGCTTGAACCGGGTAGTTCGGCTCTTCTACCTCCTCCACAACAGGTCTAACCTAAAAATTGAATTATTTAATTAATATGAATGTAATAAGTTATCATGTTTAACCTCTCTGGAGGAGGATTGAAGCACGTTGGGTCTCCTAAGTCTAGGACCGCCGGCGGACAAAGCGTTTTGTGGCCTAAAAGGGGCCGGTCTGGCCCCGCCTACCGGAATCGCTCCCGGAATTTGTAGTCTCGGGGGTATTTGACAGCTGACGTAGCACAAAAAGGCCTGGAATAATATGGGAATTTTAATGTCAATTTTGTTAAGAGATGCATTGTGCGACGTATGACAACTTTTAATGTATTTAATTTTAGCGGGGATGGAATGGTTTGATAGCCTTGATGGTAAGAATGCCGACTGGAAACCTTGAGGTCCAAGGTTTGATCCCTGTACTTCCCAGTCGGCTTTTTTTTATAAGAGCGTTAGCGACTATAATATATGTAGGATAAATTAGTTTTAGGTTCCTAGTTATTTAATTTATACGTATAATATTATTTTTCTTTCGAAATCCATTTCAATAAACAATGATCTCATTCAGGGCCGTATCTAGGGGGGGGGTTTTGGGGGTTCAAACCCCCCCCCGAAAATCTTATAACGTAAAATAAAATTGAAACGACTGGTAACTATAACTCTTTTTTTTTTAATTTACTTTTTAAAGTTTTAAAGATGTCCAGGCTATAATTAGAGAAAAATATCCAGCAGCAATATATGTGCACTGTAGTGCTCATTCTTTAAAATTAGCTCTTGCCCATTCCTGTAAGGTTCAGAGTATCAGAGATTGTATTGGAACAATAAAATCTATTGCAAATTTTATAAAAATATCAGCTATGCGCACTGAGATATTAAAAAATAAAATTAAAGAACATGTTCCAAATAGTAAATGGAGTAAGTTAACATCCATGTGTGAAACTCGGTGGGTGGAAAATCATTATGGAATAATTAGGTTTACTGAAGTTCTTAAACCCATTATTGAAACATTAGAAGAACTAAAACAAGTAAGAGACATCGAAACTTCTTCAAAAGCTTTGCAGTTCCTTCGAGCTATTATGAACAGCGTTCACTTTATTTGCTTTTACTCTACCGTTATGCAGAATTCTCCAGACTGTGAATTTTGATCTATTTAGCGCTGTTGAGCATGTGAATACTGTTATTAGTCAGGTCAGGAATATGAGACTGAATATAGATCAAGAATTCAAAACTATTTGTAAAAAATCTGAAGCTATTATAAAGTCTATAGATGATCAAGAATGCATGAAAATACCTACAATAGTTTCACGACAGCAGAATCGTTCTAATGCCATGGTAGCTACTGCAGAGGAATATTTTCGAATCACAGTTGCAATTCCTTTTTTTGATCAATTTATAGAAGAACTGATGAAAATCTGCAAGATTTGCAAATGACGAAAAATCACTTTCATTGTTATATTGTCTAGTACCAAATATGTGCGAAGCACACATAGTAAAAATGGAAGACTTGTTACCATATGAGGAATTTTTGGACCTAGATACGTTATCTGCAGAACTACAGTTGTGGAAACAAAAATGGATTAAGCTGCTTCAAGCAGAAAGGCCAAAAAATGCTCTTGATGCATTATCAGCATGTAATCCATCTTTGTTTCCCAATATTCATACTCTGTTGCAAATTCTGGCTACGTTACCTGTATCTACAGCCTCATCAGAACGATCATTTTCATCGCTAAGGCGTTTAAAAGACTATTTGCGCAATTCAACTGGTCGAGGAACGGCTAACAGGACTTGCCCTTTTAAGCGTGCATAGAAATATTATAATTGATACCGCAGAGGTCTTAAATCGTTTTGCGAGGGAAAAGCAAAGAAATATTCAGTTGTTATTATAATTACTATTTTTAAATTTTAACGTTGTTAAATGTGTTTTTTAGTTTAAACTGGTATCTTCTTTTAGTAAAACCTATTTATAAATTAAAGTTTTTTTTATCCCTAATATCTCAAATGTCACTGGCCTAACCCCCCCAAAATTTTGGTCCAGATACGGCCCTGATCTAATTCAGGTTCCGTGAACGCTCCTTATCGATGTGGTACGATTAGGTGGCAGTTTTTACTTTAACGGTGACATCGGCGATAACGAAAGGGGACATCAGTCGACAGTCTTCATCAAGGTTTCGGGAAAGTCTTAAAAGACGTAGGGCGTGTCCCTAACATTAAGACGGAAAGACGTAAAGACGGGTTAAGGTCAGGATCAGTAAGACGTGGCTGCCATCCTTTTCCTTTTCTGTTATAAGACGTGAGACGATTTATGATTGTTTTAAAGCCGCTTGACATACGGATTACCCTACATTTATGTGCGCGTATAATATACAGGGTGTTCCAAAAGTCATGGTCCAAACTGACAGGGGGGGTAGGGGAGGGTATTTGGAATCACAATAACCCCCTATGTGGTTATCCGATTTTTGATGGTTTAGAAGTTATAGCTGTTTTTCAGTTTTTTTCTATAATTTACTTCTGGCTCAAACAATAATTTTTTTCTATGTCTGGGGCTTTATTTTCTAAATATATTTTTTTGTTTTTATTTCAACAAATGTCGAGTCTTTTTAATAAAAGTGTAGCGTAATTATTTTTTTTTGTTTCGCTGCAGAAAATCTTGTTTAATTTGTTTTTGGATTCTTCAAAAATGAATTTTAACAATTTAATAAAGCACTACACAATACACAAAGACCTACAGGAACTTAAACCAATGTTTAAAAACTTCCTACTATTTCTAGTCTTTCAATAAAAACATTTACCTTATAGTGTTTATTATTTAATCAATGTATGTTAAGAAAATTTTCAGAAAAATGAAACGTAAAAGAAATAAAATCATACCATATTTTTTGCTTGCATACCACAAATTTGGTACTATTTAAGTGCGCTTGACCTTCAAATTGGAATTCAGAATGCTATCAAGAGCCACAAACAAAAATGGTATTCTCACATGGACCATTTTAAATAGCCAAACCGACTATTGTTGGTATTTTTTTCTGTTTTTTTAGCTAACGTGTTAATCGTTTTTTTTCTATTTTCTAACCTATTATACCATTAAAGTAATAATTAATCTGTATCGAGATGCCGGATCGGTATACCCCACGGGAATATGCTGAAATGCATTACATTTATGGATTGTGCGGTGGAAATGCTCGCCTTGCTGCAAGAGAGTATCGTGATCGTTATCCGGATAGTGAATGCTTTCCCGGTCACAGAGTGTTCATACGAGTACATAACTCATATTTGCGGGGAGAAATTCCTGGTGATGTACAACAAATAGGCAGACCGCGGTTGGATGATGAAGAGGTGCTTACTTTGATAGAGGCGGACCCTTCTACAAGTATTCGTAGAATTTCTAGAGCTACTGGATTAGCTATAGCTACGATACATCGCATGTTGCGGAGGAACACTAGCATCCATACCACGTGCAACGTGTTCAAGCACTTTACCCCGTGACTACGCGCCTAGAGTAGCATTTTGCAGAGAAATGCTTCGACGCTGTCTGCAAGACCCGGACTTTTTTGACTACATTTTGTGGTCCGATGAGTCTTCATTTCAAAGACTTGGTATATTTAATATTCACAATCTTCACTATTGGGCTGTAGAAAATCCGAGAATAATAAGGCAAGATCACTTCCAGTACCAATTTGGTGTAAATTTGTGGGCAGGAATTCTCGGTGGTAGGCTGATTGGCCCTTTCGAGTTACCGGTCAGATGAAATGGAGACAGCTACCTAGATTTTTTAGAACGCCAACTCTATGACCTTTTAGAAGATGTGCCTCTGGAATTACGGGCAAGAATGTGGCTGCAACACGACGGAGCGCCAGCGCAGAGTGCACGAATAGTCAGAGACTATCTAAATGGTGCTTACCCAGATCGTTGGATAGGCAGAGGAGGTGTGGTATCGTGGCCGCCGCGCTCACCTGACCTTAATCCTTTTGACTATTTTTTATGGGGATACTTTAAAGAACTTGTATACCAAACGGAAAATAATACTGAAAATCAGCTTCGTCAAAAACTGCGAGATGCAGCAACAAGTTTACGAAACAATGCTCGAGCATTTAGAAACTTAAAAAGAAATTTTATAAAACGATGTCGTTTGTGTATAAGAGCCGACGGCGACCATTTTGAACATCTTTTTTAAATAACTGCCAATGAAATATTCGAAGTTTTATTTTAGCTTTTATTTCTTTTACGTTCCATTTTTCTAAAAATGTACTTAACTTATATTAAACAGATAAAGACCTTTAAGATAAACGTTTCTATTGAAAGGCTATAAGTTGTAAGAATTTTTAAAACATTGGTTTAAATTCTTTCAGCGCCTTTCTGTACTGTGGTGCCTTATTAAAACGGTAAAATTTGTTTTTAAAGAAACCACAAAAAAATTAAACATGATTTTCTGCAGCGATAATACAAATTTTTTTTATAATATACTTTTATTAAAAAGACTTGGCATTTTTTAAATAAAATACTAAAAAAATATATTTAAAAAATAAATCCCCAGACATTAAAAAAAAATAATTTTTTAAGCCAGAAGTAAATTATAGCAAAAAACTGAAAAACAGTTATAACTTCTAAACCATCAAAAATCGGATAACAACATTCAGTTTGGACCATGACTTTTGAAACACCCGGTATACATGTATATGTGGCTGTATGGGTAGTTTGACACGATAAAATTTGGCATGTGACCTCTCCATCCATTGAGAATGATGGATCCTTAAACAATTTCTTTTTCTGGCACCACCAAAGGGAGCGGTACTGCCTCAAAGTCAAAAAAATGGGTAAAATTCCTTTCGCTCACGAGAACTCAAACTTAAAGCCTTTAAATAACTTGAAATTTTCAGGACATAAGGGTTATTGGGGGCTTAAGAGCTGTATACTGTTTGGGCCAGATCCGTATTCAGGGTGAGTAATTATAAGCGAACAAAAGTGAGTAAAAAAAAAATTCATACTGCTTCAGAGGCTAAACTGTAATTTAAATAAAAAAAGTGCTTCGGCGAAAATGCTGAGTTTTATAGGATAAATCATTTGGCATTTTTATTTTTTGCCAAAAGGTACTTATATTTGAAAAAAAGGTTTTATAAAAACAACGGATCATTATTTCTCTTTCAAATGCCATATAAACGGAATTTTTGTGATCCATACAGGGCGAGAAATAATTAACTTTTCCCATGAAGGTCCGACCCAAAAATCATCTTTTATTTATTAACTTACTAGTGGCGCCACCTGGACAAAATAATCCAATATGGCCGCCAACAGCAGGTACCTTGGCATGTTTTTTTTTTTTGAACGGGTGTCACATTTTCTTTAAATTTTCGATGAAAAGTATCCGGAAGCTGTTAATTAAAGGTACCGTCTAATAAGAAATACTCTGGGCTTTCATATTGACATATCAATTCGGGAGATCGTGTATTGCGGCCAGGAAAATTCGGTAACGTATTGACGTTTTCAAAAAATGCCGTTTTTGGCAACCAAAACAAGGCCAAGCTCAAAAACAAAAAGGCACTTTTTATTCAGTTAAAAATAATGGGATTTATACACCGTGGATCGTACTGATCTACTTAATTTAAAATAGGAATTTAGGTATTAAGTTAGGCAATGTAGGATCGAGATTTGAGCATTTAATTATTTAATTTTTAAACTTATACATTTTAGGGTCACGTGACCATCATAATTTGCTATTGGTCCGATTGGGTTGAAAGTTAGTATGTATATGGAGTTTATTTAGGATGCAATTAATAAATTTTGACAGATAATTGACATTTGACTTTTAGGTCACGTGACTACGGTAACTTATTTGCTATTGGTCCAATTGGGTTGAAATTGATGGAAATTATGTGGAAACCTCGGAAAAAGGATGAAACTGTAAATACTACTTGTAAATTATAAATAAAACTATCTACTCGTAAGATCTTATAAACCACTAACTTTATTTCAATGCAGACAAGGAGAGACCCATATACTTATAACGCTAGAGACAAAAGACAGACATACAAACGCTTGTCCTATACCAATCTGGAAATGTAAAGGAAACGTGCAGTTAGAGGGTGCCATACATCTCAAAAAAGAATTTTTTCTGTTACATTAAATTATTACATTTTATTTTAATTAATTAATTACATTTTGACAGATATTTGACATAATACCATATAACGCGACTATATAAATACATTACGGTTCTTTGAAGCATGATACCCCAAGAACTGGTCCTCTCTTTCCTTTGCATAAAAACTTCGGTCCCACCGACTAAAAGACTTGTTTATTTTGTTGTTTTTATGTTTTTAATAAGCTATTATTTATTATATAAACATTTTAAAGACTTAAAAAGTACTAAGGATACTTAAAAGAAAATAAAAAGTGAGTGGCAACAGTTGGAATCGAACCGGGGCCAGTGTACGTAAATCACTTAATCAATAATGTTATACAGGGTGTCCCATAAATTATGATGAATAATTTGACAGCAGATTCTTTTGAAAAAAAAATGAGGTTAAGTTAAATTTTTCTTTCAGGGTAATAAACTTATCTCGAAAAGGGTTAATCGTAGCAAGAGTTTTGAAGTGTACTCTTTTTTAAGCAAAACTGTTATTGTACAATACATATTTTAAATAAAAAATTAAATTATGCTAAACCTAAAAGACTTTAAACGGCGTTTTGAAAAAAATCAAAATGTTGCTGGTGGCGTCCTCTAGGACGTTATTTTAAAAAAATTTACCTCATTCTTTTTTTTAACCCATTCACGGACACGTCTACATATGCAGACAGACGTGCAGGGACACGCCTGCATATGAAGACGCAATTTGATCGTCCCCAGAGGACAAGTCTTCAATTGCAGTCGTTATTAGCGTGTTATAAGGTTTAGGAAGATCTGTTGTGTCCCACTAAATACTACAATAATACTGAGAATCGTCCCACGAAGCGTATAGTATGCATATATGTATCCTGCGCATGCGTTGACAGTCTTTTGGCGCCAAGACTGCAAGTGCAGACAAAATCTACATAAGGTTAGACAATCAGACATGGTTTGTGTCCCAATAAAGTGCACCTGTGTTCGGTAAGTTTTAGAGGTGAAAAATAAGTAGTAGGGGCTCATTTTTTTTTTTGGAAATTGGTTATTGTTGTTGGTGGTGATAATAGAAAACTAACATTGAAAAGTAGTGCACACAATAAATAACTAGGGCACAGTATAATATTTTGTTTTTACGCGTTTTTGCTTATGTAGCTGCGGGTGTGTAGCCCGAAAATTCGTTGTGTGGTAGTTAGGTTAGGTTCAAAATTTTTTTATGTGTATAGATTTTGGTAACCAAAACAGATAAAAAACATCTCATTGCATGAGCCCCTCCTCGCCAGAAAATCTAGGCAAGTACATACTGTGAATGGACATTCTGTATTATATTAGCTACTTGTCTCGACAGTACCAGTAAAATTCTATTTTTTTTTGCAGAAAAATGGACGAAAAAGAAGAAGCTAGGCTGTTAAAGTTTTATGATGAAGTCGAGACTGCTGAATCAGCATCGTCTAGTTCGGATGAGGCTAGTCAACAAAGTGATGAGGATCCTTATCATAACTCTGAAAGTGAGGATGAAGACTATATGCTCTGATGAAACTCAAGAAAGTACCGCTTCTGAGAACGAGGATATCAGTTCAGCATCGAATGACGCAGAATCTTCGTTACCATCGCCAAGCTCTAATCAGTCAGACAGCGATAAGAAATGGCACAGCGACGTTGAAGACATTCCGGATTTCAACTTGGACAACGCAAATGCTGGGATCAAATTAAGATTTGATCATGTACCATCACCGCTGGAAGTTTTCAAAACTTTGTGGGATGATGAAGTGATGGATCTTTTGACATCATGCACTAATGAGTAGGGGAAAAAAATGGAAACGACCAACAGACCCCATGCAAGGTATGCGCGAATGGCATCATTTCCGAACACCAATTTTGAAGAAATGTGTAAGGTTTTTGGATCGTCACTTCTTCAAGCCCAAGTACATTTTCCAACTCTGCGAAAAATATTCTCCTTGGATCCCCTTTACTATCATCCCATATTTTCCAACGTAATGACTGGAAGGGGGTATGAGCAATTACTACGGGCGTTTAACTGCACCAAGGAAAAAGGAAATGTCGATCGTCTGAATAAAGTTACTTCTCTGCTACAAATTTTGATACGCAATTATCAAAAAGCCTTTTCCCCGGAAGAGGCATTAGCACTGGATGAGTCGCTTTTATTGCACCGAGGCAGATTGAGCTTTGGGTAATATATAAAAAATAAACGTGCCAAATATGGAATTAAATTATTTGAACTATGCTTTCCAAATGGGTACAATCATCACATTGAAATATATAAAGGACGATGGAGAAGTTTTTAAGCTACAGGCATTGGTATTCAGACTAATGCAGCTATTTTTAGATAAATGTCATCACTTGATAATGGACAATTATTATAATAGCGTGGGGTTGTCCAAAATTCTCCTTCGTAGAAAAACTCACACGACAAGTACTTTGAGATCAAATCGAAAACAAAACCCAAAAGTAGTTACGATAAAAAAACTTAAAAGAGGCGACCATATTTGGAAAAGAAATGGTAAAGTGTATGTCAGCAAATGGAAGGACAAGCGCGATGTTTTGTGCATTACTACCAAATTTCACCCAACGATGATAGAGGTTTCGTATTCTTATGGGAAAAAACTACAAAAGCCAAAAGAATATGTCAGGGGTAGACAGATGTGATCAGTTTACTTCCTATTATACCTGCCCCAGGAAATCAATCAGATGGTACAAAAAGGTGATATTTCATCTGTTAGATGTTACAGTTATAAATAGTTTCTTGCTGTATCGAGATGTCACAAAATCAAAAACAGATTTACTTCAATTTCGGGAGAGTATCATTAGAGGATTACTTGGGATTCCAAACAATTTGAGAGACGGAAGAAAACTGGTGAGCCAAGGTGCAGCAAAAGCTGCAAAAGATTCAGTCCCTGCGGCACACGTTACAGCTGAGGAGACAATTGTACCTGAAGTTCTACATGTCTTAGAAAAAATACCAGTCCCGCCCAACTCTAAACGCAAAAGTCATTTCCTGCGATGCCGGGAGTGTTCTAAGCATGACAAACGCGGGCAGACATCATCCCCCATTGCGTGTTGGGCAATGCTTTGAAAATGTTCATTCCAATAAATGAATTTTGGTTTTTGTAATACCTATGTTATAAGCATATGAATTAATATTTTTGTAGTTTCTTACTTTTGTGAATAAAAACTTTTATTTTTATACATGATATATTATTTCGTAGTACCTATGCAACCTTTCCATAAATATATTGTCTGCATAAGCAGTCTTGTCCCTATAATATAACGTAAGTTGTTATCCAAAGGGACATCAGGTCTTCAATAGCAGTCTGGCTGTTTCTTTACGAAAAAACCCCACAAACAAAAAAATTCTAACTGACATATAATTTATGACCTTAAGACATGCCGATTCTAAAAAAAAAAAGTCCCAGGAAGACCCCAAAAAATGTTGTTTTGTCCGCGAATGGGTTAAGGAATCTGCTACTACTGTTAGATTATTTAGCATTATTTATGGGACACCCTCTATAGGTATTATAAACGCACGCGTTTTACTAATTTTGATTGTTCCACTTTCCTTATATATCGGCCTCCGCGTAAGCCACTTACTTACCTTTCGCCTTTTTTTAAACGTAAAACCGCACATTTCAACTAAATAATTCATTATAAAATACCGAATAATTCCGTAAATAAATTTATGCGAGACAGTTTTTATGCAAGGACAATAATGCATATACCATTAACTCGCATATAAACGTTACATTACGAGGTTAATAATTTAATTTTTAAGATTAAATATTTTCACTTTGAAGTGCTTATCGCGGAATTTATTGAATATTTTACGCTGAAGTAGATTTTTCTTACGTTTAGGTGTGTCGCCGAAGGCTGCGTGCAAGGTTACGGGGCCTCACCCATTTAAAGAAATTTATTTAGTTTGTCGGTTTGTTTAAGGTTTTTCCGCACTGGGGCACTGATATAAAGATTATGTTCATTATTGTTAGCAATCATAAAAGATTGAAGAACATTTAAGGAATTTGGTGAATGCGCCAGACATAATTAAAATCCTTTATAAAGTTAAACCCACTATAACTCTTAAACCGATTAACGGATTTTAATGAGTCTTTTTTTATTGGAAACTCAAATAAATTGGCGAATACTTTGGGCAAATTTAACCTCATCAAATTGATGTGTAAATTGATTGTTTTTGCGTGAAAATTTATCATAAACTATTACGATGTTTTATTCATTACTATTTTGCGCATTTTAGGCTTAACAGCATACATTTTAAAAGTCCCAAACGTGATTTTTACATTAAAATGAATTGAAATTCTCGTCGACTTATCGTCATTTATATGTACGACCAGAGACACAATAAGCATCTCTTTTTTTTTTTTTTGTTGGGAAAGTGAATTTAATTACACGACGCGAGTTACGTAAGAAAGGCCCGATATTTCATAATATTCACAGGGCGAGACAAATTGCCACATCAATATGTCCAGAACGGGTTTTTTCTTGTTGTTTTGGGCCCAGTTAATTGCTATTCCGAAGGCGGTATATGGACGAAATTAAGGCGCAAGGGGGTCACCTGGTAAATCAGACATTTTACACCAATGAAGCTTGTAGAAAGAAATTGTCGAACGCTGCATTATGACTGCCCACTCAACATAGAGTAATTAAAAGTATAATTTAATATTCATTTCTCTATGCCACTCAAATATGAGGTTATGTCGCATTTTGTGTCTATTTTTTGATAATACTTAGTTTTTCTAGGAGAAAAGTTGAACTTTTTGGGGGTTTTCTCATAAAATAAGCGAGTGGCACTTTTTTGCATTAATCTATTCATTACATAAACACAAAAATTCAATTTCAATTTATTTTTGAGGTTATGAACACCGGCACTGACTTACGTTCAGATCTTAGAACATTGAAAGGCTAGAAGTAGCGTGCCGTGGAACTATGGGCAGGTTTGTTTGCTTGCAACATCTCTGATACAATGATGCCAAATGCTTATAGAGAAATGGCAAAAATCACTTTATAATATCATAAAAGTTTTCAGTTTTTTCCGAAAACTTAAAACAATACTACTGCTCCCCTTTAATAAAATATCAAGCATTTTTTTGAAATAAATTTGATAAGATACTCTATATAGAAGTCAATATACGTTAAATAAATGAAAATAAAGTACGAAGCAACGAGAAAACGTTAATGGCATCGCAACGCCGTTTGAACGCATTGTTGACGCCACCGATACAAGCACTCTCTACCAGTGACGTCGTCAACAAATATTTACCTGATAAATTTTTATTAATTATTATAGAGTTTAAATATAAGTAATATTACCATTGATGAGCTATTTATGTGTTTTTTTAACGGACTTCGTTAGAGGAAGGTCCTAATAAAAGGCAGCATTTTTGTCAAAGCATTTTTATGGAAATAAAATATTTTATTAATATAATATTATAGATTTCTTAATAAATCATGTTTTAAGACACAAATTTTTAACATTTTGCAAAATTTTATTATTGTTATATTAGACAAAACTCAGTTTTACATCACTTACTTTAAATCACATAATATATACTTCTATGGTGCTGACTAAATAATTAGTGCAAAAATATATTTAGATTTAAAAATATAAATATTTTGGTATTTTACACACACTTTCACATTCAAGTTTTTATTAGGTTTATATCTATAAGATCCCCTATTCTACGTTTATGATGATGGTTACCCCATGATGTGATGTTATGAAAGTATCGGTACTTACTTGTTAAAAGATCGGCTTGAATCACCTTTTTATCATGATGCGGCACAAACGACACAAGTTTTTGCCATCCTAGCAATTTAAAAAAACACTAAAATGTGGCCTTTTTCCTTTTGAAACCAAAAAATTAAAGAAAATACACGAATCCCGAACATAAACAAAAAGCCGTTTGACAGATGACAGTATGCGTATGGCTCAGGCGCTTAAGTTCCGGTGTTGTCGCTTCAAATTTTTTAGAAACGGTTTTAGGGATAAGAATGTTAATAATTTTGTTATTTTTTTGCTTAAGGATATTATATTTATTCTTAAAATAGGTTAATTGTAGTATTTATATTTTTTAATTTAAATTTTCCTATAAAATATAACACCAGTAAGTTAAATTAACGTTATAATGGTTGTTAAAATATAGCAAAAAATTTCCTCCGTTGGAAATTCGCGTCGACTTGACAACAGAGAATCGGCAAATATGTTTGTAAACAACACACCCCTCTTGCCCCTGTGCACATGTTGGACTCAAACAAAGTTGTTGTTTACTAATTCTAGCCTTTCAATGTTCTAAGGTTCAGATTAACATAGATATTAATGTAAAAAAGAATACATCTATATAACTATACTCTATTTCAGAAGTGTATAGAGCAATAAACTGGGGAATTCCGTTCTGTTTGGCTACATTTCGTGGTAGTTCATAGGCGTAGGTACTTATAATATTTATGAATTTAATTTTCACGGATTAAATGCCTTTATTTTGAAAGAGATTAAATACTAAATAAATACTTTTAATCCTTTTGTATAGGTACCTATCTTTTAACGCTTTGTAACATGCAAAAATGGGGTCAGGTAATATATACAGACTATAAATACTTTTAAATCATATTTTAAACGTTAGTAGTCACTGCTACGCTGTAGTGTAATCATAATATTATTATCCCAATATTTAAAAAATGGAGGTATTCAGTCCAACGAAAAGATGTACTAAAAATTCTCCACTATCGCTGAGTGAAAAAGTTATTATTTTAAATGTACATGATTGCATAAAACACGATTACCCCAGTTTTACTGTGCAAGAAATTGTTGAAAAATGTTCTCGAATGAGTGGAATTGGAAAGTCCACCATTTTCAAATTGTTGCGGGAAAGAAAAGTAGCAGGTCAAGTGGAATCTCCCAAGCAAAAGCCAGGACGACCTACAAAAGTCCTTGATGAAAATGCTAAATGTATAATTCGAAGAAAAGTTCACTCTTTTTATTTTAAAAAGGAAATACCCACCCTAGACAAAATTTTAATGGAGCTTGGCCGAGATGACAGTATTCCGTTGATAAGTAGAAAACTTTTATGGAAAACTTTAAAAAATATGGATTTTGCCTGGGAAAAGCATAACCGCAAAGCACTTTTACTGGAGAGCGACGAAATTGTTTGTTGGAGATGACAATACTTGAGAAGTATCAAGCAGTACCGCAGGGAGCAAAAGAAAGTTTTTTATCTTGATGAGACGTGGATTAACGAAGGTTATATAGTCCAAAAAATGTGGCAAGACAAAAATATAACCAGTGCTCGCCAAGCTTTCATAGAAGGCCTGTCTACGGGTATTAAAGTACCTTCGGGAAAAGGAAAAAGACTTATAATCACACATATTGGAAGCGAAGAGGGATTTTTAAAAGAAGGTCTGCTAACCTTTGAGTCGACTCGCACAGGAGATTACCATGAAGACATGAACTCAGACGTTTTCGAGGACTATTTTGGTGAAATGATAAAATTTCTTCCGGCTAATTCGGTGGTGGTTATGGATAACGCAAGCTATCATTCACGGCGAATAGAGAAGACGCCAACTTCAAGTTGGAGAAAGCAAGAAATTATCGATTGGCTGACTGCAAAAGGTATTGCGTTTGAAGCAAATTTGATAAAGAAAGAACTGATGGCAATAGCAAACTTACACAAAACTCGTTTCATGAAATACGCCGTGGAAGATATAGCCGAAAAATATAATATAACTGTACTGCGCTTACCGCCATATCATTGCGAACTAAATCCTATAGAACTGATATGGGCGCAGGTAAAAGGATTTGTAGCAAGACAAAACACGACTTTTAAAATGAAAGATGTTAAGCTACTGTTTGATCAAGCCATTACGGAAGCGACACCAGAGAATTGGCGAAAAGCAGTCCAGCATGTAATTAAGCAAGAGGACAAAATGTGGGATCTTGACAACCTCATCGATCAGACAGTCGATCCTTTAATTATAATGTCAAGAGGTGATGACAGTTCGTCAGATGACGAAGAAGACTACAATCTATTATAATTTAAAATTGTTATACACTGTTCAAAAAGTGCCAGATCCAAAAGTGACATTTTCAACTGTTTTACTCTACATATTATGTTCAATAAATTTGTGAAAAAAATATATTCTTCCATTTAAACAAAAGTAACTTTCTAAAATAAAATAGCATTTAAGTACATTAATTATAAGGTAAAAAACAAGTCCCAGTTGCACGCCTTTGGCGAACCGTTTTCAATGTTTATCAGTGGGTAACAATGGGCAAAACTCATAAATTGACCCAAAACCGGGTGGCACTACCTGCAATCAACGAAAAGAAAGAATTTTACATTGAAACTAATACCCAACTAAGGTAGTGGCATAAAATATTGGTGGATCACCAGGTACCACTTTTGCATACCTAATGAGGTTTTATTGCTCTACACACTTCTGAAATAGGGTATAACCAGAAAATAAACTCTGGGGAACCTTTTACACACCACACAAACACGTGTAACACCAATTTGATTACAAATTATCAATGAAGAAATACCGCAAGTGCCTTAACCGGTTTATCATGAAACTTCGACCGGGGGTTAGTTTAGGTTTTACGAGAGATAAGTTGAACTTTTTGGTTTTTCTCATAGAATAAGCTTACACACCCCAAAGACCTTTTTAACACTAATAAAAGACAAAAATAAAACTTCAATAGCGTTCTTTATTTTTGAGGTTATGAACACTGGCGCTGAGTTACATTCTGGTTATTATAATGTAAAAAAGAATACTTTTCTGTAAGTAATCAGAAAATTAATTATAGGGCACCTTATACATACCACACGGTCATATTTAGCACTAATTTATTCACAAATGAGGACAAAAACACAATTTTAATAGCGCTCTTTAGTTTTGAGGTTATGAACACTGGCGCTGAGTAACATTCAGGTTATTATAATGTAAAAAAGAATACTTTTCTGTAAGTAATCAGAAAATTAATTATAGGGCACCTTATACATACCACACGGTCATATTTAGCTCTAATTTATTCACAAATGAAGACAAAAACACAATTTTAATAGCGCTCTTTAGTTTTGAGGTTATGAACACTGTCTCACTGATTTACATGCAGATTACCATGGGTATTAATTTAAAAAAAAATTATACGTTTGTATAACTAATCAGAAAAGAAACTCTGGGGCACGTTTTACACACCACACAGACACGTGTAACACTAATTTATTCACCAATAATCAATGAAGAAATACCGCAAGTGCCTTAACTGGTTTATCGTGAAACTTCGATCGACCGGGGGTTGCCAACAGTGCAGAGATTTGTTTTTATTATAAGTTTTACATGTTTTCAATAGAAATTTATTGGATAATACGAGGGCGGGTCAATAAGTCCGTGACTTTTTGAATTTCCCGCCCTTTAATGGAAATGGCAACTCTGCTCCTGTCAACAGAGAACTGTCAGGTGACGCCTGTTAAAATTTGAACAAGCTGCGTCATTTAGTTTGTGTTTGACAGCTGTTGATAGCAGACTACCACTCGTTTTGAGAAGAAAATCGAAAAAAGTGAATTTCGTGTCCTCATTAAGCATTATTTTTTACGGAAAAAAACCATCACTCAAACCAAGGCTAAGCTTGATAAATATTATGGGGACTCTGCACCATCCATTTCCACGGTAAAGAAGTGGTTTACTAAATTTCGATGTGGCCGTACAAGCACGGAAGATGCCGAACGTTCTGGACGCCGAGTCGAGGTCTCTACATCCAAAACAATAGAAAAAATTCACCATATGAAAGTAAGAGAGATTGTGGAAGCCATAGGCATCTCACATGGTTCAGTAGTTTCAATTTTGAATGATCATTTGGGTATGAGAAAGCTTACCGCAAGATGGGTGCCGCGTTTGCTCACAATCGACCACAAACGCAACCGTGTGACAATTTCCCGGGAGTGTTTGGCGTTGTTCAACCGCAATATGGACGAATTTTTGCGTCGTTTCGTCACCGTGGACGAAACGTGGATCCACCACAACACGCCGGAGACCAAACAGCAGTCAAAACAGTGGATTTCTGAGAAGGTGAATCGGCGCCCAAGAAGGCAAAGGTGGGTTTGTCAGGCAATAAAGTCATGGCGACCGTTTTTTGGGATGCACGCGGTATAATCCACATTGACTATCTTCAAAAGGGGAAAACAATCATTGGGAATATTATACCAACTTATTGGATAGATTCAATGAGGAACTGAAAGAAAAAAGACCACATTTGGCCAAAAAAAAAGTTCTTTTCCACCAGGACAATGCAAGGGTCCACACATGTGCAGTTTCCATGGCAAAAATCCATGAATTAGGTTACGAATTACTTCCTCATCCGCCCTATTCTCCAGATTTAGCCCCCAGTTATTCCCAAACTTAAAGAAATGGCTCGACGGAAAGATATTTGACTTCAACGACGAAATCATATTCCTCATGACCTCGACAAATCATATTTATCCGAAGGGATAAAAAAAATTGGAAAAACGTTGGACTAAGTGTATAGAACTCAAAGGAGACTATGTTGAAAAATAAAATAACTTTGTATATAAAAACCTGACTTTTATCCAAAAAGTCACGGACTTATTGACCCGCCCTCGTAATTAAAATGAGTTTTCCCCTTTATTTGAGGTTACGTGATATCTGTCAATAAAATCAAATGTCAGCTGATTTATGTTGACAAGTAGAGTGAAAACGACATGGCGCTCGTTCGCCATTTTGAAACTATGAATTTCTTGTACAGGCCACGCCCTCGCTTCGTGAAAATTAATCCTAGTTTCTATAAGACTCTTTGACTGACAATCGATTTACGTATAGTCAATGTCAAGACACATTAATCATTCGAGTCACGTGTCGACTATAAAATGTCTTTTCTGCTACTTAAAAAAGTAGCACTTATGGTAGGTATAAGGTTCTTAGTTTAACTTGAATAAGTATTGAATAAAGGTTATTTAGGCTTATAACGTTGTAGAAAAATACATGAAAATTAGCATAAAACTATACGCTTTACAATAAAACAAAAATCATTAAAATCGGTTAATTCGTTTAAAAGTTATGAGGGATTCAATTTATGCCCGGCGCATTCGCCAAATTATTAGGCATTAATCTTGAACCCGAGGAAAGGTTTCGCTTAGATGCGGGTGGTTTAGGTCGGTTCAAAATATGCCGGGCGTATTCTCCGATTAATAAATTATTTCAAATTTAAAAAAAATTACAGGTTTCGCGTAGTTTCTTATAGGCTTAATAGAATAAAATAAGCCTTAAAATTTTGCTGGCGCATTCGCCAATTTATTGCCCAGTCAATACTCTATTAACTGCAGTAACGAATTATATATTTTTTTTTTATAGAAAACTCATGGAAAAGCATTATATTTTCCATAAAAGAGTGAAAAGTTCATAGAGTTTCCATAGGACTGTTAGTAAGAAAATTAGTTTGCAGTAGACTCGTGTGCTAAAACAAACATTAAATATTTATCAGAAAAGGTAATAAATATCCTGAGCGCGACCTTGATGGTTATCTAACAATAATAATAGCAAGAATTGATACAGTTTCAGCTAATTAATATCATAAAATGAAAGAAAGTAGTTTGGCCATATTTGGACTAATTTATTTACCAAACTGGATATTAATTAATTATGATTTTAAATAGGTGCATTAATTATATCACCTATGAACGATATTTACACCTTTAGTGCAATAATTAAATTAAACCGTTACTAAATTGGACCAATCAGAGATAGAGATGAACATGATCATTTTCCATGGACCTCTATACTCTAGAAAATCAAAATGGCGCCGCTTAATACTCAGACAGATATATGAAGCAATTTGAAAAATAAAGAGCTTAATTTTGATGTACATACAATAAGGCTTTAATTACCATTAACTCAAAACTTACCGTTAAAAAACAAACAGAAACACTCCACCGCACCATTTTTGATATTTTTTTTTTAATTAATTATCCAAAAAAATCCAATAAATCAATAACAACTATCGATTCGATTCAAAATTTATAATATATGGGACTTTCACTTTTAGAAAATCACCATAATGGCGTCAAGTTCGCGCAAATGGGATCATTCGGTCGGATACTGGGCGTTATATACCGGCCGCACCCCGGTAAATTCTTCTGATTGAGTCCCCCCCAATGGCCGAAGGGGGTAAGGGACAATATACCAGTGCCGTGCCGATTATCTAAGGAATTTATTCGCTCAGAGCTTGTTATTAACATATTTTAAGACCTTCAGGCTCGTTCTTTTTATCAATACATTAATTAGTGTTTTTAACGTTGACAATAAAAGTGTGTTCCCGAATTTCGTTACAATTAGTGTCAGAAGTAAAGGATATTTGGAAGCTCATTTTAGTGGATGCCTTTAACAAGAAGTCAGGCCAAGATGGAGACCGAGAAATTGATGGAGCTGCTATTAAGGAAGTTTGACGAACAAAAAGTAGAACAAGAAGAACGAGACCGTAAACAGAGGGAAGAACAAGAAGAGCGAGACAAGAAACAGGAATATTTACTAAAGACAATTAAATCGGACCTGAAGAAGGAAAATGAAGACCTGATTCGAACCATGAAAGATGACTTACTTAATTTAAAAGATAATTTTAAAAAGGAGCAGGAGGAACGAGACAGAAAACAAGAGGAACGAGTTTTACAACTTAAAGAAGATCTGGAGAAGAATCAGAAACAATTAATGACTAACTTTGAAGCAACGGTAGAAGAAGAATTGGGGCAAGTACAAAAAAAGATCCAAGAACTAGAGATGAAAGTAAAACGGACTCCTCTTCATCCCGATCCTGGAATGCAAACAATGATGAAAGTAAAGATGCCCATCTACAACAAGTGTACCAGGCTCAATTGAAATCTAGAAGACAACAACCCGAGGAAGGACTCCAACAGTTTGAGGCCGATGTTGCTCGTTTAGTAAATCTGGCTTACCCTTCAGCCCCAACAGAGTTCCGAGAACAAATTTCTATAAATTGTTTTATTGACGGAGTTCGAGATGCAGATACTAACCACGCTCTAAGGATGGCTCATCATAAAAGTATTTCAGAACCTTTAGCTCATGGAATTCTCTATTCTCTCATTCAGAATTCTCTAGATTTGTAAAAACGCTATCTAGTCTTTCTCACAAGTCCTTTCCTTTGAGACCTCTTAAAAAGAAGCAACATAACCCCTGGTCTACCCAAGGCTTGCGTATATCTGCTAAGAACATGCGCTTATTATCTCATCTTAAGAAATTTTCAGACAGCGCTTTTTTTCATGAGTACGTAAGACTTTACAAAAAGATTTATCAGAGAACTTTAAAAGCCGCCAAGGATATTTACTATAATAGGAGACTGGCTAAATCTAAAAATGTGGCTAAGGAAACATGGTCGATTGTTAATGCTTTGAGAAATAAGCCTTCTTTGTCGAATACTATCTCCACTTCATCTGAAAACTTTAATGATTATTTTGTAAATGTGGCAAATAATTTAATGAGTACCATAACTCCTTCCCATGATCCACTTTCATATCTTCCCATTGCAAATGAGAATTTCCACAGCTTCTTCTTTACGCCCGTAGTGTTACCAGAGCTTTGCAGTTCAATTAGGGAAATCAAAAACAAAGGCTCTTCTGGAATTGATGGAATTACTCTCAAAATGCTTTCAAATCTGCCCGAATGTACATTATGTCATCTTATTACTCTAATTAATCAGTCTTTTCAAAAAGGTGTTTTTCCTAACTGCCTTAAGTTGGCGATAATAATTCCACTACATAAAGGAGGAGACAAAGATCAGTCTTCCAACTATCGCCCTATTGCTCTTCTTCCCACACTTTCAAAAATTATTGAAAGATTGGTTAAAAAAAGACTTCAATCATTTTTGCTAAAATATAAAATACTTACTTCCCATCAATTTGGATTTTTAAATAACAAATGCACAAATGATGCTATGTTTTCTCTTTTTAATAATGTATACTCTAGCTTAAACAACCAACACCCTACAGCAACAATTTTCTGTGATTTTTCTAAAGCCTTTGATTGTGTTAATCATGACATCTTATTAAAAAAGTTGCAATATTACGGGTTCAGAGGAGCGCCTTTTGAATGGTTTAAGTCGTATCTCAGTAACAGAAGTCAAGCTGTGAGAATTGATTCGACTATGTCTTCTTGCAAGCCAATACAAAGTGGAGTGCCTCAAGGTTCCGTACTTGGCCCTATTTTGTTTCTTATCTTCATCAATGACATTGCTAATCTAAATATTAACGGTAAAGTCTGTCTATTTGCTGATGATATTAGTTTTACCTGGAGTGATCCGGATATTTCTAAACTTTATAGAACCGTATCAAGTGACTTAACTACTATCAAATCATGGTGCGACTCTAATCTCCTTTGTCTCAACATTTCCAAAACTAAAATGTTGTCCTATAAAAATACCTTGCAATCTTTTGTACTTGGTAATGCAACAATTGACGAAGTTGATTCTGTAAAGTTTTTAGGGCTAACTGTTGACAACTCGTTAAACACACATATTGACTTTTTATCAAGAAAATTAAGTTCCGCTTGTTTTGCGTTAAGATCAATTTCTAAGGAGCTTAGCCTGTCTACTTCTAGAACAGTTTATTTTGCCCTTTTTGAATCGCACCTTCGATACGCCCTTCCATTCTGGGGTACATGTAGTGCAACTCAATTTGACCATATTTTTAGACTACAAAACAGAGCTTTACGTTATACGCTGAGACTTAAATACAGAAGTCATTGCCAGCATTTCTTCAAAAAATTTCAAATATTAACTTTTCCATCTTTATTCATATTTGAGTCCCTTTGTCTACTACGCAAACACGGTTCAGCATCTGATAGGCCTTCCCATAGTTATCTACTTAGATACACGGAACATGATCTATACCTGCCTACCCCACATTCAGAGTTGGTCAAAAGTTCCATATTATATAATGCAAAAAAAATGCACAATCATCTGCCATTGGAAATTAAATCCATCACATCTTTTTTTGCATTTCGTAAAGCATTAAAAGCATTCTTACTGGAGAGAGCTTTTTACACAGTTAACGATTTTTTTTTGTAATCATTGATTTGAAATTTCGCACTAGCAGATGTATTTTTACTATCTGTACATGTTTAGGTATACTGCTTTTTGTAGCTATTTTAGGATTTTTTATAATTTTTTACTTTTTTAAACATTTTTTACATTTTTTTTTTAACGTAGAGAGATTTTTTAATGATCTTTTTTTTTGACATTGTATACATTAAATTGTATATTTTATAATAATATTATTGACTACTTACAATTTCTAAATTGTATTAATCTGTATATATTGTAGATAATCTATTCTATTTATTTATTTATATTTTTTTTTAAATTTTGTTTTGTTTTTCTTTTTTTTAATTGTGTTTTGTTTGCATTTTTGTGTCTTTTTTGTTTTACAGCTTTGTCTACAAATTGTAACAATTTCTTGACAATAAAGCATTGATTGATTGACTAGAGTATGAGGCAGCTTTTCAAGCAACTAGAACGCAGACACGAATAAGACAAATCAGAACTTCGGAAAGTGATCTCGAAGACCGCCTAAAGAAGATTAAATCATTATTAACGAGGAAACCTAAAAGACCATTGCAATGAGGAGAGGCACCTTAAATGTCAATGCCCCCAGCCTTTAAGAGATCCAAGGAACCAGGAAAACTTCAACTAGTCAGCTTTATGGGGCGCAAGCTGGCTGGGTGCTACCAAGCATAAGACTAAACCGGCTGCCACATCCTGGAGAGAGCTTGGTAGTACCGGGAAAAATATGGGGCCGTGAATTTGAGATGGTACTGGATACAGGATCAAGTCATACTATCGTGAAGCCGAACATCGTACAGCACCACCCAATTTAATTCTGGAGTCTGCAAATGGAAAAAGGATCTCGATTCTTGGATTGCATGAAGCTTAACAACATTCCAACAGCCAGTAATAGTGGCGGAAATCATGGATGATGTCATATTCGGATTAGATGTTATGAATGCTCAGCAGTTTAAAATGGATGTATATAACCGGATATTGACGACGAGAAATGAAGAGATTTTTATGCACCACCTATATGAAGATAAAGTAAAAACCAGAGTAGTTAAGTTATTCAAGGATATTTCCATACCAGTAAATTCAGAGGTGGTGGTTAATGCTGCAACTGGAGGAAAAGAGGGAGAAACTGTTTTGATTGAGCCCATGGAAAACTGCAAACTATATGGTCAAGGATTATTTCCAGCCAAGACATTATCTACGCAGAAGAAATCTACTGTTTTGGTTCGAATGGTAAATTTAAAAGGATCTGATAAACGCCTAAAACAAGGAGAGAACATTGGCGTATGCTCTGAAGTAGTGGCAGTCATGAAAAATGCTGATAGAAGTCGTTATTCAAACAGACCTTTTCCTGTATGTTTACAAAACCTATTTGAAGAATCTTCTGCCAATTTCACCATGGACCAGTGTAGTAAATTGCGACGTCTTCTTGAAGAAAATCAAGATGTGCACGATAATGACCTGGGAAGAACTGATTTGGTGCAGCATCGAATTAACACTGGAGACAATGCTCCGATTAAACAAGCACCTCGAAGAATTTCGATAGCTAAACAAAGAGAAGTTTCCTCAGTGCTTCAGGAAATGAGGACACAAGGAGTGATAGAACCTTCTCAGAGTCCCTGGACATCTCCAGTTATGCTAGTGAAGAAAAAGGATGGATCCACTAGATTTTGTGTAGACTATCGGCGACTGAATGACATTACCAAGAAAGACAGTTATCCCCTACCAAGAATTGACGACACCCTGGACACGCTATCAGCTTCACAATGGTTCTCAACACTCGATCTAAAGAGTGGATAAAGGCCAACCTGAAGCTAAGTCCTAAAAAATGTTGCTTATTTCAAAAAGAAGTTCGATACCTTGACCATGTAATATCAGAAAAAGGTGTCAAGACTGATTCAGATAAAGTAGAGGCAATCGAAAATTGGCCACGACCCACTGACAAACACCAGTTAAGAAGCTTTCTGGGCCTTTGTACCTATTACAGAAGATTTGTAAGAAATTTTGCAAAGCCTCTACATAAGCTCACGGAGGACAAAATGGTATTTAGTTGGTCAACAGACTGTGAAGAATCATTTCAACGGTTAAAAGAGCACTATGCACATCTCCAATTTTAACATATCCGATTCCTGGACAAACTTTTATTTTGGATACCGATGCGAGTAATGTTGGAATTGGGGCCGTTCTATCACAAAAATATGAAGATGGCGAGCAAGTGATAGCTTATTTCAGTAAAACGTTATCAAAACCAGAAAGAAACTATTGTGTCACCAGACGAGAGCTATTGGCAGCAGTAAAAGCTATTGAACATTTCCTTAGCGATATTTTATTGTAGAGATTTATCTGAGAAACTTTTATACCCTTAATGACGCATTTTATTCTGACAACTGTGTTTTCATATGTAAGACAGTGACTCATCCGTTCAAAAAGTACGTAAACATTTTCGAAAATTATGTGCCGCCTTTTTTTTCCAACGTTTAATTCAAGGCCCCCTTTATGGAATTATTTGTTTAACTTTAGGGAATGTTATGAAATTTTCTAAGTAAGCATGTATTCTAGTAAATATTTTGCACAATTATTATGTTATTTTTATTAAGAATTATTTAATTTTGTATGCACGTCAGAATTGTGACGTCACGACGTGTACAATGCTCACTTTCGCATGTAAACCTTATTATGACGCCATAAATTTAAAAAACAGAAAATAAGGAGAACTTATTAAGTTAATCTTATTTAATGTGGGTACATATGCGTAATAAAAATATTGCTTATGGCCTTATAAAAACACTGTCTGACGATTATTTAAATACCTGAATCAGACGGTAAATAAAAAATGTGCATTATTATGTCTTAAAATAACTAATATTTGATTTAATATTACTGTTTCCCATTATCAATTTTAGCCTTGTTTAGGTCCAAATTCAAAAAATACCCATAAGCAAAAAAATATTTACTCTGAAAATGTGAAAATTTACATAAATATTATACATGGTTAAGTAATACATGTCTTAAAGGAACAAAACTGAAGTCAGCCTTTGGCGCGAAAAATTGAAAACTCTCACTTGTCACTGTCAGGAATGTCAGCGATCAATTCCGCATAACTTGTCACAACGCAACCCGCAACACACTCATTAAACATTGCACGTATATTAACGGACAATTTATTTTGCCCATGAAAACAGAAAATTAATCGATTGCCTTGTGCATTTTTGTAAAATTTGGCTTAAATAATTCTTGTGACAAGTTGTCTATTGGCGGAAAAATTCAAACCAGCCACTGTTATTAATGTCACCTCATTAGTTACAGTGTTGCCATGTCAATTACTTTGTCTATTGACAACACGAAGAACGCTTTTTTTTTTGCTGCACCATTAATTTTTGGCCACTAATTACTTTTTTTTCTTCGTTTACTAGATTTATTTAAATCTCAATTTTAATAAAAATTTATGTGAGCCTTTGACGCGAAAAATTCAAGACTGTCACTTGTCATGATCAGTAATGTCAGCTGGACAACCTGTGATAAAATTGTCGTTAGGCAACCCGCAAAACATGGTATATATAATATTTGCCTCAACATACAAAAAATTTAATATTGTTCCATCAGTTACCGCCTTTTTTCTATTACTACGAATATTTAAATGCTATGCAAATAAAGAAATATACAAAAACAATCTTCTATAAATTAAAATTTCACAAAATCCTCCTTTTATATGGCCTAATCTCATCGCAAACACTGACGCGAACAAACACACCATCAGAACCCAAAGCAATTAAACAGATTAACGCTCGGCAAACATTTGGTGCACGTCAATACGGATCTTAACTATATATTCGCCGTGAAAAACAAGAGAGCCTCATTCATTATACGAACGAACCGAAAATGAAGTGTCAAATTTATGTAGCGATCGGCCTCCTGGTGCTTATCGGCACCAACGCGGCCCCAAGTATAATCGATATCGGTGAAATCGAGGTGATTGATGATGGTGGTGAAGTGGTTTCCGAACCGTGTTTGCCGAGCACACCGTCCGATGACGTTACCGAAGGAGCCGGATCCGGATCGGGACCTGGACAAGACGATGCTAATCCCGGAGAATCCCCCCAGAATCCTCAGAGTGGGTCAGGAGGTTCTCCTGATGCGGGTCAGGATTCAAATGCTGACTCACAATCCCAGAGTAACGGAGCTGAGCAAGCAGATCAGGATCAAACCGGTGTCGACCAAGCTCAAGAACAACCCCAAGGTCAGGACAGTGGATCTGATCAGGCCGGCAATGATGCTG
This sequence comes from Anthonomus grandis grandis, assembly GCF_022605725.1. NCBI lineage: Eukaryota > Metazoa > Arthropoda > Insecta > Coleoptera > Curculionidae > Anthonomus > Anthonomus grandis. The sequence continues at coordinate 5,510,761 of NC_065555.1, read as the reverse complement.
GTCAGTCTTCCGGATCAGAACAGTCTCAAGATCAAGCTGGTAATGCTGAACAATCACAGGACCAATCTGGCAATGCTGAACAAAGTCAAGACCAATCTGGCAATGCTGAACAATCCCAAGACCAATCTGGCAACGCTGAACAAAGTCAGGATCAATCTGGTAATGCTGAGCAATCTGGCAATGCTGAACAATCTCAAGACCAATCTGGCAACGCTGAACAAAGTCAGGATCAATCTGGTAATGCTGAGCAATCTGGCAATGCTGAACAATCTCAAGACCAATCTGGTAATGCTGAACAATCTCAGGACCAATCTGGCAATGCTGAACAAAGTCAAGACCAATCTGGCAATGCTGAACAATCCCAAGACCAATCTGGCAACGCTGAACAAAGTCAGGATCAATCTGGTAATGCTGAGCAATCTGGCAATGCTGAACAATCTCAAGACCAATCTGGCAATGCTGAACCAAGTCAAGACCAAAACGCTGAACAATCCCAAGATCAATCTGGCAACGCTGAACAATCCCAAGATCAATCTGGCAATGCTGAACAATCTCAAGACCAATCTGGCAACGCTGAACAAAGTCAGGATCAATCTGGTAATGCTGAACAATCTGGTAATGCTGAACAATCTCAAGACCAATCTGGTAATGCTGAACAATCTCAGGACCAATCTGGCAACGCTGAACAAAGTCAGGATCAATCTGGTAATGCTGAGCAATCTGGCAATGCTGAACAATCTCAAGACCAATCTGGCAATGCTGAACCAAGTCAAGACCAAAACGCTGAACAATCCCAAGATCAATCTGGCAACGCTGAACAATCCCAAGATCAATCTGGCAATGCTGAACAATCTCAAGACCAATCTGGCAACGCTGAACAAAGTCAGGATCAATCTGGTAATGCTGAACAATCTGGCAATGCTGAACAATCTCAAGACCAATCTGGTAATGCTGAACAATCTCAGGATCAATCTAACAATGCTGAACCAAGTCAAGACCAAAACGCTGAACAATCCCAAGATCAATCTGGCAATGCTGAACAATCCCAAGACCAGTCTGGCAACGCTGAACAAAGTCAAGATCAAACTGGCAACGCTGAACAATCTCAGGACCAATCTGGCAATGCTGAACAATCCCAAGATCAATCTGGTAATGCTGAACAATCTCAGGATCAATCTAACAATGCTGAACCAAGTCAAGACCAAAACGCTGAACAATCCCAAGATCAATCTGGTAATGCTGAACAATCCCAAGATCAATCTGGCAACGCTGAACAATCCCAAGATCAATCTGGCAATGCTGAACAATCTCAAGACCAATCTGGCAACGCTGAACAAAGTCAGGATCAATCTGGTAATGCTGAACAATCTGGCAATGCTGAACAATCTCAAGACCAATCTGGTAATGCTGAACAATCTCAGGACCAATCTAACAATGCTGAACCAAGTCAAGACCAAAACGCTGAACAATCCCAAGATCAATCTGGCAATGCTGAACAATCCCAAGATCAATCTGGCAACTCTGAACAATCCCAAAACCAGTCTGGCAACGCTGAACAAAGTCAGGATCAATCTGGTAATGCTGAAAAATCTGGCAATGCTGAACAATCCCAAGATCAATCTGGCAACTCTGAACAATCTCAAGACCAATCTAACAATGCTGAACCAAGTCAAGACCAAAACGCTGAACAATCCCAAGATCAATCTGGCAATGCTGAACAATCCCAAGATCAATCTGGCAACTCTGAACAATCTCAAGACCAATCTGGTAATGCTGAACAATCCCAAGACCAATCTGGAAATGCTGAACAATCCCAAGATCAATCTGGCAACGCTGAACAAAGTCAGGATCAATCTAGTAATGCTGAACAATCTCAAGACCAATCTAACAATGCTGAACCAAGTCAAGACCAAAACGCTGAACAATCCCAAGACCAATCTGGAAATGCTGAACAATCTCAGGACCAATCTAGCAATGCTGAACAAAGTCAAGATCAAACTGGCAACGCTGAACAATCTCAGGACCAATCTGGCAACGCTGAACAAACCCAAGATCAATCTGGCAATGCTGAACAATCCCAAGACCAATCTGGCAACGCTGAACAATCTCAGGACCAATCTGGCAACGCTGAACCAAGTCAAGACCAATCTGGCAAAACCGATCAGTCTCAGGATCAATCCTCCAGCTCAGCAGATCAGTCCCAAAGCCAGAACCAATCTAGTGGCTCCCAAGAGGATAACTCACGTCAGTCTCAAGAGGAAAACTCACGTCAATCGCAAGAAGACAACTCACGCCAATCAGAGGAAGACAACAAGAATTCCGAAGAAAACAAAGAATCCAAAGAGTCCGAAACTCAGGAGGACAACAGTTCTGAGAACAATGACAGTAACCAGGCCTCTGAGGAGAAAGAGGACGACAGCCAAGAAAAACGTAACAGACGTAACAGGAACAGACACAACAACAGGAACAATAACAGGAACAAGGACAGAAGAAACAGGAACAGGAGCGAAGAGGACGACGATAGTAGTGACGACGATTCATCAAATGAAGATAAACAGATCTCTAAGGATGACTTAGAACGTAAGTAGAACCGTCTTTAGTGAGGTTATGGGTATTTAATGGTTTGTTTCATTTCCAGAATACATCCGGGATAAAATCAACCAGGTGTGCACGTGGCTGCAATGTAACGCGTCTTGCAGATCGGACGGCAAACACGGAGGGTACTGCAAATACGGTACCAAATGTACCTGCTATTAGATGGTACCGTTGATAATCTAGGAACGAATATGAAATTTTAACTTATTGTTTCTTGTTGTTTTTGTCGTTTACTGTATTAGATAGCCATTTTCAAATTAGTAGAAAACACGTCGAGTTTGTGAAATAAAGTAGAAATGCAAATAGAATATTATTGAATTTTTCTATCCCCTTTCATAGCCGAAGAAAATAAATGAAAATGTGGCAACAAGGCGTTCCTTCACTCGACTCAAAACTTGTCACGATCAGTTGTTGACTATCAGATGTCAACAAAGCGTCAAAAACATAACCTACAAAACTTTGACAAGTGACATGACTATGTTACTCAGATATGAAAGATCCAAGAGATGCACTGGTTGAAATGAAATTATGTACTTTAATTTTCTATAAGCGAACGGAATTATATAAAAAACAAAATTATTTTAGGAAAATTGATTTTTTTAAAATATAATTTAGTAAAAGTAACGGAATACGCACTGAAAAAATATATCAAGAGGATTACTCTAGGGCGTTTGATGGTCGAAGCTCCTTGACGTAATGTCAAAATCTGACACATTTGCGCCGCGTTGTCAGATTGACAACATTCAACATCACTCAAGATCCACGAATTTTAAATCGGAGTATTTATTAATAATCTCAAAACAAAAATAAATAAATAATTCTTCTATTTAAATGCTAGGGAACATTCTCATTACAATCATCAATTGAACTCAATAAACCTTTTTAAGCTTGGCAACCTTGCAAAAATTTATAACCATAACCTCAAATTTCTCTCTTAATATTTATTTGTTTTGTTTATTTATATTTATCTTATTGTTTGTTTTTGTAATATTTCCCTTCTATTAAAGATGAATGAGGGCAATAGTCCCGGTCCTACCAAGCTCCTTGTACAAAACACCAAAAACGTATCGCTGAAAAACTGGCACGTCATTTGCAGATCTTGCTTATGCGAAATAGAAAACGACCATTTTTCAATGGAAGAAACGTATTTGGACCGTAAGCTGTTTGATATTTACGAAAACGTTACTTCCCTGAAGGTATAAGCCCCGTTGGAACGACCCAACTTATCTCAATTTATGCTTTTTTAGTTTGAGCCTTTGCACCCTCTTCCGAAAAAACTATGCCCGACATGTTACCAAGAAATAATTAGGTTTGATAGGTTTAAAAATAACGCATTAGAGTCCGAAAGATTATTATTAGCTGTGAACAGTTCAATAAATGAAAATTTAACAGGAAAACTTGAAATACCAATAAAGGCAAAAGTTGAAGGAAAAGACTCGGAGATTGAAGCCCCTTTATTGGATAATTTTGGGAGTAACTGTGAGGGTAAGGGGGTTTTGAGGGGTCTCAATGAATTCTTTCTTATATGATTTAAGCCTGTTCTCAGATGATTCCGATAAGGACCATAAAATCCCTGTGAAAAGTGAAACTAAGTTTCTTGTCTGTGATGAGTCGGCCAATGAAGTTCCTAAAATCCGGAAAAAGAGGCGGAAGATTATTTTGAAGGCAGATGAGGACGAGCAAGTGGGTCGAAATGAAAAAGGTGACTTTTGATTTTATTCGCTTTAACAGTTTGATTATTGAGTAAGTGCTGTTTTGGTAGAAGTGTGCTCGGAGTGCGGAAAAGAAGTCTTAGCCTACCGGATACAAGACCACATGAGAACCCACACCAAGGAAAAACCTTTTAATTGTAGCATTTGTGAGGCCAAATTTGCAGATAGAAGCAACCTAAGGAGACACGTGAAACTGCACTTAAACTATCGGCCATTTGTTTGTGAAATTTGTGGAAAAGGTTGTGGTAATAATTGAGGGTTATTTCATCTTTTTTTATGGAGTGTGTTGTAGATTTTATAAGACCGTCAAGTAAAAAAATCCATATGCTAACAGTCCATAAGCAGGAAAAGGACGTTTTTTGCCCTGTATGTAAAAAGGCTTTTAAGCACAAGATGTTCCTTAAGAAGCACATGGCTTCTGTCCATAATAAATCCGAGGATCCCAGTGAGGTCTTTAAATATTTTTATAATAAGGTCTATATTTGTAAGTGTCCAAAGTATATTGTAGGAAATACCCTCGGAATACCCTTGTGTGCATTGCGATAAAATTTACAAGTTTAAATCCAGTTTGTATGCCCATGAGAAGCGGCATGTTGGTAAGGATAAACTTTTACAGTGTAGCCCCGATTAAGTGGTAATTTTAATTTAAGATCCCAGGCCGTTTTTATGTAATACTTGCGGCAAAAGCTTTACAACCAAGGCAATAATGCAAAACCACGAGAGAATCCATACTGGGGAAATGATCTATGATTGTTCGGTGTGCGACAGGAAGTTCCGGACTTTGTCTACGTTAAAAACACACGAATTGGTACGTAAATGCTTCGGGGACTATTAGGGTTTAATAATTCTGATTTATTTAAGGTTCACAAGGGCGAAAAGCCCTTAAGTTGTCAATTTTGCGATAAACAATTTAGACAACACGCCCATTTAAAAACGCATATCAGGGGACAACATAATGGGGAGCGACCGTATAATTGCGACTATTGCGGGAAAAGTTTTAAGCAGAGGTACCAATGCTCTTATCGGTCTAAAAGTTGGTGTTTTAGTGTTGATTTTCAGTTCGAATTTGAGGGTTCATATTCGACTGCATACCGGGGAAACTCCTTTTCATTGTGGCGTATGCGGCAAGGGGTTTTACGACTCTTCTAGGTTAAAAAGGCATAATAAGAGGCATGACAGTGTTGTGATCAAATTCGAGGAGAAAAAGTGGGATTTTGTTACGCTGTGAGGAGATTTTCTAATTTATTATAATTTTTAGCTCTTCACATGACCCAAAAGAAGAACCTTACCCAACCAATAATTGGCTAGAGTTGTGAAAAAGAAGAGTGGATAAAAGCTTTTAATTCTGTCACATCCAATTGAGGAGACATTTTATCTTAGGCAGTAACTTATTAAATAAAATTTGACATTAATTGTAGTTTGTTAATTTAATTTTATTCACACCTAACCCTAGTTGTCATCCGGGAATATTCCAGATCTTAATTGCGGAAATCATACTCCATTAACTTACCGTAACAAGCTTAAATCACAAGAAAATTACACTTTCTTTTTCTCTAACAAGCATCGTCGTTCCTTCTTTCATTCAACCCTTTGCCTACGTATTTCGGTTGTATGTGAAAAGCTTGATGTCTCCTCAAATATTACAAGGAGAACTTCAGACCTTTAACAGCATTTCTACAGAACACTTTTATAAATATCCTGATTTTTGTTTTATAAGAATACATAAACTAGTTTTTGAGATATTGAACTGAGTAGACACTTGGAAGATCAAACATTCCCTTTGGATTCTACTAGACAAAGAAATGTATTTTATTTCCTAAAATATTACTGGACAATTTTAGACCTAAAACAACATTTGTATAGAATACTTTTCTAAACATTTTGCTTTTTGTTTCATAAGAATACGTTAACTAGTTTTTGGGAATTTGGACTTTGAAGAAAACCATACATTCCCTTTGGACTCCACTAGACAAAAAGTTTAATATCTCCCAAGATATTAGTTGGATAACTTTAGACCCAAAACAACATTTATACAGCATACTTTTTTAAATATCTTGTTTTTTGTTTTATAAAAATACGTTCACTAGTTTTTAAGATATTGGACTTTGAACTAAATAGATACTTTGAAGACCAAACATTCCCTTAGGACTCCTTTAATTAAAAAAAATTATGTCTCCCAAAATATTACTTGGATGACTTCAGGCTCCATACAACCTTTCTAATGTTCTGACCAAATGGTCTGAGGGTGAAAATGAGTTAAAATTGCTATAAATAAGTTTCCTAAACCAAATTTAAAAAAATCAATTTTTGGGTGAAAATTTCCAGGGAAATTCTTCTTTAAAAAATGGTTTTAATTTTTTTTTTTGGAAAATCTATGAGGCTGAGAGAAAAATCGTTTTAATAAAAGTTGTTGGGCCTGAGAGGAACTACAATTTGCAAAATATGTTATAATTTTATCTGTGACCATTTTCGAGAAAATTAATGAATACAGATTTTCATTATTACCCAATTTTCTCTGGAAGTATGAGGAGAATTGGTGTTTTTACTATTACATTCCGTTCTATACCAAAGTGATGAAGAAAAAGCTTGAATATCTTTTTTTGCCCTAAATTGCAAACAGCCCAATATTTTAGGCTTAAAATTTGGGCTTCAAAAGAAAGTTTCAAAAAATCAAAATTACCACGAGATAGAACATTAAATTATAATTAAAAATTATAGATTCAAAAAAGGTCTATAACAAGCATCGTCGTTCCTTCTTTCATTCAACCCTTTGCCTACGTATTTCAGTTGTATGTGAAAAGCTTGATGTCTCCTCAAATATTACAAGGAGAAATTCAGACCTTTAACAGCATTTCTACAGAACACTTTTATAAATATCCTGATTTTTGTTTTATAAGAATACATAAACTAGTTTTTGAGATATTGAACTGAGTAGACACTTGGAAGATCAAACATTCCCTTTGGATTCTACTAGACAAAGAAATGTATTTTATTTCCTAAAATATTACTGGACAATTTTAGACCTAAAACAACATTTGTATAGAATACTTTTCTAAACATTTTGCTTTTTGTTTCATAAGAATACGTTAACTAGTTTTTGGGAATTTGGACTTTGAAGAAAACCATACATTCCCTTTGGACTCCACTAGACAAAAAGTTTAATATCTCCCAAGATATTAGTTGGATACCTTTAGACCCAAAACAACATTTATACAGCATACTTTTTTAAATATCTTGTTTTTTGTTTTATAAAAATACGTTCACTAGTTTTTAAGATATTGGACTTTGAACTAAATAGATACTTTGAAGACCAAACATTCCCTTAGGACTCCTTTAATTAAAAAAAATTATGTCTCCCAAAATATTACTTGGATGACTTCAGACTCCATACAACCTTTCTAATATTGTGACCAAATGGTCTGAGGGTGAAAATGAGTTAAAATTGCTATAAATAAGTTTCCTAAACCAAATTTAAAAAAATCAATTTTTGGGTGAAAATTTCCAGGGAAATTCTTCTTAAAAAATGGTTTTAATTTTTTTTTTGGAAAATCTATTAGGCTGAGAGAAAAATCGTTTTAATAAAAGTTATTGGGCCTGAGAGGAACTACAATTTGCGAAATATGTTATAATTTTATCTATGACCATTTTCGAGAAAATTAATGAATACAGATTTTCATTATTACCCAACTTTCTCTGGAAGTATGAGGAGAATTGGTGTTTTAACTATTACATTCCGTTCTATACCAAGTGATGAAGAAAAAGCTTAAATATCTTTTTGCCCTAAATTGCAAACAGCCCAAATGTTAAGCCTAAAAATTTCGAAGATTCAAAAAATCAAAATTACCACGAGATAGAACATTAAATTAGGATCAAAAAAGGTCTATAACACTTTATTCTAAGTTTGATAATAACGGCAAAAAAAAATTCAAGATTTATTTTCCTAAAATAAAACTCAAAAATTTACTTTACTCAAGATTCAAGGGAGGAAAATGGCTTAGAATACCGTAAAAATACTATTCTGAACCAAAAATGTAAAATTAAAAACAAATCGATTTTTTTAATTTACACTTAAATTTGCAGGAAACACGTCAGGGGAATTTTTAGGACAAGAGCTTTAGCTTGGAAAATCTTTAATCCAGAAGGACGTTTCGTCATGTTTCCACATCCATCCTCAGGAATTGCCAAAAATAAAAGCCTTTAAGCTCAACTGAAGCGTTAAAAACAACCAAAAGTCTCTTCTATCACTCAACCAACCTGCTTTTGGCCAAATGAGCTCCTACTCGGACCTCTCTCTCATATGTCGGAGCCAAACGATCGTAATGAGTGGGTCAGTGGTTAAAAATAAGGGAAAAGTTTAATTCATTGACGTTGAACTAACCTTAAAATAAATCCTAAATATCTCCGAAACTATATAAATAAATAAAATAAATAAATAAATAACGCCTTTATTCAAGTATTTCTTTGCACATACAATGCAAAAACATATGAAAATGTACACTCACATCATATGCACAAGAATAGCGCAACTGGCGAAGTTTAGCCTCCTGGCCATTCTTCCACTCAACCAATTCTCCGGATATTAAGTTCACCATCTTTAAATGTTAACAGAGAAAATCCAATAGAATGCTTTTAAGAGATAACACTGAGGATAAAACAGTTTTAACCAACCATAACAATATAACAATGCAGTACATATATACATACAATATATCTGTCACTAAAAAAGTGCTAAAAATCTACTGCATATCTAATAAATACCTCTTGTACTTAGACCTATTAAATAACCAGAATTGCATACCTTAAATTGAAGAGGTAAGTTTTTATATAAGTTCACACAATTATAACTGAAGCTCTTTTTAAAAAAAGAAGTTCTATGTTGTGGCATTGTTAAATAATTTTTATCTCGCAAAAAGTGATTATGCATAGCCCCCTATAAGTTAGTTTTTTAAACAAATATACTAGTTGTTGACACATATTTAGTTTTCTATAAAATAATTAAACTTAAACCAATCCAACTGTTTTATATTTTCTGAGACATGATCAAATTTTCTTAATTTATAAACAAATCTAAATCATGTATTCTGAACGTATTGTATCCGTTTTTTATTTACAACATGTAAGAATGGATAATATACTATGAAACAAAACGAATAAATAGACATAATAAGTGACTCACACAATTTTTTTCTTGTTTTAAAATTTGAAAGGTGTCTGCTAGCATATAAAAGCTTCATTCTCACATAACTTCTTTTTAGTAAAGATTTTAAATGTTGTTCAAAATTAAGCTGTATATCTATACACAAACCCAAATTTTTACCGCAGTTAAGTTAGCAAAAGTCAACCGAGTATTTTCAACCTGAATATTAAGTCGATTCATGAGTATGCCCCTTTTCTTTTCAGAACAAAACAGTAACATTGTAGTTTTTGCAGGATTAATTGTCTAAGGATTAATTAAACTGAAATAATAATTGTGTATCATCCCCATATGCTTGCATGTGCGTTGATACAATAGAAAACATATCTGCAGTATAAATGACATACAACAAAGGGCCAAATATGGAGCCTTGTGCCACTCCCGAAATAATGTTTCTACTCTGCGATGTCTCACCACCTATCCTAACTACCTGCCTTCGACCTGTTAAATATGACCTAAAGAACAGTATTTCAACCTTCCCAAAACCATAATATGATAGCTTGGCACACATCAACTCATGATCAATAACATCAAAGGCTTTAGAGTAGTCTATCAAAATCAATATAGCAGCCATTTGCCTATCTTGAATTTTTACAATGTCGTCAGTAATATTTAGAAGTGCAGCTGCTGTACTATGACTAGATCTAAAGCCCGATTGATGCACAGGAAGAAAGCCATTTGTATTAAAGTAATCAGTGATCTGAACATGAACCACTCTTTCCAGAACTTTTGATACTACAGGAAGCAGACTAACAGGCCTCAAATCTGTAAAACTGACAGGATCATGTTTTGTTCTTTCCAGCAATTTGGGAAATTACCATGTTCGAGACAACTATTTACAATATGAGTTATATGTAATATTATCACATGCAAACACAGTTTCACCATCTGTTATGCCATCAATGCTTGCAGCATTTGATCTAATACTCTGCACATACTTAAACACATTAGAGGGATCGACCAATTTGAAAGTAAATTGTATGCCTTCCCTTATATTATTATTATTATAATATGCTACTTTATTATCACAGTTGTTTGATTTTTTAAAAACGCTGCAGAAATATGTATTTATCTCTTCCACATTTACCTATTCAGGAGGAATCTGAATAACTGTATTTGTAGGAACATAAACATTGAGGTCTCTTAAAGTTTGCCAAACTTTTCGTTAAGCCTTTTGGGTCTTCAAATATTGCAAATAAGCCAACTTTTCCTTACGTATAGAATTCTTAGTAAGATTTCCAAGCATTTTATAATGTCCAAAATTTTCTGTAGAGTTGTTTAATTTACATTTGAGCCTTGTTTTGTATCTTTCCCTCATTAAACCTCTTATTGCATAAGTCAACAATGGTGTATAAGGCTTAGTCACTCTAATGGACCTTACGGGAGCATGCTTATCAAATAAATACTCTATATTATGAGTCAGATACTCAACTTTACTATTTATATCATGAAGGTAGAACAATTATTCATCCCACCATACTTCAGACTGAAGGTCAAGTAAAAATTCAGGTTCATCGAAATGCTTAAAATCCCTTATAGAGTCAAAAATTTTTCAGTTTTTATAATACATGTTATGTTTATATAGCAAAATGTCAATAGGTGATTAGTTATCCCATTTGAATCTAATGTCCCACTCTAAGTTACAATATTTTTATCATTAATAAAAATTGGGTCTAGTAAAGTGGCTGTTGTATCAGTCAGACGAGTTGGTTCATCAACTACCTGAGAAAAGTCGTAGCTATCAAATAATTTGCTGACTATGGGTTTTGAATATTCATCATATCAAAGATATTCAAATGAAACAAAAACAGAGAGGCCTTATTCATTTATCATATATTTTTTTTACATACATACATACAATATAAACAATACAACAACTTTTAAAAGTTTTAATTTACATATAAAGTAAACCTAAATATTATCGAAAAAAAAAATAATAGGAACAATATAATGTACGTCGTCTAACAAAAAAATAATAATTAAACAAGAAAAAATAGAAGAGACCCTGTTGCAAATTTGAATCTTATATGGACTGAATTCGTCAATGGAAGAAGCAGAACAGCTGCTACACTTACGGTACACCCTGTATAATTATATTCCGAGGCGTCATTGTCTTTATTTGGTACCCCCATTATATGGAATGAATTTCATTTTAGCCTTATTTGTTCAATTATAAAGAAGTAGAAGCGGTTTTCTCTAATTCCCCTCATAAAAGTCAATAATAATAAGGTCCAAGAGTTTGTTGTTGTTGTAAGAGATTCCCTCGTAACAATACCTATATATTTTTTTATTATCTTACTTTGCCACACCTAATTAACATTACATTTTACTGCTTAGGATATTAAAAAAGAAAAAAAAAGGCATGGGGAGGTCAGTGGCAGTGTTCCGTGACGTCAACGATCAAACCTTTTTTCCAACCGAAGAGGAAGTAACCGACGCCCGCCCCCAGGACTACCGCGATGCACAGCCACACGTTGTACGTCATGAAGATCAACATCAGGAAATAGCTGAGGATCATCTGGATCATGTGCAGGAACGTTTGGTAGAAGTGGATCTTGCTGAGTATCGCCGGCCTGGAAAATTATTACGTGGATTTTTAATGGTGGAAGGCTGAAGCGGTTGTGAGTTACATTAAAACCAAAGGACATGCACAATGCTAGATGTAGAGGGTGGCCTAAAAGATCATTATTTAGATTTGGAAAAAAATTACTGTCTAAAAAAATTTGTGTAGAAGTTTGACCGTGATTTTAGTTAAACCGCTAACTTAATGTAATAGAAAAATCTTGATACTATCAAAGGCTTTACAAAAATCTAAGTATTTTAAAAATGCATGCACCGATTTTATTGATTTTAGTTTCATATGAAAGCCAATGAGTTTCTTTACCAAAAAGGTTTCTATAAGTTTTCTTGTAACTATAACTGTTTTGAAGTTATTGACCGCTAACTTAATGTAATAGAAAAATCTTGATACTATCAAAGGCTTTACAAAAATCTAAGTATTTTAAAAATTCATGCACCGATTTCATTGATTTTAGTTTCATATGAAAGCCAATGAGTTTCTTTACCAAAAAGGTTTCTATAAGTTTCCTTGTAACTATAACTGTTTTGAAGTTATCGACCGCTAACTTAATGTAATAGAAAAATCTTGATACTATCAAAATCTTTACAAAAATCTAAATATTTTAAAAACTAATGCACCGATTTTATTGGTTTTAGTTTCATATGAAAGCCAATGAGTTTCTTTACCAAAAAGGTTTCTATAAGTTTTATTGTAACTATAACTGTTTTGAAGTTATTGACCGCTAACTTAATGTAATAGAAAAATCTTGATACTATCAAAGGCTTTACAAAAATCTAAGTATTTTAAAAATTCATGCACCGATTTTATTGATTTTAGTTCCATATGAAAGCCAATGAGTTTCTTTACCAAAAAGGTTTCTATAAGTTTTCTTGTAACTATAACTGTTTTGAAGTTATTGACCGCTAACTTAATGTAATAGAAAAATCTTGATGCTATCAAAGGCTTTACAAAAATCTAAGTATTTTAAAAATTCATGCACCGATTTTATTGATTTTAGTTTCATATGAAAGCTGATGAATGTCGTTACCAAAAAGATTTTTACAAGTTTCCTTGTGACTATAACTGTTTTGGAGTTATTGACCGCTAACTTAATGTAATAGAAAAATCTTGATAATATCAAAGGCTTTACAAAAATCTAAATATTTTAAAAACTAATGCACCGATTTTATTGATTTTAGTTTCATATGAAAGCTGATGAATGTCATTACTAAAAAGATTCTTACCAGTTTTCTTGCAGCTATAACTGTTTTGGAGTTATTGACCGCTAACTTAATGTAATACAAAAATCTTGATACTATCAAAGGCTTTATAAAAATCTAAGTATTTTAAAAATTCATGCACCGATTTCATTGATTTTAGTTTCATATGAAAGCCAATGAGTTTCTTTACCAAAAAGGTTGCTGTAAGTTTTCTTGTAACTATAACTGTTTTGAAGTTATTGACCGCTAACTTAATGTAATAGAAAAATCTTGATACTATCAAAGGCTTTACAAAAATCTAAATATTTTAAAAACTAATGCAACGATTTTATTGATTTTAGTTTCATATGAAAGCCAATGAGTTTCTTTACCAAAAAGGTTTCTATAAGTTTTCTTGTAACTATAACTGTTTTGGAGTTATTGACCGCTAACTTAATGTAATAGAAAAATCTTGATACTATCAAAGGCTTTACAAGAATCTAAGTATTTTAAAAATGCATGCACCGATTTTATTGATTTTAGTTTCATATGAAAGCCAATGAGTTTCTTTACCAAAAAGGTTTCTATAAGTTTTCTTGTAACTATAACTGTTTTGAAGTTATTGACCGCTATCTTAATGTAATAGAAAAATCTTGAAACTATCAAAAGCTTTACAAAAATCTAAGTATTTTAAAAATGCATGCACCGATTTTATTGATTTTAGTTCCATATGAAAGCCAATGAGTTTCTTTACCAAAAAGGTTTCTATAAGTTTTCTTGTAACTATAACTGTTTTGAAGTTATTGACCGCTAACTTAATGTAATAGAAAAATCTTGAAACTATCAAAAGCTTTACAAAAATCTAAATATTTTAAAAACTAATGCACCGATTTTATTGATTTTAGTTTCATATGAAAGCCAATGAGTTTCTTTACCAAAAAGGTTTCTATAAGTTTTATTGTAACTATAACTGTTTTGAAGTTATTGACCGCTAACTTAATGTAATAGAAAAATCTTGATACTATCAAAGGCTTTACAAAAATCTAAATATTGTAAAAATTCATGCACCGATTTTATTGATTTTAGTTTCATATGAAAGCCAATGAGTTTCTTTACCAAAAAGGTTGCTGTAAATTTTCTTGTAACTATAACTGTTTTGAAGTTATTGACCGCTAACTTAAGGTAATAGAAAAATCTTGATACTATCAAAGGCTTTACAAAAATCTAAGTATTTTAAAAATTCATGCACCGATTTTATTGATTTTAGTTTCATATGAAAGCCAATGAGTTTCTTTACCAAAAAGGTTTCTATAAGTTTCCTTGTAACTGCGTCCGTTTCGGAGTTATTAAGGGCTCTTTCAATGCACTGAAAAAAACATTGATACTATCAAAGGCTTTATAAAAATCCAAATATTTTAAAAACTCATGCACCGATTTTACTGTTTTAGTTTCGTATCAAAACTGATGAGTTTCTTTATCTACATTCACTGTTTTTGCAACAATTAAGTACTGTTTCAATGCATTGAAATAATAATCTTGACCTAAAGTGTCACCATCCTTTCCAAATCCAAATCGGGCGTTATTTAGTCCATAAAAAAGGTCCACCCTGTACACCTCAATTCAACCCCACTACAACTACATCTAGATTACAAAACATCAAACAACATCCAAGTGATACCAACAAATTTTTTTTTTGCCCCACTTACGGTTGTTTGTGAATAACCTCTCCAACCACACTAGGAAATTAAAAAAATTACGTTAATAAACGTCTCCGTATGGCAACAGAATTACTACTTTTGCGATACTTACTGTACGACTTGGGGCTCGTCCGGTACCGTCGCCTTATCCGGTAACGACACCGCTTTATACTGTAAGGCGTTGTACGTTTTCCAAAATAAAAATTCCCTAGAAATAAAACACGGTTAGTGTTTTTCTTTTTATTCAATTGATATATTATTATGTACCTATAGTACTTCAGTCCTTCATAGAGAGCGGCCATTATAAAAATGCCTATCATGGACCCTATTAGGCCGCCTACTGTCGTAAAATGCCACTGTTCAAATAGCACGGTGGTATTTGTTGAAAATTGAAACTGAAAATAAGGAAAAATTAGATGAACAGTTAATTAGTGTCTTTTTTTTGTTTAATTATGTTGGTATTAATAGAAGGAGAGAAGAGGACAAACAGGGGGTCATTCAAGCTTGGGGTAGCTAAAAACCAGGTGGACAGAATACTGAATCCCAAAGTATTCTTAATAAAGTTTCACAACAACGGTTAAATACTGATTGATTGTAAATGCTTTCAGGTTTTCTGTTGAACTTGCCTGTCAAGTAGCAGGATTTTTTATTGATAAGTATTACATCTACATAGTAGGAATTAGTATATAGTTCCTGAGAATTCTGGAATATGCGTTAGATAATCTAAATCTTTCTTTGAGCATTCAAGGAAATAGTCCAATTTTCTCAAGGAGTATATTAAATAGTAAGAAATCAAACTTCAAGTCACAATAGAAAGTTAAAAGATTACAGGTGTTTCGCCTGTACCAAGCATCATCAGTTCTTCTTGTGTATGCACTAATAACATGAAAAACAGATAAAAAACACTATACACAAAAAATCCTATTCTATATCTAAAACTAAACTCTTGAATTACCTGTTATTAGAATGTTTAAATCTAGTTTAACATTGAGACAAAAACTTATTAATTTGTAATGGCTCAAGAACAAGTTGTATTAAATTTAAGATTAGGAAAAATATTGCGGTTAAATCAATTTCAAGTCCTGTTATTTTAATTATATGTAATGTTTTCTTAAATATATTTTCAGTACCTTCTATTGATATAAATAACGAAGATGGATAAAATCAGTTTGTTAGACAATTAATTTAAATCCTTTTTTTAAGTAATATATATAATAATAAAAAAGAAGTTGGATATTTGTCAACTGTTTATTTAATTTTAAAATTCCATAATAATTACAGTGGGGGATTAAATCGAGGAATTGCCTCATAACCTGGACTGTTAAAGTTACTTACCGAACTACATATTTTAAAATTTTCCTACTTTATTAAGGACCTCTATTTGCATATATTTGTCCGAATATTTTTGGATATATGGATTTGGAATATGCATTTGAGTATGCAATAATATGTTATAAGTCACTCTCAAATTTAATATTTATGTATGTGAATATAAATTTGTTTGAAAATACAAGAAGCTGATACTGCCACTGCTTCATCTAATTCGATTAATAATTTATGCTGTGATGAAAATGGTATTATATTGGCTCCAATTGAGTACTATGTGTGTTAAGCATTATTAATTTAAAGTTTTTATTTAACTCTCTTGGTTTCAGAGATATGAAGCATTTCTCCCCCTCAGATAACCGTAATAAAAAAATAATTAATTTTTCAACTTCCAAGGCTAATTTCTTAATTTCAAATAACTTTCTGGAAAAACACTGAAGTAGGTGTCCAATGATTTTTCTAGAAGAATGTGTGTTTCAATTTTCAAGCCTTTAACTCGCTTGGTTTCAGAGATATGAGCATTTCTGCCCCCTAATAACCTTAATAAAAAAATAATTCATTTTTCAACTTCCAAGGCTAATTTCTTAATTTCAAATAACATTTTGGAAAAACACTGAAGTAGGTGTCCAATGATTTTTCTACAAGAATGTGTGTTTCAATTTTCAAGCCTTTAACTCGCTTGGTTTCAGAGATATGAGCATTTTGCCCCTTAGATAACCGTAATAAAAAAAATAATTATTTTTTCAACTTCCAAGGCTAATTTCTTAATTTCAAATAACTTTCTGGAAAAACAGTGAAATAGGTGTCCTCCAATGATTTTGCTAGAAGAATGCGTGTTTCAAGTCTTTAACTCGCTTGGTTTCAGAGATATGAAGCATTTCTGCCCCCTAATAACCGTAATAAAAAAATAATTCATTTTTCAACTTCCAAGGCTAATTCCTTAATTTCAAATAACTTTCTAGAAAAACACTGATATAGGTGTCCAATGATTTTTCTAGAAGAATGTGTGTTTCAAATTTCAAGTCTTTAACTCGCTTGGTTTCAGAGATATGAGCATTTTGCCCCTAATAACCTAAATAAAAAAATAATTCATTTTTCAACTTCCAAGGCTAATTTCTTAATTTCAAATAACTTTCTGGAAAAACACTGAAATAGGTGTCCAATGATTTTTCTACAAGAATGTGTGTTTCAATTTTCAAGCCTTTAACTCGCTTGGTTTCAGAGATATGAGCATTTTGCCCCTTAGATAACCGTAATAAAAAAATAATTATTTTTTCAACTTCCAAGGCTAGTTTTTTAATTTCAAATAACTTTCTGGAAAAACACTGAAATAGGTGTCCAATGATTTTTTTAGAAGAATGTGTGTTTCAATTTTCAAGTCTGTAACTCTCTTGGTTTCAGAGATATGAGCATTTTGCCCCTTAGATAACCTTAATAAAAAAATAATTATTTTTTCAACTTCCAAGGCTAATATCTTAATTTCAAATAATATTTTGGAAAAACACTGAAGTAGGTGTCCAATGATTTTTTTAGAAGAATGTGTGTTTCAACTTTCAAGTCTTTAACTCGCTTGGTTTCAGAGATATGAGCATTTTGCTCCTTAGATAACCTTAATAAAAAAATAATTCATTTTTCAACTTCCAAGGCTAATTTCTTAATTTTAAATAACTTTCTGGAAAAACACTGAAATAGGTGTCCAATGATTTTTCTAGAACAATGTGTGTTTCAATTTTCAAGTCTTTAACTCTCTTGGTTTCAGAGATATGAAGCATTTCCGCCCCCTAATAACCGTAATAAAAAAATAATTATTTTTTCAACTTCCAAGGCTAGTTTCTTAATTTCAAATACCTTTCTGGAAAAACACTGAAATAGGTGTCCTCCAATGATTTTGCTAGAAGAATGCGTGTTTCAATTTTCAAGTCTTTAACTCGCTTGGTTTCAGAGATATGAGCATTTTGCCCCTAATAACAAGCGAAAATCAAATTTGGCGCCATTATGACGTCACAAATTTATATTCGTTTCCTGTTAGTACTATTCCTCGACATTCTGAGGGCGCAACATTCACCGACGTTTCACTGTTCTATTGGCTCTTATGGGAGTTTCCTATCTAAGTGGTATAAATCTGTCAACATTGAGACCTTCCAAAAATGTAGACAAGGCTTAGCATCAATTACTGCAAGTTCTAGGTATGTACCGGCCACAATAAAACTTAAAAAAAAGGGGTAAGATCTTGAGAAGAAAATCAATATTAAGATTTGACAGTTAATTTATTCACTATTTTACTGGAATGGATTTATCTACAATAAAAATATATGAAAATAAAGACGAGCATCCAATTTTGCTAAACCTACCAAGACATCAACACTATCAATTTAGTCCAGATTATGAATTTTCCTCTGAATAATTATGTTATAAAACAAAACATGCTATCTATTAATATTTAATAAGGTAGGGTTGTTTATTAAATTACAGTAAAATATTCTGACATCAAATTAAAATCTTATACTAAAAAAACTAAACTGGCTGGAGACATTTACAGTTTGAACCCTTTTAACAACACTTTTAAGAGGTGAGATAAGTAAGGTTTTTATACATTGACATTTAGACAACAATGGTGTATGTTGCGGAATACCATAGCTTCAAATTAAATATCATGTGCTTATATGTCATTCACCCTAAATGGTAATCCTATAATTTTTAATTACCTGGATAGCAATGATGAGAGCAATGAAGAGATGCAAAGGAGGTTTTGTGGAAGTGCATGTATTTCAGGAAATTTGGTATATATCCCCAGAGAGGCTGTGTTATTATATATTATATTCCAAATTGCTCTATATAAGTACCGTAAAACCCTATTACTTTGAACGCTCATATAAAATTGAACGGTTTGTCTAAAAATGCCGGTAAATTTGTAGTGCGAAAACTTTAACTTGCATCTGACCACACAGTAAAGACTTTTTTTTGTATTTGTTGGGAGCTCTAGGGTCTTATAAAACCGTAAGTATATGGGTAAACTTGAATTTTGGGGTATACCTTATACTAATAAAATTTTTTTATATTAATACTTTATTTACCTTAATTTATTATACTAATACTTTTAAAGTTACATTTTATAACCTAACCTCTAAATTTCAAAAACTGCCCATAATTGCATTTTTAAAACAGGGAAGTAATATTAATATAGGACTTTTTTTTCTTTTAGACTACATTAATGTCGGCGGAAAATCTAAAACGTATATACCGGCGCTATAATAATGCAGAAGATAAAGAAAATCTTGAACAGGTTCTGAATATGATAAAAAATAAAAGAATTAGCCTTTGTCAGGCGAGTAAACAATACGGTTTTCCAAAAGGCATATTGTCCAATAAGTTAAACAACCGCCACACTGGAAAAATTGGAAAACCATTTGTCCTTCCGGTAGAATTGGAAAATGCTATTGTGCAACACGTCCTACTTGTAAGTGAATGGGGTTTTCCATTTGATTATACAGATTTGTCTCACTTGGTACAGCAACTAATCCTTAAGCACGGAATAGAGGCTCCTCAACTGCCTGAAAATAAGTTGTCCAGTAAGAAGTGGTGTCTCAGATTTATTAGAAGACACAAAAATGATGAACACCTGAGAAAATGATTTAATTGAATTGAAACAGAATACTTTTCTAATTTAAAAGAAATAGATTTTGAAAACGGTGAGCCTTTACCTCCAAACAGGATATTTAATTATGATGAGACAAATTTGTCAGATGACCCGACGACGAAAAAATGTATTTTTCCAAGAGGCATAAAATACCCCGAACGCATCAGAGATTCATCGAAAAGTAGCATTTCCGTAATGTTCTGTGGATCTGCGGATGGACGTATACTCCCACCGTACGTAGTATATAAGGCTGAAAATCTGTGGCAAACCTGGACTGAAGGAGGACCAAAAAATACCCGATATAATCGCAGTAAGAGCGGTTGGTTTGACGCAGTTATTTTTGCCGATTGGTTCCTAAATTCATTTATACCTTTTCGAAAAAACATTGAAGGGCGAGTCGTGCTCATAGGAGATAATCTTCCAAGTCATTTCTCTGAAGAGGTAATGCGAGCAGTTCAAGAAAACAATATTTCATTTTGTTGTCTTCCCAAAAATTCTACCCACATCGCTCAGCCGCTAGATGTTGCCTTCTATGGGCCTTTAAAGCGAAAGTGGAGATCCATATTAGATACATGGAAACAGTCGCTAAAAAAAAAGTCGCAGGTATTACCAAAAGAAATATCTCCTCGATTATTGAAATCGTTATGTGATGCTGTTGCACCGGATTGCAAGTCCGATAACTTGGTATCCGGATTCAAGAAATGCGGGATTTATCCATGGAGCCCTGAGGAAGTATTAGGTCGGTTTCCGAAAGAGCCCAATGAAAATAATGATCCTAGTAGTTCTCAGGTGGTTTCGGATGTCGTTTTAAATATGTTAATGAACATGAGATACGGAGAAAGAAATACCAATGCCCCTGCCAGAAAAAGGTCTAAAATAGACGTAGCTCCTGGAAAAAGTATCGCCTTTGAAGATCTCACCCCACAGAATAACATCCCATCAACCAGCAAAGGAGCTGCCAGAAAAACTTTGGAAAACAAAAAGCAAGCTTTAAAAAATTATAACCGATCGTCAGTCTCGTCAGAAGAAAGCGATAGCAGCGATTCTAACAATATTGTGTATATGGACTCGTCGGAAGAAGAAGATCTTCTTACCATTATCCAAAAGGAACAAGAAACCTTGTGCTTAAGCAGCTCTGAAGAAAGTGCTTCTTTAGGCTTCTGTTTCACCGAAGTCCCCTGGGCAGACATCAAAGGTTTGCGCTCCATTAGAAACTTCAACCTACAGCCCTTCTTTTCAAACAGTTTCTGATTTTCCTGCCTACAATTTTGTATTGGCCGAATTTATATACAACGAAGGAACAAAAAAGGAGGCAAAAAAAGTGTTCGTCTCAAAAATCATTTCCAAGGATGAAAGCGGCTTTAAAGTGAGTTGTCTTCGACGATATGGGCAAAAACCCTCAACTTTTATTTTCCCTCAAGTGGAAGACATATCTTCTATTGATTGTAGCCAAATAAAATGCAGATTAAGAAATCCTACAGAGTTTAGGGGGCATTTTACTTTCAATGAAGATTTAGGAAATATTTAATAGGTATTACTATTTTTATTACCTTTTTGGATATAATTTTATTACTACTATAATTTTTCTTACAGGTCTTTTCACTTCTGATCTCAACCTGCCCTTTGCCGAAAAAAAGAAAATTTGTTTCCTTTTAATTAGTATCTAACCTAGGTAATACCTATTTATGTTATTTTTTTAGGTAATATATGAATAATTATGATTTAGTTGGCGTGAGTGGCATTTACGGGTATTTGTTATTTTTTGTTAACAAAAAAATTAATGTTATGTTTATGTTTAATTAATACCTAATCTTTTGTATCTTTAGATAATATCTAACCTATGCACCTTTTATTTGTTCATTTGAGTTTTGTTAAACAATTCGTTTATTTGTTTATTTCAATAAATATCTATTAATAATTTTATGAGTGTTTAATTTCATTGCAAGTTTTTTTTATGTAGATACACAAAATATTAACACATATTATATGCTGTTTTTTGTTCAATGAAACAATTACGGCGCAATAAATTGAACATTAAAGTGATTTTAAAGCTTCGTTCAAAGTTATGTACCCATAACATTGAACACCCTATTTTTTTTTTAAAAAAAGGGTGTTACTTACCTAAATGTAAACATTTTGTTCTATATATTTAAAGGTATTGTTGGTCCCCCCAATATGCTTACAATACTATTTCTCTATTGTATATTATTAAGAATCTGCAAAAGACGAAAGCCGAAAAGTGTTTAATGTTATGGGGTTTTACGGTATCTATCTATCTATTTGTTACACACAAGGATGTACAAGACTATTTGACAAGCAATAGTAATAATCTAAGCTTTCCAGCGACTGAAAAGGTGTCAGAATGGCATAAAATGCTTTACATATAAATTTAAGGAAAGGTGAAACAAATAACAATTTCAAATGAAGAGTATTTTAACTATAGTCAGCGTTTTGTTAAAACTCTAAAATGTTCAGTGCCTATATGTATTCTGGTCTTATTTTACTGTTCTTCTTTGTTTTTTATTTATTGACTGTACATTACTTTATGTAATTTTAACTTGCATAAAGAATTTGAATATTAACATTGATTCGGGTACTTTGAAGCGGCAATACTAAATAAACTGAAACAGAACAGAACTGACCATCAATATGTTTTATACAATAATAATAGGTAATTTCTGTGTTAATATGTTCTTTTATTATTTATCTAATAAGTGCATTTTAAGTGCTCCCTTCAGTTAGTATCTGAATTGGCTTCATATCTGTTATACAAGTAATAGACAAATAAATAATTCAATCCAACTGTTTTATCTTAAAAACATAACCACTTAATATACTCCACCCTTTGACCTGTATAAACATTGTATGTGTATAATGCCTCTAAGGCAATTTTCAAACAAAAAAAATAAACTAAATTAATTCTTGTGCGAACGAACCTGTACATACCCACATGTTCATCATGTCCATACTATGACCAGCCATGGAGTGTCCAGACATGTCGTGGTGTCCGTGGTGCATGTCCGGCATGGCGGCTTCGGTCGAGCCCATCTGATGACCCCCTGCCATGTCATGACCCCCGGTGGCATCCGGCATGTGGTGGTGATGGTGATGTTCCATTTTCCTCTAAACTCTTTCCGATGAAAATATAAAAAGTTAGTGCAATATAAAAAATGGTATGTATAGCACTGAAATTTATGTCGTTATGTTTAAATTAATTTTTGTAAATTTTTCATGAAATTACTGCATCCTCTATGGATGTTTTTTGAAATATCTTGTAAAGGTTTGTTTTATATGAGTTAAATGAGAAAAACTGATAATATACCAGGTGTTTTAAAATTTCAGCATCAATCTATGTCTATATCTACACCCCTTCGCTACCACAGTATTATCATAATCTATGGTATATGCCAAAAACAATATTTTAAGGTCTGGTGACTTTAGTCCAGTTACTTTAAAATTCAGTAATTCAAATTGAAATATATTTATTGCCTAATAGGAATCTAATCCTAATCACTGAGACTATATATGAAAATATAAGTAAACAATGCATATGTAATGAAAAATAATAATAAAAACATAACTAATTACTAACTAATAGGTAATAAAATTTTAGTGACAATGCACTGCACTCTGGCATGCATGAATTTAAGTAAGAAATTTTGCTTTTTCTTATTATGTATAACCGATGAACAGGTTCAATAAAGACAAACTTAAGAAATCAACTGGTAGTGATATATTCCCTCTTACATGAATAAGGGCTGCTCTGATTATCTTCATGTTCCCTTGGTTACAATTTGAGAAACTTTGAGACCAATAAGACATGTGTTTTTACATGATCTGTTGACAGTTACCGATACAGTGGCAAATGAGATTTATGATAAACAGCAGCTTGATGTTTTTATGACAGAATATGCAAAAGCTTTGGATTTTGATACAATGGATCATGGGATTCCTATCAGTAAACTAGGTGAGTTTCACTTTTCTCTAAATGCATGTAAATTCATGGAATTTTATTTGACTAATCAGTGTGTCAAGTTTGGTAGTAGTATTTGGTTTCAACATCAGGTGTTCCACAGGCTAGTAAGCTGTTTCAGTTAGATTTAAATGATGTTGCTCTATGGTCCGAGAAGAAAAGTCTAACAATTACTTTTTCATGTAAAATCAATTGCTTTGTATATAATGATTATTGTGTCAATAATCAAATGCTCGTTGAATAAGAAAGAATGAAGGTACAACTGCTGTGAAACTTAAAGAATAATCATCATTATGAAATGATCACTAAAAAAGGTTACAAACTTCTGACAAAAGAGATCTTTGATACAATATTGAAGACAAAAAAAAAGAGGCACTTATTTCCAACAGGTTTTACCCAATTACAGGAAAGAATTTGATATTCTATGTACCTAAACAAACTATATACATACTAAAAAGACCCTGCCGCACCTATTTACTTTATACATTTTATAATGGGCCTTAAACTATCAACAAAAATATCAAGTATGTAGTTAGGATTTGGGTTACCAAGTTTAATTAAAAAAACCTATTCTAAATAGCACCCTTTTTATCTATTATATTATTAATAACAAAACTGTTCTTTCATGGATCAAATTAGGTTCTTAATCCCCAAGATCAATTTAACCATAACAAATTCAAACCTCTTCTTGTGATTGATCCAGTACCTATAAGCACTCTTACATTTAATTACTCTTCTGATATTTGAACGAGTAATAAATAAATAAAATGCATATTAGTTACACCTCACCAAGAATTATTGTTGTCAAATGTTTTGACTCAACATCACATTTACGTAAACATGTTATTTACTGATAAAGAATTTTATCAAAATGTATTGTGATTGTTGAAAACCATTAGGTACTACTTACTATAATATAAGAAACCTCAAAACTAAAACACTGCACCTCACTACAACAACAGTCCGATCAGAACTGTCTTGCCAAACTAATTTTGCATAATTCATAAAACACTTATCTGAAGTCTGAAAGAACCCATTAAAATATTATCGCACATAATTACTAAATAGAGAACAATTCAAATTTAAAGGCCAATTTGATAAAGGCACACACATCAGCTTATGATATAATTTAATTAATGGGCTAAATTTTATAGAGTACAATCGGCAATAAAATGCAGACACTATAAAAGTTTAAACAATGGATCGATTGATTAGCAGATCTTTTAATAAACTTACCCAAGTGTTCAACTAAATTCTTTTACAGGGGATTTCCAGGTGATGTGTATAAAACAAGAATAAATTTATACTATATTCTGTGGTTACATGTTGGCCTTGAGTATGCAACCTATTTGGAAAATTGGTTTTTATTATATTAATTTGTCTGGGGAAGCAATTAGTAACTCTAGAGAATGCCGCTGCTTAGGGTGTGAGGCTCGACTAACTGAATAATCTGGTACAAACTCTTCTTAATGATAATAATTATTATATAACCCAGCCATTAGTTAAGGCATTTTCAATATGGAATCTAATTAGGGCTATAGTAATAATGCTTAGCAGAGGTGCTCCTTATTTAATAAAATAGTCAAACTTACCTGAATAGGTCAGCTTCACACTAATAAAACTTTCTTCAATGGGGGATCAGCTTGAGGCCAGCAAAGAAATTAGATCAAACTTTATTACGGGGCCGCCTTTCACTTTCAAATAATTTATCAAAGAGGGGTTAACAGTCTTCATATAGAATCAAAAATTTTTGTAAATAACTAATAACGTCCTTTATTACCACATGGTAAGCAAGTGATAACACCGTTGTCACTCGATAATAACTAGCGTCGTCCGATCCGTTAATTCATTACTGACTCTAGGGCACCAAATAAGCGACCGGGGGCTCCGCTATTCAACATATTATTAAAAGGATTTTATCGTAAATTATTGCAAAATTTTCGGCTGTCACTGTCAAAAAAAAAATTTGATAAACAAATGACGTAATCAGTCGGCTGTCATAATAACGAGTGGATAGGCAACCCGCGAAACAGTTGGGTTGTAGATTTTGAGGAAACGCGTGTTTTCTTTTATGTGAAAATGCTTTATTTTTCCGATTATTTATTTAGATTATTGGAAAACTATGAAAATGTAAAGTTACACATCACTATTATAATAAAGATCAATTTAGAAAATACTATCTCATACGCTTAATAATTATTAAAAAGAAGAAGAAAATAGAAGACGCATTTAGAAGAAAATAATACGAACTAAAGTTTTTAACGATAACTCTCGTTATATTTAATTTAATCTAAGTTCAATAAATCTTAAATACAAGTCAAGAAATCTAAAGAAAAAATTCTTTCTTTAGACAATAAAAAAAAATATAGAAAAAATGTATGGCAGCGGTGGGATTCGAACCCACGCCTCCGAAGAGACTGGTGCCTTAAACCAGCGCCTTAGACCGCTCGGCCACGCTACCTCATGCCAAACTTTTGCGTAATATTATTCACTTCATAAAACCATTATGTAACCCGATTATTTAAAAAAATATATAAATATTATTTATTTATTTTATGTTTATAGGCATTATTTAAATATTCAATACCTTTTTTGCATTATATTGCCTCTGTATATTGTTTTATTATGTAATTTTGCATACATTAAATTCTTGTCCTTTAACTACGTTTACACTGGCACCTTTGTGCCCAATAAGTAAATTTTATTACATTACATATTTTTTTATTAAATTACCGGGTCATAACAAGATTCGAGCAGAACTAAAGGAATAAGAGCACTTTCAAAATCTTTGCCCTTTTTGCATATTTTCCCGAAGATAATAACATGAATGACGAAATTTAAAAATATATAGTATGAGTTATGCATTTTTAATTAGGTTAGAGCATTTTTAATTCAGTAATTTAAAATTTCGCGTTTCATTCAGTTTTATTGATGTCCTGAAGATGAGGATATGTTGTAAAACGAAACATGCGTCAAAAAATAAAAAAACAGAGATTCATTTTCATACATAAACATGGCGTCTCAAATGCTTTTACTCAATTGGTACAAAATTTAGGGGATGTAATGCCAATTGTCTATTTTAAATATTTTGTTAAATGTGGGACGTTTGCCGTTAAATTTGTATGAAAAATTACTTTATTAGACGTTTATCACTAAATATTCAATCATCTTCAGGAAAAAAATTATCTGGATTAAATCAAGGTACTTTTTTTACCCAATTAGTCCATATAACTTGAAAGGATATGATCATTTTCTATTTTAAAAATTTATTAACACTGTGCAATGTTTACCCTTTAATCAGCAGACAATTCTTCCAGCTAGTTACATGAAAATCATATTACTGCCTGGAATAATTTTGTTTTTATTCCAGGCACTTGATGACGTCAACATTTCAACTGCCTGGAATAATTTAGTGTTTTTTTTTCAGGCAATTGATGACGTCAATATTTGAACTGCCTGTAAAAATCTAGAGAGAGAAGAGAGGAGAGTGCGAAGCCTGCAAAGTGTGAGAGTTTTCATTTTTCAAGGGATGGAATTTTTTTCTCGAAAACAAGCATTGCAAACAAGACAGAGGTCTACAGCGCAACAGTTTTCTATAAAACATCCCTCAAAAGATCTTCTGCCCTTTGCAATGTAGTTTTCACGGTGCGACGACAGATGACGCCAAAAGTTTTGGGGGGATGAAACCGATGTTCCCGAGGGACCGAGGGGGTGAAAAACTCAACAAGAGGTCTGCGCAACAGTTTCCCACCGTTCGGTGGCGATCCCGAAAATTTTCGGGGGGTAGCAGTGAGTCCCCGAAATCCGTTCGGCACGGCGCGAGTCCCTTCAAAGGTCAAATAAGGGCATAAACGTTAAATTTTCCCGACTACTTGTTTATTGCCTTCTTCCCAGCTGGGTTTTTAGTGAAATAAAGGTAATAATCTATTTGTTTTTTTTTGAAGATTTCTTTCCTGTATATCGGGGGCAGGCTGCGGGGGGGTTTTATGTAAATTATTATTTACTGTAGACTTTGGATTTTATATATGCGTGGACTGATCCCTTATTGGGGAAAAGTCAATCTTTCAGGATTTATCTTAGACGTGGCACAAAGAAAATGTTGTCACAGTTATCCGGGGAGGGAGAAGTGCCTAATATAAATTTTTAGTCACAAAAACACACTTAACGTATTTTCATTAACGTGACAGGCTTAAAAAAAATACGTCATTAAAGTCATATTCACGTCAAAGTGCCACTTAAAGTGGGATTATTACGTGGTTTTATTAGTCAAATTTCCCCCCTAATAACATGGAATTGACTACTTTTTAACTAAAATATATAAACACAATTTAATATTAAAATAATTATAGCAGGCATATACCGAGGCGGTTCGAATTCGTTGGGGCATTTAGTTCCTCAAAGCGAACTTTTCCCTTTGAGGAAATTCGTTTTTATTTTCCCTGGGAAAAATTTCCGCTCTATCGCTTCGGCTGGTTTGCAGTATTTTTAGTCCTCTTTGTTGTTCTTCTTATTGCATCCGTAGTTTTAGTTAGTATACTTACACGCTCCACTGTGGAGTAGCCATGAATAACCATTTGCCCCCGGGGGGGATGATTGCACTCCCCATTCCACCCCAAAAGAAACTACCACAAATACAACTCGTAACTTTTAGTAATATTTGACATTAAATGTAATATCTGTTATGGTAAATAAAGTTCAATAAAAATATCTTATCCTGTTAATACTTTTCTTACTTTAAATGTTCAATACAAAGATAATTTTGTTTTTATTCCAGGCAGTTGACGTCGTCAACATTTCAACTGCCTGTAAGAATCTAGAAAGAGAAGACAGTAGACGTCATTGCTTCAACTGCCTGGAGGATATGTGCTTTTATTTCATGTAGTTGAGTACGTCAATACTTCAACATTTTTTATTCCAGGCAGTTTGTTACGTTAATGCTTCAACCACGAACTTCAGTTGTACCAATTGTAGGGAAAAAGACACAAATACAAAATAAAAAGTTACATTTAGTTAAGAATTAAGGATAGTTGCGTTAAATCTGGGATTTTTCATGTACTTCTTTAAGAATTTCGTTAATATGTATGAAAGAAAGTAATCCTCACCTAAAATGAGACAACTATAGAACCATCAACCTTTTTAAAAATCAAACATCCAGATCAATTCATTATAGATCCCCCTTTATCTAAACTTCAATTAAAGATCATTAAACAGTAAATGGGACAATTTTATTCTTCTTGTGTAGAGGAATACTACTCAAAAAGACCCTTTAACTTAAATTATGACTAAAAGGGGTTATCGCTTGCAAAAATATGGTGATTCTAGTTTTTCCAACATCTATGACAATTATTCCAAACAGCATTTTTCTAATTTTTATATTTTACGAAATATTCATATTGACACTTTTCAAATTGACATCCTGCATAAATAATTAGATATTTTTTATTTATTTTATTTATTTTTCTTAAGGATACAAACAGGTAAACCCACTACAGTATCCACTCATAAATATAGAAGCAAATATAAACTTGCAAACACTAAAGTTAAATACACTTAACAATTGCAAAACCAGAAAAAGACTATTAAATTTTAAATACTAATCTGTAAATACTAATTCCTACACAAAAGACAAAGTCTGGGACACGAATTATAGTAGCTCTCTCTTCAATACACCTCTCAGGTTTTTCTAGGTTTCAAAAAAGAGATCTATGTTATTATAAAAATTTGATAATCTCATCATTCTACACAGTGGAGATGACTGACAACTGTTAGTATTTCTGAAAGGTAAATTAAAAAGATCACTAAGTCTTAACTGCCGTGATGGAACATTAAATCTCAACCCCTGCATCAAACATGGACAATCCACTTTATTACTCAACAGTTTATGCAAAAATAAAAGGTCTGAAATTTTTCTTCTGTTATCAAGAGTAAGTATACCAAAATGTTTTCTTATATCACCTAAGTCATTAGTAACAATATTTAAATTATCCCTATAATAAAGACACTTTAAAAATCTGTTCTGCGCAGATTCCAATCTATCTTTATAAATTGAGTAAATCGGATTCCAAACAACACACCCAAAATTAAGCTTGCTATAAACAAATGCATAATACAAAAAAATATAGGATCTAGAGGATTTCAAAATTTTAGCCTGCCTATTAATAAACCCTAACATTTTATACGCATTTAACACTAAGGTATTAATATGTTTATCAAAAAGTAACTTCTCGTCAAAAATGATTCCCAAATCCTTCACATCTTGAGCCCTTTTAAGATCAACATTATTTATATTATAATTAAATTGGATTTTTAATTTATTTTTAGTAAATGAAATAAACTGACATTTTTCAATATTTAAAAAAAGGCAATTGATCCGACAGTATTCAACAAGGCTTTCTATATCCTCTTGCAGGAGCTGGCAGTCTTCGTGTGATTTGCAATATATAAATTTAAAAGATATGCAAGCATATGAAGGGTCAGGGGAGAAAAGCACAATTTAATGTTAAAAACGGAACAAAATCAGTATGAGAGCTTATCAAAAGACTGTTTATAAAAATAACTACAGTATTATGTTCTGAGAAAGTAAAAAGCGAGTTTCCATGATGTCGGTTGTATCCAGATTGATCCAGACCTGAAAAAAAAAACCACATCAATGTAAGGTGATTGTAATAAATTATATTTTAACTTGCATTAAATTAGTCATGGGGTAGATTGAGAAAGAACTTGACAGCAGAGGGGCTACAAAACTTCATTAAACTTTGCAAACCGTTGAATTTGGCTCTGGAAATTGGCAGGAGGCCTAAAAAAATAAGATTTTGTTAAAACTAAGTAATATTTATTTATCTAGCTAGTTTGAAAAGTAATATTTTTCCACGCGATGCTTGTAAAAAAATATAATATTTAATAGAACATACCATTGTAAGCTGGAGAGGGAAGCTCAAACAACCCCTTTGGCAATGATTGACTATGCCGCGGTGCTCTAATAATGCCTGTCAGCATTTCTCCAAAGTACGTCGTGCGATATTGTAACAGACTTTGATAGGCTGCGTTTTAAAAGGGCATTTAGCGGCATACTTTGATAGCAACATTGTCTTCCAATCCAATACAATTCTTTTAGTAACACTGATCACAGTAAAAGGGGATGGTTTCGATCGTGATAATTTCACCATTTCTTCGAAATCTTTTGGTATTTCCATTGGTACTTTTATGTTCCATAGACCAACATTTTTATCGCACTCCAAGTATGAGTGTCCACGTATAGGAAATGTAATTTTAATGTCTGTGAGGCCATGGATGCGATTGTTCGTTAAGTAATGAATGAATCTAAATATCGTGTAGTTTTTGTTCTGCCCTCCTGCAGAATCACAGAAAATTTCCAATTCCTGAACTTCGTCATCCAAATAGTTCATAATAAAAATAAAAAAGGAATGAGGTCACTTCGTTCGGTCCTTTTTTGGCAACACTTTCATCGTACACGTAAAAAATGGACTCACCAGTTGCAATGTTTATAATATACATCGTTGGAAGCTAGCTATCTGCGGCAGCGAGACATTTTTAGCAAAATCTATGCAAATAGCTTCTTTCTTTTTATTTTTTGTTGCCTGGATTTTGGCTTTCCTCTTATGGTTGTAAAAACATTCCGCCCTCTTCTTATGAAGAATATTGTTTGTTGTTAGCTGTTGAATTTGTTGTTTATCAGTTTCCGCAGATAAAGCTTTAACTTTTGCTGTATATTCATCACAAGTTGCACAAGTGTCCGTGCGGGGATACCCAAAAGAAATATTAAATTTCGTGTTGAAAATCATCCGGTAAGTATCGTAAGATACCACTGCTGCAGGGTGTAATTCTTTGAATAGTTTATACATTTTCTTTATGTTTAGACTTTCTGGCAAATAAGTTTTACCAGAATCTTTAAGGCTATAATGACTCTGGCGACTTTTGCTAATGCCATGTAATGAGCAAAATGCTTTTGCACATACAGTAATTAGGGCGATTCCGTTATCGCGAGTGCAACATTTAAACGCATTTAAAGTTTTTTACTTGTAAAATGAAATAAAATTTTAATAAAATCCTTCTTTAAAGGATAACATTTTAACCTATTTTATTTTGATTTGTTAATAAGAATTCAATTGAAATACATAAATAATTACTAGGAATTTTTAAAAAGCTATCGCGGGTGCAACCAAATTGGCCCACCATTTTCAAGATTCTGAACAAAAACACAACATTCTGTTAAATATTGAACTTTTATTATATTATGCCTTCATATTTTAAAAGCCAATACAATAATTAACCAAACTAATCATTGAAATAATACAAAACTTAAATTAGCAAGAAATTTTTTACTTTTAAAGCGATCGCGGGTACAACATGTCTAGCATAAGTGAACATAAACCTTATTATAACATAAGAATGATATGTATTACCACCTAGCACACTTACGTGTTACTAAAAGTTACTATTTCTTTTCAAATACGTCAATATTCGTCGAAAATTCTATTAAAATGTCACTGCCATCAAGCTTCTTTTCTGGCACTTCTAATTTTGCGATAATGTCTTTAAATTGAACGTCTGCTATGTCATTTACGACTTTACTGAAGCGTTTGCCATCAATCGTCTTCAGAAATTGTACTCTAACGTCTCCATCTTCATCTATATCGCTCTGGCACACACCCACATAGCGATATTGTATAACATTTTTTCCAGACTTACAAGGCAGCTGTACCAGTATATACGAACCAGCGCAAATGTCTTTTGATGAGAGACCAGTGACAATACTACTCGTACTTTCAGGAAATGTTTCTGCTGGTAATCTCGAGGCAACAGACGTGGTCGGAGTTTCATCTTCCCAAGATTCCTCATCGGACTCACTATAAACATCGGAAACGCTGAGTTTTGTCCTATGTGGTGTGAAGCATGTTGTCTGATCAGATGCTGATCTTCATCGTTCCAATCACTTTCTGTAGTAGTGGCAGAAACATCGGAGCACAGAGTTTCTTTGTTTGCTGAAAGTAGAAGTGTAGGCTCTAAATATTCATCCTCCAAATCACTTTCCCTTTCTGAGACAGATTTTAAAACCAGTGTGTCCTGGACAAGAGACTAAGAAGTTCGCGACACAGTTATGCTGTTGCCCTCTTTAGATTTGAAGAAATGTTTTGATTGAATGCCTGGTATATTCTTCAGCCCTTCCCAACTCTTATCTAACATAGCCTTTTTAGCTTCAACTTGTTCCTTAGATACAAATATAAAATAAATGTTGGTAGAGAGACTGCGCGCAAGGTCATAGTATTCTTGGGCACTGTTTACGATAGCTCTTCGGGACTTCACAGCAATCCACACTGATCTTTTGACACTTCCCCCGATTCCATCGACAGCACCTTTGCCATGTGAGGCAGCAAAAAAGTTCCATTCGAGGTGAGTGAATCCATGTTCTACTTTGAGTGTATTTAAGCTTGCCATTACATACCGATTCTTGATTATAGATTATATTCTCATATATAGATTTAATATTCTCGTTAATTGACTTGATGTACTCAAAAATTTTCTGTAGAAAGAGATACACTGTGTATTTACTATGGTTTAATTCATCACTTATTATGATCACGGAATGAAGTTTGTCGAAAGTCCAAATACAGCACGTAAAAAGCGTAACTTGCCCATGAGTCCAATGTGCTGATTGTATTTCGTCTTGACTGACAAGCACATAGTTCTCGGCAAAGTCCATTTGTACAACGGCTTTCTCGCTGGTTAGGTTTTCTTTTGCATTTTGAAAATACTCGGACTGAACATTTTTAACGAAAAAATGCAGCTTGAATTTAGCGGTGTTATCACGTAGTTCATCTAGCGCTGCATCAAAAGGTTTGCTAACTACGATCTGTTTTGGTCTCTGGTGCAGAAAAATCCATGCTTTCCAATTAACACTAGGATTTGAATCTACGGTAATATCCCAAATGTTTGATTCCTTGCAAACATGGCAACTGTTGGACATGCAATCTTCATTATACACACTACATGATACCTGGTTCAGCAGTTCTCGGTGTGCTTTTGGGAAGTCTGTTGCATATTTTGAAATTGCGAGAAGAAGGTTAATATAATTTGAGTGTGTTGTACATACACATACATTATGAGGCGTATCGTTGATAGGCAGAATGTGAGCCAGTGGTATTCAGCAGCTATTTTTTCTCCAACTTCCACTGCTTTATTTGGGCTTGCTGGTAGATTACGCCTCACTTTTGCTACTGCTTTTCCCAATGTGCGAGGACTACTGTAGCTAGCACCTGTTTTTTTATTTTTTTCTTCTTTACGACGCTTTCTAGTCGCCTGCATTCTTTCTCTAGATCTGATTCTAGCCAACAACTTCAAATCTTCATCTGTCTTCATTTTTCTTTTCATTGCTTCTCTTCGATTCGAATCACGAGCCCTTTCTCTTCGTAGATGGTCTGCATGAAGTTCAGCATTTTCTTTTAATTTTCTCCTATATTTCTGCGAAGCAGTTTCTTTCTGTTTTGCAGCAAACCCGAATGTAAGTGTTTGTTAACGAGCAAAAAATTGAAATATAAAATAAATAGTCCGAAAAAGTAGTTTTATTAGAAAATATAGACTTTCTTCTTCGCATTGACATTAAAAAAATATCATTTACTGCGATTTAGAATTCTTTGTCAAAAATCGTCTACAGCGGAATCGCCCAATATCAATTTTATTTCCCGCCTCGTCGGTGACTCGAACTCTATACGAAAAACTAGCATCACGCAACTTCGCCTCCTTTTCTTCCTTTCGAGGTCGTCTCTGTGCCACGTGTCCTACAGTAACTAGCCCAGCCATATTTTGTTCATCGTGGGATTGTGACTGGTTAAAGTAGCGTAATATCTCTTTTCTGTTATGTTCAGAGATTGAATCATAACACTTAAATCGTTTGCGATGGCAAGGGGGACCAGCTTCATGTGTCGCAAGTCTTAATTTTTTATTTACATCAGACATCCGACCAGTTTTCTTCTTTTTTTTGGCTCACTATGAAGTTTATCACTTTCGTCCGAGCTTGACATTACGGTATAGTCACAAACACAAAGCTAAGAAACAATAGTAAACGAAAAACAATCTAACGGCTTTAAACGCTGTTGACACACTAATAATGCGGTAGCAGGAACCGTGCCAGGTGGCTAAGGCGGCGGCGGCGTTTCGTAATAATTACTGACTTGCCTGGTTTTTTCCTCTTTTCGCTTGACTTACTTGCTTTTTTTCCCTTATACTCGTAGTAAAACTTTGAAGCCGTATATCGGCTGACTAGCCTGATTTTTATCCAGTTTAAGTGTTTCTAAAGACACTTACGCTAAGTCTGAACTGAATGCTCCCAATATCTCAATATATCAAAAAAATGGACTTAACTGCTTTTTTCCCCTAACCCTTCATATATTATTGAAAATAAAAAGATATTCCTGGCATATTTGAATATGTAATATGCCAAGAATGTGCTAGATATTCTGGGCATATGCATGCAATGTGTTTGTGCTGTCTGGAAAGGTGAGTGTGCAGACTCACTCGATTTCTGGGAGAAAATTTTCATATAAATTCCAGGGTTTCCAGCCCAATTCTGTGAACGAAAATTCCAGTGACAAAATTCCCAGTCAAAGTGCCAAAAATTCCATTTTGAGAAAAACCTCTTAAATTTTTTTCCTAAAATATGGAGAATTTTGTTTTAGTACTAGAATCCTAATAAAAAATAGAATAAATTTTAGAGAGTAACATTTAGTTGTAAATCTCAAAATAAAGAAGTCATGGAGGGAAAATTTTGAAAAATTGCAAAAAGAGAAAATGCTCATAATTTTGGTTTTTTATTTTTTTTCTGGAAAACTATTGGTTGTACAAAAAAATTATTTAAACAGAAGTAGCTTGGAATGTCAAGGCGCATCACACGCAACAGAAAAATAATTTTTAAGTTCAATAGTTTTGCAGAAAATTGTGAAAAACCTCTTAGAAGTTCTTCCTTATATTCCCAAAAACTATTGGGAATATGGAAAATTTGCTTTTATCATTGATTTCTCAATCAAAAATAGAATAAATTTAGCCGTAAATCGAAAAATAAATATGTTATCGAAAATTCTTTTAAAAGTTCTTCTAAAACTTTTTTGAAAAATGTACCAGAAAAGAGTGATACCCAATTTTACCAAAAAATAGTAAGGAGTACCATGAAAAAATACTCATCATAATTTAAGTTTTTAATTTTTTTTGGGTGGAAAACTATTGATTGGACAAAAAAAATGTTAAAACAAAAATTGTTTAGAATATCAATGCGCATCAGATGCAACAGAAAAATAACTTTTAAGTCCAATACTTTTCTAGAAAATTGTAAAAAAAACCTCTGAGAAGTTCATTCAAGAATTTCCTAATTTTCTCAAAAACTATTGGGAATAAGGAAAAGCATTATATTTCTTATTAAAAATAGAACAAAACACTTGGATATGGTCGAGTTGTTTTTTTTTTTAACTTTGATTTTCGATTGCAGATTTAGCATAAAAGACTTACCATGGGCAAAGGGGACAAACATAAGCGCGGCCGAAGCGATAGCGGTAAGCATACTGAAAATTACTTGAATTTTCTTTTATTTATTTATTGTTCAACAGTACAAAACCATTTACAGAACAAAGCTAGTATACCAAGTAACAGATATAAAATATGAAAAAAAAACTGGAAAATACAATATGTGCTTAAGATATCTAACTTAAATAAGAGGGGAGAAAATTTCCCAGTGAAAATACCTACTTGTCTAAGAGAACAGTTATGTATATTGCACAAAGCAGAGAGGCTGTTAAAATTTGTGGTCATAACAAAAATTGGTGACTTCTTACCAAGGTTAGTTCTCGAATGAGGACAATAAAATGTTTCGGTAAGCCGTGAGTTACATCTTGGTACTCTAGTTTAACATTGATAAAAGATGGGGCGAATAAATAAGATTGTGAGTAAGCTTATGTACAAAGTT
The DNA here is from genome assembly GCF_022605725.1 of Anthonomus grandis grandis. Classification (NCBI taxonomy): domain Eukaryota; kingdom Metazoa; phylum Arthropoda; class Insecta; order Coleoptera; family Curculionidae; genus Anthonomus; species Anthonomus grandis. The sequence continues at coordinate 5,473,898 of NC_065555.1, read as the reverse complement.
ATCAGAAACAACCCCCTTTCTAAAATTAAGAGAATCGATATTAAACTGAGACAGTAAAAGAGCATTATCAAATCCTCTTTGAGGATAGACACCAGTTTCCTTCAAATGCAAAAATTTGAGGAATTTTCTTTGAACATTCTCTAGAGCCATAACATGAATCTGATATATTGGATACCACACTAAGCAGCAATATTCAAGTCTTGATCGAACTAGTGAGTAAAACAGTGTTTTAAGAGATGTAATATTAGTGAATTGTTTACAGTTTCTCATTATGAAACCTTAAACTCTATTTGCGGATGAAAGGACTGACTGAGTGTGGGGAATAAATGTCAGTTGGGTATCAAATGTAACCCCCAAATCATGTATAGTTTCACAATGCTCTAATTCTTCAGAACTGATACTGTATACGTAATTTAATGGTTTACGTTTCCGAGTAAATGTCACTACTTTACATTTAGATATATTTACTTTAAGTTTATTTAGGTGTGTAAAATATTAAGTTGATGTTGGAGAAATACACAGTCGTCAATACTATTGGTTCTGCTATATATTTTCAAATCGTCGTCAAACAGTAAGTTTTCACAAGTTAAGGCGCGGGAAAGGTCATTGATGAAAAGTAAGAACAGTAAAGGCCCCAAATTCGATCCTTGAGGCACCCCAGATGAAGCCAAATACAACTCAGACTTGAAGCCGTTATAAGAAACAAATTGTTGCCTTGAAGTAAGACATGATCTAAAAAAAGAGACAAGTGATGGATTAAATCCAAAAGACCATAGTTTTTTAAGTACAGTAAAATGATTAATGCAGTCAAAGGCCTTTAAGAAGTCTGTGTAAACTACATCAGTCTGGCCGACGTCATCAATAGCATCGCTTGAAAATTGAGTAAATTGAAGCAGATTAGACATTGTAGAACGTTGGGGCATAAATCCATGTTGCTGAGTGGCGATGAGTCTATGAACTGCTGGAAACATATGGTTGTATATGACTTTCTCAAAGACCTTTCCAAAACTACTGAGAATCGCAATTGGTCTGTAATTGGCAATATCAGAAGCATCCCCCTTTTTCAATATCGGACATACCCTAGCCAGTTTCCAGCATGACGGAAATGTGCATGTCTTTAAGGCCAAATTAAAAAGATATTTAAGAGGCTCAGCGAAAACAGCACTACAATCTTTTAGTAGAAAACAGGGAATAAGATTATGGCCCGAACTAGATTTTTCATATTTTTCAAAGTTTGCTCAATTTCCAACTCAGAAATATCATCTATATGCACACAGAGATTTGAAACTACATGGTTATCATTTGGATTGAATAACAGATGGTCAGTTTCATCATTGTTTGTAGAGGTATAAACACTTGTGACTCGGTTCCTCATACACTCCGTTATGGTCATGCATTCTACCTGGTATTCTTGAACAACCCTTCTTTGTCTGTATATATGACCAGAATAAAGCAGGATTAGTAGATATACTATTTTGAATTTCATTTATATAAGATGCATAACAAGTATTTATCTGTGATTTAACAACAGTTCTAAATCTTTTAAAAATTCACTAAAGTGGTAGTTACTACCTGAATTTTTAAACGCCTTGTGATATTTTGCTTTAAGTTTTATATTGTGGTATACAGGTTCAGTAGAATACCAGGATGGAAACCACCTCTTCTTTTTATTAATTTTAAATAAAGGAACATGTAAATCAAGCAGTTGATCATAAAATAGTTGACAGACCAAATTAATGTTATTTAAATTATTTAAAAACGACCAGTTTACATTATACAAAGATGTATAAAGACCTAGAAAATCAGCTCTCTTAAAGTTATATGACTTACATAAATTATTTGTTGTAAAATTGGATAGTTTAGCTACTTGCCAATCAAAAGATATTGAAAGTGCGGGATGATAATTATCCTCAACCAACAAAGATGCAGTGTCATGAGATACAATCCCGGATATGTTTGCGAATATGAGATCCAACTTACGGTTATTTATGTTTAATATTGAATTGAGCTGCGTAAGACCTGTGAGGTCTGCAAAATATTTTAGGTTATGAGCTTTATTGTCAGGTCCTTCAGATTCATAGAATAGTACATTAAAATCTCCCATTACCAGGACATTTTTGCAGTCATTTACCATGTACGAAAACAGATCCAGAAATTGTTCAAAGGCTAAACTGGAAAGTTGAGGTGGAATATAAGTCACAAAAATGCGGACTATAAGATGATCGTTGAATAACATTTACAACCTACTAAATCAATTAAAGCAGACACTATCAACAGGTTACTAACATCAATAAATTACGGTTCTCAGGTCAGGTGTGAACGTATGCGCCTCCACCTCTAGTTAGGCCTAACTCATCAAATCGTCTATCACATCTGAACACATTAGAACAGACAGGTATAATTTCATAATTATTGATGTCGTCAGACAACCAAGTTTCAACTAAGCCAATGACATCAAATTCAGCCACAGTTAATTGGGAATATAAATAATTCATTTTTTCCCGGAGACCCCGAACATTCTGAAAATAGCATAAACCATCTTTGACACCATCAATGCTGGGCCTTGATTGGATGTCATTGCAATTTGATCCATTTAAACCATATTGGCGCTGAATACCCCTATTTATATTTATAAAAAATTGCCCCCCTCTTGTTGACCTAGTTCTATATTTATACTATCTAAGAAGTCCTTATGTTTTTTAAAGTCAAACCTATTCACGCCTACAAATTTTGGCCAGAAGGAACTTTCGTACATAAGGTCTTTTTTTTCTAAGAGTGCAATTACTAAAAAGTTTTTAAGTCTATGTTCCTCAGTGGGAACTTCTTTCACAAATATGTTAACATGATCAAACCCGTTTTTTTTACGAATATAATTTGTAATTATTTCTTCCGTGGCGGCTCGTTTAACCCTATTTATGTAGAGCCAAAGTTTCCGGTCTCCACCCTCAAAATGTTGGTCAATTGTTTGATATTATAGCTAGAGGATTGGTTCATGACTGTATTCAAACTGTGTACTTTTTTAAGCTAATTAATTTAGTGAAAAAGTCACTGCAATCGGTGATGGCGTTCTCGAGATATTGGCAAATTAGTGATAGATAGGTATTCTCCAAATTTCTAAAATTAAAAAAAAAACGAAGTTACGAATATTTTAAACGAAGAAGAGGTTGTGCGACTATTACTGCTGTTTACTATTGCATAATGATTTTAGATTTTACGCGTTTACAGATCAGTCTGAAAGTCTTTAAAAAAACAAATGAAACGTTTTTTTTTTGTGATATATCAGCCCGAAAATCACGCCGTAAAAGTGAAAAATGCCATTTGGAATCCATTTATCACGTTCTCCTCGTTCGGATGTTCGAGCATAATTTGTCATCCACGGTTTAGCTGTAGGTACACATCGCAGTTGAATTATTTAACGTCAAAAAATCATCGATTTTGATTTTTTTTTTGTAATATAATGTTGAGATGGGGCAGGTAGGGAATAAATGGTGAATGCACTGGGAACATTTTTAATTTGAAAAAATCCCTCTTCCTTCCCTAACTCTCTTTCTTCTTTATTAAATCACATTGAAGTTGAAAATACTACGTAAAAATATGATGGCAACTATGTGCCTCGTTTATGTTGAATAAAACAAGTCACTAATTATTAATAATCAATAATTTATTAAGGAAAGAAACAAATTTATATTTCCAGCATCTTGGACAAATATTTAAGTCCATAGGTATATAAGCTTTTGTTTACTTTACACGCTGATTCTGGTTAAATGTTTTTTTCTTGAACAGTTGCTTCATAAACACACACTCGAATTGATCACCATATAAAAATGCAGTCTGTAGACGAAAATATTTCTTGCTGGTAAAGCGTACTATAGTTTAGGTGAATTTTTTAATGATTAATATTTAAGTATTTTTCAAAGTTTTATATAATTTTATTTTATTTTAAATTAGTTTCTCGTTTTTATTCCTTTAATTTACATTCTATTGGCTTTGTCTACAACTTCTATGTTTATATTGACAATAAAGCATTTTTGAGTTTAAGAAAAAATCCAATGCTATCAAATCTGGGGATCTTGGAGGCCCCTTAATAGGATTACTCTTTCCCATCCATCAGTTACGAAATGTATTATTTAAGAATGTCTAACCCTACAGTGGAAAAGTGGTTGGGCTCCATCCATTCGAAGCTACATAGTTCTTTAGGAAAAACTTGAAACTTCAAAACATCTTGTTCCATTTAAATTTGCTTCATATATTTCATTTTTGGTAGATGATTTCATAAGTCTTTTTGAAAAAAAAAACATCTTTTAATAGGCTGAATGTTGAACCCACAAAACTACATTATCAACTAGTCGAATAAATAGTTCTTTCAGTTTGTATATTATGTAGAAATTAAAAAGCAATAAGCCAAATGGGTAAGGATATTTTGGGTCAATCTAATAACTTTGAAATTTACTTGCATTTCAGCTTAGAACATTGAAAGGCCTTTCAATGCTCTAAGCATTTCAGATTGGCATAATTACATTGTCATAAGCAGGCGTCACATCCAAAAAAATCAAGGCTCCGTTCTATATGGACAATTTCATCTGTTGTTAAGGGTTTCATTTTATGCCTATATAGATCTGCCTGATCTTGAAGGATTTTCACATGTCGAGGATTATCCCTTTGAGTCTTTTGAGTATAGTAGCAGGTTATTTAGCAATATGCCCTGTTCCATTATGTGTGGTTTTTCCGCGTAGGAGTTGTTAAATTCAAAAAAGTAGTCCATTTTTGTCAAAGAGACCTCTTAATAATAAAAATGTAGAGTCTGGAGTTATTAAACTTTTTAATGGGTTTCATATGATGCATGCAAGCATGAAAATAAGCATGATTGCTTATTTCAAAAGCGTATACACAAGTTTTAACCTATAAATGACCTTCTCAAGATTCGCAAAATGGCGCAATTTTGAAAAAAGACAATTTTCTTTAAAGCTCTTTTCGAGCTCGTCACGATTCCGGAACAATGACGTCATTACCCCAAACAAAACGGCGGATATTTAAAAAAAAAAAAACATGTTAATATTTATTTACAATAAAAATACATATAAAATATTTTTTAAATATAAATATACATATAAAATAAATACATTAGAATCACTAATATTCTAAGTAGTTAAAATCCTAAAAAAAAAACATAAATAAGGAACTGGTTTCTTGCCATTTAACTCTTAAGCAAACAGACAATCAAAGTCACTTATACCCCTAAGAACCATTCAAAATGGCCATCAAAATCACAATGCACCACACTTTGTCCTTCAACAACCCTCCTCTCATATCACTCTCACTAGCACCCTCACCCTTCCCCAAAGTACTTGACAGCCGAATCGATGGCCGCCTTAGCGTACTCCCCCATACAAGGACTGTCCCCCCAAAACGGTCCGGGACATCCCCGAGCCTCGAAACAATTTTGAGGCAACACACTGGGATCGGTAGCCGAGCAACAGGAAATAATCGCCCACACACAATTGCTCGGTCCTGGAGGGGGAGCGGGAGGCCTAGCGGGGGTGGAACTCTCCGACGTACTAACGGGATCCCGGATCAACGGGGGGGCGGGTCTTAGAGCCGCCCCTGGAGGTCGTGTGGGTACCACGGACCACTCTTTCGGTTGATCTGTAAAGAAAACAATCAAGATTATTAATTTTATGGGAAAAAAACACTGTTAAGGAGGGTCATGACATTGAGCAGATCTTTACAAGCACCAATTTGAGAAATGAGGTCGTTATTAGCACAGTGTTTTTGTCACAATTTTTCGGTATAGTTTTAAGCAACTTTTTGGGGCTTTTATTGTATTTTGCTCTTGCCTTATTTTTCAAATAAATATACCTGAAAACTTTGAAATTTTCAATTCTCCATTAAATCCTACTTGTTCTAATGAATAAATTGAGGCTTACCTCCACTTAAAGGCATGGTGTTCATAGCAGCCCCACCCCATACGGGTCTATCGTCATCGTCGTCCTCCCCGAAACGGTTATTAATATCCCCACCTTCTTGGGGCGGTTTTTCCTTGGGCGGTAAGTAGGTGGGCCCTTGAAAGGCCGGTTTCATTGGATTATCTGGTGGTGATCCCACGTTCGTGTATAGGGGCTGCGGGGGGTAGAACAGGTAGTTGCCCCCCGATAAACCGTAAACCGGGATGTAGTACGGGCGGGTGATCGTGTACGGGGACGGTTTGTACACCTAAAAACTTTCTGGATTAAGTTACGGTGCCAGAAAGGTGAATTTGAGATTGTCTTACGTTGGCAGCGTTAAGTAAAGACACCCCGGAAGGGGTTCCGGGGGCGGCCCAAGGGTAGTAGCTACGTTTTGACACCTTCGAGAGGTCCATAGCGGATGGCTTGGCTGGAACCGTGTTGATGGCCAGTGTGAACAGCAGTACTGACGGCAGCACTGAGTATTTGGTGGGTAGAAGAGCCATTTTATCTGGAATAATTAGCAGGGTTGCTTTTTAAAGTACTCAGATTCTATTAAAGGGGTTTTAATGATTTTTTTTTAAATGAAGCCTAAGGGATGTTTAGGAGATCTGTATATCAAAAGTCATGTGATTTTGCGCAGTAGAATTATAAGAGATGAGTGATTGTGTTTTGTCTGGGGACTACTGTACTAAAAAACATTGTTAGTATTTCACCCATAAAGCACATACGAAACAATTAATGCCTTACTATTCCCACTATATAAAATAAACCTTTTTACTTAATAATATGATGGATGTACTAAAAGAGTGTGCGAGAGAGCGAGAGAAAAATTCTAATTAAGAAAGAGAAATCGCGACGTGTAACATGCTGAAGTGAAGTAGACACGCTGTGGATTTTTTAATAAAAAAAAAGCGCTTAGGGTCTAAGGGAACAATGGGGCCACTCGTAAATGGTCTTCCACATCGTTGGTACGTACATACGTGAGAGAAGAAAAACGAAAAGTTCTAAAATTAGGGAAGGAAAACCTTTGTTTTCATGAAAGTTTAAAGAAAACTGTGTTTGCTAATTATTGACTCAAAAGTTGCTATAGCTAGGGATTAATTTAACGAAATTGTGCAGTTTTTAAGTCCATTATTTTGATGAAAAAATGATTGCGATTGCTAGTGGCGTTTTAGAGATATTTGCAAAAATGTTGTTTTTTTTTATAGTACACCCAGTATATTATGATACCTATCGATAGGTGCTTATACCCCAAGTAAAAGTTGTTTAATACATGGCTGTAAAATCAAAAATAACTAAGTTATTGAGGTTTGAAAGGATGGGACTAAGCGACCATATGTCGCTTCTTTTTATTATAAAGAAGATGCGATATTTCAATTCTCGTCGTTTTAATCAAAATAATTGTAGAGTACAAAGTGATAGATAATTTTATGTTCTATAAGAATGATTATTAGCATTTTTCTTGTAAACTGACAAGTTTTCGAGATATTTTGGAATTTGTAGAAAGGCACTTCGCACTTACACTCCCTGAATAAATGTTCAAATATCTGAGTTTCTATAATCTTAATCGAAAAACTTGTAGAGTACAAATCGATAGAAAACGTCTTGGTATACAAGAATGACTCTAAGCAACTTTCTTTTAAACTTAACAGTTAGCGAGATATTTTAAGAATCATGAAAATGCACGTGGTCTTAACACTCCATGATAAAATGTTCAAATATCTCATTTTCTATCATTTAAATCAAAATAATTGTAGAGTTCAAAATGATAGATAATTTTATGTTCTATAAGAATGATTATCAGCATTTTTCTTGTAAACTGACAAGTTTTCGAGCTATTTTGGAATTTGTAGAAAGGCACTTCGCCCTTACACTCCCTGAATAAAAGTTGAAATATCTCAGTTTCTATAATTTTAATCGAAAAACTTGTAGAGTACAAAGTGATAGAAAACGTCTTGGTCTACAAGAATGATCCCAAGCAACTTTTTTGTAAACTTAACAGTTTTCGAGATATTTTAAGAATCGTGAAAATGCACGTGGTCTTAACACCCCATGATAAAATAATTCTATGGTCTACAAGAATGATCCTAAGCAACTTTCTTGTAAACTTAACAGTTTTCGAGATATTTTAAGAATCGTGAAAATGCCCGTGGTTTTAACACCCCATGACAAAATGTTCAAATATCTCATTTTCTATAACTTTAATCAAAATAATTGTAGAGTAAAAAGTGATAGATAATTCTATGGTCTATAAGAATGATTATTAGCATTTTTCTTGTAAACTGACAAGTTTTCGAGATATTTTGGAATTTGTAGAAAGGCACTTCGCCCTTACACTCCCTGAATAAATGTTCAAATATCTCAGTTTCTCTAATCTTAATCGAAAAACTTTTAGAGTACAAATTGATAGAAAGCGTGTTGGTCTACAAGAATGATCTCAAGCAACTTTCTTGTAAACTTAACAGTTAGCAACATATTTTAAGAATCGTGAAAATGCACATGGTCTTAACACCCCATGACAAAATATTCAAATATCTCATTTTCTATAACTTTAATGAAAATTATTGTAGAGTTCAAAATGATAGATAATTTTATGTTCTATAAGAATGATTATTAGCATTTTTCTTGTAAACTTTCAAGTTTTCGAGATATTTTGGAATTTGTAGAAAGGCACTTAGCTCTTATACCCCCTGAATAAATCTTCAAATATCTCAGTCTCTATAACTTTAATCGAAAAATTTGTAGAGTACAAATTGATAGAAAATGTCTTGGTCTACAAGAATGATCCCAAGCAACTTTCTTGTAAACTTAACAGTTAGCGAGATATTTTAAGAATCGTGAAAATGCACGTGGTCTTAACACCCCATGATAAAATGTTCAAATATCTCATTTTCTATCATTTAAATCAAAATAATTGTAGAGCTCAAAATGATAGATAATTCTATGGTCTATAAGAATGATTATTAGCATTTTTCTTGTAAACTTTCAAGTTTTCGAGCTATTTTGGAATTTGTAGAAAGACACTTGGCCCTTACACTCCCTGAATAAATGTTGAAATATCTCAGTTTCTATAATTTTAATTGAAAAACTTATAGAGTGTAAAGTGATAGAAAACGTCTTGGTCCACAAGAATGATCCTAAGCAACTTTCTTGTAAACTTAACAGTTAGCGAGATATTTTAAGAATCGTGAAAATGCACGTGGTCTTAACACCCCATGATAAAATGTTCAAATATCTCATTTTCTATAACTTTATTCAAAATAATTGTAGAGTGAAAAGTGATAGATAATTCTATGGTCTACAAGAATGATTATTAGCATTTTTCTTATAAACTTTCAAGTTTTCGAGATATCTTCGAATTTGTAGAAAGGCACTTAGCTCTTATACCCCCTGAATAAATGTTGAAATATCTCAGTTTCTATAATTTTAATCGAAAAACTTGTAGAGTGCAAATTGATAGAAAACGTCTTGGTCTACAAGAATGATCCTAAGCAACTTTCTTGTAAATTTAACAGTTAGCGAGATATTTTAAGAATCGTGAAAATGCACGCGGTCTTAACACCCCATGATAAGATATTCAAATATCTCGTTTCCTGTCATTTAAATCAAAATAATTGTAAAGCTTAAAATGATAGATAATTTTATGTTCTATAAGAATGATTATTAGCATTTTCCTTGTAAACTGACAAGTTTTCGAGATATTTTGGAATTTGTAGAAAGGCACTTAGCTCTTATACCCCCTGAATAAATGTTCAAATATCTCAGTTTCTATAATCTTAATCGAAAAACTTGTAGAGTACAAATCGATAGAAAACGTCTTGGTCTACAAGAATGATTCTAAGCAACTTTCTTGTAAACTTAACAGTTTTCGAGATATTTTAAGAATCGTGAAAATGCCCGTGGTCTTAACACCCCATGATAAAATGTTCAAATATCTCGTTTCCTATCATTTAAATCAAAATAATTGTAGAGTTCAAAATGATAGATAATTTTATGTTCTATAAGAATGATTATTAGCATTTTTCTTGTAAACTTTCAAGTTTTCGAGCTATTTTGGAATTTGTAGAAAGGCACTTCGCACTTACACTCCCTGAATAAATGTTCAAATATCTGAGTTTCTATAATCTTAATCGAAAAACTTGTAGAGTACAAATCGATAGAAAACGTCTTGGTCTATAAGAATGATCCTAAGCAACTTTCTTGTAAACTTAACAGTTAGCGAGATATTTTAAGAATCGTGAAAATGCACGTGGTCTTAACACCCCATGATAAAATGTTCAAATATCTCATTTTCTATAACTTTATTCAAAATAATTGTAGAGTGAAAAGTGATAGATAATTTTATGTTCTATAAGAATGATTATTAGCATTTTTCTTGTAAAGTTTCAAGTTTTCGAGATATTTTGGAATTTGTAGAAAAGCACTTAGCTCTTATACCCCCTGAATAAATGTTCAAATATCTCAGTGTCTATAACTTTAATCGAAAAACTTGTAGAGTGCAAATTGATAGAAAACGTCTTGGTCTACAAGAATGATCCCAAGCAACTTTCTTGTAAACTTAACAGTTTTCGAGATATTTTAAGAATCGTGAAAATGCACGGGGTCTTAACACCCCATGATAAAATGTTCAAATATCTCGTTTCCTATCATTTAAATCAAAATAATTGTAGAGTTCAAAATGATGGATAATTTTATGTTCTATAAGAATGATTATTAGCATTTTTCTTGTAAACTTTCAAGTTTTCGAGATATTTTGGAATTTGTAGAAAGGCACTTCGCACTTACACTCCCTGAATAAATGTTCAAATATCTCAGTTTCTATAATCTTAATCGAAAAACTTATAGAGTGCAAAGTGATAGAAAACGTCTTGGTCTACAAGAATAATCCCAAGCAACTTTCTTGTAAACTTAACAGTTAGCGAGATATTTTAAGAATCGTGAAAATGCACGTGGTCTTAACACCCCACGAAAAAATGTTCAAATATCTCGTTTTCTATCATTTAAATCAAAATAATTGTAGAGCTCAAAATGATAGATAATTTTATGTTCTATAAATATCTCAGTTTCTATAATTTTAATCGAAAAACTTGTAGAGTGCAAATTGATAGAAAACGTCTTGGTCTACAAGAATGATCCTAAGCAACTTTCTTGTAAATTTAACAGTTAGCGAGATATTTTAAGAATCGTGAAAATGCACGCGGTCTTAACACCCCATGATAAAATATTCAAATATCTCGTTTCCTGTCATTTAAATCAAAATAATTGTAGAGTGAAAAGTGATAGATAATTTTATGTTCTATAAGAATGATTATTAGCATTTTTCTTGTAAAGTTTCAAGTTTTCGAGATATTTTGGAATTTGTAGAAAAGCACTTAGCTCTTATACCCCCTGAATAAATGTTCAAATATCTCAGTGTCTATAACTTTAATCGAAAAACTTGTAGAGTGCAAATTGATAGAAAACGTCTTGGTCTACAAGAATGATCCCAAGCAACTTTCTTGTAAACTTAACAGTTTTCGAGATATTTTAAGAATCGTGAAAATGCACGGGGTCTTAACACCCCATGATAAAATGTTCAAATATCTCGTTTCCTATCATTTAAATCAAAATAATTGTAGAGTTCAAAATGATGGATAATTTTATGTTCTATAAGAATGATTATTAGCATTTTTCTTGTAAACTTTCAAGTTTTCGAGCTATTTTGGAATTTGTAGAAAGACACTTGGCCCTTACACTCCCTGAATAAATGTTCAAATATCTCAGTGTCTATAACTTTAATCGAAAAACTTGTAGAGTGCAAATTGATAGAAAACGTCTTGGTCTCCAAGAATGATCCCAAGCAACTTTCTTGTAAACTTACAGTTTTCGAGATATTTTAAGAGTCGTGAAAATGCTCGTGGTCCTAACACCCCATGATAAAATGTTCAAATATCTCGTTTCCTATCATTTAAATCAAAATAATTGTAGAGTTCAAAGTGATAGATAATTTTATGTTCTATAAAAATGATTATTAACATTTTTCTTGTAAACTTTCAAGTTTTCGAGATATTTTGGAATTTGTAGAAAAGCACTTCACCCTTACACTCCCTGAATAAATGTTGAAATATCTCAGTTTCTATAATTTTAATTGAAAAACTTATAGAGTGTAAAGTGATAGAAAACGTCTTGGTCCACAAGAATGATCCTAAGCAACTTTCTTGTAAACTTAACAGTTAGCGAGATATTTTAAGAATCGTGAAAATGCACGTGGTCTTAACACCCCATGATAAAATGTTCAAATATCTCATTTTCTATAATTATTTAAATCAAAATAATTGTAGAGTTCAAAATGATAGATAATTTTATGTTCTATAAGAATGATTATTAACATTTTTCTTGTAAACTGACAAGTTTTCGAGATATTTTGGAATTTGTAGAAAGACACTTGGCCCTTACACTCTCTGAATAAATTTTGAAATATCTTAATTTCTATAATTTTAATCGAAAAACTTGTAGGGTGCAAAGTGATAGAAAACGTGTTGGTCCACAAGAATGATCTCAAGCAACTTTCTTGTAAACTTAACAGTTTTCGAGATATTTTAAGAATCGTGAAAATGCTCGTGGTCTTAACACCCCATGATAAAATGTTCAAATATCTCGTTTCCTATCATTTAAATCAAAATAATTGTAGAGTTCAAAATGATAGATAATTTTATGTTCTATAAGAATGATTATTAGCATTTTTCTTGTAAACTTTCAAGTTTTCGAGATATTTTGGAATTTGTAGAAAAGCACTTCGCTCTTACACCCCCTGAATAAATGTTGAAATATCTCAGTTTCTATAATTTTAATCGAACAACTTGTAGAGTGCAAATTGATAGAAAACATCTTGGTCTACAAGAATGATCCCAAGCAACTTTCTTGTAAACTTAACAGTTTTCGAGATATTTTAAGAATCGTGAAAATGCACGTGGTCTTAACACCCCATGATAAAATGTTCAAATATCTCATTTTCTATAACTTTAATGAAAATTATTGTAGAGTACAAAGTGCTAGAAAATTTATGGTCTACAAAAATGATCATAAACATTTTTCTTCCATAACCAAAGATTTTCGAGAAATTTCAAATTTAAGATCCAATTACAGTTCAGGCTTTCTTGTAAGAAAAACCCGAATTCCTCGGCTTCTATTACAAGAATTTCAATAAATTTCCGGATACTATACTTAGAGAAGTCTTCAAGGCACTTACAAATTAAAAATCCCAAATATTGACCTGAATAATTAAATCAAATACACTATATACTAAAGACTGCAATAAAATATTGCACAAAACCACCCTTAAAGGGTTGTTTATCCAATATAAAAAATCTATAATAAGTACCTCGTATTCTTCTCGGGGTTTTTCCAAAATTTCCTTTAATGCAGCAACCACTTGACACTATTTAACTTATGTGCTGTTGACAGAACGGAAGCCACTTCAAAAATGAATTCAAACTACTAATAATCGAAAAAAGGGTCAAGTGGTTTATGACTTAATCAAGAGGGTCAACAATAAATTTTAGGGCCCTTTGATTATTGACCTTCCGGAAAAAAGGGATTAAGAGGCCGATTTTATGGTAGTTAAAAGGGCGGCTTGGGACGCACTATAAATATTGAATTAAATCAAGCGAAACCGCTTTATAACATGACTTTCGATCGAATATATGATGTACGCTATTTAAATGTGTTTTCCGTAATAGTGGTAATTAGTCATAACGTGTATTTACGTACGAGAATATGAAAAATATCGATTCACGTTTCGGAAAAAGTACACGGGTGATACTAGGAATAGTTACATTTTCAAATTTCTGGAAAACTGGTGGACTTGTAGGGTGCATAGAAGCATTCTTGTAGATCAGGAGAATCTCGATCATTTTGTGCTCTAGGATTTTTTTTAATTAACATGACAGACAGAAACATAACAGGGGTATATTCAGTATAACATTCAAAAGGTCTTTGCTTAAATTTAAAAGAAAAATACACATACGCATTCTTGAAGAATAAGAAAATGTCTACCACTTTTTTGACTAAAGCAACAGGTCAAAATTCCATACTGTAACTACACCTACCTCTTACTCCAACCACAAAAACAATAATCACAATTCAAGTACACACCCACCCTAAGTAACCTCGACCGTGTTTTTTCAAAAAAAAAAAAAAACCAAAATGTCACCTCGCGTCTGTGCGTTCCCGATGCGAACTTAAGCGACAATGTCGTCGCTCACCTAAATGCGCTACAGATAAATAGCGAAGCGAACAATGGCTCATTCAACCAGTAAAAGGGATACGGGATCAAAGTCTGGCCGCTGAGACGGTCTTAAATTTTCCCGGATGATGACGTCACTGGAAAAGGGTTTATGGGTCTCCAGTGACGTCAATCGACGGCCTGCAAAAGTCAATACTGTGTCACTTTTTCAGGCTTCATCAATAGACGCATTCTGGGATAGGTTATGCTTAATAAGTAGATTTAAAGTTTTGGGTCTCGGGATGTTTATTCGAAGCTGAAGAAAAGTTGGTCATTAGGTGCTCTTGTAATCATTCGGTTTAAATAATAGATTAAAATATATCAGAACATGTAATTTGACACGGGTGTATTATTTAAGGTGTTATTAAGTGGTTTTTTATTTCCGTCAAGTCAGTTCCGACTCAAATTGACGTCAAGCTATTGGAATTCTAATTCCAGGAGTGCCTGTAAGAAACAAAGTATTGTTGACAAGTGAATAGGATTTTGGATTCTAGTAGTCCAAATTTGAAAATTTTTGTATAATGGATTACTCTGCAGACTTTTTTAGTATTTTTTGAAGAAACGAGTAAAATCGATACACTAAAAGTCAAGATATTCGAATTCTTATCCCAGGAGTGCCTGTACGAATTAAATGAATTTATCTCTTATTGACAAATCAATATCTTGGGTTCTAGTACTGAAAATTTTAGAATTATTGATTATTTGACTATTCTGAAGGCTTTTTTAGTATTTTTTAAAGAAATGACTAAAATCGATGCACTAAGTGTCAAGATATTGGAATTCCTATTACAGGAGCGCCTGTAAGAATTAAATGAATATGTCTCTTATTGACAAATCAATATCTTAGGTTCTAGTACTGAAAATTTGTAAATTATTGATTAAGGGACTATTCTGCAGACTTGTTTAGTATTTTTGAAGAAGTGACTAAAATCGATACACTAACAGTCAAGATATTGGTCTATAACTCTTATTGCAGGAGTGCCTGTAAGAAACGAAATATTTTGTCTCTTATTGATATGTGAATATCAATAAGATGATATCTTTATCTTGAGTTCTAATAGTCAACATTTGAAAATTAGTGATTGATGGACTAGTCTAAAGACTTGTTTAGCCTTTTTTGAAAATATATTTAAAATTGATGTACTAAAAGTCAAGATATTCAAATTCTTATTCCAGAAGTGCCTGGAAGAATTAAATGATTTTGTCTCTTACTGACGATTCAATATCTGGAGTTCTAGTAACGAAAATTTTAAAATTATTTATTAATCGACTATTCTAAAGACTTTTTTAGTCTTTTCTTAAAGAAATGACTAAAATCGATTCACTGAGAGTCAAGATATTGGAATTCTTATTACAGGAGTGCCTGTAAGAAACAAAAGACTTTCTGTCTTATTGACAAGTGAATATCTTGGGTCCTAGTAATAAAAAATTGAAAACTATTGATTAATGGACTACTCTGAAGACTTTTTTAGTTTTTTTAAAGAAATGACTAAAATCGATGCACTAAAAGTCACGATATTGGAATTCTTGTTACAGGAGTGCCTGTAAGAAGCAAAAGACTTTCTGTCTTACTGACAAGTGAATATCTTGGGTTCTAGTAGTAAAAAATTGAAAACTGTTGCTTAATGGACTACTCTGAAGACTTTTTTAGTTTTTTTTAAAGAAATGACTAAAATCGATGCAGTAAAAGTCAAAATATTCGAATTTTTATTCCATGAGTGCCTGGAAGAATTAAATGATTTTGTCTCTTATTGACGATTCAATATCTGGAGTTCTAGTAACGAAAATTTTAAAATTATTTATTAATCGACTACTCTAAAGACTTTTTTAGTCTTTTTTTAAAGAAATGACTAAAATCGATTCACTGAGAGTCAAGATATTGGAATTCTTATTACAGGAGTGCCTGTAAGAAACAAAAGACTTTCTGTCTTATTGACAAGTGAATATCTTGGGTCCTAGTAATAAAAAATTGAAAACTATTGATTAATGGACTACTCTGAAGACTTTTTTAGTTTTTTTAAAGAAATGACTAAAATCGATGCACTAAAAGTCAAGATATTGGAATTCTTGTTACAGGAGTGCCTGTAAGAAGCAAAAGACTTTCTGTCTTATTGACAAGTGAATATCTTGGGTCCTAGTAATAAAAAATTGAAAACTATTGATTAATGGACTACTCTGAAGACTTTTTTAGTTTTTTTAAAGAAATGACTAAAATCGATGCACTAAAAGTCAAGATATTGGAATTCTTGTTACAGGAGTGCCTGTAAGAAGCAAAAGACTTTCTGTCTTACTGACAAGTGAATATCTTGGGTTCTAGTAGTAAAAAATTGAAAACTGTTGCTTAATGGACTATTCTGAAGACTTTTTTAGTCTTTTTTAAAGAAATGACTAAAATCGATGCACTAAAAGTCAAGATATTGGAATTCTTATTACAGGAGTGCCTGTAAGAAACAAAAGACTTTCTGTCTTATTGACAAGTGAATATCCTGGGTCCTAGTAATAAAAAATTGAAAACTATTGATTAATGGACTACTCTGAAGACTTTTTTAGTCTTTTTTAAAGAAATGACTAAAATCGATGCACTAAAAGTCAAGATATTGGAATTCTTATTACAGGAGTGCCTGTAAGAAACAAAAGACTTTCTGTCTTACTGACAAGTGAATATCTTGGGTTCTAGTAGTAAAAAATTGAAAACTATTGCTTAATGGACTACTCTGAAGACTTTTTTAGTATTTTTTAAAGAAATGACTAAAATCGATGCACTAAAAGTCAAAATATTCGAATTCTTATTCCAGAATTGCCTGTAAGAATTAAATGAATTTATCTCTTATTAGAGAGTCAATATCTGGAATTCTGGTATTGAAACTTTTAAAATTATTCATTAATGGACTATTCTGAAGACCATTTTAGTCTTTTTAAAAGAAATGACTAAAATCGATGCACTAAAAGTCAAAACATTCGAAATTTCATTCCAGGAGTGCCTGTAAGAAACAAAGCATTATTGACAAGTGAATAGGATCTCGAATTCTAGTAGTCCAAATTTGAAAATTTTTGTCTAGTAGTCGTGCGTATTTTATATTTTAAATTGTAATCTTGATTATAGTTTACTCTTAGCACCTATTTGTCCATATTATTTGACATGTGTAAACATATTTTATGTAACCGACATGAATAAACTATTGATTGATTGGAAAAGTGGCAGAAGGAACTCAATGAACTAAATGATTATTATAACCTACAAACCAATAGAGCTATCTTCACCCAAAACACCCTATCTTCAGCCAAAGTATAATGGACTACTCTGCAGACTTTTTTAGTATTTTTCGAAGAAACGAGTAAAATCAAGGCACTAAAAGTCAAGATATTGGAATTTTTATTCCAGGACTACCTGTAAGAATTAAATGACTTCGTCTATTAATTACACGTGAATCTCTTGGGTTCTAGTTATTAAAATGTAAAAACTATTGAATAATGAATGAAAAAAAAGACTTGTTTAGTTTTTTTTGAAGAAATTACTAAAATCGAGGCAGTAAAAGTCAGGATATTCGAATTGTTATTACAGGAGTGCCTGTAAGAATTAAGTGAATTTATTCACTTTGACTCTTATTAAAAAGTCACTATTTTTTTTTAATTTATTTATATACGGGATGTCCCCATTAACGAAATAAATTGCAACAAAAATTAATAACTTAACCATAACAATAAAAAAATAATAAACAATATTCCTTAAGTAATTAAAAAAAATATGCCAAAATTTCTAAACAACAAAGTTATGAAAATAAATAAGCAATTAATAAATATCGTGATTCTATAGACAATATAACCAATAAATTGAGAATAAATTTGATTCAATTAAAAAACATTTCAAACTATGTACATCTAGTTATCGATTTTCAATAAAGTCAGTCAAACATCGCTTAAACCCAGAAAAACCCTTATCACTTATATCATAATGACAATTAAACTCGTTTCCCAGCATGTGATACCTATTATTAATGGGAGAATATTTACCATAATTCGTATGATGTTGTTTAATTAAAAATAGTGGCATCTCCCTAATATATCCGGTATCGCATCTATAAAAGTCTTAATAATTTATTAAGAATTTAAAAAAAAAAAAGTAAATCGCATCTGATCCTATAATTCTCAAGTGAAATTTAGCCTCGACCTAACGTCCGTTATAGATAAATTTGACAATTTTTGCCTTCAAGCACAGGTTCTGAAAAACCTATTTTGAACTCTTTCAAGGCTATGACTGTGGTCTAAATAATAGGGAGAATTATACTACAGAAGAGTAAGACTAAATACTACGAACAAGAGTAATATACAGAACTCTAAATGCAGAGACAGAGAAATCACGAGAATTCCTTGTAATAAAACCAAGAACGCGAGAGGCTTTATTTAATAGACTATTAATGTGGGGAGTAAATGTCAAAGAGTTGTCAAACAGTACACCCAAATCTCTAATTTCTGTCACCCTCGAAAGAACCGTTGTATTAATATGATAGTCAAAAGCAATAACAGTTTTTAATTTACCACTTGTACGGTGAATCCTCTTGAATTCTATGGCAATCAGATAAATTTGAAATTTGTAAGTATAGTTTCATATCATCGGCAAATAATAAAAACAGGCAGTATTTTATAATTCCATAAATATCATTAATAATAAGTTAAAAAGTAGAGGACCTACATGGGACCCTGTGGGTCCCCTGATGTTACCAAAATTGGAATTGAGAGTGAACCCCTAATAATATAAACAAACTGAATTCTCTTGCTTAGGTAACTCAGGGAAACCATAACATTTTAATTTAAAAATAAAAAAGGAGTGAATGACAGAGTCAAACGCCTTGGACTCCACCTGATATCCATCCCCAAAGTTCTCAACAATGTAGTCATAATACAATGTTAGATTTGTAGAGGTAGATTTACCCTGTCTAAACCCATGTTGCTCATTGACCAGGAGATTTCTGCAATGCCAAGTAAGGTGTTTGTTAAGTATGAACTCAAAAAGTTTAGGAATAGCAGATAGCATAACAATAGGTTTATAATTTTTTATATTATCTCTGTCACCATTCTTGTATATATCTTCAATATCTTGGGTTCTAGTACTGAAAATTTTTGAATTATTGATTATTTGACTATTCTGAAGGCTTTTTTAGTATTTTTTAAAGAAATGACTAAAATCGATGCACTAAGTGTCAAGATATTGGAATTTCTTATTACAGGAGTGCCTGTAAGAGACAACAGCCTTTCTGTCTTATTGACAAATAATATAATAGTAAAAATTTGAAAATGATTTAATAATGGATTACTCTAAAGACTTGTTTAGCCTTTTTTAAATAAATAACTAAAATTGATGTACTAAAAGTTAGGATATTCGAATTCTTATTCCAGGAGTGCCTGTAAGAATTAAATGAATTTGTTTATTATTGACAAATCAATATCTTAGGTTCTAGTACTGAAAATTTGTAAATTATTGATTAATGGACTATTTTGCAGACTTGTTTAGTATTTTTTGAAGAAGTGACTAAAATCGATCCACTAAAAGTCAAGATATTGGAAGTCTTATTGCAGGACTCCCTGTAAGAAACAAAATATTTTGTCTCTTATTGATATGTGAATATCTTGGGTTCTAGTAGGCAAAATTGGAAAATTAGTGATGGATGGACTACTCTGAAGACTTGTTTAGCCTTTTTTCAAGAAATAACTAAAATTGATACACTAAAAGTCAAGATACTCGAATTCTTATTCCAAGAGTGCCTGTAAGAATTAAATGATTTTGTCTCTTATTGACCATTCAATATCTGGGGTCCTAGTACTGAAAATTTTAAAATCATTTATTAATAGACTACTCTGAAGACTTTTTTAGTCTTGTTTGAAGAATTGATCAAAATTCATTCACAAAAAGTCAATATATTGGAATTCTTATTACAGGAGTGTCTGTGAGAAACAAAGGACTTTCTGTCTTATTGACAAGTGAATATCTTGGGTTCTATTAGTCAAAATTTAGAAGCTATTGATTAATTGGCTACTTTGAAGACTTTTTTAGTCTCTTTTAAAGAAATGACTAAAATCGATGCACTAAAAGTCAAGATATTGGAATTCTTATTACAGGAGTGCCTGTAAGAAACAAAGGACTTTCTGTCTTATTGACAAGTCAATATCTTGAGTTCTAGTATTGAAAATTTTAAAATTATTGATTAATTGAATACTCTAAAAAGTTTGTTAGTCTTTTTTAAAGAAATCACTAAAATCAATGCACTAAAAGTTAAGATATTGGAATTCTTATTGCAGGAGTGCCTGTAAAAATTAAATAATTTTATATCTTATTAACAAGTGAATATCTTGGGTTCTAGTAGCCAAAATTGAAAATGATTTATTAATGGACTACTTTCAAGACTTGTTTAGTCTTGTTTGAAGAATTGATCAAAATTCATTCACAAAAAGTCAAGATATTGGATTTCTTATTCCAGGAGTGCCTGTAAGAAACAAAATATTTCCTTAAGAACACACTACACCTTCTAGGGCTCGTTTATCTTTAACCGACTTGCTCTCATTTAAACTTAAATAACTTAAAAACTACCAAAGATAAAATTATGAAATAAGTTGCACTGATTTAGGAAAAGCATCCTTAACAATTAATAATAATAATAAATTAGTTTATTTGACAATAATAACAGATAACACAAAAATTATTTTAATTAGCTGCAAAGGAATACTCAAGTGTAGTTATTACCACAAAATGGAATGTATGGTAGTTTTCAACTGATAATAAATATACTCCCTATGGCTATAATGTATATCTACAAAATACAAAGCAATAAATAAAATAAATGAGACTAAGACGGGATGAAAGCAACCTTATATAAAAGATGATAAACCCTATTGTAAATAATTGTACTTGGCACTTTTAGTTTAGATTTGGTTTATGAATTTATTATAGCAAATTTTTTGTATAACGGTATTCGAATGATGCTGGTTTGAAACTTTTTAAATCAGAGGCTATATTATTGTATAGCATGTAAATATTATAAGAGAATGATCTGGTAAATAGACTTAAATAAATATTCATAATACAAAGCGATCCGGTAAATATCTGTTGAATTTCTTGATTTTTATGTAATTTAGATGTAATGAATGAAACCCCATGAGGGGTCACGTATAATGGCAATAAAACTTTGACTAGTCGGTGACTCACTTTTTATGGGGTGTTGACTATGTGATAATAAAAACAAACATAAATGGGCTTAACATCGACTTTTATTGTTCCGATGTTCGTCTTATTTACATGGAAATTTTCGTTAGTTTTTTTTTACGATTCATTGAAAACAATGTCTCCTATATGTAGCGCGTTTAAAAAAAATATATTTTTTCAGGCAGAACATCTGGCCGACAAATGCCAATAAACTAATGAATCCTCCAATTAAACAATGAGTAACGAGCCAAAATTCAATGTAAATATAACATTTGGGAATTTTGGCCCTGCGAACATCATTTTTACGTCAACGGTGTAATCTTTATCTAAAAATAGCATTATCTTGTTTCCTATTGATTTTATAGAAAATTTGCTAGAAAGGAAAATGGTTGATCGGCATAAGCTGTATACTGATGACTTTTCTCAATATTTGCGGAATTATGTAGCATGACTAATAATAAATGATCCTGCAATAATATTCTTAAGCACGATTATTTTTGACATAATACGAGGATAGAATCATCTGACAGGTGGTGTACGTCATAAGACAAAAGCGTTTCGTGAAATTTCTTAAAAGGTTGATTGTATGCAAATTAATCCGGATTAGTTCTTCTTTTATCTGAAAGATTCATCATTAGTTGCGATATTGGGTCAGCTGCTAACTCGCGTCATATTTTCAATGATTATTCAAGTCTATTCAATTGGAAAATCTGTTCATTTTATTATTATTATTAGTGTAATTTTAGTTACAAATCGGATTATCAACTGGATTCAAACTAATATAACTCAAGAAGTTCTGCATGTATTGCTTTTACCCTAAAAGAGATTTGTTAAGAATAGTTTTCTTAATATAGCGTAATTTATTTCATATTTTTATCTTGAGTGGTTTTTAAGTTATTTGAGCTTAAGTGAGAGCATGTCGGTTAAAGACAAACGAGCCCTAGGGGATTCACTGTGATATAAATGTAAAAGATAAAGTCTTTTGTTTCTTACAGGCACTCTTTGCACTTTTGTGTAGATCGATTTTAGTCATTTCTGCAAAAGATTGCTAAACAAATCTTCGAAATAGACCACTAAATAATAATAGTCAAATTTTTACCAACAGAATTCTTGATATTCACTTGTCAATAAGAGACAAAATATTTTGTTTCTTACAGGCACTCCTGCAATAAGAATTTCAATATTGTGACTTTCATCGATTTTAGTCATTTCTTTAAAAGAGACTACAAAAGTATTTAAAGTAGTTGATTAATCAATAATTTTAAAATTTTGAGTACTAGAACCTCAGATATTGAATCGTCAATAAGAGACAAAATTATTTAATTCTTACAAGCACTCCTGGAATAAGAATTCGGATATATTGACTCTCAGTGCATCGATATTAGTAATTTCCTTAAAAAAGACTAAAAAAGTCTTTATAGAAGTCCATTCATCACAATAATTTTCAAATTTTTAGTACTAGAACCCAAGATATTGACTTGTCAATAAGACAAAAAGTCTTTTGTTTCTTACAGGCACTCCTGCAATAACAACTCCAATATCTTGACTTTTAGTGCATCGATTTTTGTCGCTTCTTCAAGAAATACTAAAAACGTCTTCAGAGTAGTTCTAATTTAAAAAGACAAAGTCGATGTATATGTAAGTATATTCGATACCAGTGGCACTAATACAGGATAAATTGAAATTTGCCTTAGAATGTTATGCGATGTTGCCAAGATGTCTGCAATTTCCAGAATAATATAAATTTTTTTTCATGTTATTGACAGTTTCTATAACCTTGTTTGCTTAAGCTCCAGCATGAGAGATATCTTAATGCTTGGCAACATCGCATGTTATCCAAACTGCGACCGAATCTCAGATTTCTACTTCCATAACTTGACAACGTCGTTATTTAGGCATTTATGTTTGGCACTCATGCTCGCTCAACTCCAATATCTTGAGTGCCTCGATTTTTGTCGTTTCTTCAAAAAGTACTAAAAAAGTCTTCAGAGTAGTCTGTCAATTAATAATTATCAAATGTTGACTACTAGAAACCAAAAAATGTTTACTTGTCAATAAGAGACAAAATCTTTGTTTCTTACAGGCACTCCTAGAATAAGAATTTGAATATCTTAACTTTTAGTTCATCGATTTTAGTCATTTCTTCAAAAAAGACTAAACAAGTCTTCAGAGTAGTCCATAAATCAATAATTTCCAAATTTTAACTACTAGAACTCAAGATATTCACTTGTCAATAAGAGACAAATTTTTTTGTTGCCTATAAGCACTCCTGGAATAAGAATTTTAGTGTCTCGACTTTTAGGCAATCGATTTTAATCGTTTCTTTAAAAAAGACTAAACAAGTCTTTAGAAAGGTCCATAAATAAATAATTACCAAATTTTGACTAGTAAAACTCAAGATAGTCACTTGTCAATAAGAGACAAAACCTTTGTTACTTACAGGCACTCCTAGAATAAAAGTTCCAATACCTTGACTTTTTATGAATGAATTTTAGTAATTTCTTCAGAAAGAATTTAAAGTTTTGTTTGGATTAATTTGCACCTCAAACAATATGTTTTGAGTACACTTTTATTAATCCAATATAGTTTATATCATATTTTTATCTTTGGCAGTTCTTAAGCTATATTAGTTTAAAAGAGAGTAAGACTGTTAAAGATGTAGTACATACGCTTCCTAGACTATCAACTGGATTTACATCCGAATAACTCAAAAAGTACTCCTTGAATTGCTTTGCATCCCAAACAACATTTATAAATAATTCATTTCTTCATTCAATCAGGTTTGTTTCATACATGTATTACTTTGGTTGCAGACTGAATGGGTCTTAGTTTGGCTTATCTGTATAATAATGAACGTTGTTACAAGAATATTGCAATGATTCATCTAGGTAAAAGAGAATCACGATTAATACTTCTATTTTTAGCCAAATCAATTTGATTTAAATGAGGTACATCACCATAAGGAAGTCGGCGTGTAATGAACAACACGTAGCCAATTTAAAACAATCGATCGGATGCATAAAAAGGGAATTTCTTAATCAAACGCATTTGCAGACTACAGGTCTTTGATTATATGTATTGTTCTATAATGACTAGTTTAGCATCATCATTAGGTAATCATCTTGTTATTGATTGGATGGGGGGAGGGGGACTAATTATGGCATCATTCTTGACAAAATGATTTATTGTCCACTTAATGCCTAATATAATACAAGCTAATTAATCTTTGTTTACTATTTGCTCTGATATAACAGAACAGAAGCTAATGGCTTGTCAGGTATATCGGACATGATATATAAACCATGTTTATCAATAGCGGAGGCATAATGTATATATATGACTATTGGGAGATTATTTGATGCATCCTGTGTTAGGTTACGTTTTTTTTTTATTGAATGAAAAGGGGTTTTCCTATTTTAAATAGAATGCCCTATATTTCTAAAAAATTTGATCATAGTTCGGTGCAGTCGTTTTTGAGATATATTTAGTCAAAAATTATAATTATTTGACTTTTGACAGGTTATATTTCCAAAACTGCTTTTTTTTAAATATATCGTGTGACTCCTCAAATTTCAAGGAATTTTACATAGAATCTAATAATGCCATACAATTACTTAAAAGATATTTTCATATACAGGATGTTTCGCTATAAACTTACTCGGTTCCAATTCAGTGCAGCCTGTTTATGTTTTTTAGTAGACTTAGTGAAAATTATACTCTTTTAAGCAATATTTAGGATGATGGCACTTTTGGATATACCGGAAGTGGGTGCAAACTTTCTTATTTCAAATGGGACACCCCATATATTATGAAATTTTTAGATTCTACATAAAATTCTGAGAAATTTGAGGGGTCACATGCCATGGTTTGCTATAACGGTTTTCGAGATATTTTAAGTTGAAAATAATGATTTTTTTCAATTTCAAGTAGCCATAGAGCAAAAACTATATAAGATAGCAGAAAACGGATTTCATTTTTCTTTTTTAATTTATCAACGCCATTTTTTAGCATAGAAATTGAGATTAATTTTTTTTCCTGAACCGGAAGTAGAGCCTAACTTCCTTATTTTAAATAGGACACCCTATATATTATTACATTTTCATATGCTATATAAAATTCTAAGAAATTAGAGGTATCACATGCCATGGTTTGGTAAAATGGGTTTCGAGATATTTTAAATTAAAAGTAATATTTTTTTAAATTTCAAGTAGCCATAGAGCAAAAACTATTTAAGATAGCAGAAAACCGATTGCATTTTTCTTTTTTAATTTACTATAGCCATTTTTTAACAAAGAAATTCACATTCATTTTTTGTTTCCTGAACCGGAACTAGAGCCTAACTTCCTTATTTTAAATAGGACACCCTATATTTTATTACATTTTTAGATTCTACATAAAATTCTAAGAAATTTGATGGGTCACATGCCATATTTTGGTAAAACGGTTTTCGAGATATTTTAAGTCGAAGATAATGATTTTTTAAATTTTAAGTGGCTATAGAGCAAAAACTATTTGAGATAGCAGAAAACAAATTTAATTTTTCTTTTTTAATTTATCATGGCCATTTTTTAACATAGATGTGGCGTTCGCCAAAGTATAGTTAAGTTACCGGTTTGAACTAGTTTTCCCGGTGCATTCGCCAAAATATAAAAAAACATACCAGAGAAAAAAACCGCCAGGTTACAGGAGTTTTTAAAATATTTGGATTCTCGTAAAGCCTTTGACAGTATCAAGGTTTTGTTTGCTTTATAGGAAAACTGCACAATAACTTCAAAACGGTTATATTTACAAGGAAACTTGTAAGGACCTTTTTGGTAAAGGAATTCATTGAATTTAATATGAAATTAAAATCCTTACAAGAATCATCAAACATTGAACCAAATTCTAAATGTGTGAAAGCAGAAACTAGCGAGTATCAAGATATTTTCCAATCAATTGAGAAACTACTCAATAGCTCCTAAACAGTTGCAATTACAAGGAATCTTCTAGAGGTCTTTTTGGTAACACAATTAAGCAGCTTTTATATAAAGCTAAAATCAATAAAATTCTTAAAGGAGTTTTTGATGTATTCTGATTTTTATAAATCCTTTGACAGAATCCTTTGATAAAATCAATCAAATTTTTTCCCAAACCGAAAGTAGAGCCTAACTTCCTTATTTTTAATAGGACACCCTATATTTTATTACATTTTTAGATTCTACGTGAAATTCTAAGAAACTTGAGGGGTCGCATGCCATGTTTTGGTAAAACGGTTTTCGAGATATTTTAATATCTGTACTCCAGAGCCAGACTATGTTAAGTCCAAACTAACAAAAATCAACCTTAATATGTTAAATCACATAACATTATGCCCCGCATCTTTTGATATTTTTAGATTTAACATATCCTTAAAATTACTGCAAATAGCCAATTTAAAAAAATGTTAAGTCCTTATAGCGCACAAACCCAAACAATGTTAAGTCGCATTAACCTTATTTGGCTTGGGATTTCGTATTTAGTCTAATGTATTAAGTTCGTAAATAAAAATTTTTTTCGGGAGTGCTAAAAATCATTGTTTGATTAAAATTGTTTTGAGGGTGTATTTTTTGAGGATGGTAGTAATGTCATCGACACCGTCAACTTCGACGACCCCGTAGTATTCTAGGACCGCTAAAATATTAGGTAAGGTGATACCTGATGAATTACCTGGAAGGGATGAAAATCACCAAGTACAAGTGCAAAGGTACCTATTATTTTAATAAACTAAATAACGTATTGTCCTAATTAATAGTTTTATTTTTTTGCATTAATTAAGTCATAGAATGGACTGAATGATGACAAGAATAGATGACATTATTAAAAAGAAGACGAGATCCAAAAATTTGGAAAAAAAAAACAAAAAGGAAACGGTATTCAGGATTAGAATACAAAACGGACAGTGGCAACCGTATTATGAAATCGAAATCTCTTAAGGAACCGTGTGGTGATACTTGCAAACTCTTATGTAGAAATAAAATTTCTCAGGAGCGTCGCCAAATTATTCATAAGAATTTCTGGAGCCCATCAAAAACAATAAATGTAAGAAGGCAATACATAGCATCCAACGTTTCTCAAATACCAATAAAAAGACGTAGGGAGGTAATTGGTCAAAGAGGGGCAAAAATAAATTTGACTAATAACTATAGTTTTGAAACAGGCGGAGTAAAAGAAAAGGTTTGCAAAAAGTTTTTTTTAAATACACTGAGCATCTCTCAGCAAACAGTGGATACTGCAATTAAAAAGAAAAAGGATGGAGGCATTGTAACACCTGATAAAAGAGGAAAACACGTACCTGTCAACAAAATCTCAGAGGAGGTTCGAGCCCATATTTCGAAATTTCCAGCTTACGAGTCACACTATTCCCGGGAAAAAACAAAAAAGAAATATCTCGGCAATCATTTGAATATAAGTAGGATGTATAATCTTTATTCAGAAGAATCTCAAGAGAATGGTCTTGGAGCCGAAAACATTGCAAGGGAGTGGTTATATTCAGAGATATTTAACTATGAATATAACTACTCCTTTAAGAGTCCTGACAACGACACCTGTGACCTATGCGATGAGCTTCAGCTTAATATCCGTGAAGCGGAATCTCTTGAATTACGGCAAAGCGCGCAAACTGACTATGACAAGCATATTGCAGATACCAACTATAGATAATAAGCTTAAATCTGAAGACAAAAAAAAGTCGAGGGAAAATTTACGAGAAACAAAAGTTATAATGATTGATCTACCAACACCAGATCTACATAACTCCCAAAGCTTCTATTCTCTTAAGCTGTGGACATATAACTTAACAATACAAGATGTGACAGATGAAAAAAGTTTTTGCATAATGTGGGATGAGAGCGTAGCTGGTCGCGGAGGAAATGAAGTAGCTTCATGCTTAATAAAATAGGTAGAGACACATGTTTCAGATGAGATAAAAGAGATAACAATTTGGTCCGATAACTGTCTCAGCCAAAACAGAAACATTTTAATGGTTAGGTCATATTTTGACATCCTTCAGATTAAACCAAACATAAATACCATTAATCATAAGTTTCTAGCGAGAGGACACACTTATTTGGAGGCTGATGTTGTTCATTCTGTGATCGAGCGTGAAAGAAAAAGAATTCCGCAATTTCAGATTATGACTCCTTGGGATTGACAGCAGGTAATTCGGCTTTGTGGAATAGAGAAGCCCTTTATTGTTGTCAACATGGAAACCAAGGAGTTTAAGCAACTTTTTAATAGCTGCACGGCACCATATATTTAGCAGAAAAAGGATAACTTGGGAAAAGACTTTTTAATATCGCATGCGGTTCATATGCAAGCTAGAAAAGATAACCCTGGGATTTTATACTATAAAGCAGACTTTGGAAAAGAGTTTACGGAAGTTGACTTTAACAGAAGGACCAGACGAACTAATTGCATGCCCATATTGATTGTCCCCATTAGGGCAGGGCATAAACCACTTTCAGCCAAAAAGTACAACCATTTGCAAAAACTTTTAAAATGGGTACCAAAAAGATTCCATGATTTTTGTATGTAACCTAACTTTTCTTAATTACAATTATTTGAATATTTAAATAAATATTTGTAGTTTTTTTTTTAATGAATTATGCATTAACGATAAGTGGACTTAACACGTTTTAAAAATTTATTAAGTCCTTTCTTTGGGACTTGGGAAAAAAAATTAAAATTATCCGAAGAAGACTATGTTAATTCACAAAAATCAAAAACAATAGGTAAATGCTAAAATCGCTTTTCTACTCTTTATTCTTATCCTTAAAGTAAATTTAAATATTCAATAAAAAATTTAAATTTTAAAAACTGGTTTTTTGTAATTTAAAATTTTGTAAAATATTTGGAATAAAATTACTCTACTGAAAAATGAACATTTTGGACTTAACAGAGTCTGGCTCTGGGATACAGATTTAAGATAGCAGAAAATGGATTTCATTTTTCTTTTTTAATTTATCAACGCCATTTTTTAGCATAGAAATTGACATTAATTTTTTCTTCCTGAACCGGAAGTAGAGCCTAACTTCCTTATTTTAAATAGGACACCCTATATTTTATTACATTTTCATATTCTACGCAAAATTTTAAGAAATTTGATGGGTCACATGCCATACCTTAAAACGACAGTTTCTGAGATATACTCACTTAAAAACTGTCATTTTTTGACTTCTAAACGCGATAAATCCAAAACTATTTGACATAGAAAAAAACTGCTTTCACTTTTCTGCCTTAACTTTTCAAAAACTACCTTCTGACATCGATTTCAATAAACTCGAACGATGAAAATTGTTGACATTTTTTTGACAGATACTTATTTTGACTAAATAATAAAACTTACATTAACAAATAAATGAATAAAAACCCTCTCCTTCTAAATTGAATAGTCTTGCCTCAACCTTCTCTAAAAGTCAAAAAAGACCTTCAATCTTCAACTGTTAATATCTCAGAAACTATCCCACCAAACTATGGCATGCGACCCACCAAATTTCTTAAAATTCCACGTAGAACCCAAAAATGTAATAATCCATAGAGCTTCTTATATAAAGTAACGAATTTACCAACGGCACGATGTAATTAAATAATAAAATCTGATTTTGCGCCACGTATTTTCGTGATGCAACTAACTCGTGAAAATTTAATTTCCAATATTCCGCGTGGCTTACGGTTTAATAACGATTTTAATCGTTGTAATTACTAAATTCCATCGACAAGCTAATTAACGAAAAGGGCCCACGTTACACGACCCGAACTTTGTTCAGTCACATTAGGTTGGCAAATTGTTGTGGACTGCTGTGTCGAAACGTTTTACCAATAAATCGCTCACTTAACCAGTATTTAATTAATTTCACCCATTTACCTGGAAATGTTCCTTGAAAATAATACACCGAACCCCACCTGATTCATTTTTTGTTTCTTTAATTTAACCAAAAATTATTTTTCTAGAACACTAAGGGTCACTCTATACACACACCAAGATACACACTAAGGCACAATGTCACTGCGCAGGCCCAACGAGAAGCCAATGAAACCAGTAAATCGTAAGTTAAGTGTGAACAAACCCTTAGGTTCTGTACCGATTTACATGGAGAGCAGATTGACACTCCACCTGAATTTTAAACACTTATATTTCGGAAACTATGATAGCTACATAAAAGTGATAATTAAGTTTTTTGTAGATGTTAAAAAGCTGATTTAGGGTATTTTTAAATCACGGCTCTATCTTATTCCAGTGAAAAGTTATCTGGGAATCTGTCGGGCCAACAGGTTAAAAACTCAACTCACATAATTTAAATTTAAAAAAATCATATTGAAAGAAGTATACTAGTTATATAAAAGCTATATCATAATTTTTGTAGCCTACAAGAGGCACTTTTATTACCATTCTAAGTCAAGTCTCTATCCTATTTTAGTAAAAAGTTACCTGAAAAAATGTCAAGGCAACAGGTTTAATACCCAACCGTCGTCACCTAAACTTCAAAAATTCATATTGGGAGAACTATAATAGTTACGTCAAAGTTGTATAGCAATTTTTTATTACACATTAAAATATATTTCATAATATTTTTAAATAAAGTCTCTATTTTATTTCAGTCAAAAGTTATCAGGGAAAATGTCGAGCCAACAAGTTTAATACCCAACTGTCCTCACCTAAACTTCAAAAATTCATATTGGGAGAACTACAATAGTTACGTCTGGGTTATATAGTAGTTTTTTATTCCATATTAAAAGATTTTTTATAATAATTTTTAATCACTTCTCTATCTTATTTTAGTCAAAAGTTATCTGGAAAAATATTGAGCCAACTGGTTAAACACCAAAGTGACTTCAAGTAAATTTTAAAAATTCATATTTTAAAACCTATAATAGTTACATAAAAGTTGTATAACAATTTTTTGTAGTCTCTAAGAAGTGTTTTTATAATATTTTAAAATTATGTCTTTGTCTTATTTCAGTCAAGAGTTATACGAAAAAATTTCAAGTCAACAGATTGAACACTCAAGTGACATTATCTAAATTTCAAAAATGTATATTTTGATAATTATAATAGTTACATAAAAAATGTGTAATAGTCCTTTATAGCTCTAGCTATAATCATTTTAAATAATATCTAATTAATCTTATTTTGGTAAAAAGTTACCTAAAAAATGTCAAGGCAACAGGTTGAAGACTAAACTCACATGATCCAAATTTCAAAAATTCATATTTTGGAAACTATAATAGTTACATAAAAGTTGTATAACAAGTTTTTGTAGTTTATAAGAAGTCATTTTATAATATTTTTAAATTACGTCTTTATCTTATTTCAGTCAAAAGTTATCAGGGAAAATGTCGAGCCAACAGGTTTAATACCCAACTGTGCTCACCTAAACTTCAAAAATTCATATTGGGAGAACTATAATAGTTACGTCGGAGTTGTATAATAATTTTTTATTAAATATTAAAAGATATTTCATAGTGTTTTTGAATTACGTCTCTATCTTATTTTAGTCATAAGTTATTAGGGAACATGTCGAGCCAACAGGTTTAATACCAACTGACCTCACCTAAACTTCAAAAATTCATATTGGGAGAACTATAATAGTTACGTCAGAGTTGTATAATCATTTTTTATTGCATATTAAAAGATATTTCATAGTGTTATTAAATTGCGTCTCTATCTTATTTCAGTCAAAAGTTATCAGGGAAGATGTCGAGCCAACAGGTTTAATACTTAACTGTCCTCACCTAAATTTCAAAAATTCATATTGAGAGAACTATAATAGTTACGTCAGAGTTGTATAATAATTTTTTATTACATATTAAAAGATATTTCATAATGTTTTTAAATTACGTCTCTATCTTATTTCAGTCAAAAGTTATCAGGGAAGATGTCGAGCCAACAGGTTTAATACCCAACTGTCCTCACCTAAACTTCAAAAATTCATATTGGGAGAACTATAATAGTTACGTCAGAGTTGTATAATAATTTTTTATTACATATTAAAAGATATTTCATAATGTTTTTAAATTACGTCTCTATCTTATTTTAGTCAAAAGTTATTAGGGAAAATATGGAGTCAACAGGTTTAATACCCAACTGTCCTGACCTAAACTTCAAAAATTCATATTGGGAGAACTATAAAAGTTGCGTCGGAGTTGTGTAATAATTTTTTATTACATATTAAAAGATATTTCGTAATGTTTTTGAGTTACATCTCTATCTTATTTCAGTCATAAGTTATTAGGGAAAATGTCGAGCCAACAGGTTTAATACCAACTGTCCTCACCTAAACTTCAAAAATTCATTTTGGGAGAACTATAATAGTTACGTCGGAGTTATGCGATAATTTTTTATTGCATTTTAAAAGATATTTCATAATGTTTTTAAATTACGTCTCTATCTTATTTCAGTCAAAAGTTATCAGGGAAGATGTCGAGCCAACAGGTTTAATACCCAACTGTCAACACATAAACTTCAAAAATTCATATTGGGAGAACTATAATAGCTACGTCGGAGTTGTATAATAATTTTTTATTACATATTAAAAGATATTTCATAATGTTTTTGAGTTATGTCTCTATCTTATTTCAGTCAAAAGTTATCAGGGAAAATGTCGTGCCAACAGGTTTAATACCAACTGACCTCACCTAAACTTCAAAAATTCATATTGGGAGAACTATAATAGTTACGTCAGAGTTATGTAATAGTTTTTTATTACATATTAAAAGATATTTCATAATGTTTTTAAATTACGTCTCTATCTTATTTCAGTCATAAGTTATCAGGGAAAATGTCGAGCCAACAGGTTTAATACCCAACTGTACTCACCTAAACTTCAAAAAATCATATTGGGAGAACTATAATAGTTACGTCGGAGTTGTATAATAATTTTTTATTACATATTAAAAGATAGTTCATAGTGTTTTTAAATTAAGTCTCTATCTTATTTTAGTCATAAGTTATTAGGGAAAATGTCGAGCCAACAGGTTTAATACCCAACTGTCCTCACATAAACTTCCAAAATTTATATTGAGAGAACTATAATAGTTACGTCAAAGTTGTATAGTAATTTTTTATTACATATTAAAAGATATTTCATAGTGTTTTTGAATTACGTCTCTATCTTATTTTAGTCATAAGTTATTAGGGAAAATGTCGAGCCAACAGGTTTAATACCCAACTGTCCTCACATAAACTTCAAAAATTCGTATTGGGAGAGCTATAATAGTTACGTCGGAGTTGTATAATAATTTTTTATTACATGTTAAAATATATTTCATAATATTTTTAAATCACGTCTCTATTTTATTTCAGTCAAAAGTTATCAGGGAAGATGTCGACCCAACAGATTCATTACCCAACTCTACTCACCTAAACTTCAAAAATTCATATTGGAAGAACTATAATAGTTACGTCAGAGTTATATAATAGTTTTTTATTGCGTATTAAAAGATATTTCAATGTTTTTAAATTACGTCTCTATCTTATTTCAGTCAAAAGTTATCAGGGAAAATGTCGAGCCAACAGGTTTAATACCCAACTGTCCTCACCTAAACTTCAAAAAATCATATTGGGAGAACTATAATAGTTACGTCGGAGTTGTATAATAATTTTTTATTACATATTAAAAGATAGTCCATAGTGTTTTTAAATTAAGTCTCTATCTTATTTTAGTCATAAGTTATTAGGGAAAATGTCGAGCCAACAGGTTTAATACCCAACTGTCCTCACATAAACTTCCAAAATTTATATTGAGAGAACTATAATAGTTACGTCAAAGTTGTATAGTAATTTTTTATTACATATTAAAAGATATTTCATAGTGTTTTTGAATTACGTCTCTATCTTATTTTAGTCATAAGTTATTAGGGAAAATGTCGAGCCAACAGGTTTAATACCCAACTGTCCTCACATAAACTTCAAAAATTCGTATTGGGAGAGCTATAATAGTTACGTCGGAGTTGTATAATAATTTTTTATTACATGTTAAAATATATTTCATAATATTTTTAAATCACGTCTCTATTTTATTTCAGTCAAAAGTTATCAGGGAAGATGTCGACCCAACAGATTCATTACCCAACTCTACTCACCTAAACTTCAAAAATTCATATTGGAAGAACTATAATAGTTACGTCAGAGTTATATAATAGTTTTTTATTGCGTATTAAAAGATATTTCAATGTTTTTAAATTACGTCTCTATCTTATTTCAGTCAAAAGTTATCAGGGAAAATGTCGAGCCAACAGGTTTAATACCCAACTGTCCTCACCTAAACTTCAAAAAATCATATTGGGAGAACTATAATAGTTACGTCGGAGTTGTATAATAATTTTTTATTACATATTAAAAGATAGTCCATAGTGTTTTTAAATTAAGTCTCTATCTTATTTTAGTCATAAGTTATTAGGGAAAATGTCGAGCCAACAGGTTTAATACCCAACTGTCCTCACATAAACTTCCAAAATTTATATTGAGAGAACTATAATAGTTACGTCAAAGTTGTATAGTAATTTTTTATTACATATTAAAAGATATTTCATAGTGTTTTTGAATTACGTCTCTATCTTATTTTAGTCATAAGTTATTAGGGAAAATGTCGAGCCAACAGGTTTAATACCCAACTGTCCTCACATAAACTTCAAAAATTCGTATTGGGAGAGCTATAATAGTTACGTCGGAGTTGTATAATAATTTTTTATTACATGTTAAAATATATTTCATAATATTTTTAAATCACGTCTCTATTTTATTTCAGTCAAAAGTTATCAGGGAAGATGTCGACCCAACAGATTCATTACCCAACTCTACTCACCTAAACTTCAAAAATTCATATTGGAAGAACTATAATAGTTACGTCAGAGTTATATAATAGTTTTTTATTGCGTATTAAAAGATATTTCAATGTTTTTAAATTACGTCTCTATCTTATTTCAGTCAAAAGTTATCAGGGAAAATGTCGAGCCAACAGGTTTAATACCCAACTGTCCTCACCTAAACTTCAAAAATTCATTTTGGGAGAACTATAATAGTTACGTCGGAGTTATGCGATAATTTTTTATTGCATTTTAAAAGATATTTCATAATGTTTTTAAATTACGTCTCTATCTTATTTCAGTCAAAAGTTATCAGGGAAGATGTCGAGCCAACAGGTTTAATACCCAACTGTCAACACATAAACTTCAAAAATTCATATTGGGAGAACTATAATAGCTACGTCGGAGTTGTATAATAATTTTTTATTACATATTAAAAGATATTTCATAATGTTTTTGAGTTATGTCTCTATCTTATTTCAGTCAAAAGTTATCAGGGAAAATGTCGTGCCAACAGGTTTAATACCAACTGACCTCACCTAAACTTCAAAAATTCATATTGGGAGAACTATAATAGTTACGTCAGAGTTATGTAATAATTTTTTATTACATATTAAAAGATATTTCATAATGTTTTTAAATTACGTCTCTATCTTATTTCAGTCATAAGTTATCAGGGAAAATGTCGAGCCAACAGGTTTAATACCCAACTGTACTCACCTAAACTTCAAAAAATCATATTGGGAGAACTATAATAGTTACGTCGGAGTTGTATAATAATTTTTTATTACATGTTAAAAGATAGTCCATAGTGTTTTTAAATTAAGTCTCTATCTTATTTTAGTCATAAGTTATTAGGGAAAATGTCGAGCCAACAGGTTTAATACCCAACTGTACTCACCTAAACTTCAAAAAATCATATTGGGAGAACTATAATAGTTACGTCGGAGTTGTATAATAATTTTTTATTACATATTAAAAGATAGTCCATAGTGTTTTTAAATTAAGTCTCTATCTTATTTTAGTCATAAGTTATCAGGGAAGATGTCGAGCCAACAGGTTTAATACCCAACTGTCCTCACCTAAACTTCAAAAATTCATATTGGGAGAACTATAATAGTTACGTCAGAGTTGTATAATAATTTTTTATTACATATTAAAAGATATTTCATAATGTTTTTAAATTACGTCTCTATCTTATTTCAGTCATAAGTTATCAGGGAAGATGTCGACCCAACAGATTCATTACCCAACTCTACTCACCTAAACTTCAAAAATTCATATTGGAAGAACTATAATAGTTACGTCAGAGTTATATAATAGTTTTTTATTGCGTATTAAAAGATATTTCAATGTTTTTAAATTACGTCTCTATCTTATTTCAGTCAAAAGTTATCAGGGAAAATGTCGAGCCAACAGGTTTAATACCCAACTGTCCTCACATAAACTTCCAAAATTTATATTGAGAGAACTATAATAGTTACGTCAAAGTTGTATAGTAATTTTTTATTACATATTAAAAGATATTTCATAGTGTTTTTGAATTACGTCTCTATCTTATTTTAGTCATAAGTTATTAGGGAAAATGTCGAGCCAACAGGTTTAATACCCAACTGTCCTCACATAAACTTCCAAAATTTATATTGAGAGAACTATAATAGTTACGTCAAAGTTGTATAGTAATTTTTTATTACATATTAAAAGATATTTCATAGTGTTTTTGAATTACGTCTCTATCTTATTTTAGTCATAAGTTATTAGGGAAAATGTCGAGCCAACAGGTTTAATACCCAACTGTCCTCACATAAACTTCAAAAATTCGTATTGGGAGAGCTATAATAGTTACGTCGGAGTTGTATAATAATTTTTTATTACATGTTAAAATATATTTCATAATATTTTTAAATCACGTCTCTATTTTATTTCAGTCAAAAGTTATCAGGGAAGATGTCGACCCAACAGATTCATTACCCAACTCTACTCACCTAAACTTCAAAAATTCATATTGGAAGAACTATAATAGTTACGTCAGAGTTATATAATAGTTTTTTATTGCGTATTAAAAGATATTTCAATGTTTTTAAATTACGTCTCTATCTTATTTCAGTCAAAAGTTATCAGGGAAAATGTCGAGCCAACAGGTTTAATACCCAACTGTCCTCACCTAAACTTCAAAAAAGCATACTGGGAGAACTATAATAACTACATAAAAGTTGTGTAACAATTTTTTATAGCCTATAAAAAATTCTTCCATAATAAATTTAATTCAGGTCTTTATCTCATTTCAGTCAAAAGTTCTCGGGAAGTATATCAATGCCAACCGGTTGAACATCCCTAAATTTCAAAAGTTCCTAAAACTTTGATAGGTTCATACATAAAAGTTAGTTTTGTGCAGTTCAAGCAGGCCTGAAGCCATCAATTTTTCTTTTCTTTAATCCTAATTTACACAGTATCTATTTATATTTCATTTTCAAACTTATTGTAGTCAATTGACTGCACTTAAGCTTAAGTAGACATATTGAATGACAGTTTAATTGATTCTACTTATATCTCGAGGTCGAGCCACGCCTACATACCACTGGATGATGGATTTGAAAAAGATAATAATTGGAATTTATTAACTTTAATATTATGGAATGCCTTATGTAAGCCATTTTGTTTTTTTTTTACTTGACTATTTAACGTCCTTGTGTCTTATCTGATTAAAAAAAAATCATTAATTAATTTAACAATGATGATGGTCTAAAATTAAAAGATTGGCTTTTACTATTGGTTTGAGCCTTGGCATTAAAGGGGGAAATGTTAAATATTTCGACAGAGTGATTTTTGCATTAAGGACAATTAACTTGGCATTTCAGGTTTTTTTTTTGTTGGTTAATTAAATTGAGATGGGTTGACTTAAACAACAATTTGTAACTAAATTTCTCGAAAACCGTCGGTTTTTGAAAAAAATACTTCAAGTCATTCTTATAAGCCAAGATATTATCTATCACTTTGCACTCTATAATTTTTTCATTTAAATTAATAGAAACTGAGATATTTGTAATATTACATAAAAAAACACAAAAAGTTTGACCCTGATTTATGAACAAACGTGGTTGTCTAAATTTAGCCATCACTAATGCACTTAGTCCTTGAGACCCAATAATAAATTTCCTACATTAAATAAATAATTATTATTATTATACAGGAATCTTAATTAGGCAGGATATGTTCGGCAATTAAATTTTTATTTTTTAGCAATTTTGCTTGTCGAACTGTAAATTCATATAAAAACTCCGGCTAGTCCGGATATGGTTAACGTTCCATTATATTCTGAATAGTTTCCTTGTTAATTGTTGTAAAAGAATGTATGGAAGGTCAGACCGGTAGTGAACGTGATGATGGCCAAATAGGCGAAACGTCTTTGTCAATAAGAGACAAAGCCTTTTGTTTCTTACAGGCACTCCTGGAATAAGAATTTCAATATCTTGACTTTTAGTGCATCGATTTTAATAATTTTTTCAAAAAAGTATAAAGAAGTCTTCAGAGTAGTCCACAGATCAATAAATTCCAAAATTTGATTACTAGAATCCAAGATATTCACTTGTCAATAAGAAACAAAATATTTTGCTTCTTACAGGCACTCCTGGAATACGAATTCCAGTATCTCGACTTTAGCCGTTTTTTCAAAAAAGATTAAAGAAGTCTTCAGAGCAGTCCATAAATCAGTAATTTCCAAATTTTGATAACTGAAACTCAAGATATTTACTTGTCATTAATAGACAAAGGTTTTGTTTCTTACGGGCACTCCTGGAATAAGAATTTCAATATCTTGACTTTTAGTGCATCGATTTTAGTAATTTCTTCAAAAAAGACTAAAAAGTCTTCAAAGTAGTCTATAAATGAATAATTTTCAAATTCTGACTACTAGAACTCAAGATATTCACTTGTCAATAAGAGACAAAATCTTCGTTTCTTACAGGCACTCCTGAAATAAGAATTTGAATATCTTGACTTTTAGTGCATCGATTTTAATAATTTTTTCAAAAAAGACTAAACAAGGCTTCAGAGTAGTCCATAAATCAATAATTTCCAAATTTTGACTACTAGAACTCAAGATATTCACTTGTCAATAAGAGACAAAATCTTCGTTTCTTACAGGCACTCCTGGAATAAGAATTTGAATATCTTGACTTTTAGTGCATCTATTTTAATAATTTTTTCAAAAAAGACTAAACAAGGCTTCAGAGTAGTCCATTAATTAATAATTTCTAAATTTTGACTACTAGAACTCAAGATATTTACTTGCCAATGAGAGACAAAATCTTCGTTTCTTACAGGCACTCCTGGAATAAGAATTTGAATATCTTGATTTTTAGTTCATCGATTTTAGTCATTTCTTCAAAAAAGACTAAACAAGTGTTCAGAGTAGTCCATTAATCAATAATTTCTAAATTTTGACCACTAGAACCCAAGATATTTACTTGTAAATAAGAGACAAAGTCTTTTGTTCCTTACAGGCACTTCTGGAATAAGAATTTCAATATCTTGACTTTTAGTGCATCGATTTTAGTCATTTCTTCAAAAAAGACTAAACAAGTGTTCGGAGTAGTCCATAAATCAATAATTTCCAAATTTTGACTACTAGAACTCAAGATATTCACTTGTCAATGAGAGACAAAATCTTTGTTTATTAAAGGCACTCCTGGATTCGATTTCAGTATCTCGACCTTTAGTGCATAATTTATTTAAAAAAGACTAACAGAACCTTTGGAGTAGTACATAAATCTGGAAATCTAAAAATACAATAAAATATATAGGGTGACCCATAAAACAAGAAAGTTTAAGAGAAATCGACGGTTTTTTTCCCCTTCAGTTCTGACGTCAAAGCAGTATATTTACATAACCAATTTGAGCATCGGTACTACCGTTTTTAAACCATAAACCCGGTGTTCTCTTACCTGTAATACAAACACAGCAAAACAAGTCCTCCCACCACCACCACCAAAAAAGAAAAGAGGGTCCTTAACCTCTTTACTGTTAAAAATCGCGAGAACCGCTAAAATTTTAACACACAACACCAGCTTATTTATTACTAATAACAAATGGAGAGCACATTAATCAACAAAAAGTTGTTTATGTAGGTACCACCATGGTAGGTACATATGTACGTCTACTACGTGTATTTTTATATACGGTTAACCATGAACCCACCTTAACAGATACCCTGGTAAAGCATTAGTACCGCAGCGCGTTGACGGTCGTGTGCTATGGTCGTTTTTGGTTAAGAATGTGGAAGTGGTACCATCATTTCGGCTTTTAAGGTTAATGTCATATACAAGGTATTATAAAAACCGCCAAACTTTAAGAGGTGATTAAACATTGGTATTTAACATTTTTTGATTTTATCAAATTTATTTGTTTTTTTTTTCATATAAACAAGAATATCTCCGTTATTCTTACCACTACATACAATTTAGATATACCATCTAAAAAAACATTAAATTTGCTATAAGATAGGTATATTTAAGTTTTTGAGTAATTTTTTATACTGGGTGTTATCAGAAGTTAAATGTAAAATTTGGGAAATGTGCAAAATTAGTGGTATCTTCTTGGTTATCGTTTTGGTATTATAAAATTTGGTAAATAGGGACATGTTTTTTTTCAGCAAAAACTACTGCATTTCATATGCTTTCTAATGATATATACTTACTTTTGTGATAGCTATTTCTTTTCACAGCAATATCATGGGCAAAAGAAAGAAAACCACAAAAATTGAAAATTTTCAAATTTTATATTTCTTGATTGACCAAAATTAAAAAATCTAAATTTCATTAAACAAACCTAAAATTATAACAATTATTCAAAATGTCTTCCCTCTTGTGCAATACATTTGATGCATCTTCTTCTGACACTATCAACAACCCGTTCAAGTTCAACGCGTTTTTGTCGCATTTCATTGCAACAGACACTAATTCGATTATTAGTTCGTCTCGAGTATTAATGTTAATACTATAAACATTAGATTTTAATGTGCCTCAGACATAAAAGTCAAGGGGCGTAAGGTCAGGGCTTCTGGGCGGCCATCTTACCGGACCGTATCTTCCGTCCATTTGAAACCAAAGTTCCTGTCTAGCGGCTAAGGGGATTTCTTCCAGAAAGTCAACAAGGTCATTATTTAATAAATTTGAAAACTCATTGGAATTGAGCCGATCAGGAAGGATTACAGGCCCGAAAAGGCGACCTCTCATTAATCCTATCCATACGTTGACCCTTATCTCATGCTGAAAATGTAAAACAACATTCGCATAAGGGTTTTCTTATGCCATATATGGTTATTTCTTAAATTCATTATTCCGGCTCTTGTAAATGTTGCTTCATCTGTTCTCCACTCTTGTAACTAATTCACCTCACCATCCACTGGCAATAAATCCTGGACTTTTTTCAAATGAAACGGATGCAAATTATTTTTTTTAAGAACTCTATGTACAGTGGAATGGTGACTCCTTAATGCAGCACCAATACGGCGAGTACTTCTAGATCTATCTTCTGTAACCGCAGGTTCTTGTCTCCAGTTTCCCCACAGCGTCTGAACACTTCTGCAAATGTACTTCTATGGGGTTGCCGTCTATTAGGAAAACGAAGCGCATACTCCCTTGCTGCCTCCCGCGAGTTTCCATTTGCGACACCGTAAATAAATAAGATGGCCCGATATTTAATGTTTGTGAAACTAGGCATTATTTTTTTAAGCACGTTTAAATCAAATTACTTATTTAACTACTTTAAGTCGAAGTAAAAACTTAATGACAGTTCTTGTCAAATTGTAAATAACTATGTTTTTGTTTTAAAATCAAGTAATACATGGTTTGTGAATTTTCTTCTTTTGCGGATTCATTGCCATTTACAAAAGAAGGAAAACCTGCCTTTTTTCTTAAAGAATAAATATCGCGATATGTTATTTGTTTACGGCTTCTCTAATGGAAATTTCTGGAGTTGTTGTGTTAGGGAAGATAGATATACAAGTACTCACCACATTGGTGCTCAAAAGATCAAGAAATATAAAATTTGAAAATTTTCAATGGTTTTCTTTCTTTTGACCATGATTTTGCTGTGAAAACAAATAGGTATCACAAAAGTAAGTATATCATTGGAAAGCATAATAAATGCAGTAGTTCTTGCTGAAAAAAAAACATGTCCCTATTTACCAAATTTTAGAAGAACGACAACGAAGAAGATACCACTAATTTTGCACATTTCCCAAATGTTACATTTAACTTCTGATAACACCCGGTATAAAAAATTACTCAAAAACTTAAATATACCCATCTTATAGCAAATTTAATTTTCTTTTAGATGGTATATCTAAATTGTATGTGGTGGTAAGAATAACGGAGATATTCTTGTTTATATGAAAAAAATCAGAAAATGTTAAATAGGTACCTAATAATAATAATTAGTTTTTCGAGATTTTAGGTTTAAACGGAAGTAGGAAGTATAAATGATGGAATATTTAGATTCTACGTGAAATTCCAAGGGGTTCAGTCACTTATAGGCCATACTTGGGTCGAGACGTTTTTGAAATATTCGCATTAAAAGATTTCCTCATTTTTGACTTTCAATGGAGTCAATACTGTTTAATATAGAGAAAACCCGTTGGCACTTTCCTATTGCAACTTTTTAAGCCTATACTAGTGATATATCTTGGAGCCCATTAACAGTCAATTTTAATATAAAAATCCGAAACAGGAAAAATATATCCTTGAGAGTCTGTTTTATTAAAGTCGAAACATTAGGTATATAATAGAACCATTATGATTCCCAAAGAGTTTTTCTATGAATGGTATTGTAAATTGTTGTGTTTTGTAGGTGGAAATAGATCAAAGGAGGCTTTCCTCGATAGTAATTCAGAACTGCAAAGTTTACGGTATATATTGGTACAAGTTACTGTACAATTGATGTTTTGGTCAATTTTATACAGGTTTTGAAATATCCAATTTTTTATGGAAATGGCAAAAAAAATTAAAATATCCGACAATTTTTTGAGAGAATGGTAAAAAAATTAAATTTTTTTCTGACTTTTCTGGAGAAATCTTGAAAATCCCCCTTAGAAAAGTCATAATATTTTAATTTTTAGTAAAGGTAGAAGCCTGTAAGAAGCAAATTAACTTTTGTTTTAAAGAATAGCGAATATCTTAAATTCCACTGGTGAAAATTTAGAAATTTTTGGGTTTTCGGGTATTTTGAAGTTTTTCCGACTTTTCCTGAAGAAATTTTGAAAATCTCCCTTAGAACAGTCAAAATATTTGAATTTTTAGTAAATAAATTTCTGTAAGGAGCAAATTAACTTCTCTCTTAAGGAATAGCAAATATCTTAAGTACCAGTAGCCAGAATTTAAAAATTTTTCGATTTTCGATTTTTATGGAACTTTTTTCAACTATTACTAAAAAATGTTGAAAATTCTCTTTAAAAACCTCAAAATATTTAAATGTTTAAATAAGGAATGCCTGTAAGAAGCAAATAATTTCACTCTTAAATAATACCGAATACCTTAAATTCCAGCAGTCAAAATTGGAAAATTTTTAAATTTTAGCATATTTTCAAGTTTTTCCGACTTTTCTTGCAGAAATTTTGAAAATCCCCCTTAGAAAAGTTAAAATATTTGAATTTTCAGTAAATGAATCCCTGGAAAAAGCAAATTAATTTCACTCTTGAGGAATAGCTAATGTCTTGAGTACCAATAGCCAGAATTTGAAAATTTTTGGGTTTTCCGGATTCATCCTAAAAAAAAAAATAAAAAATTTCTTTAAAAAACCATAAATATTTGAGGAATAGCGAATATCTTAAGTACCAGTGGTCAGAATTTTGAAATTTTTCGTTTTTCGAGTTTTGCGAAATTTTTTTTCAACTATTCCTAAAAAAATTTTGAAAATCCTCCTTAAAAAACTCAAAATATTTAAATGTTTATGTAAGGAGTGCCTGTAAGAAGCAAATAATTTCATTCTTAAATAATAGCGAATATCTTGAGTACCAGCAGTCAAAATTGGAAATTTGTTGAGTTTTCGGATATTTTGAAGCTTTTCCGATTTTACCTTAGGAAATTTTGAAAATTCCCTTCAAAAAAGTCAAAATATTTGACATCTTAGTAAAGAAGTTCCTGTAGGAAGGGATAAATTAACTTCTCTTGAATGGATAGCGAATAGCTTAAGTAAAATCCAGTGCAACGATATATTAGAATGGTCACCCGTCAAAACACCAGCATTCAAACACAGACACCGGCCAAACAATTTAAATAGAAGGTGGATGACATTGTTTGGCAGGTGGAATGCTGGTGTTTTGACGGGTGACCATTCTAATATATCGTTGCACTGAACTTTACTATAGTAGTCAAAATTTAAAATTGTCTTATTTTTCAGATTTGTCTAAGTTTTGCCGACTTTTCTTAAAAAAAAATTAAAAGTCCTCCTTGAAAAACTCTAAATATTTGAATTTTAGTAAAGGAGTCCCTGTAAGGGACAAATTAACTTCTCTTTAAGGGATAGCGAATAGCTTAAGTACTAGTATTAGTATATTGAATTCAGCTAGTTACGCGATAACATTACTTAAAATATAAAAAAACCATAACACATTTCTTATAAGATTGAACTGGCCCGCTCAGTCTCCTGATTTCGACTTATTGAGCATACTTGGAATACGCTTTAGTAAGTGCTTTGAGAGTTAATTTGTAAGCTTATATCAATCCCGTATAGCAACTAG
Source organism: Anthonomus grandis grandis (assembly GCF_022605725.1). Taxonomy (NCBI): domain Eukaryota; kingdom Metazoa; phylum Arthropoda; class Insecta; order Coleoptera; family Curculionidae; genus Anthonomus; species Anthonomus grandis. The sequence continues at coordinate 5,428,938 of NC_065555.1, read as the reverse complement.
TCTTTACAAAAATTGGACAAATTGATAATAAGTCATTAAAAGATAAAGAAAATACATAAGTCACAATACTACATATATGATAGGAAATATGATACATCCATATTGCAAAGACACGCCTGATTAATCTATTCTTGAATGGACCGATGGAGACTAGAATTTAACTACAGGTCGTGTATTTTCCAAAAGAAAATACCTAGTTTTAGAAATGAGATGTTCAATATATTGGTCCACTCGTAAATATTGGTCTAAAACTATTCCGAGGTATTTTGTATTTTCTGTTTTTGAGATACAAATATTTTCTTCAATATTTAAGTTGTGGAACTGAGGTTTATGTGTGAAGTGTGATGCAAATGGCAAAAATTTTGTCTTAGACTGATTTAATATGAGCTTAATTTTTTGAAACCAATGAAGTATGCCTCTTAGATCTATTTAATTTTATTTTTCACCTGAGACGAGTAGTTGAATAAAAAGTTGTCATGTCATCAGCAAAACTTTATGATATTACCTTTCCATTCAATCATTAATAATTATTGACATATTGCGAACACTAATAATTCCACGTGGTGCTTCCTATGTTACAATCCTGGTTCCTTATTTCGTTTAATTTTACGTATTGAGACCTGTTCTTTAACTAATCTTTAAAAAAAAATGAGCATACTACCTCGAATACCAAGTTCTTTAAATTTCTTTTTTGAATTTTAAATTTCAGAAGAATTTTAAATTTTGTTATTTTTCAGATTTGTTGAAGTTTTTCAGACTTTACCTCCTCTCTAAATATGTGAATTTTATTAAAGGAGTCCCTGTAAGAAGCAAATTAACTTTACTCTTAAATAATAGCCAATATCTTGAGTACTAGTAGTACTACAGAATTTGGACATTTTTGATTTTTTGGGTATTTTAAAGTTTTTCTAATTTTTCCTGAAGAAATTTTAACAATCTCCTTTAAAAAAATCAAAATATTTAATTGTTCAGTAAAGGAGTCCCTGTAAGGAACAAATTCAATTTAAAAAAAGCTTTATTCTTAAAAAATAGGGAGTTTCTTTTAAGTACCAGTAGTCAAAGTTGGGAAATTTTTAATTTTTCGTGTTTTTTGAAGTTTTTCGACTTTTCCTAATTAAATTTTAAAAACCCTCCTAAAAAAAGTAACAATATTTGAATTTTTAGTAACTGAGGGCCTGTAAGGAGCAAATTAACTTTACTCTTACGGAATAGCGAATATTGAGTGTCAGTAATCAAAATTTGATTTGTCGGATTTTTTCAAGTTTTCTTAACGATTTTTCCTAAAGAAATTTTGAATATCCCCCTTAAAAAGTCAAATTACTTGAATTATTATAGTCAAAAAAACTTCGAAAAACGATAGAAAAATACAATTTGAAGAATGTACAGAACTCTAGTTAAACATGTCAAAAACAACTGACTTTTTGAGTTGTCTTAAGCGAATTTCCACTAATTTCCATAAAAATGCAATTTTCCATTAGTTTGACGGTTTTTCAGAGTGCTCAAATAGTTCCCAGTAGTTTTCGAAAAAAGTACTTACAAAATACAGTTTTTAAATATAAATAGAATTTTAGTCTGTTGGATTGTCATTTGCACTGAAAACGCATCACAAGCGCATAAAAGTCTCTTTATATTTATTTCTTTAATTTTTCTAGAATTAATAAAATTATTTGCTTTTGCATGTAGCCATTATGACAAAAAAAAATTCCATCAATTTCTAGAAATTCCACTAAAGTCGATTCTACTAAATACTTAATTACAACCAATTAAAATTCAATTTTAAAAGGAGTTTCTGTAAAGAACAAATTAATTTCTGTGACTGTCAATAATCAAAAATTTGGATTTTCGAGTTTTTTCCAACTTTTCCTTAACAAATTTTGAAATTCCTTCTTAAAAAAGTTAATAAACTTGATTGTTTATTAAATTAACCTTTATAAAAAAGAAATTAACTTAACTCTTATACCAGTAATAATAATAATAAAGACTTTATTTTCACAATTTAAGTTATATTTACAAATAAATATATCCTAAACATAATTATACTACTTTTTCAATTTTGACTGCTGGAATTTAAGGTATTCGGTATTATTTAAGAGTGAAATTATTTGCTTCTTACAGGCATTCCTTATTTAAACATTTAAATATTTTGAGGTTTTTAAAGAGAATTTTCAACATTTTTTAGTAATAGTTGAAAAAAAGTTCCATAAAAATCGAAAATCGAAAAATTTTTAAATTCTGGCTACTGGTACTTAAGATATTTGCTATTCCTTAAGAGAGAAGTTAATTTGCTCCTTACAGAAATTTATTTACTAAAAATTCAAATATTTTGACTGTTCTAAGGGAGATTTTCAAAATTTCTTCAGGAAAAGTCAGAAAAACTTCAAAATACCCGAAAACCCAAAAATTTCTAAATTTTCACCAGTGGAATTTAAGATATTCGCTATTCTTTAAAACAAAAGTTAATTTGCTTCTTACAGGCTTCTACCTTAACTAAAAATTAAAATATTATGACTTTTCTAAGGGGGATTTTCAAAATTTCTCCAGGAAAGTCAAATAATTTAATTTTTTTACCATTCCCTCAAAAAATTGTCGGATATTTTAATTTTTTTTGCCATTTCCATAAAAAATTGGATATTTCAAAATCTGGATAAAATTGACCAAAACATCAATTGTACAACAACTTGTGACCAATATAACTATTTTGTTTCATTCGATTTTTCAAGTAAGTATCGATAGAGGCACAATAATGATAGGCCATACCGTAAACTTTGCAGTTCTGAATTACTATCGAGGAAAACCTCCTTTGATCTATTTCCACCTAAAAAACACATCAATTTACAATACCATTCATAGTAAAACTCTCTAGGAATCATAATGCTTCTACTATAACCTAATGTTTCGAGTTTAATTAAAACAGACTCTCAGGGATATATTTTTCCTGTTTGGTTTTTTATATTAAAATTGACTGCTAATGAGCTTCAAGATATGTCACTAGTATAGGCTTAAAAAGTTGCAATAGGAAAGTGCAAACGGTTTTTCTCTATATTAAACAGTTTTGACTCCATTGAAAGTCAAAAATGACGAAATCTTTTAATGCGAATATTTCATAAACGTCTCGACCCAAGTATGGCTATAAGTGACTGAACCCTTTGGAATTTTACGTAGAATCTAAATATTCCATCATTTATACTTCCTACTTCCGTTTAAACCTAAAATCTCGAAAAACTACTTTTACTAAAAGTCTTCTATTCCAAAACCCAAGATGAAATACAGGAAGCGTCCCTGGAACATGCAAATGAGAAAACGTAATAATTTACACCGAGATAATAAATTGTGAGAAAATAATATAAAATAGACCGACAAACGGAGAATACTGGACAGGGGGGTGGTAAATGCATTGTGACCGCGAAACACTTGGACGCAAGTTTTCCCTCCCCGAACAATGGAACACGCTTATCACGGTTGTTTCGCTGTTAACTAAAGTTTCCCTCTAAACACCTCTATTGTCATGTTTCGGAACAGAAAGCAACTTGTTTTAACATTTATTCAATGTTGCGCAACAATCGACGAATCCCGAAGCGAATCAATTCGTTATTTAATATAATTAATTTCTCTTACAGGTTCCACGAATCTGGTAGGGAAATTCACGCAGAGCGTGAGGCGTATAGTGCAGGATGTGAAAGACGAAGGTACGACCAGCGGCGCCACCAAGGAGGAGGTGATCGAAACGAACGAGAGGCTGCGTGCGGTTAGGGTGCGCATGGACGAGTCCTACGATACTGCCAAAAAGGCCCTGGTCGGTTTAATGACCAAGTATAACGAGAGCAAACATGTCCATAACGTTTTTCAGAGGTATAATTTGCTGAAAACGATGATTAAGGTGAGTTGGGATTGATGAAGTTGGATTCTACGTAAATTTCTGAAGAATTTAAGGGGTTTTCACATGCCACACTTTGGACAGACGGTTTTTCAGTTATAAACAGTTGAAAACTGTTTTTCGGTGTCTTTTTGTAATCGCTAATGTCTGCAAATGAATTAAAAGTACGAAACTTTGAGTAGTATTGATTTTTAAACATTTTAGCAGTCGACACGTTATTCTAACAGAAAAATTCTCTTCCCTAAAACGATTCTAGTGACCTCTATTTTTTTGAATGAAAATATTGAAATTTTAGTTTTACACACATTTTCCAGTGTATGTCCACAACCGCTAAAGTAATTTTCAAAATTCTTTCACGTAATTCAAAAGTAAGGTCTGAGGATGTATCAATCGTACGAAACGTTATGATGCGTCATGATTTTGTAACTGAAAAATTCGCTTAATTCAAGTGATGCTAGCAACATCCAATTTTTTTGTCAAATTTTATATTTATTAAAATATTTTCGAATATTGTTAACATTTTTACAAAAGGTTTTCACTCGGAAATGTAACGTCCCGAGGTGCACATTTTAAGGTACTAAGGATTTTTATCCTTCAAAAACTTTTAAAGTTACAAGCATTTTAGTAAATCATCTAATTTGAACTTTTAAGGAAAACATTAAAATTCTAGGATTTTACACACACTTTCCGTTGTATCTCCCCAACCGCTAAAGATATTTTCAAAATTCTGTCACGTGATTCAAAAGGAAGGTCTAAGGATGGATCGAACGTACGAAACGTTATGATATGGCATAATTTTGTAACTGAAAAATTCGCTTAATCCAAGTGATTTTAGTGACATTCAATTTTTTCTGTCAAATTTTACATTTTTTAAAATATTTTCGAAATTTATTGAAATTTTTACAAATAGTTTTCACTCGAAAATGTAACGTCCCGAGATGCACATTTTGAGGTACTAAGGACTTTTATCCTTTAAAAACTTTTAAAATTACAAGCATTTTTGTAAATCATTCAGTTTGAAATTTTAAGGAAAATATTGAAATTCTACGATTTTACACACACTTTCCATTGTATCTCCCCAACCGCTAAAGATATTTTCAAAATTCTTTCACGTGATTCAAAAGGAAGGTCTGAGGATGTATTAAACGTACGAAACGTTATAATGCGGCATGATTTTACAGCTTAGATAAAGTGATTCTAACGACCTCCATTTTTTTTTGTCTATTTTACATTTTTTTTAATATTTTCGAAATTCGTTGACATTTTTAAAAGGGGTTTTCACTCAAAGGTGCACCCTTCTGAGATGCAAATATTGAGGTATTCACGATTTTTGTACCTCAAAAATGCTGAAATTACAAGCATTTTACTAAATGCATTAACGACACTTGACAACGTCAAGTTTCAGGTGAAAAAGTCCGATTTATAAAGTTGACGTACGCAGTTAACGGCCCTGCCGGCGGTACTCCTTCTTTATATTATATACATGTCTTTATTTTATCAACAGTGTAGTGTAGGCAACGTTAAAGTAAACGGAGCAACGACGCTTGATGACGTCAGGTTTTTATTTTTTTTTATAAAGAAACAAACGGTTTATAAACTTGACGTAGGCACCCAACGACACTCCTTCTATATGTCATTATAACATATACAAATATTTACTTTATAAACGGCGTTTCGTAGAAGAAACCAAGGTCAAAGCCAATGGATCAACGGCCCTTGACTATGTCAAGTTCATAAATCCTTTTAATGGAAACATTTGATTTATAAACTTGACGTTCGCTGGTAACAGCACTACAGGCGTGCTCCACCTGTATCTCCTTATAGAATTAATAATTTTTTATTTTATCAACGGCATCATTGAAATTTTACGATTTTACACACATTTTCTATTGTATCTCTGCAACCGTTAAAGATATTTTCAAAATTCTTTTATGCAAATTAAAAGCAAGGCCTGAGGATGAATCGAACGTACGAAACGTTATGATACGGCATGATTTTGTAGCTGAAAAATACGCTTAATCCAAGTGATGCTAGCGATATCATTTTTTTTTGTCAAATTTTAATTTTTTTGAAATATCTTTGAATTACTTTGAGATTTTTATAAAAGCTTTATACTCAAAAATGTAGCGTTCCGAGATGCACATTTTGAGGTATTAACGATTTTTGTGCCTCAAAAACTTTTAAAATTACACGCATTATTGTAAATCACTCAATTTGAACTTTTAAGGAAATATTGAAGTTTTACAGTTTTACACACATTTTCCAGCGTATCTCCGCAACCGTTAAAGATATTTAAAAAAAATTTTCACGTGAATCAAAAGCGAGGTCTGATGATGAATTGAACGTACGAAACGTTACGATACAGCATGATTTTTAAATTGAAAAATTCGCTCAGCGAAAGTGACCCTACTGACCACTTTTTTGTGGCAAATTTTATATTTTTTGAAACTTTTTAGGATTTTCACTCAAAGCCGTAATTTTTCGTCCTCCTCCCACGTCCAATGGCATCCCAACAAACCCAAATTAGATTTTAGGGCAGCAGGGGGATTTCGTTATAATTGAAAAGTTTGTTACGTCCGCGACCGCACTAAACTGATTACCGAGGTTTCTAATTTACATCCGGTTTACTCGGTCTGCAGCGAAGGTTAAAATGTAAATAATATGCTTCCGGCAGAAATCCCAATCCTACGGAAAGCTCTCAATCATGGGTTTAATCCCCAGCACCCTCCTCCGATTAATGTCTCAAGATGGCACCCGTCCACCATTTTGAACTGTCAATAGATTGTTTATCTGGCAATGTAAATTCTTTACATATTAAGAAATTGATTGCAAGATTTTCATAGAAATCTATGGGTCCGAGAGGATAATGTCTTATATAAAAGTTATTCAAAAAAAATAAGGGCTTTCTCCTAAAAAATAAAATTCGGCAATATATCTCATGCAGTGGGCGGAATTGGTGATAAAGCCAATTGTCCCAAAACCTAAATAGACCTGTTCATCCTCCTAAAGCACCCCTCAAAAAATTCTTCCAGGACGTCATTCGATTGGAAACCCAATACTGGACCCTAGTAGACATCCCGAAGCAGGAAAAACAGGAAACGGTCCCGGCATTCGTTCTGAGGGCGTGCTCCATCATGGAAAAGACCCAAAAGTCGGGCGAGGGTGTGAAAACCACCACGAAACTCGCCGAGGAGGCCATAGAAAAAAAAGAGAGAATAGAACGACTAGAGAGTACGTTATAACGAATATCCCAAAATGATTTCAGATATATCCAAACATTTTTCCAGACATGACAACGTCCCAAATAGACGCAGAAAACACCCAGATGACCAACGACCTCTACAGGCTACTCAAGAAGTATTCGGGACTGAGGAACCTTATTAGACAGCTCAAGGTATATAGTTGACGTTAGATTTTTTATTGTCGACTCATTCCTTTTTTTTTTAATGCAGACTGAATACACCAATGCGAAAATCTACCCCATGGTAATAAGGTATTCCATGCTTAAGGATATGATCAAGGACATCATGCTGCATCCAGATTACATGGAGGTGTGCCACGAGGTGGACGTATAGCCGAAATCCTTTTCCTAGGGGACTCCGAAACGAAGGCAGAGCTGTCGGTACTAGTTAAGAACGTTCTAGGTAAGGTCCAGAAATGGGATAAGGGGGTGAACCATATCATAATGGGAGTATCTCGAAAAGTATTAAGAATAACTAAACGGAATCTTTTGTAATAGATGCCTCTTTTAAGCCAAAACGAAAAAGTATCTTACAATTTTTTTCCTAAAATAAATAGGAAAGAAGTTATTGGCGTTTTTTTGGGTTTTTGGCTAAAACTAGCTAAAAATTTGGAAATTTTTGAAAAATCATCCCAATCAAAAAACGATTTTTTGCAAATTATTGAGCACAAACAGGTAATTTAAAAAGCCTTATGACAAAAGTCTTGATTTCCCATAGCAAAGGCAGAAAAAAATAAATAAGACAAATATAAATATTTTTTTTTAAATCAGGTTATTATTTTTTTCAGAGAAGTCTATACGTCCAAGAAAAATATAATTTAATTAGAATAAAAAGGGCTATCACCAGCAAAAGAAATTTTGATTGTATCTCCGATACAGTGGGAGAAAATCGTGAAAAACCTCTAATTCAAAAAACTCAATTTTCTCAAAATTTATGGGAAATTTCATAATTTTTATTTATGTAATGGGTGCCTCCTTAGAGGCCAAAATTAAAAGTATTTTACACATTTTTTCCAAAAACGGCCAATAAAAGAGTTATTGCTATTTTTACCATACAGTGGAAGAAAATCGTAAAAAAATCAATTTTGAAATAATGTCTAAATGACAAAAATTTTCTTGCAAAATATTAAGCATAAAGAGGCTATAAAAACAGCTTCATGACAAAAGTCTCGATTTCCCATAGCAAGGCCAAAAAAAAATAATTAAGGCAAATAAGTATTTATTTTTTTATGTCATATTTATTTTTTTTTTAAACAAAGTCTATGGGTCCAAAAAAAATTAAATAGGAAGTATTTAAAATAATAAGGGCTCTTACTAAAAAAAAATTATGATTGTATCTCTCATACAGTGGGAGAAAATCTTGAAAAACCTCTATTTAAAAAACTCAATTTTCTCAAAACCTATGAGAAATTTCATAATTTTTATTTATTTAATGGGTGCCTCCTTAGAGATCAAAAATAAAAGTATTTCACACATTTTTACCAAAAATAAACAGGACAGAAGTTATTGACATTTTTTTCCATACAGTGGGCCAAAGTCGTAAAATAAAAAATTTTGAAAAAACGTCCAAGTCAAAAAAATTTTTTTTGCAAAGTATGAAACACAAAAAAGCAATAAAGAAAGCTTAATTGCAAAAATTGCGATTTTCCATAGTAAGGCCAGAAAAAATACATATGTGAAATATATTTTTTTTTTTTTTTAAATATTATTTTAATTTTTTTAAGGAAAGTCTATGAGCCGAAGAAAAAATTTGTTTAAACAAAATTTTATTAGAATTAAAAGGGCTATCCCCAAAAAAATAAATTTTGATTGTATCTCCCATACAGTGGGAGAAAATCTTGAAAAACCTCTATTTAAAAAACTCAATTTTCTCAAAATCTATGAGAAATATCAAAATTTTTATTCATGTAATAGATACCTCCTCTAAGGCCAAAATTAAAAGTATTTTGAAAATTTTTCCAAAAACGACCAAGAAAGAAGTTATTGCTATTTTTACCATACAGTGGGAGAAAATAACGAAAAACTCCATTCCTTCTTACCATTTAAATGAAACAAAAAGGACTTTATAAGTCAAAAGTTAGGGCCACCCTATTGTTTATTACACTTTTAATTAATTTTTTTTTATTACACTAATTACACTATTGTTTAGGGCTGTACAAGTTTCATCCAGAATTTCGTGACAAAAATGGTAACTGACCCTAACCTCAGGAAAACCAAAATATCTCCGAAACTATTGAAGATAATCAAACGAAACAACAAGCATTTGATTACTGAAAAACCCCTCTACAGTTCTTATTTTAAACCCAAATCAATTCGTCCAGAAGTTTTCAAGTTTCAAGCGAATTTTAGCAATATTTTCTAATTACAGGAGTCAGCAAGTATGGACCTTCGTCTTCGAGATCCTCCGGGAACCCTCGTATCTTTGAGGTTGGATAGAAAAGAACAATGGAATTTAATGGAAATCTGGACAACGAAGAACTCGAGAAGAAGGGCGTGTCACTAAAAATAAAAATCATTTTCCAAAAATTTTAGTTTTATAAGGGTGGTAATCGTTTCAAGTTGTGCCATTTATATGGGTTTTATAAGCATCCCTAGTGGTATATGAAGGTGTGTATTTAAACGCTGCGCTATATAATATATACATATATAACCAAAATAAATAAATAACATTTGTGATATTATATTTTGTGATAAAACGATCCTTTGTACATTCGCCCAAAAGCCTATTTTTAATGTATTTTTTGTTTATTGTTGAAGGATTTTGTTGCACATTTTATTTATTTTATCACCTCCAAACCCATGTATAGCATATATATATATTAAATGGCACATTTTACCCTTACTATATAATAATCTCTATTAGTAAGTTAGTCTATGTAATAAATTGTTGTAAAAATATTTAAATCGTGTATAAACCTCATTGTTAAACGTGAAATAATGTTAGGATTTTATGAAATAATAGGCAACGTCGCCAGATTTCAGATGTTATGGGTACTTTCAGTGGAATTTGGCAACCTTGCTCTACTGTAATTTTATTTCTTTACTTATTTTTTTTTACTAAAGTGTGACCCCTCAAACTAATTGAAATTTTATTAACGTCGTTATTTTCAATGGAACACCCTATTTATTGTCACTTACATATTTAGATTCTACGTAAAATAATAAGAAATCTGAGGGGACACATGCTTCACTTTCTTTGATATAACCCAATTTTAATTATGTACATATTTAAACTAAACTAGAAGAAAGACAACACTGCCATATTTTAACAATTATTACCGTTCTGTCAATAGTGTCAATAAAACATTATAATACAGTGGGACGTAAAAATCCGTAGGACTCCGCCATTTGGTTTTTTTTTCGCTTAAATGGCGCCAAATTTAAAATATCACACCCTATTTAGGCCCACATTAATTCATTATCAAATATCATAGTATTAAATTATATATATTTAAGGTTTATATAGTGTTGTATGGTTAGTTAAGTTAAAAAAAAATGGCGTAACACCAATAGTCTTAAGAATTTCCTGACTTTCTTGGAGATATAGGATAAGTAGTGTTTAGCTATATACAGGGTGTTCATGATTACTGGAACGCATCTCTTCTAGTAGTGGAATAAGGACACCCTTTATATAAATTGTATCTTTATTCATTACTCTTGTATGAGTGGTATATTTTTGACTCTAGGGGTCTTATTTAAAAAATATATAAGTGGTACTGTACTATTTTTGGATTTTAGGTGGAATTTAAAGAAGAAATAAGAGGAGTCACATGCCATATTTTGGAGGAATGGTTTTTGAGATATATGTAATTTTTTTCAAAAATTTTCATTTTTGTAAATTTTGTCACAAACCATTGGTTGCGCATTTAAAATGGGTAAAGAACACGGATTTCCATCTTTTTATAATTTCTAAATGCCAAATTCAAACTCAAAACTCAAACTCAAAAATGCTTTATTGTCAATATAAACATAGAAGTTGTAGACAAAGCCAATAGACTGTACATTAAAGGAATAAAAACGAGAAACTAATTTAAAATAAAATAAAATTATATAAAACTTTGAAAAATACTTAAATGCTAATCATTAAAAAATTCACCTAAACTATAGTACGCTTTACTGGCAAGAAATATGTTCGTCCTTGTACGTAGGCTTTTTTCAGTCTTAAGTTCTCTTATTTCTAGTGGAAGTTACAGCTTTCTACCTCCATATATGATAGAGCTACAGACATACAAAAAGCGGGCGATATGAGTCACGAGGCTTGGCCCCACATAGATATCTAATGGCCCTTTTCAGGAGTACAAACACTGAACTAAAAAGTGAATTTGAACATGAACCCCAAAAGCAAATTCCATATCGAAGGTGCGACTCGATAATCGCGAAGTATGCAGATCTGGCGATGGAGAAATTAAGACTGGTGGCAATAACCCTTAGGACGTAGCAGCCTGATGAGACTTTTCTACATACATTCACAATATGGTCTTCAAATTTAAGGAACTTGTCTATGGAAAGACCCAAAAACTTACTGAACGGTGGCATGGTGATGGCTTCATTATTTAAACATATATCATTTGTATTACATTTAAAATTAAGGATATTTGTTTTGGAAACATTAAATGTCACCCCAGTCTTTTATCTTTAACAAATCTGCACGTATATTGGCCCCCATTTAAGAAACATCAGAGTCGTGCCACAGGATGGTGGTATCATCGGCAAACAATGTAAATTTGCCAGTTACCTGCAGTTGTGGCAGATCGTACACATAAATGAGAAAAAGTAAAGGACCAAGTACTGATCCTTGCGGAACACCCACATTTATATTAAGTTCTTTAGAGATACCACCATTAAATTTGACAGCCTGGACACGATTTGATAAGTAGGAACGAAACCACTCAAGGGCGGTTCCTCTGAAACCATAGAGCTCCAGTTTCATCAGCAGCACTCTGTGACTCACGCAGTCAAATGCCTTGGACAAGTCACTTCACCAACATTCAGTCGGTTGTACAGGTGCTCTAGAAAGCTAAAGATAGCATCATTTGTGCTTACAGACTCACGAAAGTCAAACTGCTGAAGACTCAATAGGCCAAACCTATTTAAAAATGAAACCATCCTCACCTTAACGAGCCGTTCCACTATCTTGACTAAAGTAGCCAAATAACGTTATAGATCTAAAGTTAGAAGGATAGTCGCGATCGCCTCCCTTGTAAAGAGAAACAATCATTGCTCTTTTTAAGCACTCTGGGAAAACTCCAGACATAAATGAAAAGTTAATTGACTCGGCCAAGACTTGCAAAGCAACAAGAGGTAAAGCAGAAAATATTTTAAGAGAAAATCCATCCCAACCTGATGAACTCTTATTCTTAATATTATTAACCATTAACTGTTTAAGCTCTTCTACACTTGTGGGGGTAAAAAAGAAAGATTCGGCTAGTACCACATTGCTGAGATAGCTCCTAGGATCTATTTTTTGTGAGAGATTGGCTGCAAGGTTACTAGCAATATTACAGTAGAAGGAATTGAGGACATTGGAATCTAAGGTACTTGGAATAACCAAGACATTATTTTTGCCCCTTTAAAATCTTCCAAGACTCTTTTGCTCTGTTGGAGGAATTATTTATCCTCCTTTGAAAGTAGGTCCACTTAGGCATTCTGATTGAGTTTCTGTAAATCTTGCGGTATCTCTTATAACATTTTAAAAACGTTGCATTGTTCATAGCGTATTTCCTAATGTAAAAAAGGGAGCGCATATTTTTTTTCCAGATACTCGTAAACCCTTAGTATACCAAGGTTTTCTATTTCGTTTCTTAATATTGACAACAGGAAAAGCAGTGTTAAAATTTGATAAATGCTATGCAGTAGGTTAACAGTAGTCAATACATTATTGCAACTTGACATATTGCAAAGAAAAGAGAATTTGCGGAAATTAGCTCTAGTATAAAGTCTATCGCGTCCAAACTTATTCTCATTAGCTCTCATTGCCTCATGGTCAGACAAACCGGCAGCATTTAAACATTCCGGTATAGGATTTGACACTTCAAAGTCCATTTCAAATAACCAACTAATCACAAAGTAGTGCTGAAAACGATGGCAGAATGTTGAACGGTGCTCAAATGCAGGTCAGAATGTTTGTTGCGCATTACTTTTTGCATATACAAATGTTAAAATAAACAGCTTATCTAAACAAATAATTATTTTAACATCTATATTTTAATAAGAAAAGTTAAGGTAGTTTGTCATAGTTTTTGGCAGATAGCATAACAATGTTTTTTCTTTATGCTAGGTATATGCTGACGTTATATGAAATGACTAGGCTTTTCATGAATTGACAAATTTAACTATAAGACTTATACATAAATATTCTTGAATTGAATCTCAAGGATATACAGGGTGTTTGGTAACATGATGCAAAGCCGAAAAAAGGTGATATTTATCGTCAAAAAAAACACACTTTACACAAATTTCTTTTAATATTTTTTTTATTTTTAAATCTCCAGTTTTTTTTGAGACACAGATGTTTTAAATAACTTACTTAAAAAAAAAACTGTGTTAGTGTCCTGATCCATGGGACTTGGCATTTGCCTGATTTTGCGCCACGTTAGTCGCCAAATTACGTTTTCGTTTTTTAGACCTTACATGTTCTCCCCTTGGTGGCCTACCTACTGGAAGCCTTTTACAACCTCTAGTAGTTCCTACTTTTCGTCTACTAACAGCAATTAATTATTACACTCCAATATTGCACGAATTGTAACGAAGTAATACTGCACGAACAGAGAACGCATTAACGGATTGTTGACACGTGGTCAGCCTATTTAATAGAAAAACCGCGCCAACCACATTGCAACAATCCGACTTGTGTTTTAGCACCATCCAACATTCTGACCCTAATTTTGGCACTTCGCATTTATAGGCGAAATGAACTCAAATCGACCAATTAAATTTGCCTGGGTGTCAAATCCTATACCGGAACGTTAAAATGCAAACCGGCATTGATTGTTGTACACTGATTTTCGTATTGGTTAAAATTCGTACAGAAGTAATCTATCAGTGAGGAAGAAAATGCTGAAATCCGGATTGGCTGATCCAGGTGCATTTTAAAATTAAATGAGTTTAACAGATTAAAAAGCATTCGATTTGATCCATTAGATTTGTCTAAAAAATTTACATTAAGATCGCCAGTCAGAATCAACATCAAATTTCACTTAAGAGGATCTCCAACTTTTCTAAAAACAAATCTAAATTACCAGATGGAGATCGATACAATCCTAAAATATACAAATTTAACTTACTGCTAAATACAATAGAAAACTCGCACACCTTTTCAATCAATAGATGATCAAATCTGTCAATAGTAATAAACACAAATTTAGTTAAAAAAGCTTTCTCTCACATAATACTCTCACGAGATGTGTTATATTGCTTGCGTGAAAATTTGGAAATTAGTACATAACCAGGGATATCAATAGGCTCAACCAGTGTTCAACAAGAATTAACACACTAGGAAAGTTAACCGATTCTCAAAATAGTTCCAAAGCGTAATTATTCTCACAGAAAAGTTACGGTTACAGATGAAAGAATTCATAAAGTTAATTGTATTGTAATATCTGCTTTTTGAATACAAACAATTACATTAGTTATCCTGCCCATTGATAGCAAGGATTTTATTTGGGAAAAAGATGGCAATGTACAAGAAAAATCAAAACAAACAACATCATTCTTCGTATAGTTAACAATTAGAGGATTGCAACTTTTAATTGACTGTATCTCGAAAATCCTTTCTCCAAAATAGGGCGTGTGACACCTTAAAATTCTTGAAATTTCATATAGAATTCAAAAATATAATAATATATATAGGGCGTCATGATTAAAATTTCGAAGTTGGCCTTTATTATGGGTAAAAATTTACAATTACATCCAATATTTTATGACATTTTTAGATTCTACGTAAAATTTCAAGAAATTTGAGGGGTCACATGCCATATTTTGAAGAAACGGTTTTTGAGATATACGCTATCAAAAATAACTGTCAATTTTTGTAAAAAAATTTGATTTTTATATATCGTGTCACGAATTATTGCTTAGGCATTAAAAATAGATCAAGAACGCGAATTTATTAATTTTTACAAATTTTGTCTCTAACTGTCAAAAAAATTGTAATTTTTAATGGGTAGTATTTAATCGAACATCAGTTTTTATACTTTTTAGCACGTTTAAAAACTGGGTGGAGCATCAAAAATACTTATTGAGCATCTAATCTTTAGCATCTAATAAAGTTAATATTGTCAACTGTTTTATACTAAACTGGATAGCTATTTAAATAATAAAGCTTCTAAAAACAGTTTGAACTTCATACTTTATAATATGACAAAAGCTAGTGAGCGTAAAATAAAACAAAAATAGGCATCACAAATATACTTTATTGTCTTCTATTTATAAAACAAAAAGAACAAAAAATGCCATTTTTAAAACAGTATTTGAACAACAAAACAAAAAAGAGTGAACATTAAACAAATTATTAATAAGACTTCAATAAATTAAAATCATCACTGAATTACCAAAGCAAGTTTGGATTTTGATGGACGTCCACGCTTTCTTTTTTGTCCAATATGGATATTTTATGCCTCTACAGGCGAAACTGTATATTTTAATCTAATTGCTAGGCCCAGAAGATGTTTGCACATAAACATCTTAAAAAACTGTGGACAATTGCAGCTACCATTCATCCAATCATCTTTTTCCTTACTCTCCAAGTGGAAAAAAAAATTCTTTAAATTCATCAAAAGTTTCCCAAGGTTTTTCAGCCTGAACATCCAATACTTGACCTCCTGGTACTATATAGACATTGTTCTTCGTGTCAGCATCTAACACCTTTATTTTTTTGTGTAATTTTGCTCATTGATATGCTTTTGTCCAATTAGGAAGTTTAATAAGCGGAGTAATTGCAAAGGACTCCTCTGCAGGACCATTCGTTAACCATCTCCGATGCGATAACCAGAAAACGAGACAAAGGAAATCTTTCGCGTAATGTATTGCTATCTTTTATGGTTCTATTAAATGAGTCCAGTGCGTTGTTTGTGGCTGGTTGATCCTGGGGCAGCACCTAGGTACCAATTGCGATTTTGAGTTAACCACTCTTCTTTGAAGTATTTAATAAAATTAGTTTGGGTTTTCCATTTCCTCATAAAAAGCTGTGATGCGCTAGTAAAATGTTCAGGAGAAATAACGGACTGTAAAGCATCAATGTCTTGTAATATATTCTTTCGGGCGTTTTTGTCTGAGCAAGTTTGTTCAACCCTGGTTTGCATGTGCCCAACACATTCTCGCAATGGGTTCAGGACCAAAGACTTCTGTAAAAGCATTTTGGATGCTCTTTGCGGCATCACGAACTAATACCGACGGTTGTAGAGAATGTCCGTATATAAACAAAACCTGTTCTTTTAAACTATTAAATAACATGGAAAAATCTTTCTGACGCTCGTTTGTCGAAACTCCTAGACATATCGGATGAAATTTTCTATGTTTATCTGTAGTTCCTACAACTAATACCGGAAACCCTTGCCAAATCAACTTGTATGTCGCATCAGCATGGATAATATTTGCATGACGTTCTGCTAACCCCAGTAAATGTTTTGTAGACAATGCAAAGCGAAAGGACATTGGTTCATCCTCGAATATATAATAAGAAAGTACAAACACTTGGTGTATGTCCTCGGGAACTGCTGCATGATTTAATATCCATCGCTCCAGTTCTCCTAGACTTATAGTTGAGGAACCGTATTTAACACGTCTACGACTTGATAGATAATTGTTCAATTGTTTCATTGATGGTAATTTTACTCCCTCCATCTTACTAAAACTTTTTAAAATAGCTTTAGGCTTTAAATGTAAATCAAATAGTTTGTTTATTTCTGTCTTAACTTCCTGACTTATTCCATAATCAGAACGAATTCCAATCGACTCGTGGTTATGGGCAGCCTCTACACGATAGAGCAAAACAGCATTTGATGTAGCTTCAAACAGTAAATACATTTGTGCCGCACACTGAGGGCCACGACCTTTTACAGCGTTAAAACCTTTTCTTTCCTTCTTCAGTCATATGTGTTATTAAAATAGACCAAGTATTTTCTGCACGAACAACTTCCTCCGCTTCTTTAACACATGCAAATTTTCTTACAAAGAGCCACTGCAGTGATTCTTCAATCTCCGAATCACTGTCCGAACGATATGAAGGAATTTCTATTTCATTCTCCATTTGAGTATTGTCATCAGAACTATTCCCGGGTAAAACAGTATCGAGTTCTATGATTATTTAATGTTTAAAACGAATAAAACGGTGCATAAAACAATTGTTTATACTACTGAAATATTATATACACCATAACCAATAAACGTATATGGAAATCCCAAACGCAGTTAACTGTCGCTCCAGTATAAACGCACGTTGCCTTTTTTGCACGTTTGCCATAAAAACTTTTAAGAAAAAAAATTGATGATTATTTAATATTTTAGTTGAAATGAATTTGAAAATTAGATGCTCATTTAGAGTTTTTGTAAGCTTTGTGTATTTTTTGGTGCCTGCTTTTGTTGGCAGATTAAAAATATAATGATGCCTTAAGTTTGTTCACCGATAAATTTATTTGATATACAGAAATATAAAAGTTGCCATGTTAGTTAAAATAGTTACCGCATTTTGTTGTACATCCATAATATTTGATGCTCATTTAAAAATTTCCCATTTTTAATTGACTGTATCTCGAAAACTCTTTCTCCAAAATATGGCGTGTGACGCCTCAAAATTCTTGGAATTTAATGTAGAATCCAAAAATATAATAATATATAGGGCGTCATGATTAAAATTTCGAAGTTGGCCTTTATTATGGGTAAAAATTTACAATTACATCCAATATTTTATTACATTTTTAGATTCTACGTAAAATTTCAAGAAATTTGAGGGGTAGCATGCTATACTTTGGAGAAACGGTTTTTAAGATATAGGCTCTTAAAAATAACTAAAAAAATTCAATTTTTAATTGACTGTATCTCGAAAACTCTTCCAAAATATGGCTTGTGACCCGTCAAAATTCTTGGAATTTAATGTAGAATCCAAAAATATAGGGTGTCCTATTGAAAATAACGAAGTTACCATCTATTTCCTAACTAAGTGTCACCTTCTTCGAAATACTTTAGACAGATAGGACCTTTACGAAAAATCTTTGTGCCACGCCCAGTATCACTCCATAGAGTCAAAAAATACTACCCCAACAACTATACACTCAAAAAAGAATCAAAAATCGAATACTTCTCAAAATTAGCGTTTAAAACCTGCAAAATGTGATCACCAGCTACGTTACAAGTTCATTTAACGGCTCACTCGATCATCTCCGAGTGACATTCACCAACAATCATTTTAAACAATTTGTATCAGGACGGCAGGAACGTATGTGCGGACTTATAATGCAAAACGTTGGTGAAAGCGATTTTTTTTTTTGTTAATAGTACCGCTATATATAGTACGGGCGCCAACGATAAAATCTTGGACCGGGTGAATTTAAAAACTTGACGTCGGTACAATACGTCTGACGTAATGACGTTGGACCCAACCCAGTCCAACGTCAAAGCTAAAAACTCGAAAGGGTCAACGTCAACTTTATAAACTCTACTGCAAGATTACTTGATTCTTGGGCGAGCACGCGTATTATAAGTAACGAAAAGTAGTACTGCGGCCCTGAAGCGTTTGTCGTCATCAGCATTTCCGTAAACAATTTCGTACGGTTCTACGGTACCGTTAACAAATTGTATCAGGAAAATAGAATGTGCGAGGAGCGTTTAACGTTATTTACGACTACGTCACTTAATTACTGATAATAATAGAGAGGATTAGCATAAATGATGCTATGATTTTCAGTATTTTAATTGAAACAAAACTACTGGTGTAAAAAGGTTGAAATTTACCCAAAATGTTAGAAGGGTTATTGAGGATGCTTATTTTATTTTTGTTATATTTGAAATAATCAACTTATCATAGTGGATATCTGTGTTTGCTCTAATATTTTTTATGTCAATTGAAACATCTAGCAGGACCTTCTCAACCTGCTCCATTGACTCTTTTGAAGAAACTTTCAGATTTTGCTTTTTCTGGTACCGTAAAATAGAATTACTTTGGCAGGTTTGGACCTATTATTGGACTATTAACTCACAAACAAATTAAAATATTTTATATTTTCACTGTGCCTTGTGTACAAAATAGAGTAAATCACCCAATTATGGTTTTATTTTATCGAGGGGGTATATATATATTTTTTTTTGATGGGGTGCCAAAGTAGGCTTTATTATTGGGGTTACTTCGGCAGGGTATAAAAATGCGTTTTTTGCCATTATAGACTTATTGCTAAGCCTACTTTGGCACCAAAAAAAAAAGCCAAGTGCATTTTTTTTGTGAAAATTATTTTTAGTCACATAGGTAAACTTACTTTATTAAAACTCATTAATAGAAAATTAACTTATCATTTATTACAAAAACCCAATAACAGAAAATTAACATATTATTTTTATGTAGAAACCGAAAAAAAAAACAAAGAAATTATAACTGATGTTTTTAAATACAGAAGTCCTTATCCTTCACGCTGTCGTCGGAATTAAAATCAACATTTGTGCAGTCTATGCAGACGTAAAATTGATCTACACTTTCTTCGTTGCAAATTCCGCAAATCCATTTACAACACTGACAGCACCGAATCCAATCAGAACCTTGGTAGTTTTTCCATTTCTTAAAGCAAATTGGACAATTACCATCGTTTTTAGTTTTCACTTTTCTTTTTCTTGGCTCCCTTGGAGGCAATGCTTTGAAGTTGTTTGAAATGTTATCGGTGCAAGATCGTCGCTATCTTCATCACTGGTTTCTATAATCATCTTTTGAGTTCCTGAGGGACCAGCCACTGGTTCTGCATCAAAGTTTTCATTATTTATTGGTTCCTCGGTTCGAAGTTGTTTTCCAGGTTCTACTTTCTTCCCACGTTTTCTAACAGTTTTTTTCTTATAAGAACCGCGTAGGTCCTGAAGGACATCAATTAGGCTTTGACTCATTGTTTCTTGCACCTCTTCAACATTTTCTGAAAGAGTCCCTGGAATCCTTTTCAAAACTTCTGAAGGGTCATATGGGCAAAGCCCTGTAGCTCTAAAGCCTGATTTAAGGTTGATGCTCACATTTTCATTCACAGAATTCCATAGTCTTGTTAACAAAGTGGGGAAATATTCTTTAGGAATGGAGGCGCTGGACTTAGTTTCATTTCTCCATTTGTCCAAGATTTCTCGCCATTTTTTTTCATGGGTGCGAAGACTGCAACATCTAATGGTTGCATTATATGCGTGCTATTTGGGGGTAAAGGTGTCATATAAATGTTGTTCCGCTCGCATGCCTGGATTACTAAAGGAGAGAAATGAGAGGCTAAGTTATCTCCGATTACAACTTTTTTCCCAGGAGTGTTCATATCTTTAATTTTAGGCAGCAGAATATCGAAAAACCATTTCTCGATTTGAATCATATCAAACCAACCACTAGATGTATTGGCATAAACCGTTCCAGGCGGACCTCCTTGAGTCCAATTCGCGTACAAATTTCCGGCTTTGTAAACAACCATTGGCGGAAAAAGCTTACCTGCGGCATGGCAGATGCTTTCGAATGTTGCTGGAGCCGTTCTTCTTCCAGTTCACCTTCTTAGCTCCAGGATCATCCTCAACGTTGGTCTCATCATAGTTGAAGACCAGTCGAGGATCTACATCCATTAAAACGTCTTTAATATTCTCAAAAAACTCATTTATAGCATTTGGTCCTACCGCTACAAGTGTTCGTTTGATATTCGCGGCTAAACGAACACTAAGGTTGTTTCTGGTGATAAAGTGTTCCAGAAAATCACTACCTGGAACATTGTCCTTGAATTCTTTAACAACACGACCTTTTTTTTCTAAATATTTATGCAACACTTGCCGAATATCCGCTTTTGTAAAGGGAAAACCCCAATCACTCACTGTACTCAATGTCTTTGTCAACAAGTTCTCCTCCATGGGGGTAAACACGGTTGGGTGACCTGGGTGCCGTTCGTGGCTGCCCTTCAACTTGTTTTGAAGGGTTCCCCGCGAAATTTTAAATTTCTTGCTTGCCTTTGCTTGCGACATACCACCCCTAATGGCGGCAAGTGCATTTTGTAAATCAGCTGTTGAATAATTGGCGTAGGTACGCCCCCCTACTTTTTTCTTATAATGTCTTGGCATTTTTACCTAATTTACACCTGCAACAAAAGAGAATCACTGTAAAAAAAAATAAGGAGAGGAATTTTAAAATATACATAAATATATATAGCAACCTGCCAAAGTAGATTGAGGGTGCCAAAGTAACCCCGATTTACAGTAGTTAATTTTGGTTTCTCGTTTCTCTTTTTATTATATCTATATCCAATGCGTCATTAAAATTATGAAAGAATTATGAAGTTGTAAGTACAAATTTAAATTGTAGTATGCAAAGACCCTGCAACTTTTTCAAATAAAGAGGCCTATAATTAAAAACACATTGGAGCAAAAACTCAACATTAAATTCTACCTGCTTATTACATAATTACATTTTTTTATTACATGGAAATACAATAAAAATAAAAGCACACGCAACCCGACAAATATATTAACAAAATAATAATAAAAATCAAAATCGGTGTGAATCACCGAAAAAATAACTACAGCGCATGTGCTATAAATTATTATTATTATATTATAAAATACAAATCGGTCAAATGTCAAAATGCATATTTTTTTTTCAAATTTCTTAAAATCTTGATGATAAAAAGTGAAAACCATTTTCTTTTATTTTAATTATTATTCGCTCTATGACGTCTGAAAGTCAAAAATGTCATAATTTTCAAAAGACTCTATTTCAAAAACCGTTTCACCAAAGAAGGGCACGTGATCTATCAAATTTCATGAAATTTTACGTGGAATCCAAAAATTCAATAAAACATGGAGAACCAGAGGTTCATTTAAAATAAAGACTTACTTATAACCTAAAAATATTTTATTTAATTGTCTTTTGACAGATCCAAGCATACTGTTGAAATTTATGTTTTTTAAACTATTTTGACAATTTTTGTAAAATTTTAACTGCTTGCACGTCAACAACCATTGCACCAAATTATGGCAAGTGACCTATCAAATTTCATAAAAATAAAAACCTATAAATCACAATAGAACATGGGGATCCACATTAAAAATAACGAAGTTAGCATTTACTTCTGGTATAGTCGAAACTTTTACTCCATTAAAAACGTTTTAAACGTAAATGGGGTTCCTAAAAACCTCTTATGCCCACATTTCAAAAAAACCAAACAATTTCCAAAAAATAATTCCAATAATATATTGATATGTTAAAATGCTAAACCTCTCTACCACCGAGCCTGTTATCAATTAAATTACTCATAATTCCTCTGATAAACCCGCATTAAGTCTATTAGTGATACTTCTCGTATTTAGTCAGGGGGTCAATGGACTAATTTAAAAAAAAAATATATCCGCATATTCGCCTGCTTCCCTGATTAAAATTGTTAATATTAAATTATAAATTAGTTAACTTGCTTTATTGTTATTACGTTTATTGCGCATACAGCGTGGCCCAATAAAGTTTATAAGCATTACTATTAATAAAGCGCTTCGTATAGTACCATAAAAAAAAATCAACTTTTATTCTAAAATTCTACAGGGTCGTCACGTTTATTAATCAATGAAACCTGGGAACAACTACAAAAAACTGAAACGTAATCTATTTTGTTCGCTCTATACGTCTACTTATAATTTATATCAATTAATTTATTATGAAAATATATATTATATGGTATATACAGGGTGTTTGGTGGAACACCCTGGATACACTTACTCGTTTACTTATAACATAAGAGAAACAAATTATATGGTAATGTTAATATGAGGAAAATGTTGCTTCAATTAAAATTGTATAAAAAATTAATGATTTGTTTTATTCCATATGCCCCTGTACTAATTGTCTAATATGAAGTAACGGTACCACAGTGGTCCCCTCTACGATAGACAAATCTATTTGTTCTTATTTATCCCCAGCGGTTTATGTTCGCTTGTTAATATCGTGAATTTTAGTGATGGAGTTTTGTTTATGAGCATCACCATCGAGTGAATAAATAAATAAATTTGTGAACACGGTCTAAAATTAAAATATCATTAATAATTTATACAAAGAAAAATCGAGAACAGTACAAACAAAAACATGCACTGTAAAAGACACCAATGCATAAAATTCATCAAATATTAGGCCATAAGTTTCGGTCGATTCTTAAATATGATGCAAGCAAATGCCTTTGAAAAGTCACAATAGATCACATTGGCGACCAATTTAAAAACCACTGATTTTCTTATAATTGTTTATAAATTAGTAATTCTATTTTTGTCTGATTTTACAAAAATATCAAAAAAAAATTACATTGAAAAATGCTAAAATGGGCGCTTAATTAAAATTATCTTAGGAATACGTGTAGACATTTTCAAAATTGTATTTTTAATGGTTTTTGAGATATGGGTATTTTGTGAAATTTTTGGAAAAAAGATCGACCTTAGCAAAAATAATTTTTTTCTCAAAACCCGGTTGATTTTTTGAAAAACGGTGGAATAGGTATGCAGTCAAATCATACCAGGAAGATGTGAAAAAAATTTCAAAATATTACTTCTACTGGTTTTTGAGATATGGGCACTTTGTGAAATTATAAAAAAAATGACCTCTTTTTTATATATGAAACTGTTTGAAAATAATTGGCCTTTTTTTATGTGTAGTTCTTTAGAACATATACCAATTATTTCATCGAAATACTTTCAATAAATTTGAGAAAATAAGCAAGAAAAACTGATC
This sequence comes from Anthonomus grandis grandis, assembly GCF_022605725.1. Lineage (NCBI taxonomy): Eukaryota > Metazoa > Arthropoda > Insecta > Coleoptera > Curculionidae > Anthonomus > Anthonomus grandis. The sequence goes on along the minus strand of NC_065555.1, from coordinate 5,404,917 downwards.
CAACCAATAACAATAAAGCCCTTTCTATTCAAATCTTGAATTCAGTATGACGTTTTTACACTCAAATTCATTCTCAGGAATCCCACTATCTTGTGGTGAAAAAATTATGCAAAAATTTCCAGTGGTTCTCGAGTTATGATCAAAAATGCTCGTTAAAAAAGAAAAATTACAATTTGATTTCAAATTCTTCAAATTTGATGACTCTTGGACCTTGGATGACAAAATCGTCTCTAACTCAAAAAAGTTTTTGAGGGACAAAACACGTTTATATATAAAATTATTTGAAAATAATTGGACTTTTTTATGTGTAGTTCTTTTGAAAATATTCCAATTATTTCATAGAAATATTTTCAGTAAATTTGAGAAAATAAGCAAGAAAAACTGGTCCAACCAATAAAGCCCTTTCTATTCAAATCTTGAATTCGGTATGACGTTTTTACAGTCAAATTCATCCTCAGGAATCCCACTATCTTGTGGTGAAAAAATTATGCAAAAATTTCCAGTGGTTCTCGAGTTATGATCAAAAATGCTCGTTAAAAAAGAAAAATTACAATTTGATTTCAAATTCTTCAAATTTGATGACTCTTGGACCTTGGATGACAAAATCGCCTCTAACTCAACAAGTTTTTAAGGCACAAAAAACGTATGTATATGAGATTATTTGAAAATAATTCGAGTTTTTATGTGTAGTTCTTTTGAACATATTTCAACTAATTTCATATAAACATTTTCAATAAATTTGAGAAAATGAGCAAGAAAAACTGATCCAACCAATAAAGCCCTTTCTATTCAAATCTTGAATTCAGTGTGACGTTTTTACACTTAAATTCATCCTCAGGAATCCCACTATCTTGTGGTGAAAATATTATACAAATATTTCCAGTGGTTCTCGAGTTATGATCAAAAATGCTCGTTAAAAAATAAAAATTACAATTTGATTTTAAATTCTTCAAATTTAATGACTCTTGAACCTTGGATGACAAAATCGTCTCTAACTCAACAAGTTTTTAAGGCACAAAAAACGTATGTATATGAAATTATTTGAAAATAATTGGAGTTTGTTATGAGTAGTTCTTTTGAAAATATTCTAATTTTTTCATAGAAATATTTTCAATAAATTTGACAAATAGCAGTAAGAAAATGAGCAAAAAAAATTGATCCTACCAAAAATGCACCTTCTATTCAAATATTGAACTCAGAGTGATGTTTTTACACTGAAAATCATCCTCAAGAATTTCACTATTTTGTCATGAAAAAATTATGAAAATATTGTTTTAAGGTACAGCTGGATATTCCCTGGCAACGATCGAAAGAACGAATTAGAATTTAATTTAATAAATATTTATTTGAATTCTTAAAAATTTAAGAAAAAAGTCACTATTAAAAAATTCGCTCTTTAAATTGGAAAATGGCATTTTTGTCCTGTTTTGAAAATATCATCTCTTACTTATTTACTTACTGTCAATATATAACTTTATATTTACTTTCAACTTTATATCCTAACTTTACTTACTGTCATTATATAAAGCTTTCCATAAAAACAACATGGACCTAAGTCGATTACTTGAATGCAATTATGCTAATCATTTTGCTGATTTGGCTTGTATATTACATGGCCACATAAAAAAATATTTTCTAAACCCACTGTATAATTCTAAGCATCTAAAACTATAAAATAGATCACCTAATTTTGTCGAAAGCGTGGGAACGGCATCTGAGCGTGTGACTGGTTCTCATTTTTTTTTATAGATGAGACCCTAGAGGTTGAAGCTCCCTTTCATTCAACTGCAATATCAAAATTAAAGCATTGTAGTGCATTTTTATTAAATATTCAATCCCTTCGGAATAAGGTGGATGAGCTTCAACTTCTGCTTGCTAATTTTAATTTTCCTGACATTGTTATATTAACAGAACATTGGCTTAGACCTAATGAATGTTTTTGTATTGATGAGTATGTACCACTGACAAAATTCTTTGCATGGAGGGACTGCTGTTCTAATTAGAAGACATTTTCAAAACTTTTTCTGTACTGTTGATAAGTTTGGTGATGCCTCAGTTGAACGGGTTTTTGAGTGTTCGGTGTGTTTTTGTAAATTGTTTAATATGTACGTTATTTGTATATACCGCCCGCCCTCTGGGGATATCAGTGTGTTTCTTGACAGGTTAGATTGTCTTCTGTCCCAGCTCCCTATTCACTCGCGTGTTATCTTGGCTTGGTATTCAGAGGTTTCCTTACCGCAAAGAATTTCTCTTGTGGAATCTTCAAATCATTTGCACTCACCATGCATTTTAATGCACCCACTCGTATTTCGACCTCTTCATCGACCACTATTGATTATTTCCGCAGTAATTTGGACGGTGTTACCTGTTCAGTGCACTCAGTGGGTATATCGGATCACGAGGGGGTGTATGTCCAATTCCCTGGTGACTTTAAAAACAAATCTGGCCGCCACATTTGGAGAGTGTTTAGTGGGAACAATTTGAATTTATTTTCTCAATCCGTTTCGTCTGTTAACTGGAATGCAATTTGGGCTGCTCCACAACCATTTTCTTCCTTTTATTATACATGACGTGACAAAATAAATATCTGCTTTCCCTTGGTTAGACTTAAATCCAAGAGACGAAAACCATGGATCACCGCGGGACTAAAAACATCTGCCCAAAATTTGCGATGCTTAGCAAGAGTTCGCAAATCTATTGACAATCAATTCATCAGGTCTTATTTTCAGGATTATCGGAAAATTTATAGGCATATGATAAAGGTTAGACAGGAACTGTATTACAATGAGCACTTAGATTCCTCCGGTAACAGACAGAAGGAAAGTTGGTTAATCATTAACGAATGTAGGCAGTCTTCTCGTCGGCGGTTGGTTGAATCGGACTTGGGGCCCGATGATTTCAATAACTATTTTTCTAATATTGCTGAGAAGTTACTGGAAGCAGTTCCCAGTGACGGCGATCCATTGCAGTATCCTAATCGGAATGCTATCAACCAATCATTCTTTTTCCACCCTGTAGATGCCACCGAGGTCCTTGAAACAATTCAGCGCTTGAAGAATCATAGGTGTTCGGGTTCCGATGGTATCTCTTCACGTCTGCTGTCACTTCTGCCTGCGAGCGCTTTAGGTGCTTTGGTTTGGGCAATCAATCAGTCATTTCTTCAGGGCGAGTTCCTATTCTGTTTAAAGGAAGCTACGATTATCCCTCTTCATAAGGGTGGTGGCTTGGACCAACCCTCTAACTTCCGTCCCATATCAATTTTGTCTACCCTCTCCAAGGTTCTTGAGCGGCTTGCAAAAAAGAGAATTGTCTCTTTTTTGACCAAATACAATGTGCTGTCCCCTAATCAGTATGGATTTCAGCCATCTAAAGGCACGCAGGATGCCATTTTCAGACTCTTGGAGAGTGTGTATTTTTTTTTTTTTTTTTAATAATTTTATTTATGACCCAAAACCAGTTTACAAACTGGCACCAGGGCCTAAAACTTAACAAAAAAAAGAAAAAAATACAACAAAATTAGGAACATAATTCTAAATAAATTTAGTACAATATTACTTGATTAATATAGAGATTATGGCTTACAGCCTTACATATTTAATATATTTATTTAGTTTACCTTAAGGTATTGTTTTAGTCTTTTACACATATTTTTGTAGCTTTTTAGATTCACAATAGTTTCTGGAATTTTATTGAAGACACTTATTGCACTATGTAATGGAGAGTCCTGACATTTTTTTGTTCGCACCAATGCATTTCTCAACATGTTTTTATTTCTTAGCTGATACTTTTGACAGTCTTTAATTTGTAATAATTTTCCCTTTAAACTAGTCTTAATATTATTTAACTGTATACATTTTATAAATTTAATTTGTTCATAGGTTCTTAATTGATTAATGTTTAAAATACCAGTATTTTTATAAATTATATCACTTGGTGTGTAATAATCTAAAGAATAAACTAATTTAACTGCTTTATTTTGCACTCGTTGTATTTTATTTAATAAATAATTTGGAACATTTCCCCAACATACTATAAGGTACCTCAAATGTGGTTCAATAAAGCTGTTGTAGAGTAATTTTTTTGTTTTAATATTTAACATGTGAGAGCACCTTCTCAAAGCACCAAGCATAGGAGATATTTTGTCACTAATTTTTTGTATATGATTATTCCATGAAAGTTTATTATTTATATTTAAACCTAAATATTTGTAGTCTGTCACTTCTTTAAGTTTATTGCCGCTTACATGTACACTAATATCACATTATGTTTTATTTTTATTACTTACAATCATGTAGACAGTTTTGGTAGCATTTATACTAAGCCTATTATAACACAGCCACTTATAGTATATATCTAAAGAGTCATTTATTTCCTTTTCAAGGGTTTTAATGTCTTTGGCTGAGAACACTAGAACTGTGTCATCAGCAAACATAAAATACTTAGCCATAAGACCAGCATATTTTAGGCTATGCACATACAATAGGTAAAGCAACGGTCCAAGCACTGACCCCTGCGCTACCCCCACATTTAAAGTCTCGGCCTCACTGTTTTGGTCGTTTACTGTTGTGTAGTGTCTCCTACCTACTGAATATGTCCTTAGTAAGCTCCCACGTATGCCTCGAAATCCCATTTTACTAGTTTTACTTAGCAGCAATTCAATATCAACAGTGTCGAAGGCTTTTTGCAGGTCGACAAAGACAGCTACAACATATTTTTGTTGATCAATTTCATTTGACACATACTCTAATAGGTCCGAGACAGCTCCCAAGGTGTTACTCTTTGTTTGAAATCCATATTGTTGGTCATCGAATTGAAAATTCTGTTCTATAAACCTAGTCATACGTTTCTTAATTATTTTTTCTATTAGTTTGGAGAATGTACTCAGTAGCGGAATAGGCCTATAGTTGTTTAGATCCTCACATTTTCCATTCTTGTGCACTGGTATTATATTTGCTGTTTTTAAGTCTTCTGGAAAAATTCCTGTCTCTAATATTCCATTAACCATTGTCACTACAATATCTCCTATTACATGGGTTAATTTTTCTTAACTTTACATGGGTTAAGTCTTTGGTGGTAACTTTGTCCAGGCCTGGAGAGCTGTTTTGTTTCAATTCAGAAATTGTATTTATTATTTCATTTTTGTCTGTAGGTTCTAAGAAAATGGTATTTATTGTTTCCTCCTCTATTAATGTTGTAGTTTGAGTTTTTTCCATTTTAAGGGCAAGTTTTTTTCCTATAGATGTAAAATGGTGATTAAACTCCTCTACAATTTGTTTTTCGTTTGTAATTTTTTGTCCATCTATCTCAATTTGCTTTATTTTAGTATTGTTGTTTTTCTTTTTCTTATAAAGTTCATTAATCACTCTCCATGTCTTCTTAGAATCTCCACTCACTGCCTTAAATCTCATCTCAGCATACTTCTGTTGCAAATTCTTTCGCATATTATTTACTGTATTTTTCATGCTCTTAAATTCTCTTTCTGTAAACTCATTTGGGATTCTCTTCCAGCGAATATATAGTTCATCCCGTATTTTTAATTTTCTTATAAACTCCGGAGTAATCCAATCATTAGCAGATCTAATCTTTAGTGTATATTTCTTAGAACATTGGTTTTTAGAGTTAACAATAATCTCAGCCAATTCTTGGAAGGATTGTACACCATTATTTTTTCCATGTAGTTTTTCTTGCACCATTTGAATCCACCTTTCTTCATCTAATCTGTATCTATCTATGAACTCCAAGGAGGCTGCAGCAGCGGTGTTCTGTGATCTGTCCAAGGCCTTCGATTGTGTGGATCATGGAATACTGCTGTCAAAGCTTGATTTTTATGGATTTAGGGGAGTGGCTTTGGGGTGGTTGAAGTAATACCTGTCTGGCCGCACCTAAAGGGTGGTTGAATCTGGATTTTCGTCAGGGATAGCACATCTTAAATGTGGTGTACCTCAAGGGTCAGTGTTGGGTCCTATTTTATTTTTATTATACGTTAATGACTTAAGCTCTCTATCACTGCTGGACTAGTGGTTCAGTTTGCCGATGATACTACAATTCTGTGGCATAACAAAGATCAAAAAGTAGTCAGATCTCTCATAGTAGAGGACCTTCACAAAATTAAAGAGTGGTGCATCTGCAATCAGCTTGTATTCAATGTTGATAAGACTTTTGTTCTGGGCTTTAAGCGTAATGTAGAGGGTTTTTTGTTTGATGAGCAGAGCCCACTACATGGTGGGGATTATTGTCGATTTCTCGGCCTCTTCATTGATGAGAGTTTAAGTTTTGACAACCACGTTTTGGGCCTCGCTGCTAAACTTTCTTCTGGTTGTTTTGCAGTCAGGGTTGTCAGGCATGAGTTGGGGGGGTTGTTTGCTCGTTCAGTTTATTTACAGTTTTCTCACTCTTTATATTGGAAACTGCAACACTCATACATAAGTCCGTAAGTCCACCATCCTGCACCAGTCATAATACTCGTCAAGTGGGCAACTTATCTCTTCCAATCCTCACCTCCTCACTTACGAGAAACTCTCTTATATTTATTAGTCGTAAAATATTTAATCATGTTCCTTTTTCGATTAGGACTGTTACAGGCCTTAAAAAGTTTAGGAAAGAACTAAAGAAATTAATCTTACCAAAAGCTTACTACAGCATTGAAGAGTATTTTAACGATTCATTTTAATATTGATTGTTGATCAGATTTATTTTATTATTCTTGTTTTATGTTGGTTCTCGCCTTTTCTTTTCGTCTTTTTTGGTTTTTTCTTTGTTTATATAAAATATGCTTCTATGTACAATCAAAATCGATTCTGTATTCTGTTTTTGTCCTGTATAACCAAATAAATACCTGTATTATAAATTCTAGGATTAGGAAGCTTTTAGCACAAGTTTGTAAACTTAGCAAATAAAGTATATTTTGACTTTGACTACTTGAAAATTTGCAATTTTTTTTCGTCTAAATTAATATTCCTAGTAGTCTTAAGTGGTCGTGTTTGTTCACAAATTATTTCACTATTTTTGTGCATCGAGTGTCTTAATTCACACCTAACGAACGATACTATTTTTTTGCAATATCTCGAGAACAATCAAAGGTACGACCTTAAGGATGGTTTCATTCGATTGATAAGGTCCGGAACAAAAAAATTCAGAAAATTTAAGGACTGCGTATTATCACAGTCGTCCCTCGAAGTTCAGGATTCTGGATACTCATTTTTTTTCAAACAACCGAAAATTTACCTCAAAACTCCTTAAACATTAAAAGAAGAACGATCCTCAAGATCCTCTCATTAAACTCAGAGGGTCTAAAATGTGAAAAACATGTTAAAATGTTGAAGATCGGGGCTCTTGAGAGTCCAACTTTGGGAGAACTTTTCACTCACTAACTCCCATAATCTCAGGACTTGTTGTGCCTATTTAAAATTAATTAAAATTTATAGTTAAATCAAATGAACATTTTAACTCACAGCAGTTCAATTCGCGTTTTACTTAACACACAAATTTTAACATTTTCAGTTAGGTATTTATTAAGTAAATAATTGATAATATAGGAGCAAAAATCAGCATATTGATAACAATGAATTTTTCAAACACATATATTTTTTTTTAAAATAAAAACATCCTCACATTTAAAACAAAATTTATTCAATACAAAAAAAATAAATTAATACTCAAAAATGGTCACATGTAATCCTGCATTTGATGTTGCTCTCCTCCCCCTTCAGACAAATCATCCATCCTATAAAAATTAAAAAAAAAATCAAAACAACCCTTAAAAGTCTTCAATCAATCACTTACGTGTCCATTGCAGACTCTAAGTTAATCAACAATTTGTAGCTGCTTGTAATAAGATCTCCCTCGGTACAAGTTTCCTCTGCATCATCTTCAGTTTCTTTTTTTATATTCAACAAAAAGCACCTGAAAACAACAATTTTTATTATCATTTGTTTGTCCCCATTGAGGGCTTGACTTACTTGCCGATTTCCCCAGAGGGAGAATCACTTTTAGGGACAATCAAGGACAAATAATACCTTTCCAAGTCCCTGCATCGTTTTTGCAACACCTGAACATACTTTACCACTCTACTTTGGTAATAATTATGTAGATTCCTGGCTCCACCAAAGCCCAATTCCACCAATGCCCTTTCAGCAACATTCTAAAAGCCTATTAACTAATTTTTATTACATAAAAACCTTGAGTAACTTACTGGGAATCCCCCTGTGTTCAGCTCGTCTTCCTCTCGCACAGCAGAAGCAATTCTATTGCATATTTTAAGAAAAAACTCTTCAAGTACATCTACCATTGTGTCTAAAACACTTTGGGAAGACTCTAAAGGTGAAAATCATTACATAAAAATTAATTTAATTAAAAAAATTTGAAAATACCTTCAAAGCCTATTTGTGCAAACAAAATTGCCACACTCTTTCTTAAAATAATCTTTATCACTTGATCTGAAAAGTCTGGTAGCAGGCCTATAAGCTCCACATCCTCCGGATTTGGCCCCCTGCTTGATCTGGCAGGCATATAATTAAACTTATTCGTTTTATGTCTCAATTTGACCTCAGGCATTTCTGGAATAGGAATTTTCACATCTTCAGTCATCACATTGGTTTCTTTAGCAACTTCTGCTAACCGTATGGTGTCTAACATATTATTCATCCATTTGTGGAGCTTTATGGCATGTAAGACCAGAGGGTCCAAAGGAGGTAACCTAATATTTTGGTATTATAAATTATAATAATTGAATTCTAAGAAGTGTTCCTAACTTACCTGATTTCATCCAAAACGAACTCTTCAGTCTCTTGGTATGAATCGAGACAAGTTTTCTGCATGCTCCTCTTGATATCCTGTGAAATATCGGGGAACTGATGATCGGTTTCCCGTGGGTTCTCTGGGATTTCGCCCCAGTGACAGGGAACTGAGTCTTCTTCACTGCTACTATCACTTGCCATCGTCGGTATACAAATTTATTCACTTTTCCACATTAAACCCCATTAAGGCAAGGGACACCCGACCATATACTTATAAACCCTTTAAACTAATACAAAAAAAAGACTTTATGCTTATAAACCGGACAAACAATACAAAAAAAATATTTTTGTTTTGTAGGTTATGTTTAGTGTTAGGTTAGTTTTTTTTTAAATCAGCTGATTTTTTCAGTGGAGGCAAACGCTTTAAGGTTAAGTTTGAATTTTTATCCTAAAGATACGTTTTAGCGGTATATATATATTAGTGCATACATTCCCACTGGCATACTGTTTTTGCCTTTTAATTTACAATTCATTACAACGTGACAAAAACAGGAGAAATAATTTATTTAAAAATTTACATGCCTTCTCAATAATTGCCCTACCTTTAACAATATGACATAATAATACTGTGACAGTTGAAGACTGTTGGAGACCAAGCTTAAAGAAATTTAGAGCACCCAGGATGTTAAAGCAAGGTATTGTGACTTGATGTTTGATAATTGATAGTGGTAATTAAACAAAAAATTGATAGTAGTAATTAAACAAACAAAAATTTAATACAAATTAAAATTAGTTGCACTTCCCGCGCCGCTTGACAGCTGTCACTCATGTCAACAGTGTGAAGTGTCAGTCGAACCCCTTGCAACTGTCATCTGTCACATTTTTCAGAGAGGTTTGTTTTAAGTTGTATTTTCCATTTTCTACTAGAAAAACCATTAAAAAAACTTAAAAAATGTCGATTGTTGCGAGCCCTTTGTCCGTAGCGGGCCAAAGAACGTCCGGCGCCCCGGTACGCACCCAAAACGGTAAGTAATTTCATTCGTATGACTCGATTTGGTAAACATAACCTAAAAAATGTTCGTCATGCGGTAAAATTTGTAAAAAATGGGTATTTTATCTTAATTATGCTTACTAAATAGGTTTGGGAGTTGTTTTATGGGTTTTACACTTATTTTTATTCAACTACAGTCGATTTTACCCATATGAAGTTTAAATATAATGGAATATTCTAGCAGTTGGTTGCCTCATGCTGGGAGCTTCAAAAGTGAAGTGTGGGTGTAGGTAGGGCTAAATCGTTGATTTCGTTTAAAATGATTCTAAATATAGCAGTCTTGTATGTTTTTTGCTTTATGTCTTCATATCATTTTATATGAAGTTTGTAATAGAGGTCACATATTCTTTTCTGTAGTCCTCATTGCTATATATTCATATGTGCTATTCTAGTAATGGCGGCAGCCTCAATAGCCAACATTGTAAAAAGTTCCCTGGGCCCAGTGGGCTTAGACAAAATGTTGGTAGATGATATCGGTGATGTCACTGTTACCAATGATGGGGCCACCATCTTAAAACTCCTAGAAGTAGAACATCCTGCTGCTAGAGTGTTGGTTGAGCTGGCTCAACTGCAAGATGAAGAGGTCGGAGATGGTACCACTTCTGTAGTTATTATTGCTGCAGAGTTATTGAAGGTACCAAGCATGATTTAAGTGTTTTCATACATGTAATACTGCTTTTTATTATCTTACAGAATGCCGATGAATTGGTGAAACAAAAAATCCATCCGACATCAATTATTAGTGGGTACAGGTTGGCCTGCAAGGAAGCTTGCAGATACATCCAAGATCATTTAACTATTCCGGTGGAGGAGCTTGGCAAAGAAAGTATTATTAATGTGGCCAAAACTTCTATGAGTTCTAAAATTATCGGAGCGTATCCTTTTAATGTCAACTCATGATAGTTTTAATAAGGTTTAATTTGATAAGATTCTTCCTTAATAGTTTATGTTTAGTGATGCCGACTTATTCTCAGCAATGACTGTTGATGCTGCTTATGCGGTGAAAATTAATGACCCTAAAGGAAATCCTTTGTATCCCATTAAGGCAGTCAATATTTTGAAGGCGCATGGAAAAAGTGCAAGGTAAGTCAAATCAGAATTTATTTTTTGATATAACATATATTTTGCTGAGTTAAGCTTAGATATATTAGGAAAGCACAACTTTCTTAGCTACTATTTTAAATGTATTCACTAGAGAGCCCTAAGGCACCACCAAATCTATGTAAATTACATCTGACTTGTTTTTTTCTATATACATATAGATTCCTCTCACCAAGATAAGAGTCATATTTTTACTTCTTAATAAAACCCATACATGTTCAGTTTGTATATAAATAACCTGGGTAAGAGGTAGTCAAACGCTTTTGTTAAATCACAAAATAGAACAACTGTGCATTCCCTTTTTTCAAAGCTTTGATTTATAATTTTTACTAGGGTGTTTATAGAGTCACTGTACTTGAGGATCTAAAACCAAACTGGAATTTGTTAAATAAATTACTTTATTCAGTGAGACTTTATTCAATTTATCAATGAGATTTCATCACGTCGATTCGCTTTTAAAGCGTTTTTTATATAAGTTAAAGTAAATCTGGAGTGTTGAATTTTATGTTAAATTGTGTGTTTCAAAGTACGGTATTCTCCCTGTCTTTGTTCCTGAGTGCTACTGAAGATTGTATTACATAAAATCAACAAAATACAAAAATATATGTGACACTACAAAAATAAACACACAAGGTACCTTGTGTGTTAAGAGTGGTTCTCAGTTTGGCTTTCAAGAAAATAAAAACACAAATGACGCAATGTTTAACTTTATGAGTGATGTCTACTGTCAGATTAACGGTGGTGGAGTTTCCGCTGCTGTGTTTTGTGACTTGTCGAAAGCCTTCGACTGCGTTGCGTCAGTCACGAGGTTCTGCTGCGCAAGCTCTTCCACTATGGTTTTAGGGGCTTGGCGGCGAGTTGGTTTTGTTCATATCTAAAGGGTCGTCGTCAGAGAGTGTGTGGGGTAGGAGTATACTGAATATCAATCTGTTGCCTGGGGAGTACCTCGAGGGTCGGTACTGGGACCAATACTTTTTCTCCTATATATTAATGACCTCGTCCGACTTAATATCCAGGGAAAATTCACGCTCTTTGCTGACGACACCACCGTTCTCTGGCATGGGTATGATACCGACTCTTTGAGAATAGCCATGTTGGCTGATCTTCAACTTATATATGAGTGGTTCAGGGCAAATTTACTATCATTAAATCCAGAGAAGACCAAACTAATTTGTTTTACAAATAATCGTAGTCTTGATAATATTCTTATTGCTAACTGCCCTGTCCCACCTTATTCTAACAATAAGTTTTTGGGTCTGGTGATTGACAAGGAACTTAAGTTTGAGGACCATATACGGAGTCTCAGCAATAGGGTTTCTGGTTGTTTTGCTGTTAGGGTGACCTGTTGGGAGCTTGGCATGGGGATTGGGAGAGCCGTGTACTTTTCCCTGATTGAGTCCCATCTCAGGTATGGTGTCTGCTTTTGGGGTAGTGCAAGCAACTATCTTCTACAGATGTTGTTTGTTCTACAGAAACGTGCTGTGCGTTATATATGCGGGATATCACCTAGGGAATCATGCCGACCATATTTTATCAGGGAGGGCATTCTTACAATCTACTGCCTATACATACAGGAGGTGGCATGCCTTATTTTCTCCCATAAATACAGGTTTGTCCTACAGAATCCACGATATGTCACCCGCCAGCGGAATAATTTCCGGCTTCCCATTCCAACATCTGCCTTGGTAAAGAGATCAATTTTTTATGAAGGTATAAAAATCTTTAACCTCCTATCAGAGGACATTAGAGGGGCAAAATCTCTCATCAAATTTAAGTTTCTCTTGAGGAGATTTCTGAGTGGTCAAGCTTATTACTCTGTGGCTGAATATTTCAACGACAATCAGATTTTAATTAATTAAGGGAGACCTAGCTCTTTTCCTAACCTGTTTGTTTTATATGTTTTTCTTTTTTTAACCCTAGATGTTGAACTGTATTTAGTTAAGAAAAGTTAGATATAGTTGATTTTATTAATTCAAAAAAAAAAAATGTAAATTTTAACTGTTTATCTTTGATCCGTCATTGTAACTTGTATTTTTAAATATAATTTTAACCTTGTAACTCTGTCTATTTAGGATTAGGTGAAGCTTTGTTTATAACAATTATTTGTTCAAACAATAAAGCATATTTGAATTTGAATTTGAATATTATTTGTGATTGTACATAGTATTTTTTCTAGTTCCTTACCAATAACAAGCATAAATACACTATAGAGACATTGCTTTCTTTTTAGGGAGAGTATTCTGGTTCAAGGATATGCCCTGAATTGCACAGTAGCAAGTCAAGCGATGCCAAAGAAAATTGTAAATGCCAAAATCGCTTGCTTGGACTTCTCATTGCAAAAGGTAAAAATGAAGATGGGTGTCCAGGTACTTATCAATGATCCAGAGAAACTGGAGGGTGTGAGGGCCCGAGAACTGGATATCACTAAGGAAAGAATCCAGAAAATATTGGCTACTGGCGTAAATGTTATTTTATGTTCAGGAGGTGGGTGACATTTTCACAGAAAGAAACCAGGAAAACCAAGTTCTTTTTGTGCTTTTAGGTATCGACGATCTTTGCCTTAAATACTTTGTTGAAGCAGGCGCCATGGGAGTCAGGAGAGTTAAGAAAGTCGACTTAAAACGTATCGCGAAAGCCACAGGGGCAACATTCGTGACCTCTCTATCAAATATGGATGGTAAGACTTGCTTGAAAGAAAGAAAGAAAGAAAATGTGCTATATTACATAAGACAACAAAATCTTGTGTACAAGCATCCTAAAAACCAAAAAAATTCCAAATTCACTTTAAATTTCAAACAAACATAATATCTAAAACATTTTACTATCAAATTTACACACATAATTAATTATAACAAAACAGATTGAAAAAATAAAAAAAGCATTTTTTGATAAATTTGATTAAAAATAAGTAAAGCTGTCAATAAAACAGAATTTAGAGGAAGTAAATTAAAATATTTAATAGGAAACAAACTAAAACACTAAAATGATGTCAGAGCACAGGTCAAAAGGTATCATTAAAAAAATCGTCAAGGCTATAATATGCTCTGGATAATAAAAAAGATTTTAATTTCTTTTTGAATTTCTAAAATTTCTCTGATACATAGAGGAACATGATTGTAAATTTTTTTGCTAAGGTATATAAGTGAGTTCTTGGTGAGGTCCAGTAATAATCAATCAATATTCACTTTTTTTAATTAGGTGAGGAATCGTTTGAACCCAGCATGGTAGGAGAAGCCGGCGAGGTCGTACAAGAAAGAATCTCCGATGACGAACTCATCATTATTAAGAAGTAACTTTGCTTCTTATGTTCTTAAATTTACATATAATTAATATAATTTTTTTTAGTCCGAAACAGCGTACGGCAGCCTCAATAATCCTGCGTGGTCCTAACGACTTTTACTGCGACGAAATGGAGAGATCCGTCCACGACGCCTTGTGCGTAGTGAAAAGGGTGTTGGAATCGAAAAGTGTGGTAGTAGGAGGGGGAGCGGTCGAGGCAGCGTTGTCCATTTATTTGGAAAACTTCGCGACAACTTTGAGCAGCAGGGAACAGTTGGCGATCGCGGAATTCGCCAGGAGTTTATTGGTTATCCCGAAAACTTTGGCCGTGAATGCTGCCAAAGACGCGACCGATTTAGTGGCTAAATTACGGGCGTTCCATAATTCTAGTCAAACGAAGGTAAATTTTAAAAAGTGCTCTTTTGTTCTTTTGGGAAGTTGAATTAAATGATTTGCCACTTTTTTTATATTCCTGGATCATATTCTTAATTCTTCTTCTTGAAGTGCCTTTAAGGTCCAACCAATATTTACACATACTTATCCAGTTTTTTTGCCTTCACTGGACACCCATAATGCCCTCCAAAGATTTAATTATAACAGAGCCTAAATTTTACAATAGATACAATTCTAGATTCTCGCCATGACAAATTGATTTCGGAGGTCTAAAGTGGTTTTTGAGATATGCTAGTTAGAAACTTTGTAATATGACCAAAGGAAGAGAAAGTATAGTCAAAGTCTCACAAATCAAGCGTCTATTTAAAGTTGCGTTACGTGTTTCGCCGCATTAGGGTATCATCAGACCTAAATAAAATTATCATAATTAAATATTAAGGAACAAAACGTTAATTAACAGAAAAGACTTACCTCGTCTAACCGGAGACCATTGGATTTTATCCCTATTCAATTAATTTTTTAAAAAACTTTTTTATTTTTGTTCTTTCATGGTTGTATTTTTTTTGGTTCTTAATAAGATGATATGTTTAAAATTTAATCCCACAGGAATGCCTGTAATAGTTGGTACAAAATCCTTTTCATTTCAATTCAATTCAATATATCTTTATTTATATAGTAATAGAATAGACCATTCTTCATAGACATTCATCATTTTTAAACTCTTAACCTTCTAGAGTAGGGCTTGGAATATCTGAAATTTTTGTATTCAATTAGTCGTTTTTTGATTTGTTCGAATACTTCAAATATTCGATTATTTGAATATTCCAATAAAATTAATCAATTAGGTTGGTAATCAAATATTTGAACAGCTATTTATTTAAAATTTAAACACCGAAAAAGTCGTTTTTAATATTATATTATCGAAACATAATGGGAACATTAAAGAAATACCAATAAATCTATAAAAGAAACATTTAAAAATAGATGAGCACAAATAAAAACTCTTAAATAAAAGAACACAAACAAATAAACTAAAAAAAATAACATTTTATAGAAACGTACAATAAGGTTTCAAAATAACAAACAAATAGTTCAAAATGGATAAAGTAGAAAATAATGAAGAACTAAGTTACAGGATGAACAATGTAAACTTAAATATTAAAAATTTACATTAAGAAAACAAAGCTTTTTAACATTGTCAGATTTTAGGCAGCTTCGTTATGCATATTACGCATTTTGCATATTAACAATATTACCAGCATTAGAAAAAGCTCTCTCTGATTGAACAGATGTTGCAGGCACGCAAAGATAACGTTTTACATATTTTATAAGATTTGGATTCATTATTTTCCCACCACTGCAAGGGACACATATTTTTGGAAATAACGCATTCGGAAACATACATATCAAGTTCATTAAATATTGTATGCTGTTCATTTGGAAATAAGAGGTCCAAGGCGGTTTCTTTGGCACAATTTTGATCATGTTCTACGGCTGAAAAATCGCTATCGGTTTCTATTAGATTTTGAAAAGATCTTTGTACCTTAATCAAACAACCAATAAACCGTTCTTTATTTTTGAACCGCGGGTCCAAAAATGTGCTCATGTCAAAAATATTGATATTGATGGCACCAGTAACTGAGATACAAAAAAAATCTTTAAATCTAGATTCAAACTCTTTTTGTAATGAAAGTTTAATATCTTTTAAGAAAATAGGTTCTTCAGGAGTAGTTTTCAAAATAAAATTTCTCATTAAAGACTTTATTATAGGCATTATCATTGAAATAGTTGGTTGCGTATCCGATGAAAACAAATAGGTAACAATTTCAAAAGGTGCTAAGATTATTATAATGCTTTCTATTACTGTCCATTCTTCTTCGTTAAGCATTCATTGTCCAGCATGTGTTTTTGAAGTTACTGTTCTGTCAGATAAAACACCTATTACAGCTTCACATTGCTCTATTAACCATTTTAACATATAATATGTAGAATTCCAACGAGTTTTTACAGACTGAATTAGTTTATGTTTCTCTAAACCTATTTGAATTTGTTTGTTTGTTAATGCTTTTGTTGCTATATTAGAATGTTTGAAATGAGAAACTACACTGCTACATTTGATTATTGTTGGCTTAATAGAATCTTGATCCAATATTTTGTTTAAGACTAACTGCAATGAATGGGCATACCAACAAACTGAATCAAACGGTAAATCCCTAGTTGCCAAAACAATATTAGAGGCATTATCGATTTGTCCACGATTTCCCATTCATTTATTATATCTAGTAACTTGTTTTTTAAATTTATGGCTGTATGTCTTTCTTCCATACTTTCTGTTGTTAAATTTCGCGTAACGTGTTGCCAAGTATTGTTGATAAAATGGCAAGTCACAGTGATATAGGATTCATTTGCTCTTGAACTCCAGCAGTCTGTTGTTAGGCCTATGCATTTTAGATCTCTTAATTCTTCTAAGATTTTTTGTTTTTCAAGCTCATATAAAGCATCAATTCTTAGCATTATTGACTTTGCTACTGGAATTTTATACGAGGGAGCAATATATGATAATAATTTTTTAAAACCTTTATTTTCTACAAGCGAAACAGGTAGGGTGTCAATGCAAATCATTTTTGTAATTATCTGAGTAATAATCTCTTGTTTTTGCTTGGTTACTTGTACGGTAGAAAAAACGCTATCAATTTTGGGTTGTGTTTTCTGTAGTTTACTTTGTACCTGATTAGTGGCAGTAGCAACTGTGGAATTACTGGTGTGGCTTACGCTGGAGATTTCTGATTCGTTTTCGGATCCACCTTCATCCCTTGTCGAAATGTTCCTCGAATTTGTTGAAACTTCCAAATATTCAGATTCTGTATCTTGAGAAGTGCTGAAAATAATGAGTTTAACATTACAAATATGTACGATCTGTAAATCTGGACGGCTGAATAACGTTACCTTCAAACGAAAGCACTGAGCAAGAAATAAAAGTTAATAAATTATTAACAGACTGTCCTAACTGAAGACCTTTAGGAATCTAGGCAGGCAGAAGGATGAAAGAAATAAAAATAACAATCATTTATTGGTTTTTGTATCGAAAAAGCTGATAATTTAATTAGTCGTAAAATGTCACAAATTGAAAATTTTATGTAATAAATAGGTAATGTAAACTCTTTTCTACTGGATTGTAAAAAGTAAAAACCTCGTAGCTCTTATAGTTTCCGAGATACCACATTCGAATTTATAAGAGCCTGTACAGTTTGACCATCGGATCTGTGTCTACGAAAAGAATGCGGGCGAAATTTTGAAGCGTTGTCACGTCTTATTGCAAAAATGAAATAGTATTGAATGAAAAGTAAATATAATGGTAAAATTAAGCTATTTAATCATAAAAAAAGATAATAAATAATGTAATGCAGTTTAAACCATATTTTTTAGTTCTATTTGCTAATGTTTTGCATATTATAAAATCCAATATTGACTAACATTTATCCGAAATTCCTAATAAAACTTACAAAGCCGGCAACGTCGTGCTTTCGCGGAAGCATCTCGCTGTTTGGGGACAGGTGATTGGTTGATGACATCGCGGCCATTAATTTATTATTTTTATGCAGCTCTCTGTCTTTCTCTATCTTATTGGATCGCATCCTACCAGGTTTTGTGTAATTTTCCGAATAATATCGATTTCTTGCAGATTCAGTGGCGGCGGCGTATGTTAATACTTTTGAGCTATTAAACTGTTTTTATTGCTGTATTTTTAGGTACCTACTTAGTTTCTGACCTATGACTTTTGAGTAGTGTAGCATAGTTTAGTTTATTTGCTATTATTGTTGTTGCTGTTTTGTTGTTGTTTTGTGTTATTTGTTTCTTTGTTGTTAAAGTTCATAATTTTTAACAGTTTTTGTGTTATTTACGTTAAAATGAATAACTTTATTCATAGCCAGGTAAGGGAAGTGATTGCGAATGTTTATAGGTAAGTAAAATGATAATAAGAGAATTATAAAGCCTAAGCACAGTTATGAAAAAAAAAACATTAAAATAAAATCATAATTTATGCGACACTAAATTTCAAAAATTATGTACTTAATGTTGTAATAAATAAAAATCATATTCAATGAAATAAAACCAAGCTCGATTGCTTTACAACCAAAAAAGATTTAAAGTTAATGTTGGTTATTTTGAATATAAAATGTCTATAAATATAAGTAATATGAATTGGAACGACGACTAAAAAAAATCGAATATCAGGATTATATACTTCTTGTACAAATTCTTAGGGTTTGCAATGAAGAAGCTACTAATAACTTCGTTAATCTACCAGTAAAGCGCAAACTTGAAAGACTTGAAACTATATGGGTTTAAAGTTGTGCCTACTAGCAAAAAGCTGTTGCAAAAATTGCCAGAAGAAAAAAAAATTCCAAAAATAACATCTTTAAGGTATAAATACCTAAGAGAAATAAAAAAACACCGAGCCGAAGGTCGCAATATTGCCTATTTAGATGAAACTTGGATAGACAATGACCTAACGTTTAAAAAATGCTGGCAGAGTGAGACTGTTACTGGAGTGGTTAGCAATATATCTTGAACAGGTACAAATTGATTATACTTATTTAAATAATAATTTAAATTATACATATTATGTAGTAAATTCAATGTTTAAACAGCATAATTGGGATTATCTGCCGTGCTCTTTCCCTCGCGATATCCAGGCATCGAGTACGGCACTCTTATTTTAAGTGAATAAACTAAGTAGGTGTATTACAAATTTTGTGTTTTCTTTACTTTACTTTTATCTCAAACTTCCCTAATCTTGTCTGTCATTTTTTTATTACATATTTACAAATAAAATATTTTAGAAGACCTTAATTTCCAAATTAATATCTTACTTACAAATACCTATTTTAAAATTAAAACCAAACCATATTTTTTAATATTTAATACATTCAAATCTGTGTAATCGGTTTATAAAATTTCGCACGTCACTGGCCATTTCATGAATGAAATGAGGCGGGTCTAGTCTACAACCACGTTCCCCGCACCGATACCGCTTAGCTACAGATTGGTTGGGCAGACTTTATATGATCGTTGAGACTAAGACCCTTAAAGATATCGAGTTTTCTAGTTTTGTGGGGAGGAAAAAAGTGGCTGTGTCAATGTCAAAGTGTCATTTATTTCAATACATCTTTTCAAATAACATCGAATTTGAACCGGTTAACTTCGAATGTATTCATAATTTTCTAACTTTCAAAATGGCATTTTATTTTTTATTAAGCATCAAAATACGCAACTTTGCCCCAATTTAACCTCCCTCGTAGCTCTTATAGTTTCCGAGATCCCAATAGTCACACTCGAACTTGTAGCAGCCTGTGTGTTTGAAATTTGAATGTTTGAAACATTAATTTATTTGGAACCAACTCGAACTTCAATAAAGATATCTATGGTGTATGATTTGCACCATTTGTATTTTTTACACTCTTTTTTTTTTAGCTGTACAGCCCGTATGTTCCCTTACGCAATAATTCATTTTGCTACTTGCTAGTTGCTAATACTATTATTAAGTAAAAGTTTATGAAATAACTTACCTGCTTATCAGCGAATTATGTTTGCTTCTTAAATGGGTTCACAAGTTACTCGTTGTACTCTTACTGGCTACATTGTAGTTACAAAATTTACACTGCACGCGATTTTCGTTTTTAGAAAAATATAGCCAAATTTTGCTGCGAGAACTCATTTTAATTTTAAACTGAACTGTTTGTTACGGAAAGGCGTATAATACTGTTCTAATCCAAACAAAATTTATTTCGTGACAATAGGTATGATGGCCATTGAAAAACTAGGAATAAATTATGTACCCTGTTTATAGTAGGTATTACTATCTATTATGATATATAAGAGCCTTTCCCTTAACTCGAACAAACTAAAGCAACCAACACGTTGCTTTTATGCATTTTATGGCCTACTGTTCTCTAAGTGGGACGCGTAACTTCCCACTAGTTACGCGTAAAAGAAATGCGGGCAAAACAATTAAGTGGCTTTGAGATATTACCAGATTGTCACTCTCCGAATTTTTTTATATGTTCTAATATTTCTTTGCGCTTACCTTAAGTGTTAAATATCCTGTTTAGTTGAATGATTCGAATAGTCGAATTAATCGAATAATTCAAATAGTCGAATTATTTGAATAGTTGAATATTCGAATAGTCGAATATTCGAATAAAACTCGGAGCACTATTCTAGAGATTAGAAAAAAAAAGGAGATGGAATTTATAAAATATTTCAATGTCATTATAGGATTTAATTTCCCTATCCAGTTTTATTCACCTATACGATTCCACCAAAAGTAAATTCTTAGTTTCTTATAAAACTACTCAAAATAATAATAAAATTGAACTGTAGAATGTCTTATTAAGAAAAATACAATATCAAGAGGAAAAGTACATTTCTGAAAGTCTATCTGACTTTAAGGCCAGCTACTCAACATTAACCCTAAAATTTCATATAATATAACAAATTATAGATTAAACAATACTATATTCAAATTTCTTAAATTAACTAGATTAATTAATAAATTTTATTTAACAATTTTTTTAATTTTTCAAATTAATAATTAATAAATACGATATAATCTAATAGCATATTAACAGGCTATATCTCAACAACGTTTTGCTGAGAATATGATATCTATTTTTCCATTACCACTAGATGGCGCCACATACAACAACATTGAGTGATTAAAATGGTCATAACTTTTTTGACCTACCTGTACGTACATTTGCGAGTGAAAATAATAAAACAGCATTGAATTCTAGTCAAAAGAGGTATACTTCTTTGATCTCCAAAAGTAGACCGTTTTCGAAATAAAGGATTTTTGTATTAGGTTGCATATGAACAAATTATTATCGGAGTTTTACAAAGTAGGCTTTGTCTAGGATGAACACATCATAACTACGACCTGTCAAGGTGAAGTATTAAGATAAGTCTTTAATTTGGCTAAAGCTCGTGTTCTTGTTGTGTTATTTTCGCTTAAAAATGCCGCGACACAATGATTTTTCTAATGCTCAGATGCGGGATATGGTATGTGTATATGCTCAAGAAAATTTTCGTAGTCGAAGAGCAGCGCAGTGTTATTTAGATCTGTATCCGGATAGAAGGCAGCCAAATTATCAAACATTTAAAGCGTTGTACGATAGATTAGGCGAAACGGGCTCATTTCGTTCAAAAAACGTAAATGCGGGAAAACCAAGGATAATTGGAGCAGATATAGAAGATGAAATTTTGGTTCGTGTTATCGAAAATCCTGAAATCAGCACAAGACGTATTGAGGCAGCCACTGCTGTAGGGAAATCTTCGGTGTCCAAAATTATACGACAAGAAAAACTGTATCCGTATCATTTCACTCCAGTTCAAAATCTTCTTCCTCAAGACTTTCCTGCAAGACTCCAATTCAGTCAATTTTTAAGAAAGCGCCAATTCAATGATTCATTTTTTTGTAATGAAATTTTATTTACGGATGAAGCCACGTTCACAAGGAGAGGTGTTTTTAATTCGCGTAACAATCATATCTATTCGATGGAAAATCTTCATGCTTTCCAAGAACACCATTTTCAACATGAGTTTTTAAAATAAATATTTGGTGTGGTATCTTTGGGGATTGTATTGTGGGACCGTGTGAATTGCCAGCTAACCTTAATGGAGAACGTTATCTAAATTTCTTGAGGAATGATCTACCCATTCTTCTAGAAGATGTGCCCCTAAATTTAAGAGGTGACAGTTGGTATATGCACGATGGTGCACCTGCACATTATTCACTGCAAGTCAGAAATTACTTGGACTAAATTTATCCTCATAAATGGATTGGTAGAGGTAGTGAATATCCGTGGCCTGCGCGTAGTCCCGATCTTAATCCCTTAGATTTTTATTTCTGGGGCTACTTGAAATCACTTGTGTATAAAAATAAAATAAATAACCGTCAGGAATTGTGGCAGAAGATTGTGGAAGGAGTCAATACCATCAGGGCCCAAGAAGAATCATTGTTTGGAGTCAGGCAAAATTTAAATAAAAGAATTAGACAATGTGTCCTAGTGGATGGTGAACATTCTGAACAATTATTATAATCAGCAGCCTTTTCTAATTTTATCGTTGTTAATTAAATTTTATATTAAGTGTTCATACGCAACCTAATAAAAAAATGTGTTTATTTCGAAAACGGTCTACTTTTTGGAGATCAAAGAAGTATACATTTTTTGACTCGAATTAAATGCTGTTTTATTATTTTCACTCGCAAAGGTACGTACAGGGAGGTCAAAAAAGTTATGACCTTTTTAACCACTCAGTGTTGTTGTATGTGGCGCCATTTAGTGGCAATGGCAAAATAGATCATATTCGTGTTTCTCATCCCAAATAATAAGAGTAGGCCAAATTTTAGGTTAATCTGTCCAGTGGATTCCAAAATATTTCAATAAATGTTTGGTAAAAAATTTGTTTTAACACCCTGTAGAACGAAAACCAATAACATTTTACTAAGCGATATTGAGCTCAAACGGTCTATTTTCTTGTCAGGTATCCTACATTAACCTATGTCCAATTAATTACGGGACACCCTGTATAAACAGCTTGTCGAAACAATAATTTGGATCTTAAATACTGCGGAACAGATGTTTTATGTAGTTTAAATGCAAATATCATCAAAAAGTACTGATACGAAAAAGAAACATTAAGCCACTGAAGCTGATTAATTTTGTGAGAAATATGATCGAATTTTTTCAAGTTGTAAATAAATCTACCGCAATTATTTTGAATTATTTGCAATCGTTTTTGCAAAAATTTTGTGGACAAAGCCGACTTAAATATAGAGTAAACAAGTAGATAATAAAAGAAACAAATGGGGAACACATAAAAAATAAATTGGTCAATAAAATGAAAGTATCAGAATTTATAAAACATTTAAATATCACATCAGAAATCATAGTAAAAACCTTTAAAATAGTAGTAACTAAAATTGGTCAAAATCTGTATCGTAATTATTCATCATGCAATACTGTAAAAACCACCTTAATCAACTTTTTTTCAATTGACACTTCACTACCTGCATGCGAAATTTAATTAAAATTGAGCTAGTAGTTTAAAAGTTATGATAAATAAACAAATAATTATTCTTAACTTTAACATCCTGTATCTTTGTTATTAAACATTTCTGAAAAAATTTTATAATGAAAGTATTTCATTTTAAATTATCTATCACGTTAAAAAATTAATGACAATTAAACTGGACCATCCTGTATAAGTGTGATGTAACCGTCCTCGAGTATTTATTTCCAAAAATTTCCTATTTTTCCAGGTAGAACACGCCAACCTAAAATACGTCGGTCTGGATCTCCTGGAGGGCGTGGTAAAAGACAACAAAAAAGCCGGAGTATTGGAACCGACAATCTCGAAAATAAAATCGCTTAAATTCGCCACGGAGGCGGCCATCACAATCCTGAGAATAGACGACATGATCAAGCTGGACCCCGTTGAAAAATCGGGCAAAAGTTACCAACAAGCGATGCAGAGCGGAGAACTGTACGATTAGACGTAAATGATTCATCACTTTTGCTTAGTTTAATTTTTTACTTATTATTCGCGTTAGTTATCGGTCCATTAATCATTTTGGCATTTCAGCTTTTTTAACGGTAATTATAACGTTTCTTCTTCACATTATCTGAAAAAAAGGGATACGAATGAGCCAGAGTTTTTTCATTAACATTTAGTTTTAAAGCACACCGCTAGTATTTTATAAATAAATGATGTTTTTCTTCATGTTGGGTGCTTTTGTTACCTAATAATGTCTTATCAAGGAGGTCAAAAATAGTGACTTTTTGCCTTAAATTCAACAGCTTATACAGGGAGTTGCGCAAAAGAGTAAGAAACTACGTTGGGGTAATTATTTATTTCTTCCAGGCAGTTGAAAAAATCCATTGACTCATGAAAATCTATTCTATGAAAAGGCTTAAACTTTAAAAAAATATTTTGACTTTAAGGAAATGTCCAACCCAAACTCAACCTGACATCCTTTCTACTAAAAATTAATACAAATTCTTTAATACTTCTGATTACACACATTTAACACAATTTCTGGCATCCAGAATGACCATTCTTGTAAGGTGGTTGCCCAATAACGTTACCACTAAAAAATAAAATAGATATTTAACTTTTTAAATATATTAATAAAGTATTACCTACCCAGGTCCATAATTACAAACGAAATATTTCGTAGAAAAATCGCCTTCGTCTTCCTTGAATGCGACAAATCCGCATCCGATTAAGTGGGTTTTTGCCCAAGCCATCTTAATAAAAACAACAAATTAATATGTATTGAATTTCAGTTCAGTCAGTTGTACGCTGTAATTGATTATCGGGAAACACTTAATGCGTTCTATTGGACTTTCCCGATAACAAATCACTACAAACTAAAAAATAATTTGTATGTAGTGCTTACTTGTCTATAATGTCCATTTTTTATAGTAAATTCCCTTGGAAACTTATAACCCTTATGTTCGTTCCACCATGAGGAAATCACCTGGGTCCAGTTAGCTTCTTGTATATTACTGACCACAAAACCGAGATTTTGCCCCACATCAAATCTCTCTTTAAAAAAAAATATATTTATATATTAATTTCAATTTAAAAAACATATATGAAACTATCTTACTGTCCTTTACGTCCACGTGGCCCCATTTACAGGTCTCCGCTATAATCTGAGCCTCCTTGGCAAGCGATTCATCCCAGGACTACAAAGGGTTCTTTAAAAAAAAATTATTTAATTTCAATTACTTACGATTCGTTTTAGATTAATTGCTCTGGGTTGACCTTTGACCTTGCCGTTTGCAAGCTGACGCCTATAATTGTTATGTAATGTCACTATATGTCGTTGGGTCTCTTTGCTTACTCCAGAAGCTGCAATTTAAGTTGTTTGAAAGTTATTAATTAGTTGATATATTGGCAATACAAACCGATCACGTTGCATTTTCCGTTGCAGAAATATAGGAGCTGGGAGAATATAAGGAGAGACCCGATGATGAATTTCATTTTGGGCTAAATAAATCGAGAGTACACTTAAACATAAGTCAAATATAAAAAAAAGCATTAGAGGAATTAGTCACGAAAATGCCATTTGTGAGGCTGATTAGGCGAAAATTCGGTTTTATGAACATTTGTGTTAAATCGTGCAAAAGTCTCTTAATTACCAAACGTGCTAAATATTACGGTTTTGTGGTAACTTTCTTTTAAACAGATCGCAAGATTTTTTAAAGAAAATCTAATGGTTACGGAGATATGGTGAAAAATGTGTATGTGACAACCTGTATAGAGTTACTAAATGATATGCTAATGTGTGATTCGTCGGGGTTATTTTATAAACAAAAGTTCAAATGAATATGTTCGCAGTAGCTTCGTTCTTTTGCTACAGGGTGTTTAAATTTAAATTAAAAAACTTTAGTCATTATTAATATATGTAGATAATCCTAATCCTAATAAAAAATTAAAATTTGTGCGTTTACAAAAATGCCTCTAATTCCGAAAGTTTCTTAGGTATAAAAATAGTTAGCACTTAAAATGTTCTAAACTGAGAGGACACATTTTTGATTGGAAACCTGCTAAGGAATCTCAAATAATTTCGATAATATATCAAAGAATGTAAAATGTTACAAAAAAAAAAACGGACCACCAAAATCAGTTCAACTAAGTGAGTTTTCTAGTTTTGTATGTTAAATTCATCAATAAACAAGGCTTTAAAATATCTTGAATAGTTATAGTCTATTTAAAATTCGAACGGCGCTAAAATTGGGGAACGGTCAAGAATCCACAACAAGGTACTAAAAAAAATAAACAAAATATGTGCGAGCCGTCCTGGTATACTTTAGGCTTTCTGACCACGGAATCACCAGGCTCCGGACCGTTCAACGATTAATTTTTTGGCAGAGAGAGATACGCCGATGAGAGCGCAATATCGTGTAACAGACGAGGAAAAAGACTGCGAAGTCGAGCTCGAGGGTTTGATTGTTGGACGGGCCGTGGTTTTACATGTGCGGGCGGCTGGGGATGATATTTCTAATTTCTATTATTTTATATTTAAATATCTGTTTGGCAGGTACTTAAAAGTGTGCTCCCTTATTGTCGTTTCTTTATCGCTTTATTTTGTAGTTTTTGGCAGTTCTTTTTATAAGCTGTTTTTGGTTCTGTTGTTGCTGTGTTGTTGCTGTTTTTGTTGCTAAATACGTTTTTTTGTCGTTAATTTTCGTAAATTATACAACCAAGATGGCATTGTGGAGACCCTTTGATGTGTCAGATAACGAAGCTGAAAGGCCGGAACATAACGAATTATTAAATAAAGACCTACATGTTCAATCACAGCGGCTAATATTAAATATTTTTAATTGCTTGAAAAATGAAATGCCTGAAGCCTCACAAAATCAAATTTTAACAAGAACTTGTGAGCTTACTAAGCTGGCTCGTACCATCGTTTACAGTGTGATAAAAGTAGGAAATGTCATTGATCATTCTGTAAAACGAAAAAAATGTGATAAAAAACTTTGAAAAAGAAAAATTGATTATAGCGACAAAAATGTTATTCGTCGATCTATTTATCAATTTTATAGTGAAAACAAAGTTCCATCATTAGAAGACATTCAAAGAAAGCTACTAACAGATTATCCCGACTACAAATATAAAAGTCTTGCTACATTACGTTGTGTATTAGTCGAATGTGGATTTAAATATTAAAAGATAAAAGGATGGTTATTATGGAATCTCCTCGAATTGTAACATGGCGACAGGAATATTTAGAAAAAATAAAGGAGTACCGTCAATTAAACAGGAACATAGTTTACCTAGATGAAACTTGGTATGATACTCATGATGTCGTTAAGTATGGTTGGGTGGACGACACTAAAAAGTGCTCACTAAGTGGACCAAGTTCTCGCGGTAAACATGTTATAATTTTACACGCAGGTGGTGATAACGGCTTCATCCCCAATGTGTTGTTGTTGTCGGCCAAAAATATAAAGGATTCGTCGGCTGATTACCATGAGGACATGGCAGCCAATCTATTTGAAAAATGGTTTGCTGTGCAATTGATTCCCAATTTACCTGAAAACTCGGTGATTGTGATGGACAACGCGTCGTACCATTCGCGTTTACATAAAAAAATCCCAAATAATTCCACAAAAAAGGATGAAATTCTTAAATGTATGGAAAGCAAAAATATGAGCATTCCACAAAAAGGCACAAAGAAAATTTTATTAGAATCTATAAAAAAATTTACATTTTAAAAAAAAATACGTTATCGATAAACTCTGCGAGGCAAATGGCCACGCCGTATTACGTCTACCGCCGTACTACTGTATTTTTAATCCCATAGAGATGATTTGGGCTATTTTAAAGGACCGAATTAGAAAATATAATCAATCTCCAACTAACACTACTTTCGTATTAGAAACTATAAGGGCAGTTGTAGAAGAAATTAATAAAACAGACATATGGAGGAATTGTGTTGGGAGTGTTATTGAAAAAGAGAATGAGTATGGTATTTTACCTCATGTTAACCCCATTATTATAAATCCAAGTTTGGACTCCAGTTCTGAAGATTCAAACAGTGATTTTTGAGTTTTTTTATAAACATTTTAATTGCTAAGTATAATGAATAATAATAAATATAATAAGTTTATAAATCCTCGTACAAATCATTTGAATTACATCATCCGTACATCGCTTACTTTTACTGAATATAACTAGTTTTTATCTATACAGGGTACCTATTCAAATTTAAGTTCATTATGTTATAACAAAACTACTAAAAAAAGTATATAAAATATTAGCTAAATAATAAAACATGCGTAACATTACAGGCAACAACTATCCTAAAATAGAGTGATTTATGGCCATATGCACCGTGGTATTTAAGCTCCGCTTTAGGCTTAAGCCTTCGATTTTACATGTAATTATTATATTTATTATAATTTTACATTAAAATTTTAATAAATATAACCAATTAATGGATTTTTAAAATATTTTAAGAAATAATAGCTCTCTATTTTTTGCACGCCTATGCTTTATAAAGAACATGCCGCTTATTCATTGTGATTTGGTTTTTTTGCTGTTCGAATTCATTTTAAATAGACTATACAGAAATATGCCAAGAAATACATTCAAAATTGTAAATATTTTTCGTTTTTCCTTAAAGCTTCAAATTTGTTGATTTACAAAAACGCCTATAATTTCAAAAGTTTTTTAGGTAAAAAAATCGTTAATACCTTAAATTGTGCGCCCTGAAGGGACAAACCTGAAGTTCCGAAGTATTTTAGGTGCAAAAATCGTTAATACCTTAAAATGTTCGCTCTTAGAGGAAACATCTTTGACTGGAAAATTGTTGTTCGAAAATATCCCAAAAACATGTAAATTTTATAAAAAAAAACTGGAGACCATCAAAATCCCTTTATATAAGTATTATAAGTTTTCTAAGTGATATTCTAAAATCACCCCAGGGAATACCTGTACTATATTTTCTTTTTAAATTGGCATAACTATTATAACGCTTTGATTTTTACTGCCTGGAAAAAATAAAAAGTTACCTCGATATAGTTTATTACTTTCTTCCAGGCAGTTGAAGGATTTTCTTACTGGTTTCGCACGTCAAATCCATCATCAGACCTTTCTTTCGAATAGACCGAAAGATTTTTAACAATATCTCTAAGGATTGTGGAAATATGGTAATAAACACTGTGAAGTTTAATGTGTTTTCTGAAAAATTCAAATTCGTTAGTTTACAAAAATGCCTGTAACTTTAAAAGTTTTTGAGGTACAAAAATCGTTAATACCTTAAATTGTTCGCCCTGAAGGAACACACCTTTGACTGGAATCTTATTCATCAATCTCAAGTAATTTCGAAAATATTCAAAA
Source organism: Anthonomus grandis grandis (assembly GCF_022605725.1). Lineage (NCBI taxonomy): Eukaryota > Metazoa > Arthropoda > Insecta > Coleoptera > Curculionidae > Anthonomus > Anthonomus grandis. The sequence goes on along the minus strand of NC_065555.1, from coordinate 5,375,436 downwards.
AAAATGTAAAAACTTGGGACCACCAAAGTCACTTTTATTAAGCAAATTTTTCAGTTCATATGATAAAACCACCCCAAGTAACCCCCTGTAAATTAATTTTGCTTAGTTATTACAACGTTTCGTATATCAAATCCATCATCAGACATTGCTTTTGATTGGACATAAAGATTTTAAAATCTCTTTAGTACTTGCGGATTTTTTTTTTGTTTTACGGAAAGTAATAATAATAATAATTTTTGATTTATGCCAGGCAGTTTATGTATTTTCTTAATTTATCTTCAACTAGTTTCGTACGTCAAATCTATCATCAGACCTTTCTTTTGAATAGACCGAAAGATCTTAAGAATATCTTTAATGGTTGCAGAGATATGGTAAAAAACGCGTGTGAAGCTTAATATGTTCCTGTTATGTTAATTGTTGAAAAGTTGAAATTCGTTGGTTTACAAAAATGCTTGTAAGCTCCGAAGTATTTTAGGTGCAAAAATCGTTAATACCTTAAAATGTTCGCTCTGAGAGGACACATCTTTGACTGGAAAATTGTTACGGAGTCTCGAGTAATTTCGAAAATATCCCAAAAAAATTAAATTTTATTAAAAAAAAACTGTTGACCACCAAAATCCCTTTATCTAAGTAAGTTTTCTAAGTGATATTCTAAAATCACCCCAGGGAATACCTGTACTCTATTTTCTTTTAAAATTCGCATAACTATTAAAACGTTTCGTTTTTTACTGCCTAGAAAAAAAAAGTTACCTCAATATATATTTATTACTTTCTTCCAGGCAGTTGAAGGATTTTCTTAGTTCATCTTTAACTGGTTTCGTACGTCAAATCCATCATCAGCCCTTTCTTTTGAAATGGTTGCGAAAATATGGTAAGAAACACTATAAAGTGTAATGTGTTTTCTGAAAAATTCAATTTCGTTGCTTTACAAAAATGCCTGTCACTTCAAAAGTTTTTGAAGTACAAAAATCTTTAATACCTTAAAATGTTCGCCCTAATAAGACACACCTTTGACTGGAATCTTATTAATCGATCGAAAAAATGTTAAAAAAGGGGACCACCAGTCACTTTTATTAAACGAATTTAATGGTTAGTTGACCCTCTCAAGGAACTTATGTGAATGTATTTTACATAATAGTTATTACAACGTTTCGTCTATCAAATGCAACATCACACATTGTTCTTGATTGAACCGAAAGATTTTAAAATATCTTTAGTGCTTGTGAAACTTTATTTTGTTACATTTTTTTAGCAGTTGATAACACCGCCCAACAGCATGTATGTTGCATGGAATATTTTTATGATTCTAGGCTTATTTTTAATGCTGATATTAAATAATGTCATCAGTTTATATGTGTCAGCTCTAGTTTTTGAGTTAAAAGGAGGGAGTATTTTTTGGGAATTAAAAATACACTCAACGTACAAACATTTTTAATTACAAGAACTATACACTCAGGAATTTTCTTTTATATGATTTTCTACTAGTTTTAAATGAACTGCTACTCTGAATACTCCAGCAAAAATCGGCCAACATATGTGCATCCCAGCGACCCTGAAATCGTTCCTCCATGGTTCGAAGATCTTGGTGGAATCGTTCACCCTGTTCTTCACTCATGTCACCGAGATTTTCAGGAAAATGGTGTAAATGGCTGTGTAGGAAGTGCACTTTGATGCTCATGTTACATCCAAGTCGCTGGAAGTGTGACAACATCTCTTCGACGTGCGCAATGTAATCATCACCCTTCCTATTACCTAAGAAATTTTGGATAACCCAAACAAAGGAATCCCATGCATTCTTCTCAATTTCTGACATTGAGCTGGTGAAATTAGGATCGTTTACCAACTTGCGAATTTGTGGACCATCAAATATACCTGCCTTGAGTTTTTCTGAACTTAGACTTGGAAATTTCCTTGAAATATATTTGAAACATTCACCATCTTTATTTAATGCCTTAACATATTGCTTCATTAAACCTAGTTTAATGTGCAGGGGTGGCAATATGATACGATCTCGTGGCACTAGAGGTTCATTTATAACATTAAGACTACCTGGAAGTAGTGCTTCCCTAGAGGGCCATTCTTTTTTTGACCAATGTTCTGATTTTGCTCTACTATCCCATAAACACATAAAACAAGGATATTTAGTGTAGCCTCCTTGTTGTCCTAAAAAAAAGTTCACCATCTTAAGATCAACGCAAATCACCCATTTATGATCGTTATATTTGATTTTGTTCATGACCAGTGCTATTGTGGGGTATTCTTCCTTAACTTTAGTTGAATGTGCTATTGGTATGGAGCCTAGTATATTTCCGTTGTGCAATAGTACACACTTCAAACTCCGTTTTGACGAGTCAATAAATAAACGCCAATCGATTGGTTCATATTTCTGCAAGCCCATGGCAGTCATTAACCCAGAAATATTAGTACAAAATACAAAATTATCCTCCTCAGCGAAAAAGGGAAGTAAGTCTTTTTCTCGAGTGCGGTAATAAGAAACTTTAGTTTCTTTAGTTAAAAGATTTCTCTCTTTTAATCTGGAGGCCAATAATTCAGACGAAGTTTTGGATAGTCCAAGGTCTCTAATTAAATCATCAAGTGCACTTTGATCGAATGGTTTTGGTTCAAAGAGATTTTCTGGAACAAACTCGTCATCGCTCATGCTACTCAGTTCATTCAATTCATCAGAACTTTCTGTAGATGTAGATGGTAATGGTAAAGATGTATCTTTTGAGCTCCTTACAGGCCTCACAGCTGATGTTGATGTGGGGTAAATCCATTTGGAGCGGTTCGTCTTGTTGATTCCTTTTATATTAACAACGCAAAAATAGCAGTCATCGTGATGATTTAAAGGTTTACGCCAAATCATTGGGGATTGGAATTTAAAAGAGAGTCTCTTCTTAGTGGCCCATAAACGTAATTCTTCAACACAAATTTTGCACACAATATTGGGCACCCAGCACTTGTTATCTGTTTCCAAAGGAAAACCAAAACACTCTAAATACGCTCGTTTCACAAAGTCTGACATATTCAATCGAAATTTTTGAAAAACATATTCACCACAAATATAACAAAAACAATTCGGATCGTTAATGCAGACCCTTCTTAGCGAAGTCATGATGAAAATTACAATAATTTATCTAAAACGCGACTATAATAGATAAAAAACCAAAAATAAAGATAAATGAGAAGAACGTAGCTATATCTAAACAACTCGAGCTGTTAGAGTAAAACTGACGACAGATTCGAAATCAGATGCCTCGAATTAGTAAACAACAATAAAAATATTTCAGTCAACATAAAATAACCTTCGATTTGTTGTGCAGTGTAATTATTCATTGATCCCAGGCAGTTGAAGGATTTTATTATTTCAGCTTCAACTTGTTTCGTACGTCAAATCCATCATCAGACCTTTTTTTTTAATAATATCTGATGGTTGTGGAGATGTGGTAACAAGAGTGTGTGAAGTTTAACATGTTTACAAAAATACGTCTAATTTTAAAAGTTTTTGAGGTACAAAAATCGTTAATAACTTAAAATGTTCGCCCTAATAAGACACACTTTTGACTGGGAACTTATTAAGGGATCTCAAGTAATTTCGAAAATATATTAAAAAATGTAAAAACTTACAAAAAAAAAAACTGGGGACTTAGTTGATATGATAAAATCACCCCAAGTAATCGCAATAATTATATACATACATATTCTTTTAAATTGGTATATTTATTACAAACTTTCGCACTTTGAAATCCATCATTGTCTTCGATTGTACCCAACGATTTTTCTACAAAATATCTTGAATGGTTGCAGAAATGTAGAACTACGAAATGCGTTTACAGTTGTAAATATTTGTTGTTCTTCCTTGAAACTTCAAACCCGTTGGTTTACAAAAATGCCTCAAATTTTAAAAGTCTTTGAATTACAAAAATCGTTAATACCTTAAAATGTTCGTCCTAAAAGGCCACACCCTTGACTGAAAACTTATTAAGGACCCTCACGTAATTTTGAAAATATCCTAAAAAATCTTCATATCTTGCCCAATAGAAAAGAAACACCGTATCAATTAATAAACACTTCTTTACTCCCTAATATCACTTACAAAACTTCAAATTACTTATAATAGTTCGATCATTCACACAATTAATTAATTAATTAATCCCCTAAATTAAATAATATTTTTGGCAGCGTTAAAAATGACTAAAACATACTATGACATCACACGAAATTATTGTTTTTTTTTTCTTCTTCTTCTTCTTGAGACATTTTACTAGGAGCCAAGAGGTTTCAGGTCGAATTCCACATCAGACGCCAACTCGTTTTCGGACAAAGAGAGGGAGCCACCGGCGCGACGCATGCGTTTCTCATCCATTGTTCCCTGAAAATGACACACTGTCTCAATCAAAACGTGCATTATTGAGAACTTGAAAGACACTCAACACAAAGCAAAATAAACACTGGACAGAAAAAAAAAACTCAAAAATAATTACCGAATATCAGAGAGATAGGTTAATATTTATATTTATAGCTGCGTGTGTTAGAAAGAGATAGCAACGTAAAGAAATAGGCTACATGTGAGCTAACAAGTCCTCTATAGTGTGACCGTGCCAGCTCATCTGACGACCATAAGGCTAAACAAAGAAAAATTAAAAATTAATCTTTTTTCGTTACAATGTAGAACTCACGTTTGAAAACCCCCCGGTGGGCTCTGAGGCGTAGCCCCCTCTACCCTCGTCTTCATCCTCGCTGTCCGATTGGCCCGAACTCGAAGAATCTTCTTCATAAGGCCTATAAACACACAATGTTACTTTTATTAAAAAATTTTTTACACCCAATCTTACCGAGATACTTTGCACACCATTTGCGCCAAATCGGTAAAAGTGTACTGCGACTGGTGCTCCAATTTATTATTGAACTTCTCGCTGCTCCTAAAAGTGGGCAGATTGCCGGATTTACTGAGACCTTCCAGGTAAGTCTTGCCGTATTGGTAACCGACTTCTCTGATCTCGTCGAAACTGCCGAACTGTAGGGTTTTGTATTTGTCGATCGGGGGACGGATGTAGTCGCAGTAATCGCTGTTTTTCACTTCCTAAGGATGTTGGAGCGTATAAAAATAGGGCTATATTGGGTGTTTTTTCGCTAAAGAGGATACAGGAAATTGGTTATCCGTAAGTTGGTAAAGTCAAGCCTCTAGACTAGTAAGACTTAATTGCCTGGCTCAAATAACTATAAAAGCCAAAGCCTCATAAAATTTAAGGCTTGACCGTGTTTTTTTGTTTAAATATGAAAATAAATGAACCTTTTTTACTCATTCTTTCCAGGCAATTTAGATCAGGTTAATTGCAATTGCCTGGAAAAAAATTTTAAAAATATCCCAGGAAGTTGTTTTTTTTAAATTCAACGTTTAATTGAAAGAATTCGTCCATTATCTCAATGAGACGTACGTAGGTAGAGAAAAAATAAAAACTCCAAGTATCGGTCTCAAAACTAGATGACCTGCTTAGTACTAAGTACTATAAGCAGTACTCAGTACTACTACACTACTTAGTACTAAGCAGGTCATCTAGTTTGTAAGGTCTGATGATGCTTTATTAGCGAAACATGTAACCTTCGGGACATATATAAAGGATGTTTTGAAACTGAGACCTGGGGTTTTTATTTTTTCTCTTCAAGCCTCTGGTCTAATAGTTCTTGGTTGCATGGTTTGAAATACCTGTATGAAATGTAAGTATGAAAGCCAAGGCTTAAGGCTTGACCATGTTGTTTCTTTTATTATTAAAAATAATTACGTTGATGCTCAATTCTACAATGTAATTAAGAATTGATTTAATGAATTCTTCAACAGCCTGGAAGAAATAAAAAAATATATTCCAAGTAAAGTTCAAGCCTCTAGCCTACTAGGCTTTGGTTGCATGGTTTAAGATCCAATGAAAGTCTTAAGACTTGACCATGTATTTTCTTTCATTATTAAAGATTAATCAAATGCCTCAATGCAATTAAGATCTGATTTAATGCATTCTTCAATTGCCTGGGAAAAATTAAAAATTATATTCCAGATAGTTGTATTTTTAAGGTTCAAGCTTAGCCTAGTACTAAGCCTTGGTTACAATACCTATGAAAGCCAAGGCTGAGGTTTAAGGCTTGACTACGTTACAAATTTTTTTTTTTTCGAATAATTGCAAAAGGAAAATATTGTTTATTAACATTATTGTCTACTTCTTCCAGGTAATTAGGGATCTTTTATAATTTACTTTTCTGCCTGTAAGAAATAGAAATTGACCATAGATTATAAGTGACGTTTTGTAGATAAACTGGTCATATCTGCAGAGAATTTCTTGGGTTTGGGTGATTAGTATAATTTACCTTGCCATCAAAATTTTTTAACTCTGAAAGACCTATAGATATCGACCTGAATTGATGTAGAGTATATTTAGTTAAAAATATCGGATTCCGAAGAACGAACCCTTTAAATGAAAAATCAAACGACGCATACTTCATAAATCCGTTAAAATAACAAAAAAATTATTTTTCAAAAACCCCCTTAACTTATTAGTAACAACTGTTGATGAAGGCAATACAACGGTTTTGATGAATAAAACAAATTACTTACTAAAGGTAAGTATCCTCTTAAGTGACACAACTACTACAACAGAAAATTATCAAAAAATCATACAAAAAAGATACAAAACAAATGTAACAAGCAAGCTAGTTGATAGACAAAAAAAGTCAAAAAATGACACAGTAAGTAAAGAATCCCTGTTGAAACTCATGCATATTATCATTTAAATACATAAATGTTAAATTAATTTTTTTTAACAAATATTGTAAAACAATTCGAGATGAACAATAAATAAAAATGTTGCAATGTTGGCTAGAAGGAAATAGTTTTAAGAAATTAATCAATTTACTCACAAAACACCACTTCTAATTCACAATATTTGGTTACCAATTATTGTGAATGGTGGGCCGAAAACAGATGACAAATCAATGAATACCACAGGGTACAGTTCTTGAGCTATTACTTTTCTTAGTCTATATAAATTTATTAACAGATATCTTATTGGAAAATGGTATGGTGGTTTCTTATTCTGACGATACTGTGGCCATTTTTGTGGGTGAAACTTGGGAAGAGGTGCGTGAAAAAACATCTTTAGGTTTAAGATTATTACATTAAATGTTGACAAAATCAACCACATAGCTTTCTCCCTAACAAATGCCAATCGTCCTAATTTTAATAGCATCCAGGTAAATGGATTTGAGAATGAAATACGGGATGTACAATTTGCTAAATATTGAGGAGTAATCATCGACCAGAACCTCAAGTGGAAACAACATGTGTTAAGATTAACTAATAACATTAGAAAATTAATTCGGAAATTTTATATGATTAGGGAAATTCTAAACGAACAACTTTTGATATGTGTTTACAAAGCTCTTGTAGAGTCTTTACTGAGATATGCTATATTAGTATGAAGAAGTTCTTACGAAACTGCATTAAAACCTTTAAAGACAATCCAAAATTACATTCTCTACCAGGTTTATTGTTGAAGGAAACTTACAGATTCCCAATAGTACTACCAACCTAAAAACTTTAGAGTGCATAGGAAGGAGTACCGAATATATGTATTAAAATATAACCTCGACTTCCTGTAAGAAATCAATCAATAATTCCAGGCAGTTGAGGTTTTTTTCTATTTCTTCCAGGTAGTTGGAAACATAAGAGAATCAATCAATAATTCCAGGTAGTTGAGGTTTTTTTCTATTTCTTCCAGGTAGTTGGAAACATAAGGGAACTCAAGAAAACCGGAAATGATTAAGAAAATCAGAATCACAAATCTGAAAAAATAAAAACTCAGAAAAAATTGCCTGTAAGAAATCAATAATTTCAAGCAGTTAATACTAGAATAACACAAAATAAGAATCTTAAAGAAATCCAAGAAAACTGGAAGGTATTAAGGGTAATAAAATAAATGCAAGGTACAATATCATAAAAAAGACAAAAATGGAAATGTTTGCCCAGGCTTTCTTTTACTTTACTTTCTTCAATTATTTCCTCTAATTAAAAAAACTTGAAAAAAAAAATAAAAAAATGTTCCTTTCAAATAGTTCGAGTCATGAAATATATAAAACTCCAGCAAATCCAACAAAAACTAAAATTACAAGAAAACGAGTCAAAAGGTTCCATATTAAAACTGGAAACCCCATGTAGTTGGGACCTCACCTGCTTGTAAGATATTAATCAATAATTCCAGGCAGTTGAAGTTTCTTTATTCCTTTCATATAGTTGAAATGATTGATAATAAAAATCTCAATAAAATCAATAGATCCAAACTGGATAAAATACTTTGAAATTGTGAAAAAAATGGAGTGAAAGAACGCATATGAAGGAGTACCGAATATATGTACTAAAATATAACTTTAGCTTCCTGTAAGAAATCAATCAATAATCCAAGGCAATTGAGGTTTTTTTCTATTTCTTCCAGGTAGCTGGAAACATAAGGGAACTAAAGGGAATCTAAAAAAAATAAAAACTCAGAAAAGAAAATCAATTATTCATTTCAAGCATTTTTTCTTTTCTAAGTGATATAAATACAAAACTCATGCAAATCTAAGGAAAACTGGAGAAAATTATAAAATTAAGAGAAAACACGTGAATGGGTCAGAAATTCTATATTAAAACTGAAAACCCTAAGTTGTAGTTGGGACTTTAATTGCCTGTAATAAATTAATTAATACTTCAAAGAAAACTGGAAATAATTAAGGGTACCAGAATAGGAATCAAAGAAGAAGTCATCATCACCAGTTTGAGAATTTTTTTTTCTTTTCCAAGTCAATTACCTGCAAGAAATAAATAATTTCAAGCAGTTAATACTAGAATAACACAAAATAAGGATCTTAAAGAAATATAAGAAAACTGAAAAAGTTAATGGAAACCGAAGAATATACACGGAAAATCAAAAATTACGCACATTTAAACTGGAAACTCTCAGTTTATTAATTGGAAATCGCTTTCGTTCTCTACACTTATTTTCTCCAGGAACCATAAAGCAACAATTGATTATAAAGCTCTTTTGGTTAATTTTTATCACCTCCCTGCGAGAAATCAATCAATATTTCCAGGAAGTTGATTTTTTTTTAAAGGTAGCGAAAATCAGTAAAAATAAGAAATTCCAGAAAAGCTGCAAAGGGAAATCGAAGAAAATATTAACTGAAAACTATAAGTTAACTAGTAACTTTTCGGTTTTCGTTTACTTCATTACCGATTTCCTCCAAAAAATCAAGGAAAGATAAAAGCAAAAAAAATGATCAAAATTACTTTTTTTAATTCAATTATCAAGCTAATTAAGTTTTGTTATGAGTTTGAGCAAATGGTACACAACTATATCTTATTTTAACATTTATCCAGTTAGTTTTTATTGTTAAACTCTTAGTATATAGTTATTATGGTACATAGAGAAATTAGGTTTTCTAGGTACCTAATATAATTACAATAGTAAACATAAAAATGTTTGTATAATATGCATGTAAAAATTTAATTTTGGTAATACATATACAGGGTGGCCATTTGAAAACGAAACAGAGTCTATTTTGGGTCCCTCAGAACATTTGCGAAAAAATCCTCGGACCCGTCAATTTTTGATTCAAAGGAGAACCATTTTTTTGCTAGTTTCGCCCCCCTGAGGGCAAAGCCCTAGTGGAGGTGACAAGGGCCTCCAAAATTTTAAATGGAACGGGGGGTCGAGTGATACCTTATTTTGAAGTTTTTATGTGGATTATAGCCCTAAAGTTTTAAATCGTTACTATTTGCCTAGTCGATACAGGGGCTAATAAAAGTTACAAAAACATGTCAACATTTTTTATGAAAAAAAATGCTTGTAAATTTAGCAGTTAAATAAATACAAAAAATTTTGTTCTCCTACATTGTAAACCGTACTTTCTGTTATTTTTTTTTAATACCCGTAGGTATCTATGACAATTCTGCAAGGGAACTCTTGGTTATTGTTGAGACTGTTATTATAGCAACATTTTGAAGTTTAATAGTGGTTGTCAATTACTACTGTCAGATCATAGTGTGTCAAACAAATAGCTCTTTAAAGTTAGTTAGTTACAACATTGAGTGTGATAATGGTTTATTCACTTGCTGAAAGAGTTGAAATAATTTCTCTTTTCTTTGCGAACAATGAAAATGCTAATAGAACTGCCTAGCTCTTTAACACACTACAACACCCTAATCGACAGGTCCATCGCAAGTACATTTTGGAATTGGTTCAAAAATTTAGGGAAACTGGGTCTGTGGCTAATAAAAAGCGCGAAATGGATAATCCAGTGGTGAATGAAGCTTCAGAAGTAGCTATTTTAGTGCAAGATCCTACACTGAGCACAAGGAATTTATCAACCGTGTCTGGTATTAAGAGAAGCAGCATTCAGAAGATATTAAAAAAAAAACAAGTTTCATCCGTACAAAATGCATCCCTTACAAGAACTAAACGAAGACGATTTTGATAGGCGAGTACAATTTTGTGAAACTATATTTGAACAAGCCGCCAATGATCCACACTTTCTATTTAATGTATGTTTTTCTGACGAATGCTCCTTTTTCCTAAACGGTACTGTAAATCGTCACAACTGTCGCTATTAGTCTGATTCAAATCACAGAATATTTCGTAAGATGCATACACAACATCCTGAAAAATTAAATGTTTGGGCTGGCATTTTTGGTAAACATATCGTAGGCCCCTTTTTTTTACCTGGCAATTTAACAGGAGAGATGTACCTGGAGTTATTAGAAAATACAATTCATCCAGCATTAGTGGAGATACTAGAAAATAACGAGTACTTGGAAAATCGTCTAGTATTTCAGCAAGATGGGGCGCCACCCCACTATGCTGCAAGGGTTCGTCAATATTTGGACCAAACGTTTCCAAGACAATGGATTGGAAGAAGAGGAGCTATTGAATGGCCTTCTCGTTCCCCGGACATAAGCCCGTTAGATTTTTTTTTATGGGGCCATTTAAAAACTAAAAGTTATGCTAGTCAACCAACATCGCTAGACCATTTGCGACAAAGAATAATTGATGAATGTCGTTAAATCACCCCAGAAATTTTGCAAAATGTACGGGAAAGGTTTGAACAAAATCTGTATTATTGTATGGAAGTCGAAGGACAACATTTTGAACATTTACTTGATTGATTTTATCTTTAAGCCCTTTATTTAAAATTATACTTTTTAACATTTTTTTGTAACTTTTATTAGCCCCTGTATCGACTAGGCAAATAGTAACGATTTAAAACTTTAGGGTTAAAATCCACATAAAAATACCTTCAAAATAAGGTATCACTCGACTCCCCGTTCCATTTCAAATTTTGGGGGCCCTTGTTACCCCCGCTAGGGCCTTGCCCTCAGGGGGGCGAAACTAGCAAAAAAATGGTTCCCCCTTGAATCAAAAATTGACGGGTCCGGAGAGGATTTTTTCGCAAATGTTCTGAGGGACCCAAAATAGGCTCTGTTTCGTTTTCAAATGGCCACCCTGTATGAGTAATTAACAAGCCCATAAAATTGAGACGTCATCAACGCATTCCTGAATATTTCATACGCATTAAAGCAAAACGTCGTGCATAAGAAAAAACCAGTAAATCACCCCTAATAATAGAGTGTATACCTCAAGCTGTCTCACACAACTGACATAAGCCAGCCGCGACTGTATATCGGGTAAATTAGGCACTTTTACGGTCGTCGTGAACGGATTCCATCGTTTCCACAATAACCACCAACCGGACAATACGTCGCCGTAATTGGTCAAATCCTGGTCGTCCACCGAACCCACGTCTATGGCCAAAATGTGGTCGGCGCCCATACTTCGCATCACGTCCGCTAAATTGGTTAAAGAAAAAAACCTCGTTTTAGTTTCACCTTAACCCCTAAACTTTAGGGCCTAAAGGTCTTGATAACTGATCGGGAATTTCTTGCGGGAACCTTTTTACCTGGCACATTATTAACGTAACATCCGTCACTTAGCATGTGACCGTCAACGGGATCGCAAATCGGTGGGAAAATTCCCACGATCGACATGGAAGCCCTCACATACCGCCAAAGAGAACCTGCGAATTTACTGGTTTGACCCAAAAGTACGTTGCTAAATTTTAATCAAATTGTGATTGGTTTACCAACAAAAGGAAAACAACTACAAAAAAAGCAACTAGCCGAAGACTATAAATGATGTTATTAGAGGTTAGGATTTCTTAGCGAGTCCTTACCTTGTCGGGTATGTGGAAGGCCTTCAAAGTTAGTGAAAAAATGACAACCCTTTCCCCCCTCAGAAATATACAAGATAATGTGCATACGGTCAAATGTTAAGTGACGCTGTAAATCTTTTTTTTTTTTAATGAATTCTGTATGTTTACCTGGTAAGTTATTGGTGTATCCTCCGTCCAATAAGAGATGCGCGTCTATGGGGTCACAGAGCGGCGGCATGTAACCGGATAAAGACATCGAGGCGCGCACGTAACGCCATAAGGAACCTACGGCAACCTTATTTTATTACTATACTTACTTAAGTCATTATTTGCCTTTAAAAAACCTTAAAATATTTTTTATTTATGTAGCATTAATTAGACAAAATAAGACATTCCCCCAGTGAGGGTCTCATATGTAGGTATGTTAGATCTGTCAAAGCTAAACCTTAGCTATATAAAGGGTGGTCCAGTTTAAACGTTTTTATAATTTTAATATGTGATAGAGAATTTAAAAAGAAATAGACTTTCATTATAAAATAATTATTTGTTTTTTTATCATAACTTTTAAACTACCAGCTCAATTTTAATTAAATTTCGCATGCAGGTTATTGTAATGAATTGTCAATTACTGATAAAGCCAATTTTTTAAAAAACTGCCAATGGCGTAACATACGGATAAATAATGGCCAACAGTTCTCTCTCTGTGGTGGAAAAAATTCTCTCTGCTTTAGACAGAGATCGAGATATGTAACAGATAACATGTTCACCATCATAAAACTCTTGAGATAATACAGCACCGATCCCATACGCTAAGGCATCAGTCTGAACCAAAAAGGGTTTCGAGAAATCAGGACTTATATCACACCAAATATCCTCCTCATATTCAGACGATAAAATAGGCATACCTAAGTTTACATTTCAATTCTTCCCATGACCTGATATCACTGCGTATAGATCTATACTAAGTCAACTGTTCTCCATTTAATTTGGGAAAAAAATTACTCTTGCAAAATTATGATTTAAGGCACTGTTTTTAAAATATCTCAATTTAATTGTTCAGAAATGTTATTTAAAATGCTGCAAAAACTTTGAAAAAAAAAGAAAATTAGGCTTGAACCTTAAATTAAACCTTGACTTAAGGTAACTTTTGATCATCTTTTATATTCAACTTTTTTACAACTGCAAGTCTGATTTCCTTTATTTCTGAACAATTAAATTAAGATATTTTAAAAACAGTGCCTTAAATCATAATTTTGCAAGAGTATTCTTTTCTAAATTAAATAGAGAATCTAACAGTTGACTTCTTATAAAAAAATATTTTATCACCTCGCAGATTTGAGGCAACAAAGGACCAAGTCCCTCCGTATGTTAAGCCACTGGCAATTTTTTTAAAACTTGACTGAGTGGTTGGTTCATATATTTTTTTAATTTTCCTGTGATATAGTGAAAATCTTGCAAAACGAAACCCAAGTGGGGTAGAAAATTTGACTAAAGAGAATTTTTGGCACCGTGATTACGAATAGCACTTAAACTCGCCTTTTGTTTTAATATTAAAGATAAACCAAATATTAACGTTTTTATGCACTTGTTCCGCGTAGTTAAAATCACATTTAATTTACTTTTTAACTGCCTGGAGAACATAAAAAGTTACATTCCAAGCAATCGTACTTTTTTTGTACCGAAATGCTTAAGTTCTACCTTCTACCAAGCTGTGTCAAAATAAACACGTTTATCTTGATGATGACCAGATGGACGAAACAGGCGTAGTCATTGATATGTATGTTATGAGTATGTAAATGTCTATAATAAGTATTTTCTCCATAAACTGGCGTATTTGATTCATCTTTGATGCTTTCTTAAATACATTTAACGAACTGCCAAAGAAGTCAGGTCAGAAATCAGTGAACTGGTCCTGAAGATGATTTAAATTAATAAAGCGAAACGTCGAGAGTAGTGAAATTTATTCTTAAAACTGATCCGTTTATCCACCATTACAAAAGCGTATACAGGAAATATCGAGTTCATTCTTTCATAATTTCGTTCAGGCAAATTTAATATTTTATTCCAGGCAGTTGATAAACATTAATTAATTCCAGGCAATTGAGGTTTTCAATTCTTGTTTCGCCATCAACTGCCTGGAAGAAATAAAAAAACTACTTTGTTGACATTTTATTTTTTATAATTTATTCCAGGCAATTGAGGCAGTTTCTTCAACTGACTGGAATTAATTGTAAAAGATTTTCAACTAAAGGCTTAAATAATTTAATTTCAACTGCCTGGAAGAACATATCATAGTCACAAATAATTAACTGGTGATACCGCAAAGCTGCAACATAATCAGTCTTAATTCAATCAAATTCCAAGACTGCCTGGAAGAAATGAAGAGAAACTACTTCGTTATCTTTTTATGTACCATTGATAATCGTTAATTTATTCCAGCCAATGCAACGGGTTTCTTGTTATTGTTCTTCAACTGCCTGTAAGTTATTCTTCTATTTATTAAAATAAGATATTGATAGAGAAATATGAACAAACCCTTAAAGGAATAAATCATCAAAGATTATCAACTGCCTTACCGATGAGTTTATTAATTCAATTTAAACTGCCTGGAAGTAACAAAAAAATCATTGTGAGGACTCTTTTCTTTAATCTCCATTAACCAAATAAGAACCAAACACCAAATCATGCAATAATTAGTAGGTGCAACCTCGAGCTATGCAAATATTACACTAGAACGAGACAGAAGCCTCTTAGCATTATGGTAAACCAATCACAAATTATTTAACCCAACAAAGGCTTCTGGAATTATATGTTGACTCAAACCGATTTACCTACCATGGGTGTGTATTCTCATAGAGGAACTCGTAATATCGGTGGTTACTGTAAAATAAGGAATCCAAAGGTCCTCGATATAGGTATCCCCCAAAGTGCTTTTAATCGTCTGATTAAACTCCCGACCGCTAAACATCGAGGTCATCGGATAAGTGAGATCTAATAACTGCCTCCACCACTGGGTCATTTTCTAAAAACAGCAAAAAAAAAAAATTTCCTCCGTATCCTCATAACCAAGCACTTACCTTGGACCACTCTCTGGCTTTTTGAGTCACCGTTGTAATATTTCTCTCTTGACACCAGAGGGCGCCCATGAAAGCCCCGATGGACACCCCGCCCACCATATCGATCGGAATACCCGCCTCCTATTATTCAATAAACTTATAAAAAATATACATATATTTTAAATTAGTCGTGTCTTACTTGAATGGCTTTGATCATTCCGATATGGGAGGCCCCCCGGGCCCCTCCGCCCCCTAACACCAGCCCCACCGATTTCCCCGTTAACCAACGGGCCAATCTGGAGAAATCCGAATGGATGTTCGGATCGGTCGCGCACACTTTCGAATACAATTCGTTCTGGAAATTATTAAAATTAAAGATTTAATGCGAACTGTACAAAAAGATTCAATTATAGAGTAGGAAAGACTAATTCTATTTACACAAATGCGGTATCATTTCTATTTTAGCATAGATCTCTTAATCCATTAACAGACATATTAAAAAATCAAAGTTGGTTTCTAAGCGATTGTATATTCTACAGATCTTCACTGTCATATGAAAAATTCAAAAACGTAAATTTTACAGGAGAAAAGAAAAACCATTTAAAACTAAGATGTTTTTGATGTTTGATTTACTGTTTTATAATTTTGCGTTATGAGTCCTTAATATAAGTGGCAAATTTCACTCGTTATTTTGTCACGTTCTTTTAAGGCAATTTAATTTTTATTTTGATACCATCTTTTTTGTTTAAATTAATAATACCTGATTAATATAAAAAAAAAATAATACATATTAAAGATGTACAAAAAGAACCATAAAAAACTGGCAAGATATAAAAAATTACTTAGGAATTCATTTCCTACAAAGAATTTCTAAAAATATTTCTTTTTTTATTTAGAAGAAAGATAAAAATAAAAGATATATATAAAAAAACTATTATAATATTTAATAATAATTATTGCACTTAGTAAAAACTTCATTTTCAAAGGACGGGTATACTCTAATCTATGTTCAAGGTAATCGTAAAATATCGTGTGCCAAGGTACATTTTAGAGGTTAAAGAGCCCAAATTACTCTCGTTTTATTTGCAGTTTATTTTGCTATAGTCTTAGAATATTTTCCATTGATGTGAATGTTAAGTTTTGATTAATAATAATAATAATAAATCGTCTTTATTTTAAGCTCTGCGAAGGGCAGCTAAAGCTGTTAACTTAACAGAGCATGTACAAATGATATCAGTACAAATAGAGCACTTACATAATAGTAAAAAATGAAAAAAAAAAATACAATACTTATACCAAGATTATCCCTATACTATGTATACAATGCGGAAAAAAGCCTATATAGATATATAAAGAAAGAGAAGAATATATGTATAAAAAAAGTAAAACAACAATAATACACAGTAATAGAATCCCATCATTAATGCTATAAATATTGGCCAAGCAAAATATTTTTAAAGTTTTCTTTTAAGTATATGGTGAGAGAGCTCATTGAGCTCATAGCCAATTAAGTTATTGTACACTTTGGATCCCAGATAAGAAAAACTACGTTGAAAAAGAGCCGTACGGTGTTTTGGTATAGTTGTAAAATTGCTGAATCTAGTGGGACGGTTGTGTGTGGTATATCGAAAGGAGAGTCTATTATTCAGATAGGCAGGCAAATTGGTTTTTACCAGACGGTAAAGAAAACAAGTGAAATGTAGGGTTTGGCGATCTTGAATATTGAGCCAACCTATTTATTACATTTAGAACTTTTCAGAATGTCACAATTTAAATTCAATTGATCCTTCAGGTTTACATTTTAGGGCTCTTATGTCTCGAACCTCGGGATTGCTTTCATTATATCCAGGGCGGAGTTTATCAGAAAAATTAAGTTTTGAAAAATCTTTAAAATATCTGTGATTTAAATATTAAACTTCATAGAGTTTTGGTATTTTCCTAGCAGTGTTTGCATCATAAACGTGGTCTGCTGGTACGTTTATAACTCTACCAGACATCTTTCTTTTGATAGAGGAGTCCATAGAATCGCACTCCATTTATGTATGACCTTTTTCTAAGTATTTTTGAATAATGCAGATATTATTTTGAAGTGTCAAGTATAAAAGTTCAAGAGTTGCGATTTTGTGCACCGCATCCCTCACTATAGAAAATTAAATTAGGTTTGTTAGCTGTATCAAGAGTTTTTTTATGCTTAAAAAATGACAAAAAATTGAAACAAAACAAAAAAAATGATTGAAGTAAATCTTTGGTACAACTAAACATTGAAAGGGCGGACTTCGGCAATATTCATGTTAACGTAAAAACCGGAGGATTTGCGCACGTTTTATGTGAGTATTGTGGCTCCACCTATCAAAGTAAGTAACTACAACGATAATAAAAATACTTATTAATACTTAAAATAGCTTATTTTTAAGTGCTTAGAAAGATGGCGTTAATATCTCGATTTCTGAAAAAAGTGGACCTACGCAGTTTTGATATGACGGTGACGATATAGAAATAATTGGTTCGGATGAGATTTACGTAAAATAGGTAAGGATTTCTTATTAGGTGGGATGGCATATTATTGGCCAAAAAAATAAAAAAAGTTAAAAGTGCACATTAGCTTCTACTTTCCAAAGTTCTTGAATTATACTTAACCATCACTTGCATTGTCGGAATGTGCATTGTATATATACCGCTTTCCTTGTAGAGTAAAACCTTTATTTTGCAACCTTTCATTACTAGTTTTATGTAAGTCAAAGTAGTACTAGCTGACTTAAATTTCACTGCATCCCTAAATGTAGGCATATTATTCGACTAATACACCACTTTCACCATCAGGTTAGAACGCAGAAGTCAACATTATCAAACAAAAAGCTAACAATAATGGTTAAAACCCAAACTTTATTGATAAAAATGTTAAAACAAGAAATCATCTTAGAGAAAGTGTCTATTTAACGCAAAAAACGGTTAAACATATTGCCCAAGCAATTAAAGAACATGTCCCTAGTATAAAATTCTCTCTCCCAAGATAACTACTAATTTAGGCAATAGTAAGTAAATAATAATTAGTAAATTCTAAGGACAAAGTTAACAAATTAGATAACAGTGATATATACAAGTTAAACTGTGGAGAATGCGAAACATCATATATTGAGAGAACTTGTAGATCATTAAATATTAGGATTGATGAACACCTAATAAATCTGCATTTAAAATTCTCTGAACACAAATTTGTTCCCGACAAAGATTCAAAAAGTTTAGTCAATTTCAAGAGTAAAAATTGTATGCGTTTGGATTTCTTGCAAGACAGAAATCAATAAAGAAATGTTCTCTAGTGATAAGTACTTAAATACACGAGTGCTTAAACATACAATACTCTGCACAGGAGATTCATTAGACTTCATTGACTTTATTCATGAAATTTGCGCACCCACGTTGGCCCATCTGATATATACTTTGTTTCTTTACCATCTATTCCTATAGATTAAGAAAAACAACAATTCTAAATAATGAATACAGAATATCGTTAAAGATACATACACGACTCATTCTTATTACATTTTAAACACATAATTTTATTACCTGTTCTGTCTCTTTATATATAGTCATTTGAATGATGGTTATTGTCTTCTATGTCTGAACTTTTAAATTGCATAAATTTTGTTAATTTTAAATTACGACCTACATTTGTCTAAATTTGTTTATATAAAAAAGTTTTGTCATGATATTTTATGTGTTGACCTCTTTATGGAGAGATATTTTTTTATTTTTGTTTTTTATTATTTATTTTGACCCGTAAGTGTAATAATTCTAGTGAAGTTGTATTCTTTACCCCTTTTAGGAAGCACTGATGATGGCTATTGAAAGCGCTTTGCTAGTAGTGGAGAAAAATATATACACGTTATACAATTCGCTTTTGTTATTGTCTACTATTTATCTACGTGTACACAGTCACTCTTGCATCTTGCAAGTGATATTATTGGTATTCTTGATTTCACTTATGTGCGAATCTATTTCATTAAGCTAGACTACTTTTTATTGACGTTCTGGATTATTATTTACTCTGCTCCTATCTAAAGTTGACGGGCTTAAATCTGACCTAGATCGTTTTTCTGAGTTCATAATAATACTGCCTCTAAATAGGCCAACCTTTTCCAAGCCATTTATATAATTCAATTTCATACTTTGGATTCGAAGAATTTATATTGGGTGGTGTAGGCATAGTGCAACAGAATTGGTTGGCTTAGAAACATGCTTCACCGGTTCAGAAAAACGTAATAACATGGTCAAAATCACAGTTACAGCGAGGTCCTGACAAGAATAAAATGCGTGTGGAAACTATAACAAACCAACATTCTAAAACTGAATGCTAATAAATCATGTGCTGTTTTTATATAGGATCCAATAAAATCAACTGGAAGTAGCAAGGAATAACTATACTCTAAAAATCCAAAATACAAATACAGTAGGATTAATTTTTGATAGCAGCTTAAGCTTCTTAGGCCATATAAATAAAAAATTGAGCATTGCCTATATGCGTCTAAGGGGTCTGCATAATTTAAAGCGTCACATTCCAGCCAAAACTAAATACTTCTTATGTAATACATTAATACTTTCTTTGTTTGACTATTGTGATGTAGTTTATAATAATGCAATTTCTAATTCTATCCAAAAACTGCAAAATTCCTGTATGAGGTTTTCTTACGGAAACTCATACAGAAGTCGCATAACTCCTTTTCTTAATCTTCACTCTTATCTACGTATGGAAAATAGGCGAAAATATCATTTATACTGTTTCGTGTATTGCATAATCAGAAGTGGGCAACTACCATACCTAAGAGAACTATTTAATACTTGTGATCACTCTTACAATACTAGATATTTTAATTGCTATAGAGTAGACCAACATCGTACAGCCGCGTATCAGCGCTTTTTCAGCTTTGTTGCTATTCAAATATGGAATCATTTACCTGTTTTTTAAAAATGACTCTTTTTATAGATTCAAAAATATATTAAAAGGTTTCTTTTAGAATTTCAAATTAATACATAATACATGATAGGCATCCATAGTTCCTTGATATAAATATATATAGTGGATAATAAAATAAGTACAATTTGCATTGTGTGCGTTGTTGATATCTCTGTTTTGTCAATGGTTGTGGGTAATTTAATTTAATTTAACTAGAATTTTATATACGCTTCTTCCTGGCCTTTTTCTTCTGTTCGTTGCCTTGCATTTAGCATCCACATTGCGCATTTTTTTTTAATTGGAAAAAGTAAATATTTGCGTTCAAATTAAAGTACATTTTTTAAGGGTGCATCGCATAAGTCCTTTTTTATTTAAAGTGGGTTTATGTATCGGTTCTTTCAAAATCAAAATGCATACCTATTTGGTAGGAAATTAACATGGTAAATTTAATAATTGACATTTTGTTTAAATAAATATTTTTTTTTAAATTAAAACATTCAACCCAAAAAAAAAGGAAGGAATTATCTTTGGGTTTTTATCACCGAAAGTTGTGCTTGACGAAGCACAATAAGAACGCAGCAAGCACTAACAAGCTTGGGCATTTATTCGCTGGCAATTTAATGGTTGAGACCATATTATTTATATTCTTCCAAGTGTTTATCTTTCTTTTGATTTATTAAGAAAGAACGTCCTTAACAATACCCCAATGCAACAATTTTTTAACCTTAAATAACACTTACAATCCTATATTGACTCTTTCTGGCGAATAACCTATTGGGGCATACTATATGGTGATGGGAGGACACCCAGGACCGAATATTGAGCCAACCGATGGTGTTCTTGGGTTTCCCGCCCTCCCGGTGCAGCAGCACTAACTCTTTTTGCGTTCTTATGGCCAGTCGTTCCAGTTCCTTTTCCACTTTACCTGTTCACATAATTAAATAAATAAGTCTCCGATTATTTTACGATTTTATCTGAAAATACCTAAAGATGGATGGTTATCCCCTAAACCGACGATTAAAATACAATCAGCTTGTCTAAAGCACCGTTGGGTCCACGGGGAGACAGTTAGGTCGCATTGGTACAACGATATTTTGTGTTGATCCTCTTGTTGGGCCAGCCAGGAGGATAAACGGTACTCGTTGTTCGGGTCCATTATTGTAGCTCCCAGGGTTTTTTTTATTACGTCCGATGTTAAACGTAACGTTGGACCTAAGAAACATTCCATGAACGTTATGCGAACATGCCAGGAACTCCCTAACTAGTCAAATTCTTAAAGCAAAAAGCCCGGTTTAACCCTCAAATTCATCGTAAGATTTTTTTTTTAAATTAGTGGAAAATATATATTATGTGTTGTTGCTCTTTGATATACAGGGTGTCACTGAAAGTTCTGTACAAAATCCTAGGACATATTCCTGAGGTTAAAATAGGCCGATTTAAAGCAACTTGCCTTAGTCCAAAGTTGCTTCGTTTTTTTAGTTATAGGGTGTTAAATTTAAAAAATAAATATCGATTTTATTCCCGGCCATTTTCTTCGCAATAACTGTATCCTTAAGCCATTTTAACAAATTAGAAATTTAATTTTTACTAACAAGCTTAAGATACCGTATTCATTTTCCCTGAAACTATTGAACCTAAAATAACGCATATTGCACATAAAAACAGCTCTAACTACCCCAATCCCTAACCTAGAATAACGTTTTTACTCTTAAATTCATCCTGAAGAATTCCATTATCTAAATTTAAAAGAAGCATTAAAATATGACAAGTTACTTCTAATTCGTGCTAAAAAATGTTCGCTAACGAATAAAAAATCTCGATTGACAAAATTGCATCTAATTCACTCAGTTTTTGAGGTGCAAGAAACGATCTGACGATATGAAAATATTGGGGGATTAATTATCTTTTTTTGAATAAAACCCTATAATAACATTCCCAAGATTAATGAACATTTACTAAGAAAATTAGCAAAAAAACATGCCCCAACCAAAACTGCCATAACTACTAAAGTTTTTAAACTAGAACGACGTTTTCACCCTTAAATCCATCCTCAAGAACTCGTGCATATTATTATGAACCAATAATGAGAACATCCTTGATAGTTTTCAAATTGTGCCCAAAAATGTTCGGTAATAAATAAAAAATCAAAAACCCTCTAACTCACACAGTGCTTGAGGTACAAGAAACGTTCTGATATGAAAATATTCAGTAATAAATGCGCCCTTTTCTTGAACAAAACCTTTTTAACAATTTTCTAATTATTTGGTAAAATTTTGTCAAGAATAATGAACATTTACTAAGAAAATTAGCGAAAAAATATCCCTCATCTAAAACTGTGTAGCTACCAAATTTTTTAACGCAGATCGACGTTTTTACCCTTGGATCCATCCTCAGAAATCCTGCTATATAATGTGTCAAAGAATTATGACAATATTTCAAGCAGTTCCCAAGTTATGGATAAAAATGTTCATTAAAGAAAAAAAAATTTAATATTGCAATAGCGTTTCTAAAACCTCAAATTTGGCGGCTCTTTGACTTTGTCAGAGAAAATTGCTTCTAACTCAACAAGCGTTTGAGGTGCAAGAATTGTTTTCCTATGGAATTGTTATGTAAGAAACACCCTTTAAGAATATTCTAATTATTGCGTGAAATATTTCCCAGAATAGTGAACATTTACTAGGGAAATTAGCAAAAAAATATGGCCTAACCAAAACTGCTTTAACTACCAAACTTTTTAAGCTAGAACGACCTTTTTACCCTTAAATCCATCCTCAAGGACCCGCGCATATTATTGTAAAAGAATTACGAGAATATTCTTAGTGGTTCCCAAAAATATTCGCTAACGAATCACATATCTTGTTCGACAAAATTGCCTCTAACTCACACAGTTTTTTAGGCAAAACAGTCGTTCTGATATGAAAATATAAGAAATTAAATGCCCCAATTTTTAATAATAAAGAAAATTATTTGTCATTGGGCTTCAAAAACATACCGATCGCAGTTAAACAATGGTACAACTCATAAGTAAACGCGGTCAAAGGCACGTCATCGGACGCGGCAACAATGGCAACGGTGGAAAAATTGATTTGCGAGGGACGACTCTCGATGGCGGTACTCCTGCTATGTATTGCCGTAGGTTTCTTCCAAGAGCCTAAAAATCACATCGATAAAAACCAAACTGAATTATCTTTTAAAAAGTCACCTAAAATCCTGTGCCCCAACAAATTAATCAGTCTGGTAACCACGATCGGGAACCTCAATTTAATCACGTTGAATAAGCCCTCCGGCAGTTTCGCCAACTCGGAATCCCTTACGGCTATGACAGTGGTGCTGCGTTTGGTTTGGGTCACCATTTCCACCTGAAACAGTCTTTTGTTTAGTCAATTTCAAGGTCGATTTAGGGTCAACTGACCACTCCAATCAGGTCTCCCTTTCCGTACTCTCCGACCAGTTCTTTTTTGCCATTTTTATCGGTTATTACGGAACGTAAGCGGCCAGAGAGCACGATATAAGTGGAATCGCTATCGTCGTCTTGCCTGTAGACCGCTCTACCTAAATTTCAAATTTTAAGTAGTACTGGGTGGGCATATTTGAAAATGATGTTTTATACCTGATTCGATAAATAACCAATCAAGAGCGAAATCCACTTGCCTGACAAACGGGGAGAGACGTTTGACCACCATGTTGGCCACGTACAGGACCACTTTTGGTTTTTCCTTCATTATACTGAAAAACGGTGATACGTGAAAACGAGAAACCCATTGCTAAGTAATTGTAATGTGGTTGTGTTTTTGACAAACGCTTTTTTATAAGTTGTTTAAGGGTGTAATAAAATTCTAAAGTGTTCAGAATAATTAAGTAAGTGCATATTATTGTGAAAGAATTATGAGAATATTCTCAGTGGTTTCCGAATTATGCCCATAAATGTTCGCTAATGAATCAAAGATCTTGGTCGGCAAAATTCCCTTTAACTCACACAGTTTTTGAGGTATAAGAAACGTTCTGATATGAAGATATTGGGGAATAAATGCGCCTTTTATTTGGATAAAACCCTTTTAAGAATTCTCCAATTATTTCTATACTATAACTTTGAAGAGAGTTTTATGCTTAATGTTTTGTAAAGTGTATGTTTTTTTGACGTATATATGGCTTATGATTTGCCTCCTTTTTTTGTATATATTTCTTTTTTAATGTTTTTTTTTATTAATTTTAAGTTGCTTTGTTAACAACAAATATTTGTTCATAACAATAGAGCTTATTTTGATTTGATTTGAATAGGGCTCATTTACCAGTAAAATTAGCAAAAAAATATGCTTCAACCAAATCTCCCTTAACTACAGAACTTTCTAATGCAGAACTACGTTTTTACCTTTAAAACCATCCTCAGAAGCCCCTGTTTATTATAGTGAAAGAATTATGAAAATATCCTCAGTGGTTTCCAACTTATACCCAAAAATGTCCTTCGGTAAATAAAAAATCTTTATATTACCTTACATGTTTTAAAAACCTTAAATTTGCCGGCTCTTGGACCTTGACAGACAAAATTGTCTCTAACTTACACAGCTTTTGAGGTGCATGTATTATTATGCAAGAAATGCCCTTTCATATTCTTAAACTCTTTTAAGAATATTGCAATTGTTGCGTGAAAACAAACCCTGAGGATGGCATAATATAGGCCAATATAAAAATTTAAAAATCTGCCTAAACAAAAAGCATAAAAAAATATTGGGTCAACTTGACAGTACCTATAAAAGGTATTTTTGGACAACAAGGCGATCCTACTGAGATGTTTGGCCCTGATGGTGAAAAAACTGGGTTCCCCAGTAAGCACCGCTAACCCACCGACAATTTCCCCCGGGTAGGACGTGTACATGTGGATCTCTTCCTCTCCGTCCGTTACCTTTTGCGAGACCATTAGTGCCCCCGATATAACATAAACCAAAGCCACGTCCTAAAAAAAAAAAACAGTATTACTTTTAGTTACAGTATTACTTAAATCTGAGGTTGTATTTATCGACTTGTGAACTCGTTTCTCCTTTTCAATATCCTATCTAACTTTATTTTTCTATCTAACTTATAGGAGAAACAAGCTCTGAGGTCAATAGACAAAACCTCAGCTTTAGCAAATTAATGTACATATTTAAGATTTTATAGAGATATATAAGAAAAGGTATCGTCAAAGATTTAAGTTCAAATATTTTTTCAAAATAAGTCGCAAAATAACAGTCATACCAGCTTCTTGAATGCGGCGAACGGATAGAAGGTTGTATGGGATGTCGACAGCATACAGAACACCCTCTAAAACTCCAGTAACTCCTTTATCGGTTGTAACTTCGATGGTCCCTTTTAATGTGGCAATAATTGACACACCAACTTTGGCCACTGATATCTTGATTGGTGTCTCCAACTGTTGATACGTGGTAAACAAATTAAGCTGGTTCACCATATGATCCGTAGCACCAGAGTCTAGTATGAATGTTAAGACATTGGTAGATTTACTTGTTTGCAGAGCTGTATTTCCCACCATGAAAGCAAAACCCTTTTCACTATCTGGTTTAGTACCAACCTGTTTGAAGAGTACGTTCACGAGGTTCCTCTCCTTTTGGCGGATATTTTTTGTAAAGATAACAGTCTTGAATTGTATGATTTTTACGGCCACAGTGTTTACATTTTACATTGGAATGGTATTGACTTGCAAACTTGTTATGTCCTGGATTTGAGTAATGTCTTCTTGTTGGTTTTGATGGCTGTGTTGTTTATTTCTGCTTGGGGGAACAAATTTTCTAGGTGGTTGCTTTCCTGTATATAAAATTTTGCCACTGGTGTCACTAGACTCATTTCGAATTTTTGTTTCGTAGTCCAGCAATTTTGTCTTAACAAAAGCAAGACTTAAACTATCGTCTGTTACCGTATGGATTGCAGTTACTATTCCATCATAGGACTGCGGCAAGGTGAGTAGAAGGTGAGCAATCTTGGACATCTCATTTAAACTTGCTCCAGCCGCCAAAAGCTCAATAATTAATTCATCAAAAGCCTGGAAGTGTTTTGTTAACTCCATATCTCCTTTAAATTGTAAGCTCAATAATTTCTTTTGAGCAGATAGTTGTGTGGCTAGGCTTTTTCTTTCGTAAATGGAATCAAGTTTCTGAATAATTTGACAAGCTCGTGCCTCTTCTGTTACTATGCCAATAATAGTGTCATTAAGGCATTCTATAATAATACTTTTGGCCAAACGTTCCAATTTTTCCCACTTTTTGTCAGGTTCTGCTGGAGCCTCCTCATCAATCACTTTTAATGCATCTTCTTCTGCAAGAATAGCTCTTAATCGGAATTTCCAGATACTCTAACGTTCACCACCAAACTGTTTAATATTTCGAGGGCCTTTATTGGAATCCATAATTACTATTAAGTTTAGTTTATTTATTTCTTTTAATAACTGAGCGTATGAGTTTTTTCTCTATTTCTTTTTAATAACTGAGCGTATGAGTTATTTTCTAAATTGATGTGTACTGTAATATTGACTAACTTAGTAGCTAACTTAAAGTTAAGCTAAGTAACTAGCTTAAGTTATCTAACTTAAATCAAAAGTATAACGTTTACCAAGAACAAACACCCCCAATTAACTTACTTTATGCGAATCCTCTTTCATAAGGTAAGTCCCGGCCGAAACTTCCCTAATTTCCAAATTCAGGTCGATCCCCTCGTCGTCCCCTAAAAGGCCCAACTCGGTAATGAAAACGTCGCCGGCGATTCGGATTAAATCCTCTTCGGACGTTTCTTCGGGCACCGAGTGTCTCTTTTTACACACATCCTGGAACTAGACTTACACCATTAGACTTTCCGTTATTCTTTTCTCATAATAATTGCTTACCTCTACTTTGACCGCCTCCACGTCAGCCAGCATGTCGGGCGTGACACCAAAACCGGGCGAGACCACTTTTCCACTAATCTCCCCTACGCTCGACTTGGTGCGTCTGTGGCCTTGATTCGACAAAGATGGTTGATCTATAAGATGTAGATTATTTTTCTTTAAGCTTTGATATTGCTATCAGGTTTATTAATCTAATAAATTACAGCTACAACATATATTTGAATGGTAGTACATAAATAGTTTATTAACTAACTCCTAGGTATAAGACTTGCACTTGTGTGGATTATTGACCATTCTTATTAATTTTAATAGTCTTGAATTTAATAACCTTCAATACTTATCCAAAAATTGAAAGAACCAGAGCAGTTTGGTGCCCAAGAAAGGACTGCAAATCTGTGAAAATTAGTATGAACATATTTACTACAAGGTTTTGAAGTTTAGCCCGTTTTTTTTTATTTATTTAATTTCCAGGCAATAAATTTAAAAAAATAAGCCTATGTTTTTTAAATTAATTAGAATGCTCGAATTGCCTCTAGCTTTAGTTCTTGTATTTTGATAGTGATTTACACCGTTTTTAATGCGGTCATGAGAATGGATGCATGAACAAATTGTGAAGATATATATTGCTCTTATATTGGTTATTCCATAATCGTAGTGCAGAACTATATATTAAAAGTAGTGTTTGGAAAAAATAAGCTCTACTCAATGAATCTGTTACTCCAGCGATATTTTTGATGTTCGATTAATCTATGTATTAGAGGTATGCTGCTTTATTAAAAATAATGAAAAAAACAACTATGTAATGCATTCTTTTAATACCAAAAATTGCGTAAACAACTTAGTTATACTCTATTTCAGAAGTGTGTAGAGCAATAAAACCTCATTAGGTATGCAAAAGTGGTACCTGGTGATCCACCAATATTTTATGCCACTACCTTAGTTGGGTATTAGTTTCAATGTAAAATTCTTTCTTTTCGTTGATTGCAGGTAGTGCCACCCGGTTTTGGGTCAATTTATGAGTTTTGCCCATTGTTACCCACTGATAAACATTGAAAGCGGTTCGCCAAAGACGTGCAACTGGGACTTGTTTTTTACCTTATAATTAATGTACTTAAATGCTATTTAATTTTAGAAAGTTACTTTTGTTTAAATGGAATAATATATTTTTTTCACAAATTTATTGAACATAATATGTAGAGTAAAACAGTTGAAAATGTCACTTTTGGATCTGGCACTTTTTGAACAGTGTATAACAATTTTAAATTATAATAGATTGTAGTCTTCTTCGTCATCTGACGAACTGTCATCACCTCTTGACATTATAATTAAAGGATCGACTGTCTGATCGATGAGGTTGTCAAGATCCCACATTTTGTCCTCTTGCTTAATTACATGCTGGACTGCTTTTCGCCAATTCTCTGGTGTCGCTTCCGTAATGGCTTGATCAAACAGTAGCTTAACATCTTTCATTTTAAAAGTCGTGTTTTGTCTTGCTACAAATCCTTTTACCTGCGCCCATATCAGTTCTATAGGATTTAGTTCGCAATGATATGGCGGTAAGCGCAGTACAGTTATATTATATTTTTCGGCTATATCTTCCACGGCGTATTTCATGAAACGAGTTTTGTGTAAGTTTGCTATTGCCAGCAGTTCTTTTTTATCAAATTTGCTTCAAACGCAATACCTTTTGCAGTCAGCCAATCGATAATTTCTTGCTTTCTCCAACTTGAAGTTGGCGTCTTCTCTATTCGCCGTGAATGATAGCTTGCGTTATCCACAACCACCACCGAATTAGCCGGAAGAAATTTTATCATTTCACCAAAATAGTCCTCGAAAACGTCTGAGTTTATGTCTTCATGGTAATCTCCTGTGCGAGTCGACTCAAAGGTTAGCAGACCTTCTTTTAAAAATCCCTCTTCGCTTCCAATATGTGTGATTATAAGTCTTTTTCCTTTTCCCGAAGGTACTTTAATACCCGTAGACAGGCCTTCTATGAAAGCTTGGCGAGCACTGGTTATGTTTTTGTCTTGCCACATTTTTTGGACTATATAACCTTCGTTAATCCACGTCTCATCAAGATAAAAAACTTTCTTTTGCTCCCTGCGGTACTGCTTGATACTTCTCAAGTATTGTCGTCTCCAACAAACAATTTCGTCGCTCTCCAGTAAAAGTGCTTTGCGGTTATGCTTTCCCCAGGCAAAATCCATATTTTTTAAAGTTTTCCATAAAAGTTTTCTACTTATCAACGGAATACTGTCATCTCGGCCAAGCTCCATTAAAATTTTGTCTAGGGTGGGTATTTCCTTTTTAAAATAAAAAGAGTGAACTTTTCTTCGAATTATACATTTAGCATTTTCATCAAGGACTTTTGTAGGTCGTCCTGGCTTTTGCTTGGGAGATTCCACTTGACCTGCTACTTTTCTTTCCCGCAACAATTTGAAAATGGTGGACTTTCCAATTCCACTCATTCGAGAACTTTTTTAAACAATTTCTTGCACAGTAAAACTAGGGTAATCGTGTTTTATGCAATCATGTACATTTAAAATAATAACTTTTTCACTCAGCGATAGTGGAGAATTTTTAGTACATCTTTTCGTTGGACTGAATACCTCCATTTTTTAAATATTGGGATAATAATATTGTGATTACACTACAGCGTAGCAGTGACTACTAACGTTTAAAATATGATTTAAACGTATTTATAGTCTGTATATATTACCTGACCCCATTTTTGCATGTTACAAAGCGTTAAAAGATAGGTACCTATACAAAAGGATTAAAAGTATTTATTTAGTATTTAATCTCTTTCAAAATAAAGGCATTTAATCCGTGAAAATTAAATTCATAAATATTATAAGTACCTGCGCCTATGAACTACCACGAAATGTAGCCAAACAGAACGGAATTCCCCAGTTTATTGCTCTATACACTTCTGAAATAGAGTATAATTAAAAAATTAACACAAATTTGAACAACGGATCTTTAAACTATCTTGCACCAAAAATTTTTAATTTAAATCCAAACAACATCAATAAGAGTGTTTATAGGTTCAAAACATTTAAAAAATTATGTAAAAACCTAATTTTCGAAAATAGAACAATATAAGTCTTCATCTAGGGTAGATTTTTGTGAAAGTGAATTAGGGTTGGGGGTAGCATGATGTGTATTCATTTGTATGTTTTGTTATTGTGGCTCTTTATTTTCGTAATGGTTAGGGTATACTTTACACATTTTTTTTTTCGTTAAAACAGTTAGGACCATATTCAGATATTCGGTTATCTAGGTGCATAATTCGTAATTTTGTATGTCTATACTATGCATTTATATTTAAGGTAGTTCGGGGGAAAACGCGTAATATTTTTTTTTTAAATACAAAAAAAGATAAGATTTTTGCGCAAGGATCGCACATATTCGGCCCCGAAGCGCAGGTTTCATGTAGCCACTTGTTGCATAGCACCCAGCAAATCCAATCAACTTTGGGACCCTTTTTGTCAAAGTAAAATCCATCGCAAATTGCACAGAAGTCATCGCTGTCACTGTCAGGTTCATCAGAGCTATGGTCTGAGACAATATTTTCATCTCCACTGATTTCTTCACTACTGCTGTTGTGTAGTACTTTCTTCTTTTCTTTGTTACCTTTTTATAAAGTTTTTTCTCTAATTTACTTGCCTTCCTTTGTTGCTTATTTTGTTTTCCTTCAATTATATGGCGTTTTTTTTGGCGGTAGTCAGGAGAAGTAAGGACTTCTGCGTGTTGTTTTCTAACGTTTGATCTACTAGGACCAGCTATGGATGGAATTGGAGCAATATCATCAAAGAGTTTTCTGCATCGACATGTACCACTTCTTCCTGTGGATTTCCACTTTGGTGTTCAGCTAAAGCATATGCATAGTGCGGAATTGCATCTTAGGAGCATGGATAAATTCCACAAGCCCGAAATCCAGAAACACCATTCTGAACCGTTGCGGCTTGAGACCACGCTTGGTTTAATAGTTCCCCAAACTGATACCTGTAAAGGACAAGAAACAACGAAATCTCCTTCAGACTTATTTACTTAAACCAAATTACCTGGTTATTCGACGTCCTGGATGATTTCTTATCCACTGATTACATGCGCTATTCCAGCAGGTCTTTAAAGGTTTGAAAAATGAACGGTCTAGAGGCTGAAGCCAGTGAGTCGTGTGATTTGGTAAACACACTACAGCAATTTCATTTTCAGCCAAAAAGTCCAAAAAAGATCCACGTCATTACAATGCAAAGCATGGCCATCTAATATCAGTACTGCAAGGCCTGGTCCCTTACGAGGCAAAAAATGGTCTTTAATCCATGATGAGAAGATACTGGTTTTCACATAGGCGGACTCTGGAGACATCACTACTACCGACCCAGGGGGCATGTTATCTTCAAACTCCTTTTTTTTGTTTTTGCCTTTAAATATTACGTAGGGAGGCAAAAAGCTACCTTCTGCGTTATAACAAGCGATGACGCTAACTGTTTCTCCTTTTTCTGAGCTTGTGACCGACTGTACATCTCTAGCTCCTTTTGTGGCCACGACTTTCGTAGGCTTATTGCATAATTGCAAGCCACTCTCGTCCATATTGAAAATTTGTGCCGGTTTATCAAACAAATTGAGCGTCGTAAATGTACCGTTTAATATTTGGAAGTATGGATCTACTTCTGCGACAGACATACCAAGTGAACGTGCGATTGAACGACCTTGAGCTACTCTCATGGTTTTTAACCAATTTTAAACCAAGTTTAAACCAATCGTAGTCTGCTAATTCTTTTTCTTGGTTAAATCGACATTTTAACCCATTCCTTTGAGCAAAGGTAAAAGCAAGGTGTCTTACGTCTCTTGAATTTGGAGCATAGCCAATTTGTTCTAAACGTTTTATATAAGAAACCAGTTTAAATTCATTTTCAATACCTAACGACGCGGTTGGTCTAAGACTTCCCTTTTCAAGATTTTTATACTTTATACGTCTCATCAAGGTTCGTAGAGGGATTCTATGTTCTTTAGCAATCGCATTTGCACTCCGGGTTGGCTGCTGACGTAAAGCATTTGCAGCTGCTCTAAGGTCTTCTTCAGTCCATTCGCCTCTAGTTGATTTTCTGACGTAAGTTCGTGGCATTTTACTTAAAATAAACAAGATAAACTAAGAAACTATTTAATTAGACCTACTGAAAGGAAATCAATAACCATAATAGACACAAACATGAGAAAAAACAAGTCTTACAAAATTTACAGTGCATTGTAGACAAGGCATCTTACCCCATATGGATCTTGGCATTTTGCCCCAACCCTTAGGTGTAAGATGCCAAAGCCCCAAATCACAATAGTAAATTTTTCTTTAAAAGATCACAGTAGTATTCTAATGAATGCCATAATTTATATTAGCACAAATCAAAAACATTTAACACTGTATATCACATAATTAATTTCTATCGTAAAAAACTTACCGGCATAAAAAAACACAAAATCACCTTATGGAACTGTTGCGTGCATGAAACGATTCGAAAACTAAAAAGTTCGGAAATAATAAACACAATAACAACGTGGCCGTGTATGTGGCGCGATCTGTTGAGTTTTGTCCAAAATACTTAGATTAGGCATCTTCCCCCCAATTACCTTATGTATGTGGATATATGAAGTAAAAATAAATAAATAAATAAAAATAAATAAAAAATATTCCCATAAAAAACTAAATACTCATGGATTTTCACACACGCAAAACTACCTACTTAAACGCATTCGATAGAATTTGAACGTTAGTTCAAGACAGTTTGAAACTTAAAGCAAATTTATAATTAATTACCTAAATAAGATTCTCTCTGGTTGCCATAGAGGGTGCTGGGTTCCCTGCAGGTTTCCCCTTCTCTTTTTCTTTTAAGTGGGGAAGAAAAGGAGGCCTTTTGTTTTGAGCTCTAATTGAAAAAAAGAAAATTAACAAAGCAAGCGTTTTTAAAATTTGAATCTTACCCGTGCCATAATAATCTAACGGGAGGCATACAAAGTTAAGCTTATAATAATAAAAATATAAACTTTTAATAGCTATGGCTTACCTGTCTCACGAGCTCCGCACTCAGCCCTAAATATTGGTGAAGGGCGGTAAAAGTGACCCTCTGGAGCCTTACCATGATTACCTGCATCACCCTGATAATATAAAAACCACCTTAACACTCATATTTGGTCTTTTAAGGAAGAACTGTTACCTAATAAAGATATCTGGGTACTCTTGAAAAATATCCTGAAAGGCCGTCATTGGCAGCTTAACCACTGTGGAGTCCTCTATGGCCTTGGCGGATATGGTTTTGTAAGGGTTCGGGTGACCCTTTTAGTTGAAACAACATATTTAAAAACAAAAATTAAAAAAAAAAGCAGTTTTACCATTAGCACGTCAGTGAAACTCAATAAAGACGTCACACTCTCGCCAGGTTTCACAATTTTTAAGGAAGTGGTTCCTTCCTGGCTGCTAATAAACACGTTCAGCTTTCCACTTTGTAGGATATAAAAGTTTTCATCAGGATCACCTTGAAGGAGTGAAAAATTATTATTTTTTTCTCCTCAGGGTTATTTATCGATATCACTCACCGATTTTAAACAAATACATGCCGGCACTTACGGTAATAATTTCCGTATGTTTGCAGAGTTTCAGAAAAATTGGTTTTTCAAAATGACCGAACACCCGGATGCTTTGTAGCATGTATAGAACGTCCGGGGGCATCCGATCGTCATTCAAAATGTCTTCTTGAAGATACTCCGCTGGCGGTTCTAATACCTACAAAATCCACATTATTAAGGGAGAATTTCAGGTGCAAATTGATTGGTTGTCACTTTTAATTGTTCCTGTTCTTCTTTCTTCAGGGCCAACAATCTCCGGGCAAACTTCATCACCATTTTCCTCTTTTTGCCCTGCCCCGAATTCCTCACTTGACCGGAGATATTTTTCACTTTCCGCATCATCTTACGGCCGTAAAATAACGCTTTGTCTCGTTTTCTGAACCTGGGCCCCTCGGGGTTTAGGGCCTCTTTGGAGGAAAACACTGAAAAGTGACACTCCATTTAATCCAATGATTGGCAATTATTTTCTGGGTTTTACCTTTTTGATGGCATCTTCTGATACATATTACCGTTACAGTTATTGTTACGATGATTATTGCGACTATAAATAAGTAAACCACCTGAAAATTAAGCATGAGATTAATTGAAGATGCAATAAATAAAAAACACAAGAAATCATTCTGGGGTATAGGTGGCCAAACAAAGCTCCCAGGAAAGATTTAAAGGAGCCAAAGAAATTTTAGCTTATTACTCAGTTTTCATCGAATAAATAAATTCTTATCATGTAGAATTATATATCATTATTCTGAATCCTGAAGAACTCAGATTTCAGAGCAGTGTTCTGTGATATATTCAAGGCATTTGATTGTATGGATCACAAAATACTGGTGCAAAAGTTAGAGAAATATGGGTTCAGAGGTTCTTCCTTGTGCTAATTTGTATCATACCTATTGTGTTTATAAAGGGCATTTTAATGGATATTAATCAGATATTGGCCTTGGAGGATTTTAAACAGGTTGACTCAATTTATACAGATTTTTCAAAAGCCTTCGATCAAGTTGATTATGGGGTTTTTTGAGTAGGTTGTTTGATTTGAGTTTTAATACTCTCGATTGGATCCAGTAGTTTTATTGGGATCATCAGCAGAGGGTGAAAATAAGTTCTTTTTTGTCTGAAGCAATTTTTGTTACCTCAAGGAGGACATTGCTCTCCAATTTTCTTTAATTTATTTGCAAATATTATCTTTAATTGCTTTAAAAACAGTTTTGCTTTGGCTTTCCCTGATGACTTTGAAAATTATAAAAATAATTCACTGTCAAGAGGATGACTTGCCGATTGGTATAGGGATAATAAGCTTAGTCCAAATGTGTCGAAGTGCTGTTTTATTAGCTTTTATAAGGGGCTCAGAAAACACACTACTTCCTACCTTATTGATGGGGAACAGTTAAAATATGTAACCAAAGTAAGAGATTTGGGGGGGTAATTTTTCAAGAGAATCTATCGTTTAATGAACATCTAAATGAAATTACAGTTAAATCAGAGAAAATGCTTGGATTTATTCTCAGAGTAATATATAAAGAGTGTCTATGGCTCGCTGGTTTATTCTAAGCTAGAATATGCCTCCATAGTTTGGTCACCTTATTAGGCAGTACACAACTTGACTGTGAAAAGAGTTCAGCATAAACTTTTAAGATTTTGTACACTCAGGGCAGGTTTGTTTAATGCTGGTCATAATTATGCATTAATTGAGAGTTGTCAGGTATGATGTTTGTACATAAGCTAATTGAGCCGCTCAGAGGAAAAGTTGTATATGTCAGTATTTTTTAATTTTTGAGTTATACACATTAAGTATGTTTCTACTGGTCTAATATATTCAGTCGAAAACTGGTATAAGTCAAAATTTTAACTTAGCTAAGATAAGAGCTTCGTAACGTTATTCCTCTCAACATAATAGATTCGTTCGCTGGAATAGTGGTATGAGTCAAGGCACCACGCTGTTTCGATGTCGCGCCAGGTCCTATTAAACTCGCTTTTTCTTGTTTAGTCTGGTTTTTTTAGTGTTATGGTACGTAGTGTGTAGATCAGTTACTGTAGCTAAGAAAAAGGATATGATAGAACTTCTTCAGTGGATTCCCCCGATTCAGCATCAGTTCTTCCTGGACTTACTGCCAAAAGAAGATGCTGTTGACAGTGGTCCATTATCCGATTCTGATGAAGATTAATTTGTTTAATAACTTGTTCTTACTCTCCTTACTGTAAGTTTAGTATGTAAGATAAGTAGTAGTAATGTTTTGCTCTTCAAGCTCTATATTTTTTGAATACTTTTATCAGTAATAGATATCGTAAACATACTACAGCTATTATTTTTCTTTGGTTCATCAGTTTTGTAAAATTTGGTTAACTTTTACAAGGAAAAGTGATATAACTCTCCAAGTTATACGACTTTTCCGCTATGTTTTTGAAAAAAACTTACTGGAAGAATGACATTGGGCGGCAAAAATGTAATTAATGGGCGCAATCAGTAAAAATGTTTACCATATGAAATATTAGTACAGGGTTATTATAAATATGTACAAAAAAGTAAAGAATATGTTACTGTGATTTTTTAATTCATCCAGATGTAAAATATCAATGTTCTAAATTTCTACTTTAAGATAGTTAGACCACATTTTCGCTGAACGGCTCAATTAATGGTTACATAGATTGGAGCAGGTTTTTAAAGTGCATAAACTTTGATTTACCAGCTAGGATTAGAAGGGATGCCTTTCAATCTGTCTGTATTCCTTTTCAGCATACTAACTATAGTCAGAATTCTCCCATAGATCATTACTGTAAACTCATAAACAGTTGCAAATACGAACCTCACAATGCCTGAATATATTTAAAAAAAGATGTTAGTTGGTAAGTATTTTTATACTCTTGAGAACTAGTGATAGCCGTAATTATCATCTAATTTTTGTTTAGTTGGGGTTGCTGACATTCCCGTGTCATTTTGTACTAGAGGGCCTATGCTATAATAGGATAAACCCTAATCTTGTTCCTACCCATGCATCTACTCATTCATACCTGAACTGGAAATGGAACCAGCTATTATGACATAAAATTTTTTAATTTTCTTCTCTCTGTATGTGTGGAGTCACGGCTACAGAAGTTTCAGAAAAATAGCTATTATAACTTTAAAGAATTGGTAAAGATTGGTAGGTAATAAGGATATCAAGGGCGTCGCCAGCTGGTAAGCTACGGAGGGGCAGCATGAAAGAACTAAAGACAAAAAACAAAAATTTTAATTAAAAAAAAATAAAAACCGAACAAAATATTTACATGAAAATCAATTGAAACATAATCTTCTTAGTCACTTTGTTAACAAAATCGTCCAAGTTTTTAAAAATGTGTTGCCTGTGTACACTCATCATAGCGAGGCCATTGAGTCGAGTTTCAGACATAGTGCTCCTCAACCAGGTTTTGATTCTCCTAAGGCTACTAAATGACCTTTCAACTGTACAAGTCGTACAAGGTAATGCAACAAGGATCTGTAAAGCCTTCTTAATTTCAGGAAAGAAATCATCAGTTTCCTTGAGGATGTCCACAACACTCATTTTGACCGATTCTGGTTTTTCCTCCCATATTTTTTTCCAAAGCTCTATCTCATTTTGGATATTTGTAACACCGTAAAAATTTTTAAATTGCTCGCAAGCCTCTTCAAGTTCTTCCAAAGGAATGTTTTTCATTTGCGCAGGATGTAGTTATGACAAAGTAAATGATGGTCTATTTTCTTCAGAAAACCCTATTTCTAGGGAATTTATAATTGAGTCCAAATAAGGAATTGTTATGGACCTGCGCCAAAATTCTGAGGGGTTTTTTGACGGGTGGTTGCTACGGTGTTGTTGTCTTTCGGCAGTACGCGGTATTGATTTCATATCCAATCCAATTTTTTCCGCAATAACAGAAGCATCTTTGAAAATGTCTTCTGTTATTTTTTCGAGATTCTCACGGTGGTTTTTGATCAGTTTTAAAATACGACCAATATGCTGTGATGCCTGAACTGCATCCAAGGAGACTGATTGGAGCACGTTTACTGTTGGTTCTAAAAGAGCGGAATATTTGGCTATCAATCCAAGGCTAAAAATAAACGAAACTTTGGAAGCTGCAGCATGGAGCTGATATGCATGTTTCCTTGTCGCAATATTGCCATCTCGAGACAGGGTTTCTAGTGCCTCCATTATATCACAAAAGTTCTCTTTAAAAACTCTGATGCTCTTGTATTTCTCGCTCCACCTTGTTTCGCACAGCATGGGAATATCGGGTATAAATTTTCTTCTTAGAACCGATTCACGAAAAAATGTAATTATATCTTTGATGGCCCCAACTGTATTTCGGATCTCCGGCAGAGCATTCAGATCATTGATTACCAGGTTGAGTTTATGTGACGAGCAATGAAAAAATAGTGCTTACTTGTATTTGTTACGCAAAATAGCCTGAACGCCACCTTCTTTTCCAGACATCGTGGAACAACCATCGAATCCCAAACCAACGCATTTATCTGGATCGAGATCCTCTTTCGTCAGGAATTCGTTTATTGCCGTGGCAATCGATTTAGCGTCCAAGACTGTAAGCTCAGCAAATCCGAGGAATACTTCTTCAATGTTGCTGGTTTCCTCATCAAATTATCTTATGCCAACTGAGAGCTGTTCCTTTCCAGAGATATCCGCTGTTTCGTCTGCTAAAATGCTATATGCTTGCGATATCTTCACATTTTTGATGCAATCGGCCTTAATAACATCTCCACAAATACTGATAATCTCATTCTGGATGTCAACCGATCGATAACTTGCATTTTTCTTTCCATGCTCAAGATGGTTTTTTAAAATAGTGTCTCCTGCATCAATTCGCATCTTATACAGCCCTTTCAGAATTCCATCACCATAGCTTGCCCCCCTTAATGCTAGGTCGTGGGATCTGCAAAACGCAATGCAGGAAATAATCGATCTTAGAATTTTCCTGTTTTTTTCAAGACTTTCCTGACAGTATTTGTTAATTTGCACATCTACTGGCACATTATCAAGAAAAGATTTAGCTGCTTCCAATGCCGTCTTATGAAAGTGAGTATCTGCGTGTTTTCTGCAGTATTCATGAACATCTTTGAACTTACAAAACGGCCTTATAATGAACGAACCTAAAACACCTCTAACGGAGCTCAGATTGGGTGGAAATAGTGTACAGAATTTACAGAAGGTTCCTTTTTGTTGATGCTAATTATGGTGAGTACATTTCCAACCAGGAATGCTTGAATTTTCTTTTCAGATACTGGGCGTCTTTGGCAAAGTCGTACGTTTTCCGTAGTATCCGTAGGTTCTTGGCTCAAAGTGAGCGTAATCGTTCAATTCGCTTTTCACTTGCGAGCGCTTCGAGCCCCCGAAATGTAAATATGTATAGGTATAGTAAAGTAATAATAAAATAATAAAAAAAAAATAGTGTAGGGTAATAACACTAGTAGTCGACCACTTTGGCGGACTTGACTTTTGCTTGTGTTGTTTTATATACCATTAATTAATAAAATTTTCTACGGTAGATTCCTTCATGAACTTGTATATTTATATTTCTACGTGAAATACATAACCCGACGATAGAGGTCGCTGGAATAGAAAGGATAATTTTAATTTGAAACTGGCCTAATTTCGCTAGTAGTCGACCGAGGAAATCCAGTAGTCGGACAGCCATCTTCCTAGTAGTCGACCAGGAAGATCGAGTACTAGACGCCGATCTTCCAATAGTCCATTTTTCTTTTCTGCTTCTAGCTGTCTCCACAATTTGGATGAAATAGCACTTGGTTGCTTTGGTGCTGCCTTACTTTTTTTGCTTTTTTGGATTGGCTTCGGATAATAAAGTATTTTGTTGATGCTACTGTCCAACGGAGGAATGATTGTGATATTTGAAATTATATTTAATTTACCGAGGGACGTGTCACCATTCGATTTTTGTACGTTTTCTGTGCCTACATCAGGTACAGAGTCTTCAATTTTTTCTATGGGAATAAGGGAGCCATCAGTTGAAGCAGTTTCATTAGGAATTGTTGGTGACTTAATATTCTTTGCAGTATTTTTTTGGATGCTCCCAATATTTTGAACTTCCTCAGGCAACAAAATCGATAAAATATTAGATGAGTCATTCAGTAAAGATTCATCAGTAACTTCATCACGCTTGGGGTGGTAGATTCGATGAATTATTTGACAGGACAGTTTTAGGACTACTATTTATAATATAATAGTCATTATTCTCAAAAGCATTTGTCTCCTGTTGA
Source organism: Anthonomus grandis grandis (assembly GCF_022605725.1). Taxonomy (NCBI): domain Eukaryota; kingdom Metazoa; phylum Arthropoda; class Insecta; order Coleoptera; family Curculionidae; genus Anthonomus; species Anthonomus grandis. The sequence goes on along the minus strand of NC_065555.1, from coordinate 5,335,471 downwards.
ATTTCTTGAGAGGAGAGGATCTGAAGCATAGTCTAGTGCAATTTGTGAAACCTGCGTATCTTGAAATAATGGCATTACGGCATCATCGCTTAAAGTATCTTTAATTTCCGTAAGTAAGTATCGTCGTAAGTAAGTAAAGTATCTTTAAGGCCGCATTTACGGAAACCGTTCTTAATTGTTTGCGGCAAGTTGTCCTTTTCTAAAACCTTTTTTAAAAGTGGACAAAACTTTGATTTTGTTAAGGTCTGGTTTGTGTTTTCTTCCAGCATTTGCCATTCTCGAACTGCTTTATTGCACTCGTGCGATTTCAGTGGTTTGAAAACACTGACATCGCACGGCTGCATAATATGGGTAGCATTCGGTGGCAGCTCATAAAGAATTATTCCATTTGCTGAACAGAACTGACTTAAGCTTAAAGTTAAATGGCTTTTATGGCCGTCAATGAAAAACAAAACAGGTTTCTTAACCTTATGGGATATTAACCACAACACCAAAACCACCGTACAAGCAACACCGTCAATGCTTCCTTTTCTTTCCCCTTGACTACGCGTTTATATCCTCTCGGAGCTACAATTTTCCCAGACTTGGGGCACAACGTGAAACTCGTTTCATCTCCATTCAAAATCCTGGTAATAGGATATCCTCGGCATCTTCACTCTTTAAATATTCTTTTCACTCGCTAAACCATTTCCTGATACTCTCTTCAGTAAGCACTGCACGTCCTTGGACGTTTACCGCCTTTTTTAATGTTTTTTTTCTGCTCTGAAGCTCTGTTTACTTTCACCATTTTCTGAAAAAAAAAATGTAAAAAACCAAGATTAAAAAAAACTTCATTAATAATGTAATAAACTTAAAACAATCAGACAATAGGGCATGTGCACGTGACGTCAACTTTTAGGTAGAACAAAAAATTTGAAAAAAGAAAAAGCTTAAAAAGTGTAAAAGGTCAACATTTTTCAAAAGGTTGTCTTGCTGTTAACGTTTTTTGTTGTTTCACATGTATGGTTGGTTCTATGATTTTAATGTGTACCTATTGTGTATTATTTTTTATTTTTGAAAATTGTTTTACCTACAAGCATTTGTCATTACTGTCAAAATTAGCGTCATCAGTGTCAATTTTCATTTTCATGCACACGCCCTATAGAGGTAAAAAGACACGTAATAAAACACGGTCGACTTCTAGAAAACGAAAATCCTATAGTCGATCCACCTTAATATAAAATGTTTAAAAGCGGTCGACAACTGGTAAAATGACAAAGAATTACTGATAAGTTATTAAAAAAATATAGCTGTTAATTTTCTATTAATTTCTATATGAAATCTGTCTTAAAGCTTCTAAAAACACTTTATACCAGTAGTCGACCGCTTCGGTCGACTACCGGTTTTTTGCAGATTTTTGTATATCCAGAAGTCGACCTCCTAAAATTAATCGTATTTAGACTAGTTTTTTCATTTTTTTCCTTAAAAATGTGGAAAAAAGGTAATATTTAATAATCACAAGTGGATGTACAAACTCTATTTCAACAAATTCGTTCCTGAAGTAATAAAATAGTGCAAATACTTACCAAATTTGTATATGAGATGCACAAAAAGGTATTACCACTGACTACGCCACATTGATACTAAACTTTGGTTATATTTCTCCAGAGTAATGCTTCTTTCCGATTGGTCAAATTTGGCGCGAAACTATCTGATTGCTGGAGAAACGGCGCGCGTTTTAAAATATATAATATTAACCTATTTATTATCAAATATGTCAAGAAGTGGCCGACTACTGGAGCCGGTCAACTTTGGAGGACTCTACCCTATAGGTATAGTAAAGTCACGATTGATTTGACCCCTTCTTGTGCCCTAAAGAACTTCCAGAATATGGACAGGATTCTCCTTAATATATAGTAAAGCCTTATCTTAGATTGAAATTACCTAATAGCCTAATTATTAAGTGAAATTAGAAATTAATAAGTGATAAGTTATGAAATGTATGTTTTCAAAAGTAAAGTTTCAATTAACCGGGTGACTGGTTTAGCATTAACCTCTAGGCCTCTAGAGGTTAATGCTAGAGGTCTAGAGTTAGTTAGAGGTCTAGACCTCTAGTGTTAGCTACAGCTGCCAGCTGCCCCCCCTGCCCCTCTCTGGCGACGCCCTTGAAGGATATCATCCTCATCTTTTATATCGGTTATTATGTTTTAACTGTTCATTTAACAAAAAAATTAAATAGTATTTCATTAGTGTAGTGTCCAAATTTAATTCGAACTCTAAGCTTACTTTTCTTATGTTTACTTTTGACTTATAAAGATTTTGGTACTGAGCAGTGTCTCTCACCAAAAAAAATCTGAACTGCATAGAAATCCATACTAAAAATGGTTCTATTACATTAGAATAAAGTATGATATTAATTGGTCTTGAATTAAAATGAATATTGTTTTTTCAAGGTTATGTTTTTATCGGGTCAGGAAAGGATCAACATTTTTAGGTCCGAAAGTGAATTTTTGGTCCTGACACCAAACCAAAATACCCCAGCAAAAAAGTATATACTAACCATGAGAGGAATAACCAAAATGCTATTGTGAGACTATTATTATTAAGTGAATTTCCTTACTAAGTAACCCTACCTTATATCCATCTTGTGCCAGAGTCAAAAGACTGCCGATCCAAGTATACTTCAGTAACCCACCGAAGCCTTCTCCAATATTACCAAGCAAATTCCAAATATCCATTTTGGCGTGGGTGCATTTCAGAGGATTTGAGAAAGGGGTTTTCACTTGTATATAGGCGATAATTAAAAACGTTTAATGCCAGTTCCTTTGTTATCTCAATTCTATCTCTTCAAAGGGTTATGTAATCAAAAAATTCTTACAAGCCTATCGAGGAAAATGCGTGTTTTGTTTACATGCCTATTTTTATAAAAATCAAAGGTCGTTTAGTTAATAATAATTTCATAAGAAGGATCGATTTGTAATATATTGTTCATAAACAAAACAATTATTTGACAGATGTGACGTCGACCATATGACTAAGGGTCTTCGACTATTAAACCGCTAGAGTCTGAATCAATATTTAATCTACGAACGTTAAGTACTGATATAGGAATATCTTAAGTGTGTACTTGATAAATGTTGCTTATAAAAGTACGCAATAAGTGATTTTTTTTTTAATTAAACAATGAACGCATTTTACGGCTTTTTTCTTTTAATTTTTTGCATTGGGCAGTGCCATAGTCACGGTAAGTAAGTAAATTTCCTATTTAAAAATTTGATTTAAATAATATTAAATAATCTTAGGGCCACTTTCTTTGTTCGATGGCGTCAATGCCACTGAGGGAGAATTCCCTTATATGGTAAATTATTCGTTTTTATTAAAAGAAAGGAGTTTATTAGAGTATTTTAGGTGTCTATACGTTTGGGTACTATAGGAGAACATGACTGCGGAGGTTCCATTATTGGTCCAACATGGATTTTGACTGCGGCCCATTGTATGCGGTAAAACTCACATTTCTTAAAAAAAAGAAGGAAAACTAATAGTTTTCTTACAGTTTAGAGGCCGTCAGGTTTGGTACGATCAAACTGAACAATTATAGAACTGATCCCGAATACACGGTGAAAATAAAAAACTATTATCCGCATCCCGATTTTGAGATGATCAGAGTTAATAGGTCTTGGGGTTATCCTATAAACGATATCGCTTTATATGAGGTACTTTCTGTTGAATCGTCGCTTTAGGAAGCATTTTTTATGAGTCTAGTTGTATTTTAAGGTGGAAGAGCCTATACCATATGGTCCCAATGTTCAACCTATTAAGCTGGCAGCCAAAAACCAATCTATTCCATATAATAAGATGGGTAAAGCAAGGATAACTTAAAAAAGAGAAGATTTCAAAGGTTTTTTCAGGAATATTCACTGGTTGGGGATTCACCACGAATACCGGGGACTGTCCGGATAACTTGCAAAAAATCAATATAACCCTCTACGAACCTGATTACTGCATTCATAATTCTATGGATCTATACCAGAACGACGGTACTGACATCTGTGCAGGTTCCGATAAAAAAGGACGGGGCGTTTGCTACGTACGTTAAATCATTAAAATGGCGAATTTTTTGATTAATTTTTTGCATCATCTTTTAACAGAAAGATTCGGGTGGCCCGTTTGTCGTGGATGGCATTCAATATGGAGTCCTATCCTGGATGACGATTCCTTGTGGCAGCCACGTAGTCGGTTTCAGCAACATCGCACACTTTAGAGATTGGATTTTTAGCATTTCAGGCATTTAAATAACATTATGAATAAAGTATTAAAAATTCTCTAGTAAATATGTATTATCTTCTATTATCATAGCAAAGTTATAATCTTATCAATTTTGGCCCTGTATATGCTGAACAACAAGGAGGTCTAGGGCGAACCTTGGAGAGTTCCTGTTGTTATTCTTATTGGTCCCAATGTATTATGATTTTTTTCTCACTATTGTAAACGATTTGGAAAATTAAATTGGCTATTTCTATGTGATCCTTAAATAAAGTCAAAATTTTTTTATAATTTGAATAAATTGACTTTATCATAAGCTGCTTTTAGATCTAAAAATACTATAAGGCCCGGTTGTACAAGCAGTGGTTCAACTTAAGTTCTACTAAACTGCAGTTCTTCGTTGAACGTAGTTCAGAGGTTCGTGTGTTGTTCCAGTACAAGTTTAGTTAAACTAGGTTCTAATACAGAAACTACAACTCTACAGAAAATTTTGGACATTATAAAATGCTTCGAAATCTTACTAAGAATTCTATACGTAAGGAAAAGTTGGCTTATTTGCAATATTTGGAGACCCAAAAAGCTCAACGAAAAGTTTGGCAAACTTTAAGAGACCTCAATGTTTATGTTCCTACAAATACAGTTTATTCAGATTCCTCCTGAATTGGTAAATGTGGAAGAGATAAATACATATTTCTGCAGCGTTTTTAAAAAATCAAATAACTGTGATAATAAAGTAGCATATTATAATAAAATAAGGGAAGGCATACAATTTACTTTCAAATTAGTCGATCCCTCTGATGTGTTTAAGTATGTGCAGAGTATTAGGTCAAATGCTGCAGGTATTGATGGCATAACACTTTAGATGGTGAAGATGTGTTTGCATGTGATAATATTACATATAACTCATATGGAAAGAATCTCTTGTTACCCCACTACCTAAAAAACATGATCTTGTCAGTTTTACAGATTTGCGGCCTATTAGTCTGCTTCCTGTAATATCAAAAGTTCTGGAAAGAGTGGTTCATGTTCAGATCACTGGTTACTTTAATACAAATGGCTTTTTTTTTGTGCATCAATCGGGCTTTAGAGCTAGTCATAGTACAATAGCTGCACTTCTAAATATTACTGACGACATTGTAAAAATTCAAGAAAGGCAAATGGCTGCTATATTGATTCTGATAGACTACTCTAAAGCCTTTGATGTTATTGATTATGAATTGATGTGTGCCAAGCTATCATATTATGGTTTTGGGAAGGTTGAAATACTGTTCTTTAGGTCATATTTAACAGGTCGAAGGCAGGTAGTTAGGATAGGTGGTGAGATATCGCAGAGTAGAAACATTATTTTGGGAGTGCCACAAGGCTCCATACTTGGCCCTTTGTTGTATGTTATTTATACTGCAGATATGTCTATTGTATCAAAGCACATGCAAGCATATGCGGATGATATACAATTATTATTTCAGTTTAATCCAGACTGTCCTGATAATGCTGCTGAGATTTTAAATTCAGATTTATCTAATATTTTGCGATACTCAACGGAGCATAATCTGACAATTAATCCTGCAAAAACTACAATGTTACTGTTTTGTTCTGAAAAGAAAAGGGGCATACTCATGAATCGACTTAATATTCAGATTGAAAATACTCGGTTGACTTTTGCTAACTGCGGTAATAATTTTGGGCCGGGCTCCAAACCAATAGAATATTTTCTAGCGAAGCGTGCGTGATATTGTTTGTTTTGATTATTCATCGGGCGTTCGCAGTTAAAAACAATGAATAAAATTAGTTTTTTAAAAGCAAATCCATTTTCCACTATTTCATTGGAACAAAAAGTAGAAATAAAGGAGTTAGGGCGACCGTTGCCCGATTTAAATATAGAAAAAACTCAAGGTGGACAAAAAGTGCGTTCGCGTAAATTTATTAGGAATATTTATGCCAAAAATATTTGGGTGTGCGGGTGTGATACGTCTAATAAGCTATTTTGCTTTATATGTGTTTTATTTGGAGGAGAGGAAGGAACAGATGATCTTGTTCACGTATGGGAGAATATGAAAACACATGAAAAATCCAAGGTACACATGAACAATATCATCAATTTTTCTATGCTTGGTAAATTTAATATAAAAACTCAGTTAAACTCGGCATACCGGAGCCAACTTATTGAAAAAAATAAACAAATTGAAAAAAATTGATATGTGTTAAACCAAATTATAAATTGCATTCGTTTTCGTGGTGCATTTGAGTTGGCTCTCAGAGGCCACAATGAAAAAGAGACATCCGAAAATAAAGGAATATTTCGGGAATTAATTAATTTTAGCTCAGAATTAGACAAAACGCTTAAGGATCATATTCAAAAATCAACAGTTTTTAAAGGGACATCCAAAATAATACAAAATGAGCTTCTAGAGTGTATGTTAGATGTATATCATGAAGAGGTGACACAAGAAATAGGGAACTCTCCATTTGTGGCTGTTATCGCCGACGAAACCACTGACGTTGCTTGTGAGTTTCAACTCGTAATTGTTTTTAGATACTTGCGTGCTGGTAAGCCTGTTGAAAGATTCTGGAATTTTTACAATCCAAAAGACCATGATGCTGAATCAATCTCCCAGTGCATACTTCAAGTTTTAGACCCTTTACTTAAAGATCACCCCAATAAATTAATTGCGCAAAGTTATGATGGAGCATCGGTTATGAGTGGATGTTTGAATGGAGTACAAGCAAAAATTAAAGTAAAATACCCTTTGGCTAATTATCTTCACTGCTATGCACATCAAGTAAATTTAATAATGGCCAGTGCGACTGCCAGTTTTGCAAACTTGACTGGGTTATGTTCCTTTTTTTCTCCTCAAAGAACCAAAATATTGGATGAAGTTATTGAGAAAAGATTACCAAATGGTAAGTATTTATTAAGTATGTATTATGTATTAATTTAACTTTTCATAATTTATATTAAATTGTTCTTTTGTTACCTTTGATGCCTACGAATATTATAAAGTATCTTTTAAATTGATTTTTTGTCTAATACATATTTAAACAGAAAACTTTCCCTTCGAGATTTTTTCTCGCTTAATAATAATTGTACATCTACATCGTAAGGCATTTAGACCATTGTTGTTTAAAATAAGATAATATAACGACTTTAAATTCAAATTAATATTAAGATATTATTATTTGTTTTTACTTTTATAGGACGAGTTAAATCTTCCTGGCGATGAAAATTCAGCCCCTATTCCCAGCACAAGTACTTCTGTTACCGCGCAGGCCAACAAGCAGCTACTACCACTAAGAAAGAAATTTGATCAAGTTAGTAAATGCCAACCCAATAAAATAGACAATTACATACATAAAAACTTAGTAATTCAGCAAAAACCCGAATCGAGAATGCTTTGCTAAAATTGTTTTATTTAGATTTTTAACCGTTTAGTGTACTGGAAGATGAAGGTTTTAAAAAGGTAGTTCAAGCATTAAATCCATCTTATCACTTACCCAACCGGCAAACCATATGTAGAGCAATTATACCAGGACTTTATAAAAAATGCATGTTAAATTTTAAAAAATTTCTTCACTGCCGTTAAACCATTTGTTTTCTTGACAACGGACTGTTGGTCGTCAATTAATAATGAAAGTTTTATGGCTATTACCGCCCATTTTATCAATTCTAAATTTGAATTAGAATCCGTGCTTCTCAATTGTTCTGCTCAACTGACGAGAATCATACTAGCGAATTATTGGCAAAAGAACTTGTAGCGGTAGTAAAAGAATGCGGAACCTAGAAAATCGGATAATATTAGCGATCTCAGATAATGCAGCAAATATAAAGGGAGCGATTAATATAACTGGCTGGAAATTTCTGGGCTGCTATGCACACACACTTAATTGACTTAATTTAATTGTAAGGGATGCCCTGAACGTTCCTGGCATTAAATTGACTTTAGATAAGGTTAAGGCGATTGTAGGCCATTTTAAACGTAGCTCAAAAGCTAGTTTAAAGCTTACCGAAACTCAAAAAAATCTTGGTGTGAACCCAACAAAAAAAATTATACAGGATGTTTCTACAAGGTGGAATTTGTTGAACTGGAACCCTCAATTCGCTCTACTCTGGCGCTTTTAGATGCTGATTTGCCCGCATTAGTCCTCGAAGAATGGGAATTGCTGAAACAACTTTGTAAACCTTTGAGGCCCTTTGAAAAGGCAACTAAATCTATAAGCAGCGAAAAATATATGTCGGGATCATTAGTTATAGTAATAACAAATGGACTGCTTGATGTATGTAATAAATTACTAAGTATGGAACTATTAGACATATCTAAATATGTGGTAAGAAAATTGCAAAACTTGACCGGGCAATAAGTACATATCTGGACTCTGGACCCACGATTTTATTATGGTTTTGCCTTTATTTGATATGATTATCTGCTATTATTGATCGTAAAACACCAAGTGTAGAAAATATCAGTGCTGATGGCGCACAGGCATTAGAGGAACCATCTACAAAGAGGTTAAAAAAGGGAGCTGATTCAGATGATAATGAGCTGTCCGTTTGGTCCTGTTGGGTAAAATGGTAAGTGGACGTAAAAACAATTCAAGAAGCAAAAGCTCCACAGCAAGGGATTTATTAGAACTTCAAAGGTACGTCGAAGAATATATAGTAGATAGAGATTATAATCCCTTGCTTTGGCGGCAAGAAAATGCGTATGCCTACCCCAATCTTAGCATACTGGTCAAAGAAAAATGTTGTGCTTTGGCGACATCAGTACCCTGCGAAAGACTATTTTCCAAAGCAAGCAATATTTTAAATAAGCGCCGCACGCGACTTTCATCAAAAAAAGTGCAATACTTATTATTCTTAAATGCAAATAATACATTTATTAATAATAGTACAGATATCGCGGTGCCTTAAACCTAAAACAAAATGTATTATAATTTATTTCATTTTTAGGTTCTGTTATATTATGTATTTAGCAATTTCAAATTTAGTTTTTTTGTTGTATTTTACTTGATTATCTCAATTATTAGAATTAATACTTATTTTTTACGTCCTTTTTGATTTGATTTGTGATTGAACTTGTTTTTTTTTTGTAAGTTTTGTATTTGTGGTTTCTAATAAAAAATATTAATATTTAGTTTAATGGTTTCTTCTTTGTATTTAATCCACCCAACTTTTTTTGCAATGAAGTATTTATTAGGATTAGGCATAAAGAAATAATTTATTTTACTTAAATATATTTTTTAATATTACCCAAGTTTATATTATAATAAAAAAATAAAAAAAGGTTCTAATAATAAATGGGTTCTTTTACACCGCAAAATCCAAAACGTTATTAATTTTTCATAACCGTTTCCCCTTAAAGTAGGTATTAAATTAAATTTTATATCGTGTCAATTTTAACAATCTCGGTTGGAACTGTTATTAAGTAACAGGTATTTGGAACTGTTCCGGAATAGGAACAGGAACGTAACGGAACAGTTCCAAAAAAATACTAGTCTGTACCATCCCTAAAAACCATTATACGTGATATTTGACATCGACCCGATGACTATGACGTGCTGCCAAGTATTATAGACTATTAAACCACTAGAGCCTGAATGGGTATTTAATCTGAGAATGTTAAGTATTGATATAAGGATATCTAAAGTATCTGATAAATATTGCTTATAAAACTACGCACTAAGTTAAATTTTTTTAGAAAATTTAAAAAATGAGGTTATTTTACGGCATTTTTGTATTAGTTTTTTGCATTGGACAGTGCTATAGTCACGGTAAGTATATACATTTTTTATTTAAAACATTAATTTAAATAATATTAAAATATTAGATCCGCTTTCTTTGATTGATGGCGTCAATGCCACCGAGGGAGAATTCCCTTATATGGTAAATTATTCGTTTTTATTAAAAGAAAAAAGCCTAATGGAGTATTTTAGGTATCTCTACGTTTGGGTAGGATTATAGGAGAACATGCCTGCGGAGGTTCCATTATAGGGCCAACGTGGGTTTTGAGTGCGGCCCATTGCATGAGGTAAAACACATTTCTCTAAAAAAAATGGAGGGAAACTAATATTTTTCTTACAGTTTATATGCCGTCAGGTTCGGTACGATCAAATTGAACAATTATAAAACCGATCCTGAATACACAATGAAAATAAAAAACTATTATCCGCATCCCGATTTTGACTTGATCAGAGTTAATAGAACTTGGGGGTACCCCATAAACGATATCGCCCTATATGAGGTACTTTCTGGCATAAGTCGCTTTAGGCAGCATTTTTGTATTATGTTTTGTTGCAATTTAAGCTGGAAGAGCCTTTACCGTACGGTCCCAATGTACAACCAATTAAGCTAGCAGCCAAAGATCAAACTATTCCATATAAAAAGATGGGTAAAGTAAGAAAACTAAAAAAACAAGAGAATTTTAAAGGTGTTTTTCTTCAGGAATTTTTGCTGGTTGGGGATACACCTCGAATTGGGGGGATTCTTCAGATATCTTGCAAAAAATCAATATAACCCTCTACGAACCTGATTACTGCATTCATAATTCTATGGATATCTATCAGAACGACGGTACCGACATCTGTGCAGGTTCCGATAAAAAAGGACGGGGCGTTTGCTATGTACGTTAAATCATTAAAATGGCGATTTTTTTAAATTAATTTTTCGCATTATCTTTTAATAGACAGATTCGGGTGGTCCATTTGTCGTGGATGGCATTCAATATGGAGTTCTATCCTGGATGACGGTCCCTTGTGGCAGCCACGTAGTCGGTTTCAGCAACATCGTGCACTTTAGAGATTGGATTTTTAGCATTTCAGGCATTTAAACAAAATTACCTTATATTATGAATAAAGCATTAAAAACCCTCTAGTAGCCTGTATCATCCAAGGTCCCCCTCCCTCCAAATAACTTGACAGCTGTCACTCGAACCGTCAAAGTCACACGAAATTTAAGGTTATGTTCCATGTTGACGAGTTCACATGTTCTATTTATTTTCGTTTTGTAAAGTTCCAAATAAACAAACGAGTTAATTTAATAAAAAATGGTACGAAAACTAAAATATCATGAACAAAAACTATTGAAGAAGGTCGATTTTATCTCCTGGGAGGTCGACAACAATTTACACGAAGTGAAGGTGCTGAAAAAGTACCACATTCAAAAGCGAGAAGATTATACCAAGTAAGTGCCTAATAACAGCTTTAAAGTTTCTCTTATTAGTTTGGGATATGTGACTTGTAGATACAATAAACTAAGTAGGCAAATAAGGGAACTGGCCAGAAAAATCAAAGAAATGGACCAAAAGGATCCTTTCCGGACAGAGACCAGCGCTCAGCTACTAGAGAAATTGTAAAGTTTATACGTTATAATAGCAATTTTATTTGTTGACTCTCTTATTTAGGTACGTTATGGGGTTGATACCTACCAGATGGGATCTTAGTCTAGCAGAAAAAGTCACTGCATCATGCTTTTGCCGGAGAAGGCTACCAGTTGTTTTAGTAAGAAGTAAGAATTATTTATTTATCCACAGAATCTATTTACATGTAATTATAAAAATATTTAATGAATTACATCTAAGTTTAGTGGGAAAGTAAGCAATAAGTACATCATTTATCACACATTACTAATAAGACCATGATTGACAGTGGCGTGCAAACAATGTAGGCAAAAAGGCATTGCTTACCCTAGCAATATTTGTAAAATTAGAAAAATAAATTACAATATAATATTCACTTCTTCCTTTTATCAAAAATATCAAATATCATTTTCATCTGCATTATAAAGCAAACGCAAATATTTCCAGGAATCCAAAATAGTGCAATCTTGCTTTTAAGCGCACCTGCTATTCCCCATGTAGGTGGCCCATATGCGGGTTTCGTAAGGTGGACATTGCCTTGATATGAAAAATATATGGAGATGCGAAGGCAGCACATATTATAGTGCTTATAGGCGACAAGCGAATGAAATTAATTAAATTAGATTTTGTTCTAAAAAATTACCATGTGTAATACAGACTCAATGGGCCTATAACTCCAGAACTGTAAACGTAATTTTCAGTGAACTCTTTAATTTGAAAAACCTATTTAATGATATGCTTGAAAATCAATCAAACTGGGGTGGGGAGAATCTTTCGGCAGCTAGAATGTATTTGACACTAGAAGATTTTGAATTCAATTATTTTTTGGAAATTTTCAATCAAATATTTGTTCAGACGGATGTGCTGTATAATATAATACAGTCGAAACTATACTATATCTGATATTGGCTATTGTATTAAAAAAAATGAGAGTTTCAAAGCATTTTTGGAGAATTTCTTCATAGAATTCGAAAAAAATATATAATAAATGTGCAAATGCTTATGGCGAACCTCGAAGAAAACGAAATATGGATGATGTTAAAACGCATTACAGGCGAATTTTCAGAGAAATAGTTGACAACATCAAAAGCGAAATTGATGATCGCTACAGGGAAATTAGACTATTAGATTTTTTCCGTCTTTTGGATTCTGATTGTTTCGAAACTGTTAGAAATAAATTTCGAGATGAAATATTCAATGGATTAAAATTGAAATACAGACAAAAGTTTGATTTTGAGAGATTGAAAAATGAGCTTAATTCATATGTTTTAACCAGGAAAAAAAAATGTGCGAAGTGTTCCCTCAATTAATCAAATTAGCAAAATTAATCGGAACAATACCCGCTAGCTCGGCATCTGCAGAACGTTCATTCTCTGGATTAAAACGCATCCACACGTAATTACGTAATACTCAAGGACAAGAACGGCTTAGCAGTTTATCAATAATTTTCTTGGAGAAAGAACTCTTGCTAGATTTAAAACGTAAGTCGACTATTTATGATGATGTTATTAATGCATTTTTGGTGAAAAGTCGTCGTGTTGAACTAATTTATAAAAAATGATTGTTTCTGTTTCTCAGTTAGTCACACATTTTTAAATAAATTTGTGTAAATAAAGACAATGTTCCACTTCATCAAAAAAACGATTTTTCTCGACGATTTTCTAATGATAAGTACATTTAAAAAAATTATGATACCTTATTGCCTAGTGCCTACCCTACTCTTAATGCCACTGCACGCCACTGATGATTGAAGAGTAACATTTAGAAAATGTATTTTAATTTTTGCTGAAAAACAAACCAGTTGATGAGTGAATTCATTCATACCATAATTAGTGTAGTGAAATGGTATAACAAAAGTCTCAGACTGTTTATTGATATTTCAAGAAGGAATTCTTAATTTAAACAGTAGGAACAACCGAGGACAGTCTATAGAAGCATTTATTACTTTTTCTAATAAAATTGGTTTTGACTCAACTGTAGGTAAATTTAGACTATCCCTCACCCACTGACAGTTATATTCGTCCCTGTAATATCGACTTCCAAATGCAGCAATTCTCAAAAATCTGTTCTGTACTTTTTTGGGCTGCTCAAAAAAACAATTGTAAGATGGGGACCAAACAACGTGCTCCAAAATTGGTCTAACCAGGGGCCAGTATGAAAGTAAACATAGAGAAGTCAACACTTGACCTCTGAAAGCACCGTCATTGCTCTATTTGTTACATAATTCATGTAACCTATACAAATGATCATTTTAAGTCTATCCAGATTTCCGAGTCCAAAACTTTTACTTAATAACCAATTGGATGATTATTTATCTAGTAAACAAAATTTATAGGTTTTCTCTATTTTGAAAAAATAATGTTCATACCAATTATGAAAAAATCATTGCAGACCCTCTTATAGAAGAGCAGCATCATTGAAAGACTCAATACTCCTAAAAAATTTGACATCTTAACAAATTCAGATATCCAGTAAAAAAGAGGATCTGCTATACCAAAATCCTTATTTTTCCTAAGAGGACTCCATGTTTGACCCAACCAAGTTTTAGTGAAATCTGTATAGATTAAGTCAACCTGGGATTCCTCCTTGAAACTACTGCATAAACAATATAAAACCAAATTGGTTCTAAAATTCCAGCTCAATCTCTTTCTCTAAGAACACAATCTAGTAAATTTGGCAACTCTGATTGGTCACTATCACTTCTATTGCCAGGTTTAAAAATAGGTTTTTTCCATGGTACAGGAAAATAACCTGTATTTAATAAGAGATGAATTTAAAATAATTTATATTGCTCTTGTACTTATAAACAGGCATTGTTTAAGCAAAAATGCTGGGATTCCATCTGGTCCAGACCACATCCTATTCTTCAAAGAATCAATAATATACTTCTGGTATACAATAAAACAAGGCTTCATGAAAAGCATTCAGCCTGCTGCCTCCCTAATATCCAAACTAACCTTGTTTTTATAGTTCATTTTAGAAGTAATAAGCGTCTCTCTCACTTCCTTATATCCTTAAATTGAGTTTTTGAATACACAAATAATCCCCATTCTTCCAATAGATAAAATGTCAGAAAATATAAAGGGAGCAATAAAACTAATAGAACAGGGCCACATAAGGGTGGGCCCTGAGTTAGTAAAGGATCCGGCCTTTTTAGTTACACGAACCCTAGAAGATTTCGTTACTTGGGTGGATAGTTCGAAGATTAAGAAGCATGTGTTGGAATATAACGGAATGGTAAGGAAATCATGTTTTTTTTTTGTTTAATTTGCTGAGTGAGATTTCGCTTTTTAGAGAGACGACTTCCTGCTTTGAGGATTTGGAATAAAGCTTTTGATTGTACTTTTTATTAAATGTAAGATTTGTTAGTGAAATTTTGTATTTTATTGTTTATTATCGGCTGAAAGGACTGGGGAAACATAAAGGTATTTGTAAAAAATCCTGGCTTTATTTACACATATAGTATAGTAAGCCAGGACTAGTTTTAAAGCAGTAGAGTTAAATTTGTATTGAAAAAAAAACACCAATTCGTATTTAAACCATTTATTTTACTAGAATGTTTAAATAATAACTTATAAATAATTTATACGAGTAAATTTGATACTGTTAAGAAAAACAGTCTATTTTTTCTTCCGTGCTAAAAACAATCTTTTAACGCTAAAGGTTGGTATTACATTTAAAATGAGACCGTAATCATCAACACAAGACGCCTCATACCGCATAAATAAAAACGCACTCTCTTAACCACATAATAATACTGAATTTCAAAACAAGCACAGACCGAAATAAATGAATAAAAAAACATACACTCGCTTACACCGGGAAGATTATTTAGCGCGAACCAACCCTCAGCTGAAAAGACATCAGTATTTATTTTCAGTATGCCACTAAAAAACACCAAAATGTATTGGCATAAACATCTTTATCACCATAAGAGAGAACTGGATAATATTGCATTCTTCCGATACAAATTATTATTTAAAAAAAAAAACACCAATCAGCAGCTTAAGGTGTATGCCTATCATCATAATTAGCTTTTAGGGTAACCATTGCTTAACAGGAAATAACGGTTACCTTAAAAACTAATCCTGTCGAATCGCTATTATATAAAATTATGCTAAGTTTCTATCTAAAAGAAGAGAAACGTGAGGGGGTAGAAAAATCACTCCATCACAAAATGGAATTTAGGTGTTTGTCCAACTAGTTTCACCTGAGAAATTACTTTTTAACCTAAATAGTTTCCTCTAGGAACACCGTTGGTAAACATGGGAAAGTATCAATGAGCAACATGGCAGTGTCATTGGTAATCCAACAGAAATATACTTAGCAAAAAAAACCGAAGGTTGACCACTTCCATCATTATCTAAGTTCTGTGATGCACATGATGATTTTGTTTTAAAATATTAGCTGTTTTGATGATACCTCTGAATTTCTCAATATTCAGAAGAATTTATTTGTGTCACATTTGGACGTTAAGTGCGCTTTTTGAACTGAAACACTGTCTACATGTAAATGCTAAAGGGAGTAGATAATAACGACTTTAAAAATGTGTTTAAATTAAGAAAAGCTTTATATGGACTAGCGAAAAGTTGAAGGTAAATTTGATTGAAATGGGTTTTAAGTGAACATCAGATTCAGGCTTGTATTTGACTGATAGTTCCCATTTATAATTTAGTTGTTGTCTAGGTCTTTCGAAACAACTAAATGACTGTAAAAATGGGGGATTTGTGTAGCAATATATCAAACAGTAACTTTCATTTAAATTTTATAAGAAAAGATTTATATATTTTTATTTATCTATTACTATGCTTGAATGTAGGCAATTATCTATTCCAATACAACCTAAAATTGATTTGAAGTTAAATAAGAATAACAAAGCTAATGAGGTTATTAGATAGGGAATTGATTGGTTTTCTTATACAATGTGTCCAAAAAGTCTGGGAAAAAAAACGCTCGGACACGTCAATTCTCTTTTATTTTTTTTGCATGTTTTCAGATTTCTGAAAAATACACAGGGTGCATCAAGAAGACTGGGCAGCTGTCAACTTTATTATTTTAAATAGAACAAAAACATATTTTATATATAACACCATATCAATCTTGAAATGTTTTCGAAATATCAACAATTGGAAATCAAAATTCCAAAAAGATATTTTTTTAATCCACATAATTGGTTCGTACCTGACTTCCGTAAAGTATTTAGAAATGCTTCAAAACCGCACACAAGTATGGTTTCAACTATATTTATAGAGCTCCTCCACACTATAGTCGAGAGGTGCGTGACTATTAAAATTTTACTTTTCCAAATAGATGGATAGGCAGGGGAGGTAGCATAGAACGGCCAGCTAGATCCTTTTTTTGGGGCCATTTGAAAAATAGAGTATTTGTTACTAAACCTCAGTTTTTTTAAAAAATACAGAGGACCAACGGATAACAAATGAAGCTGCTCAAATTATACAACAAATGATTCGAAATGTTATTGACAAATTTTATTTGAACCTTGCACATTGTCAGGAAATCATTTTGAACATTTGAATGGCTCCGCCGAACAACGTTGTAAGCGACATTAATTGCGATATTGAAATTTTCAGAAAATAACGTTGTAAACGACATTTTCTACCGCATGGCAGTTTTTGGTATCAGTTTTATATGAATGTGGTTTAGATGGCAGCACGTTAAATGACTTCGAAAACAGGTTGACGCGCTCGGAACAACGTTGCAACCGACAAAATGTCCGGCGCGGAGAGTGTTGTTTTTTCGCCTGGTGATCAAAAGCGCTTAAATAATGGTAAAAAGAGGAAAATTAAAGTGAGTGAGTGGAAAGATAAGTGTCGTAAGCGTTCAAGGGATTCTGGAAATCCATACATATCCAAAAGAAAGCGGCCAGTGCAACATTTTCGATGTGCGTTTTAGTTTTACAGGTTAGTTATTTTGTAAGTGTCAATACAAGTGTGGATTGGTTGCCCATGAAGAAATGCTAAAATTATTTAGGGACTTCTACATTATGGACTATAATCAAATCTCTACTAGACATTGTTCAGTTCAATATTATGTCCCAAAGAAAGATGCTACCCTTCGCCTATGCCAAAAGACACTGTGTCACATAATGAAGGTTACACCTCGACGCCTACAGGTTCTCGTTGACAAAATAAAGTTCACCACGCAATAAAGTTGACCGATGGCAGAGGCGCGCATGGAAATCATACTAGGATCCCTGATGAAACAAAAGAACAGATCAAACAGCATATTTCTTCTTTTCCTCGTCAAGAAAACCACTACTCCAGAAATATGAGCAAAAAGGAAAGTTTGAATCCTGACCTGAGTATCAAGAAAATGTGGCAGCTTTTCTGCATTAAATACACCGACAGTACTGCAAAACTTCACATGTACCGTGATGTTTTTCAAAGTGAGTTCAACCTAAGATTTGATCTGCCTAGGTCCGATACCTGTACTTATTGTGATCAGCTGCACATTCGGCTCATTGCAGCTGCCACTGAAGAGAGAAAAAAAATTATTGAAAATCAAAGCAAACTTCATCATATGAGGGCTGACTCTGCTTACAAGGCGCTTACTGAAGATAAAGAGAGTGCCATATTAAGCTCTGAAAACGTTGTGCTTTGTGTAGACTTACAAGTTTTATTTTGCCCAAACCTCACGCATAGTAACTATTTTACCAGAGGCAACTATCGCGCTACAATTTGGCTATACATGACCAGGGGAGAAATATGGCTTATATGTTTTTCTGGGATGAGACCACTGCCAAGCGAGGTGCTGCGGAAATAGCATCATGCATTTTAAAATATGTTGAGCTTAACTTTACAAAGTTGAAGCCAGGCCAAGTGAGAATTCTTAAGCTTTGGTCTGACAGATGCGTAGGTCAGAACAACAACTGGCGGATTATAGCTGTTTTGCAGCACCTGCTCTTGAATGAATATTTCACTACCGTTGAGCAAAAGTTTATGACGACGGGTCATAGTTTTCTACCCTGTTTCTAATTGAACGAGCAAAAAAGGGTAAAAAAGTGTATGTTCCTCACCAATGGGTGGAAGTCATAGGGACCACCCAATCGGTTTACTGTCTGTGTTATGGATACAGCAGACTTCAAAAACACCGACATTTTGTTGGATTCACTGGAAAAAACAAAGAATCAACCAAAATACAACCAAACAACCAAATTACAAAGGATGATCCTATAACATTGCGTGGAAGGAAATCACACAACGTCCTTCAAACATGGACTTCGCACTCATTAGCAAAAAAAGTAAAGGGGCCAGGGAAGAGAAGTATGCTCCCAGTAAAAGTTTCTCGGTTCCCACCTTTATACAAGGATAGACTCCCGATCAAAGCGACAAAGAAAAAGGACTTGTTGGATATGTGCAAATACATCCTGCCAGAATATGTGTCTTTTTATGAAAATATTAAGGTTGAACAATAAGAAAACTTAAGTTTTTTGTATTCATTATTATTAAAGATCATATTTGAAAACTAACTACTTACATTATTGAATCAGCCCCATTTAATTCAGTATTATACGTCTTGTTCAAAGAACAACGTTGCAAGCGCCGCTGCTTACAACGTTGTACCCGAAAAATATCAATATCTCAGTAAGATATGATATTATAATAATATTTTCTCTTATAGGTGATTTCATTCAATAACAAAGCCTCGTTTATAATAAGAAATTGTAAATTAGAAATTAATTTCATTGAACAATCAGTTATTTTGAATTTCTGAAAAAATAAGTTTTTGTCACTTGCAACGTTGTTCGGCGGAGCCATTCATTAAATTAAATAGTTTTACTTTGTACCAACGTTTCTACGACAATACCTTTATTTACTTGATATTTTGCAACTAGAAACTTGTTTTTTTTTTAAATTTAAGTTTCAGTTAAATCTAAAGTTATTGCTAAACGATAGCTTATATAGATATATAAAGGGCAAACCAAATTTCTCCAAGTTAAATCATTTAGATTTTACAGCCTGGTAAAGTTGTTAAACATTTTAATTTTCAATTGTTGATAATAATTCAAAAAACAGTCCAAAATTAATATAGGATGAAATAATGTGTTTAGAATTTATCATACAATTCAAAAATGCTTTAATAAATGAGGTGTGCTATTTAAAGTAATAAAGTTGACAGCTGGCTAGTGTTCTTGACGCACCTTGTATATTTTTTAGAAATCTGAAAACATGCAAAAAAATTAAAGAAAATTGATATGTTCGAGCGAATTTCATTTTAAAAGCAAGTGCTTAGGTATTTGAAATCAACATAGAACTCAAATCCAATAATACTATTTCAGCATTTGCCGATTTCGTTATCAAGTGCTGGCTTTTTAGTTATACTACAGAGGTATATGGTTGATTCATATTTGATTGGTGAAATTTTGAATGTGTATCCAATTCAAATCTTTGAAGATAATCAATCAGTCAAGTATTAGCATGTCCAGGACACTTGAAATAAAGCGTATAAAACATATAGATATATTACTGGGGTAAGGGCAAAACTCTTATAGTTGCTTGTCCTCCAATAACGCTGCCATATTCCCAATTCTCGCCCAAGATCCATTTTTTAACAAAGTCATCCTCATCTCCACCAGAAGGGAATTTCGCTACACGCTTTTCCCTATATTTTCTGAGGCTCCGCGCGCGAGCCTGCGTTTTAAAATTATTCTTATTATTTATAACATCCGGAACGACACAAACCGGGCAACAGTTTATATACGCCAATAAATATTACTCCGATAGAAGAATCTAAAACTGTATAAACGACACCTTTGCCCGATTAAACTAAAGAGTCTGTGACCGAATTTATTATTTTATACACCGTTATTTCACATGATACACGAAGCTGAGTTAATAATACAGTTCATATGCAGCGTAAACCGACAAAACACTTTTTTTTCTATACACATTAAATAAGTTAACTTTAATATTAATTACACTTTTAACTTGACATAATAAATATCTTATTTACCAATCGCGCGTAAAGTGTGCATTTTTTTTACATTAAAAAACAGACGAAACTCCTTTTAGTGCTTAAAATAGAATAAAATAAGAGGGAACAGGGAGGTTTAAGGAAAGAAGCGGGCGCGCTCACTATTTATTCCTTGAGGATAGTGGCGGTCGGGTCCTCCTTGTCTTTACCGACGAGGTCCGATTGGTTCGCGGATTTCGGCACGTCCGGGACAACCTTCGGCTCGTCCTGTTTGTCTATTTGACTGTTCGACATTGAACCACCTAGAAGAATACAAAGAATTAGCTTAAAACATTTGCACAATAAAAGTATTAGAGGATTTTATTTATTTAATTATAAAGTTTATGGGTTACCACATTTTTACATATTATACAGGGTGTCAATTTGAAAATAGGACATTTTTAGGTTAGGTTAGTTCAATCAAATTACAGCATATATTGAGAATTTTGCGAAAAATCAAGCAAATATGATAGATTTCCTCAACTAGTACTTGCGTGGTTATCACTTTAGTAGCGATTGATAAATTAGTTGTCAAAAAAACTAAAAAAAGTCACTTAAGTATTTTTAAAAAAATGGTGTTTAATCTTGATTTCACCCGTATGAAATGCAAATTCTTTCAACAGCTTTTTGATGACGATTTTGATAAAATAATTCAGTTTTGTGAAATAATAACTAATTTTATAAAAGAAAATCATAATACTTTACAGAATACAGTAGAGTCTCGATAACGTGAACGTCCCATAACGTGAACATCCCTAAATTGGTATTCACCATATTCTAAAACGTGAACGCCAAAAATATATCGCCTCTATAACGTGAACAAAAAAATATTTATATCGTTTTACCGTTTTATCCGTAGGCATTAAGCGGCATTTCCTATGTTCCCTTTTTCGGCAACTTTAGTACTAACTTAGTGCTTTTGCATATCGCCACCAAATTGTATATCTTGTTTGTACATGTTTGGAAGAATTATGAAATTTGCGTCTTATTCAGTGTTTGTTCGCCGATCAATACGAAACAAAAACGATGTCTACTAAGAAAGTAAATTATTTAACTCTGGAAAAAAAGCCCAACTCTTGTCCGATGTTAGTAGAGGTTGTGGAAGTTACCTTTTTAGCAAAAAAGTATGGAATAGCCAAATCCACGGTGTGTGCAATTAAGAAGAAAAAAGACCAAATTACTTCAACAGTTGCCTTGACTTTTTCTGGACCAGGTAAACGAAAATCTCTTAGACCTTCTGAATATCCATTAATGGAAAAAGCTTTGTATAAGTGGTTTTTACGACAACGAGAGAGGAATGCACCAATAAGTGGTTTAATTTTAAAAGAGAAAGCCAAATATTTTCCCAGTAAATAAACAAATTTTGCCGTGGAATTTGAAAAATGCAGGTGAACTTTTCAAAGCATTGCTTAAGGCATGGAACAACATTAATAGGAATAGGTATTATTAATAAATTAATTAATCAAAAGTCAAGTTAATGCCCAAAAGCCTTTATACCAGATATTGATAATTAACTATTTGTTATTGACTCTCAGTTTATGTTATTATATAAAATACATTTCATACAATTACTTTGTCCAGGCTGTTTTTTATTATCCTTATATTTCTGTTCAGTTATTTACATAACAATAAAAGTTTTAAATTCCACTTTTTCTGCGAGCTCAGGGTGGTTGCAAAAGTTCAAGAAAAGATTTGGCATACGCTTCCTAACAATAACTGGTGAAAAACTATCTTCTCAGCCTGAGCTGGTTTCACCATTCTTACGTAAACTTGAAGAAAAAATCAAGGACCTAAACTTAGACTATAACCAAGTGTACAACGCATGAAACCGGATTGTACTGGAAGCTTTTACCCGGAAAGACTTACGTATCCAGTGAAGAAAAAACTGCCCCTGGAAGAAAAACAGGCAAAGAAAGAATAACGTTTTTAGCATGTACAAATGCGACTGGACTACATAAATTGACTCCTTTGGTAATAGGGAAAGCTAAAAAACCACGAAGTTTTAAGAACTCTTACATTCCTGTAGGTACACTACAAAAACTCACAATCTGCATGGATGACAGTCGGAATTTTTAAGGAATGGTTCAAATAAATTTTTGTTCCTGAGGTAAATTTCCTGCCATAGCTATACATTTCAAAATTAAAAGTTTGTTTTAATTTTAGGTGAGAAAGTTTCTTAAGAAACAAGGTCTTCCAGAGAAAGCACTTCTTTTATTGGATAATGCCCCCAGTCATCCCCCAGTAGAGGAACTTTTATCTGATGATGGACTAATTCAAGTTATGTATATGCCTCCCAATGTGACACCCTTAATTCAACCTATGGACCAAAACGTTATTAGGTTGACTAAACTGCATTATCGCTCCATATTTTTGGCAATGGTTGTAGCTAATAAATCTAAGGACATGAATGTCATTATCAAACAATACAACGTCAGGGATGCTATTTTAAACTTATCACGAGCACGGAATAAATTAGAACCAGCAACCATTAAAAAGTGTTGGAAAAATATTTTCGAAAGCCAAAGCAATGATGATCGTGAAGACACAATACCCTTGGTCATGAATTGCTAAGCCTGAATAGCATTGTTGAGACTAACCTCAATTTATTAGAAGAAATTGATCCAGGGCAATACTTCGAACGTGGAGATATCGAAGAATGGAATAAAGATGACGTTCGTATATTTAACAGAGGTCTAGAATGGGCGGAGCAAAACAATGCCGACTTCGGGGATATTCAGTCTTTACACAAATTACGTGAATGTGCTACTAACTATTCTTTCATGAATCAAAGTGCCCAGTAACAACTTTGACTGGAAATAAGAATTTTCTTGATTTTGCCTATAGTGTCGATGGGAATAGTATCAATAGGGTAGAAAAAGTTAAGGATCTGGATGTTATCTTAGATTCTCAGTTATCTTTCAGTTGTCACTTTTTATCAATGGAGGGAAAGGCTTACTAGCAACTTGGTCTAATTTTGTATCATTGTAGCGTTTTATTTTTCTACTCCTTATGTTCACTAACGCTCCATTGATTTTTCATTAATTTTAATAATTACATTAATAATTTCAGTCAATTTCTTTTATTCATATTTCTTTAAATTCACACTGTCAATGACACATTACTACTGGAACGCATCACTCTCCTGGTTTAATTATCCATGCTATCTGTTGACGGTCCGTCACTTCTCTGATTAGTCATAATTAATATTTTCTCTGATTGTCTGATATTGACAGCTCAGGCGAGAGGTGGGGTCGTTACTGATTTAGTCGGTACTGCATCCATTTTTCGAGGACTTGTTCCCGTGTCGCAGGTAGGAGCACACGTGTAAAAGGCCAGTTTTTTATTTCCGAAGTTTGTGAAGCAGGAAGTGGCCAATATGGTTTGTAATTTATAGTCCTTAATCTTGTTCCTTTAGAGAACCGTTTATTTCATAATTCTGGTGCAGGATGCCCAAGATTTTGAGTTAGAGCTAGTATTAGAGATTCCCAGTCCTGATAGGTGAGCTACAAATGGCATACATTCACAGCCTCGGTTTTGAAGGCTAGCCGTTCATTTCTTGGAGGAATATATACAGGCCAGTTTATTCCATTTATTTAAATATTACTAACCATAGATTTGTCTCACTTATTTAAATTTTTATTAATATACCTATTATTTCAATTTAACGTTACAAATATTTAATCAATATCATAATTTAATACGTCAATTTCTTATCTATAATTTTAGTTATTCTTTGTTCAGTGTTTTTCACTACCTTTTTTGGTAGTTAAGTAGATATAACTCGGTTAAGGCTGATATGCCTTAGGTGAAAAGGTTCATGAACTGTCTCCTGCGTACTACAAATATATACAAAAAACTTTAATAATTGCAATTTATTTTTTAAGTGCTGAAATCTACCTAGTAGCGAAATCATAATTCAAATGTTACTTTTGTCAAAATTATTTTAATCATATCAACATTATTCATATTTTAATTCATACTAAATTATTAACATTTAACAGATTAGAACATGAGGTGTATACATATCTTTGATGTAAATATATTTTTTTTTAATTGATTTATTGACCTTGTGCTGAGCACATTTAGTCACGAGTTCAAATTGGAACAACCTCTATAATTAAAAACTAAATCGGACACTCACAACCAACCATGCCAAATCTGGGACTCGAACCCAGAGCCACGCGACTGCTCGGCAGGCACATACCAACTGCGCTGCCGGGGCCGGGAGATGTAAATATAATTTGGTTGTATTGTTAAGATATTTTTTTTGCCTCTTTAAATCTACTTTATCCAGGGTCATTTAATTATTAATTGAAACCTATATACCAAGTCTTTTTCTTAGTTTTCTTTCGTTTATAAAAAAAAAAAACTAAGTGGCGCCCTCTTATTTAATAATTATAATAAAGTTTATATTCTTTAATAGCCAGTCATAAGTGAACCTTCGAACAATCCCAAGCCTCCAATAATGCTGAGCTACCGTCTGCAAACTCTTGGCAAAATAGTAACACTGTAAAGTTAACGCCACATCATTTCATGTAGTTTTTAAACATTTATATTTTTCTTACGTTAGACCATGTTTAGAATAATATCATTGTGCGGTCACCTGGTTACCAGTGCCACTGTGATTTGTTATAGTGTAACTAACCGATGATATTTATACATATAAATTATCTTGAAGGATGTAAAATTTTTGGCCTTCAAACACTAGGATCTAGACGACATCAGCATGTTTTTTTTATATAAACTCTAAACTAATGGGCAGATTAATTTTGCTCAACTTCTGAAACTTATTCTGAAAGGCAGCATACTAGAAATTCCAATCTATTTATAGTGCCCTTTTATCATACCAATTATGGATACAACAAGTCAATTTCTGTAGCGCAAAGACGTTGATCAGATTGATCTCTTTGTTATTCAATGGGTTTAGTGTGAAATGTAAGGAACTGCTTTAGTTGGTCATATTTTGTTCACCATTGATTATCAAGATTTATATTTAGTTTGTCAACTAGGTTTAACTTTTGATTTATCTTTTAAATTTTTTTAGGATAGTTTTTTAAGCCCTCTCATAAGATTCTTGACTTAATTGTTCAAGTATCGCGATCTTGCTCTGTGTCAAATGTTTTGATGTTACTAATACTGCATTTTACTAAATTAGATATTGATATTCGTGCACACAGTAATATAAACGCTATTGGCGTTAATAAAATGATAAGTTTTAAACTCTTACTTACTCTGTCCGCCATAGTATTGTCTGCCGGGAGCCTTATTAGAATTACTCCTATTGTTGTGCTTATTATTTGAACCGCTGTTTTGTACAGAATTCACGTTTTGTTGCTGGAAAGCCACCGGCCGTTGAATCGGCGGCGGGTACCTTTGTTGCATCTATCAAAAATCACCATTAAAAAAAATCCCTTATCTTATATTAGAGCTTACGTTATTTTGTTGACTCCCGACCCCCTGATAATAATTATTGTATTTCCTTTGTGAGGTGGGGCTCGACTGTTGCGGATTATTATGTTTGTTTTGGGGATGACCGGTCGGTTTGGATTTCGGCGAGGGAATTTGAGGGGCTACAACCCAGAGACGATTAAATGAATGTTCTCTTAAGTCTAAAATGGGGCAAAACGTACCCGAATTGAAAACTGATGATAAAACTTCTTGGCTACTGGGGCTCTTCAGTTGCTGAGGCCTTTGACCTCCAGACGTTTGCTGAGCCTGCTGATCCCCTGCAACGGGAAAAAATCTCAGATTTCATTAACTTTGGCCGTAAAGTGGTTATTTATTTATTTATTTGACCTCAGACCGTGAAAAATCGCACACGTATGTATGTATAGAAAAAAAGGTTTTTACCTGACATCGGTTGTCCAGTGTTCTTCAAGTAAGGGTTTTGTAGACTGGCCGCCGCCGATCGGTACTGTTGCGCGCTTAATGCCACTTGAATGGGCGTCGAGAGGAAAGGAAACGACCCCTATATTGGAAAGTATTATTAATTACACTGTTTTTATTGGTGAAATGATGGAAAAACGCACCTGAAGGCCGGTATTCGTATGAGACTGATTGTGCGTTCCGAAAACGTTTCCTTGTAGGCCGTAACCTGCTTGATGTTGCGGCAATTGGGCGGACGGCAACGACGAATTGCCCGGTTGTTGATAATAACCCGTTTGGCCACCTTAAATGGAAATAGTTTGAAATTCATACATTATTACCTTAATTTACACACAAAGTTTACTACAAAACAAAATTATTTTATATTAGTTTTATTAAGGACAAATTGAATAATAAAATATTAGTATTTCCTCTTGCAAAAACATAAAAAATCAGGAAATTTTAATAGGGGAAGTAAAGAAAAATATATTATTGAAAATTATTCATTGGGATTCAAACATTAGTGAGGCAATTAATCGCTCTCTTCATCAGAGGACATGTCTCAACTTGAAACGTTCGTAATTGGTCAGGATGCAAACATATCATATGATAGAACAGATATCGATGATGAAGTGGAAGTTATAAATAGTAATAATAACTGACATTTCTAAGAACATAGAGACTATACTCTATTTCCTTTTTGGTGAGAGCACAGTGCCTCATTATTTGTGCAGAAGTAGCATAAATATAGGGTGAGTCTTCCATTTTTCTACATGTAACAAATTGATTAACCAGGCTGTTTTTACCAATTTTAAGTGGACAAGTCCTGTATGGTCTCAAATACAATAGGTCGTAAAATTCGGAACAATGGTTTCGAGTTCATTTTTATGACAAACGGGTTGCC